>NC_059158.1:176375039-176975039 GCF_019923935.1 Bubalus bubalis | reverse complement strand
GCTCTAGGGCATGCAGGCAGAGTAGTGGTGGTGCATGGGCTTAGTTGCCTCACAGCATGTGGAGTCTTCCCGGACCAGGGATTGAACCTGTGTCCCCTGCATTGGCAGGCAGATTCCTAACGACTGGACTGCGGTTGAGAAAGTGGTCTGGTTTGGTTTTATTTAATGAAAATAGCTGTGAGTGTGTGTTTGTGTGGTCTGATTATAACTGTAATGTATCACCAGAGTTAGTTATGTTGGGATTGGGAGGAGTTGTGATAGTAACTGAATGTTCTTCAGTGTTTTAATTTTTTAATAATAAAATTTAAAAATACATGTCATGCTGTTTGTATCTTAGATTAAGACATAAAGAAAGAAGTAAAATTTGTCCGTAATCACATTTTCCAGAGGTTACCATTATTAATACTGAATGTATTTCCTTCCATATATTTTTATATGGGTATGCTTTTTCTTTTCCACAAGTAGGATGATGGCCTGTTTTTCAATCTGCTTATGTTACTTGGCAATGATTCAGTAAATAAATCTCTGAAAACATCACTTTTAATGGCTTTGTACTGTTTTATCATCAGTATTCCACGTATTATTTAGCCAATCCCCTACTCCTAAGTACATGGGTTGCTCCATTTTTTGTTGTTTTTATTTTTTTAATGTTACGAAGAATACAGTAGAGAATATTGGTGGAACTTAATCTTTGGGTTTATTTATTATTTGGTTCTTAGGTAAATTCCGAGAAGTGGAATTGCTAGGCATTTCTTTTCACTTTTTTTAGGGTTTTTGATAAATATTGCCTGAATAGAGCCATTTCTGACATGGAGTCTTTGCCTGGGTTTTTCAGGACAAGAAGATGCCACCCAAGCGTATAGCTAAGAGAAGGTCTCCCCCAGAAGATGCCCTCCCCAAAAGCAAGAAGGTGAAGGGTAAGTTGGCCCTCAGTATGGGTGGCCTCTTGGCATTCCCCAGAATCTGGTACTGGGCTCCTTCCTCCCTGAGATTTGAAGCCAAGGGGCCAGGAAGTCCAGGAACTCCACCCAGCTGGAGGGTCTCCTGTAGCTCACTGATTCCCACCCTCTGGAATGATAAAGGGGCAGAGACTTGCTTAAAAGCACTCAGATACAGGTGAAAAACTAGACCCTACGGCTTTGCCCTAGGCAGTAATGACTAGTTAAGACCATTGACCTCCAGACTGGGTTCACGTCCTGGCTCTGCCACTTTCTAGCTGTATAGCTGTGGCCAATCACTAACCTCACTGAACTTAGACTACCCCATTCATAAAACGGGCAACCTCACCGGGCTGCCATGAGGAAAATGAGCTCGTTTCCTGGTTAGCATTCGAGAGAAGTGCCTTTGGTCTCCTCTCTGCGGGGACCCTGGAGGGATTCAGGGAGGAGAGCCACCCCCAGTCTGGGGGGGTGGGGGGAGTGTGGACCCACACTCAGACAGTGTCTGTCTTTTGCAGACCCTCGTAACCAGGCAGTGAGGGCCGTTGCCTCCCGCTGTGTTCCAGGCGCCCGCTCCTGCCAAGGTGCCTGCGGGCTGTGCCCTCCTGACCAGAAGGCCCGACCAGGTGGCTGCCTGCCCAGAGTGCCCTCTGCGCAGCCGCAGCAGTCCTGGCAGCCGTGGCCACACCCCCTGGGGGAGGGGCTGGACGCCATTGGCTGTCCCAGGCACTGGCGGCCCCGCCCCTCGTTGGCCCGGCAAATGGCCAAGCACCGCACCCTGATTGACGCGTACCTCTTCGCAAATGTCTGTGCGGTCTCTTACTCCTCCCTTTCCTCTTCAGCTGCGTGTTTGCTCCCCAAAAGAAGTGGAGAGGGGGTCAGTGTGCCTATGTCCAGTGGTTAAGTCACAGCCTGAGGATGGAGACTAGGGACTGTGCTCTGACCATGTAGGCCTCCTTGGTTTGGTTTCACCGCAAACTTTACTCGTTATTAGCTCTTATGACACTAAGACTTTGTTCGGAGAAGGCAATGGCACCCCACTCTAGTACTCTTGCCTGGAAAATCCCATGGACGGAGCACCCTGGTGGGCTCCAGTCCATGGGGTCGCTAAGAGTCAGACACGACTGAGCGACTTCACTTTCACTTTTCACTTAAATGCATTGGAGAAGGAAATGGCAACCCACTCCAGTGTTCTTGCCTGGAGAATCCCAGGGACGGCGGAGCCTGATGGGCTGCCATCATGGGGTCGCACAGAGTCGGACACGACTGAAGCGACTTAGCAGCAACAGCAGCAGCAAGGCTCTGTTCTCCTTTTCTATAAAATGGGAGCCTGAAATGGAAGGCCTATAGCATAATGTGGGGGGCTGCAAATCAATTTAACATTCGTAGAATAAGCAGTGTTAGATGTTACTCTGTTAGTTGGTTCCTGACCAAGAATAGCCAATCAGAAAAGCTATCTTGTGCCCCACTTCTCCCCACCTGAATTTTTTTCTCTTTATCAAGTATATTATTGCCATTTCCTTCCACTCACATTAATAATGTGCTTAGGTGGGCACTTTCCTGGTAGTCCAGTGGCTAAGTCTGTGCTCCCAGTTAAGGGAGCCAGTGTTCATTCCTGATCAGGGAACTAGATCCCACAGGCCACAACTAAGGAACCTGCATGTTGCACTGGGACTGAGCATAGCCAAATAAATAAATACAGATTAAAAAAAAAATGTGGAGTTTTTTGGGTTTTAATTTAAAATTAAAATTCTTTTTATGTGAGTCATATTTTAAAGTCTTCATTGAATTTGTTTCAGTATTGCTTGTTTTGTGTTTTGATTTTTTGGGTATGAGGCATGTTGGATCTTAGTTCCCCCTCCAAGGATTGGAACCTATGCACCCCTCTATTGGAAGGCAAAGTCTTAACCACTGGACCACCAGGGAAGTCCCTAATGTGCTCAGTTTTTAATCTTCACAAACATTCAATGAGATAGGTACTTCTCTTACCCTCATTTCACAGATGAGGATGCTTAAGCTTGGAGAGGTCTGACTAATGTTCTGTGGCAGGGCACGGATTTGAACCCAGGTCTGTGTTATCCCACAGCCTGTGCAGCAACCTCTCCTCTCTCCTGTCATCCTGCACGCTCAGGGGCTATCTTCTTTACCCCTCAGTCTCCCATAGGTCCCACGGCACAGAACCAGGTATGGTGCTGACACTGGGCCAGGGCGACGTGGGCCAGCTGGGGCTGGGCGAGAATGTGATGGAGAGGAAGAAGCCAGCCCTAGTGTCCATTCCAGAAGACATCGTGCAGGCTGAGGCTGGGGGCATGCACACTGTGTGCCTAAGCAAAAGTGGCCAGGTAGGTCAGGGTGGCACCAGATGGGACAGGACCTGGGACTGGGGGCCTTGGGGAAGGAGCTCTGAACCACGTGCATTACTCTGGAGAGATGGAGCTGGCTAGATAAGCAGGGAGTGGCCTAGACAAGAAGATACTGAGAGGCCAGACCTCGCACTAACGGGGGCATCCTCTGCACAGGTCTACTCCTTTGGCTGCAATGACGAGGGTGCTCTGGGAAGGGATACGTCAGTGGAGGGCTCAGAGATGGTCCCTGGGAAAGTGGACCTGCAAGAGAAGGTGGTACAGGTGTCAGCAGGAGACAGTCACACAGCAGCCCTCACCGAGGATGGCCGTGTCTTCCTCTGGGGCTCCTTCCGGGTAAGACTGGGTCTGGGGGATGGCTGTGGAGCTGGTGAGCAGAATTAAGTACAGCTGGTGGGGTCCCATCTCCATGCCTGTGTTGTACTTGTGGAGAGATTGAGACCCTGGGAAGAGCTTGGACCCGGGCCCAGGTTTCTGGTTCTTCATCAGGCCTGTGCACACTACTGACTGTTGCTGTGAATCTGATGTTGTGATGTTGTGTGTCATGGAAAAGGAGTGGCTCAGGGCTACCTTTGGTCTTCGGCTGAGCCAAGAAGCCTGCTGACCCATCTCCTCCCTTTTAACCTCCCCCCTCCCCTTCCCAGTCTCCTTCCACACTTCTCAGAGGCATATTTCAGAACTTTCAAGACAGGAGAGTGTGGTTTAAACAGCAGATTCAGCATTAAGATTGTTTTGGTACTTTGTTAATCAGTTTATTTTGAAATGTCAGAAATAAAGGAATCTGATATTTCCTCATTGGAGCTCTTTTAACACATTTTAATAGAGAATTTCAAACATGTAAGATTAATCAGAATGCTATTTTTGAACTCTTATTTACTTGCCTGAACAATTATCAGCTTATGACCAAACTTGTTTGATTTTCACTCCCTTCCATTCCCCAACTCCTTTGCTGTATTTTAATGCAAATCACAGACCACTGATTTCACTCATGAGTATTTCACTGTGTGGCCTGGCTGCTGTCCACCTCTTCATGCTCACCTGGCACCAGTGCCCTTCACCACACACCTCTGGGGGGTGTCTGCAAAGCTGGATCTGGCTGGTATGAGACAGGCAGGGCTGGCTGAAAACTGACCCGCCCCTCCCCTCCAGGACAATAATGGTGTGATCGGGCTCTTGGAACCCATGAAAAAGAGCATGGTGCCCGTGCAGGTGCAGCTGAGCGTGCCTGTGGTGAAGGTGGCCTCAGGTGAGTCTGGGTTCTCGCTCTGGGCAGGAGGTGGAGAACCTTTTGCTGGGTTGGGCCTTACAGACAAGCCCTGCATCCCTTGCTTTCCTCTCACCCTCAGGAAATGACCACTTGGTGATGCTGACAGTTGGTGGCGACCTCTATACTTTGGGCTCCGGGGAGCAGGGCCAACTGGGCCGCGTACCTGAATTATTTGCTAATCGTGGTGGCCGTCAGGGCCTTGGTAGGTGTTTGTTTGTTTTTAATTTATTTTTGTCTGTGCTAGGTCTTAATTGCTGCATGGGCTTTTCTCTAGTTGGGGCAAGTAGGGGTTACTCTCTAGTCGTGGTACTCAACTTCTCATTACAGTGGCTTCTCTTGTTGCGGAGCACAGAGTCTAGGGCACACAGGCTTCAGTAATCATAGCTCATGGGCTCAGTAGTTGTGGCTCCCAGGCTCTCGAGCACAGGCTCAATAGTTTTGGCTCATGAGCTTACGGCATGTGGGATCTTCTGGGATCAGGGATTGAACCCAAGCTTCCTGCACTGGCAGGCAGATCTTTACCACTGAGCCACCAGGGAAGCCCCTTGGTAGGTGTTTTGCTGATTTAGTTTCAGTTTATGTTCAAAGGATTCGTTAACAAAAGAAACCACTCATCACACACAAACAAAATGTTGTTGGTTTCACCTGTGCGTCATAAGATTTCGTCTGACCTCAGGGCGTTGGCCACACCTCCAGGGGCTTAAGAAATTCCAAGACCCACTCCCTTTCTTAACCGCCACTAGACTTACCGGTAACAATTGGTGTGTTCACAAGTAGGCATGTAGTCCAAGCAGGGTCCAGGCAAGGTCAGATGTCAGTCAGAGGCCTGCTCCCCTACTTCCGAAGCCTGAACATGACTACCTCCATTTTAGTTTCCCTGAAAGTAGGTAGCTTAGGTTCCTCTGGTGGGGCAAGTTGGCAAGCCATCCCCTGCTGAAGGTCAAAGGCAGAAGGGATTCTCTTGTGTTCAGGCTTGCATCGGGTGGACCTACAGTGATAGTTAAGGAATCCCCAGACTACCTCAGAGTTGAAGCTTGGCTCTACCCCTTACCGGCTGTGGGCCCCCAGACACAGTTTCCCTGTCTCTAAACTACCTGCCTCACTGGGTTGTTGTGAAGTGAACAGAGTTCATATAGAAGGCTGTCTGACACAGTAAGTCCCATATAAATGTTACCTCTATGGCTGTGGGCATCTGAGTGAGGCACCTGGCCTCTGTTGGCCTCCGTTTCCTCTTCTGTATTCTACGGAGAAGAGTCCCTGCTTAGGCTCCCTATGAGGGCTTCAGCAGTAAAGGAGACACAGTGGGGCAGAGAGGAGAGGCCGTGTGTGTGCCACTGACCCTGACCTTCTCTCTGCCTGCAGAACGACTCCTGGTCCCCAAGTGTGTGATGCTGAAATCCAGGGGAAGCCGGGGCCATGTCAGATTCCAGGATGCCTTCTGCGGTGCCTACTTTACCTTCGCCATCTCCTCTGAGGGCCATGTATATGGTTTTGGCCTCTCCAACTACCATCAACTTGGTGGGTCCCAGAGTGACTTGGGTTGCAATCCCGCCTCCACCACTCATTCATTGTGCCCCCTCCGTGTGGGGGTCACCTAACCACTCAGAGCCTCAGTTGTTGTTTTGAATATTTATTTATGTATTTTTGGTTGTGCTGGGTCTTTGTTGCTGCACTGCGGCTTTCTCTAGTTGTGATGAGTGGATGTGATGAGGGAAGGGATGAAGAAGGCAATTCCTTGGACAGTGTCACCCCTGACAGCCCCATCCTGGCCTTTCCCCCCCAGGAACCCAAGGCACAGAATCCTGTTTTATACCTCAGAACCTAACATCCTTCAAGAACTCCACCAAGTCCTGGGTGGGCTTTTCTGGGGGCCAGCACCATACAGTCTGCATGGATTCAGAAGGTAGGGCGTCTAGACCTATCTCTGGGGTGAGGGTGGAGTGTTCCCTGGGCACAGGCCTGGCCCCACTCCGTAAACAACAGTGCTTGTAACCTGGGCCTGCTTCATGGATTGGGCTAACTGTGGGTCCATGAGGGTCACCCCACCCGCCAGCATCGTGGTGATCTTCCACCTGGGAGTTAAGTGGGGCTTGTGGAGGTTCTTCCAGGCTTCCCTCCACACTGAAAGAGATGCTGCAGATCTCACCACCACCTTGGGATTGGGGGACCCGCTCCCATGGATATTGGTGCCCACCCGGCCTACGTGGAGCATGCCGTCTACTATTCTTCGTCTCTCTCCCTCCTCCCACAGGAAAAGCATACAGCCTGGGCCGGGCTGAGTATGGGCGGCTGGGCCTTGGGGAAGGTGCTGAGGAGAAGAGCGTACCCACTCTGATCCCCAGGCTGCCCACGGTCTCCTCAGTGGCTTGTGGAGCCTCTGTGGGGTATGCTGTGACCAAGGATGGTGAGTGGGACCACCCACAGTTGGTCTGGTTGGGGTCTGGGGGTCATGATTCTTAGCAGAGTGCCTGGCAGGTTCCGTTGCCCACCATTCTATGGAACTGAGATGTGGGAAGCAGTATTTGTGATGACGTTGTTTTTGTCCTGATAGAAGTTCTGGCTTCGATGACATAAAGTGGGTAAACACATTATTAAAATTATTTTAATGTGTTGGAGCCAAGGGGATATATTAATTACTGAGGCCCAGATAGGCAAGGCTTCCTGGGTGGCTCAGTGGTAAAGAATCTACCTGCCAGTGCAGGAGATACAGGAGTTGTGGGTTCTATCCCTGGGTCGGGAAGATCCCCTGGAGAAGGAAATGGCAATGCACTCCAGTATTCTTGCCTGGAAATTCCCATGGACAGAGGAGCCTGGTGGTCACAGTCCATGGAGTCACGAAGAGTCAGATACAACTGAACACACAGGCACGGACAGGCAGGACTGGAACCCAGGTCTCCAGACTCCTCACACAGGCATGCCTTTACATTTATACCTTGGTGACCCTTTTTTTATACAAACTAGTAACTGCCAGCTTCCCAGGGAGTTGTACTTAAAATATCATTAGGAGAGAGAAAGCTTAGTAGTTGGGGTCCTGGCAAGCACAGCAGAGGAGGGTGTGGACAAGTTGTTGCCAAAGCCTGAGGGAGCAGACTTGGAGGCCTTGAGAAAGCGGGCTGGCAGAGGTGCTGGATCCGGGACTGTCCGGAAAGAGTTCCTGAGGAAGTGGGGCTTACTGCACCTTGAAGGTTTAGTCCTTAATGGTAAGGAAAGGAGAACGTCCAGAACAGTCTCAAAGGCAGGTGGTTCAGGGAATGGAGGTGATGTAGGGGTTTGGGGAATGACCAGTCATTGTCAGGGCTTTAAAGCTCTGCCTGGGAGCAGGGAGAAGTCTTTGTCAATGCATAAGGGCTGTGGTCTCTGATTGACAAAGCTCTTTTTTGTCCATCATCTCCTTGCCTCCTCCCAGCTTCTCTGAACTCCCCGGAGGCTGGGACATTGCCAGGCTGTCTCAGGCCAAGCCCAGAAGGCACCCTCATGTGCCAGGCTTCTCACCCTGCAGAAGAAAGCTGGGGCTGGGGATCCTCGAGACAGCTGCCCCTGTTTCTCTCCCCTATAGGTCGTGTTTTCGCCTGGGGCATGGGCACCAACTACCAACTGGGCACGGGACAGGATGAAGATGCCTGGAGCCCCGTGGAGATGACAGGCAAACAGCTGGAGAACCGGGTGGTCTTAACTGTGTCCAGCGGGGGCCAGCACACAGTCTTACTAGTCAAGGACAAGGAACAGAGCTGGTGAAGCCTCTGAGGGCCTGGTTCCTGGCCCCCCTACCCTCCCTCTTGGAACAGGGAAGCCGTGACGACTGCGTGTTCCAGCAGGCCTCTCCCAGCCCCAACTACTCTGTCACCTCCTGCCTTTTCCTCATCAGCAGAACAGAACCCTTCTCCCCTTTATGCCCCACTCTTTTCTGGAATCATCCTGGGACCTACAGGATGAGGGTGGGATAGATGGAAGAGAGGGGAGGGGTTTTTATCAGAAGGAACATTGCTCACCCCACAACAATATGGTCAGACCTTCCCGCTCATCCCTACTTCCTCTGGCACTGGCTGACCCTGGTTTTGCCTCTCCAAAACCAAAACTTCCTCCCCTGCGTGTTTGGTGCCCAGATACGCTGAGAAGTCAGGCTCCATCAAGCCCCGCTCTAGTCCTGTGCCACTCTTCCCGTCCTTCACAGCCCACAGGCGGACACATGGTACAGTCGTCAGACCCAGCTGTCATGGACCTATGCCTGGGGGAAACTGGAGAAGGGGAAGGCTACCCAGCCATGGGCAACCCCAAGCCAAATATTTGGCCCTGAACAGGTGCCCATGGGGCAAAAAGAAAAACAGGGCTCCTCTGTTTGATCAAGAAAAAAGCCAATCCACCTTTCTCCCAGAAGCACAAAGCATTCTGTCCTTCAGGCCTTGTCTGCAGTCTCCCCCATCCATCCTGCCTCACCTGCAGCCGAGGGCCTGAAATCTGGAAAGGCAGCTGTGCCTGCAGGGCAGGACTTGCGGGGAGAGGGGAAGGAGGGCTTTATAAACAAACTTAAAGCAATATTGAGAGTGAAGGGAGGGAGGGGAAGAGGGTTGGAGGGGTAGAGGCTGGTCCCCAGAAAGGGAAACAGCAGCATGTAGTGGCTGAAAAAACAGGAAAGGGTTTTGATTTTCTTTTTTTTAAATGTAAAGTATTTTGGAGGAGAGAGTGAAATCTTTTAACACTTTGAATAAATTTAGAGTTTTATAAAACAGGCCACTTATTTTCTACACACTCCCTGCTTTTTTAAGGGAGCACCTGCTGTGTTGGGAAGGGCAGAATGACCCCATGCCTGTAGACCTGGGGAAGACTAGGACTTCAGTGATGTCAAGAAGTCCTGGTATGTGTCAGCTGTTCATTTTTTGTTACTTGTTGTTTTGTTTTTGTTTTTTGTATGAAACAGTGGCTGTTCTAGACAAATCAAAATGAGTTGATTGGTTTTTGTTAGGTATTTATGTTTCAAGAATCACTGGATTTTTAAAAAATTATATTGTACAGTATGTGAGACATGGGGTGGATCTTTTTAATATCCTAATTTGAAACCAAGATTTTTGAGTATAATACATCTCTAGAGATACTTACACTAAGCTTAATGATGTATCATTTCAAAAGCTAGTGTAACTGATTAAACATGATTAACTGCACAATAACAACTTATGCATAATGGTGTAGATTTTCACAGGCATTTGAGCAACCAAATCACATAGAGCTGACCTGTCCAGTATGGTGGTCAATAGCTACTTGTGGTTATTTAGATTTAATTTAAATTTGTAAAAATGTAAAATGAACTTCCTCAATTTTACTAGCCATATTGCAAGTCCTCAGTAGTCAAAAGCAGCTAGTGCCTATGGTTTGGGGGCTATGCAAATACAGAAATTTATAGAACATTTCTATAATTGCAGAAAGTCACAGTGGACAGTGCTAATATAGGAGATCTAAATATGTACAGCAGGGAAGTTTTATTAGCACCAGGAGGATTCTTGATGTCAGCTACTCTTGGAAAAATGAATATGATGTAAAATAACTTAAAATGTTTTCTGTGATTGTTTTTTCCTTGAACTTTTAGTTTCAATGCAGGTCCTATCCTGATTAGAAATGGACTTCTTAGAAGGGAAAAAATCACAACTTTCGACTTCAATATTTTCATTGTAAAGAGGCACTGTGTGTCTGCTCTTCCCTCCCCTGCCCCCCAAAAAAGTCCATTTGGATTAGATTTATTGAAGCTTTCCCTTTTGACATACAGCAGATTGAAAGTACTTTCTCTTTAAAAACAACTCTTGTGGATTGAGACTTAAATGGCCCAGGCACTGTACTGAGCACTTTGCATACAATAATAGCTCATTTCATCCTCACATCAGCCTTGTGAAGTCGGAATTGCTGTCCCTCAGGAAAATGTCCCTGGGAGTTCAAGTGACTAACTTGAGATCTAGCTGCCTTTCTTTTCCTTGTATTGTAGTGAAAGTCACCCAGTCGTGTCCGACTCTTTGGGACCCCGTAGGCTATACAGTCTATGGAATTCTCCAGGCCAGAATACTGGAGTGGGTAGCCTTTCCCTTCTCCAGGGGATCTTCCCAACCCAGGGATCGAATCCAGGTTTCCCACATTGCAGGTAGATTCTTTATCAGCTGAGCCACAAGAGAAGCCCAAGAGTACTGGAGTGGGTAGCCTATCCTTTCTCCATCAGATCTTCCCAACCCAGGAATTAAGCTGGGGTACCCTGCATTGCAGGCGGATTCTTTACCAACTGAGCTATTACTGAAGCCCTGATATGTATTGTATGTAACAGTTATAAAGCTCTCTGTAGGTGCTTTATGTATATTAGAAAAGTATCAGGCACAAAGTAAAGGCTCCACAAGCCTTTGCTGTTACAATCGTTGCACATTTCAAAATTCCCTGTGGTTCATAATTGCCTTGTTTTTTCACTTGCTTACTTTTTTGGTTTAAGTGTTGTTCAATAATTCAGTGTCATAGTCTATCAGAAGTATGAATCTCCTTTTTTACATTCAAACGTGTCAAGTACTCTTAAGTTTTACCTTTTCCCCTATCCTCCTCCAACCTGGATTGATTACCCCAAAACAAATGTAATCACCATATATGGCTCAGCTGTAAATACAATCATAATAATGTAGTACAATTAACAAATTGTAATCAGAAGACGGAAAAGTGTGTATGTCTGAGGGGACGTCCCTAAAATATCTGAAACTACAAATGAATAGAAATTATATTATTGAGGGCTTCCCTGGCAGCTCAGTGGTAAAGAACCTGTCTGCCAATGCAGGAGACACCGGTTTGATCCCTGTTGCTGGAAGATCCCTCGTACTGCAGAGCAACTAAGCCCCAGCCACAACTATCAAACCTGTGCTCTCGAGTCCTGCGGCCCCAACTACTGAAGCCCTCGTGCCCTAGGGCCTGTGCTCCACAAGAGAAGCTACCACAGTGAGAAGCCTGTGCGCTACAACTAGAGCGTAGCCTCCGCTCTCCACAACTGGAGAAAAGCCCGCACAGCAACGAAGACCCAGGACAGTCAAAATTAAATTGTCTTTTAAAGTATATTATTTAGAAATACACATGTTTTAGGGAAAAGGTTGGGATAAGGGATAGGTAGGGTAAGGGACAGCTGTTTATTGTTTGACATAAAATTAATTTTTTTTCCAGTGTCTCAGTTCAGTCGCTCAGTTGTGTCTGACTCTGCAACCACATGGACTGCAGCACCCCAGACTTCCCTGTCTATTACCAACCCCTGGAGCTTGCTCAAATTCATGTCCATCAAGTCTGTGATGCCATCCAACCATCTCATCCTCTGTCCCCTTCTGCCTTCAAGCTTTCCTAGCATCAGGGACTTTTCCAATGAGTCAGTTCTTCACATCAGGTGCATCAGTCCTTGCAATGAATATTCAGGACTGATTTCCTTTAGGACTGACAGGTTTGATCTTGCAGTCCAAGGGACTCTTGAGAGTCTTCTCCAACACCACAGTTCAAAAGCATTGATTCTTAAGCACTTAGCCTTATGGTCCAGCTCTCAGATCCATACATGACTACTGGAAAAACCAGAGTTTTGACTATATGGACCTTTGTTGGTGAAATTAAGACACTTACTCCTTGGAAGAAAAGCTATGACCAACCTAGACAGCATATTAAAAAGCAGAGACATTACTTTGCCAACAAAGACGTCTAACATATCCCCGACATTCTTGTGGAAATTTGATTAGAAACAGCAAAGAAGGAATCCTGTCTGATAAAACTTACATTCTAAATTAAAAATAAATATGTAAAAATCTTCCACATGTAAAATGAAATTTAAAAATAGTAAGCAAAAAGCACAGGGGTTGGTAGATAGTGCTATTTATCAGTTATAATTCTAAGGCCTCCAACTGCCGTGTTGGAGGACTTATTAGAAGCCAGGCATTAGGCCAAATGTTTTCCCAACTTGTCATTTTCTCCTCACAACAAACACAGTATGGGACTTCACTGGCGGGCCAGTGGTGAAGACAATTCCAATGCAGGGGGCATGGGTTCGATCCCTGGTCTGGGAATTGAGATCCCACATGCCACACTGCTTGGCCAAGCAAAACATGACACAAGGTGAAGTGAAGTCACTCAGTCATGTCCGACTCTTTGCGACCCTATGGACTGTAGCCTACCAGGCTCCTCCGTCCGTGGGATTTTCCAGGCAAGAGGACTGGAGTGGGTGCCTCAAGGTAAGCACTGCTATTTTTTGGTTAGTTGCTAACTCGAGTTCGACTCTTCGACCCTTCGGACTATAGCCCACCAGGTTCCTCCTTCCGTGGTATTTCCCAGGCAAGAACACTGGAGTGGGTTGCCATTTCCTTCTCCAGGGGATCTTCCCCATATACAGATGGAAACTGTGTCACCTGCACTGGCCAGTGGATTCTTTACCACTGAGCCAGGAGGGGAACCAAGTGCTACTGTTACCCAAAATAGTGAGGGGGGCTTGGATTTGGGCTCTATTTGTTCAAATCTATAGTCAAAGCACCTAAACACTACAGTACTGTGGAAGTGAATAGAAAAAAACTGGAAGTTTGGCAACTTGTGATTGGATTTAAAGCTGAATCCACCAGAGCTTGACTTTGGGTCCAAACACCCCAAGTTTGGGATTTATATACTGTCAAGGAAGGGCTGAAGTGGCCCATCAGCCCAGAAGGAGCCTCGGAAATGGATCCTCAAGCACTTCGAGTGACTTTCACACCTGGAGATGACAATTCTCATGGAAGTTTCACATTCTAGGAAATGGGTATTAAACTGAGGTGAAGGCCTGGGACACTCCCAGATTAGAAGTCAAATTGTCAGGATTATCTAGAAATGGTGTTTACTGAGGGCCTTCTGTGGCAGGTCACTGTTTTGGGACAGGTTAGAACTGGCGGTTTGGATTAGTGTAGGAGAAGTGACAAGTGACAAGACTTGAAGGCTGATTGGTTTGAGATGACACAGTTGCCCCAATTTACACTCGATGTAATTCTGCCCTCCCTGCTCCCCAGGGAATGATGGAAGAATCCCAGCGCAGCAGTCAACAGAAATCTCTTGCAAACTGGGAAATGCAGTGTGAAGGGGTGGCTGGAGCGGACCAGTTAGTAATTTGCCTGAGTGAGTGGAACTGAATCGTCCAGGCTCCCAAAGGAGATCTTTTACTTGAAGGGGGAAAAAAAAGTGCTTGTATTTGCTTTTTTTTTTTTTTTAACAAGGAGCGTAAAATTCTGTAATTTTATCTGTACATGTGTGTTTAAATAGAAACCCGAGAAAGCTAGTTACCAGCTCCACCCACAGCCCAGCGCAGGGCAGGGTCTGCCCCGCTCCCTCCCGCGGGCTCCAGTCTTGGGACCTGCCCGCCGGCAGCCGGAAAAACCCGGAGCGGCACGCGGGCGCGGTCCTGGGCGCCGAGCTGCGGAGCATGCGCAGAAGGCGGTCGAGGCGCATGCTCCGTGGAGGTCTCGGTTCGGCGGCTCCCGCGTCCGCGCCAGCTCGGGGGGCCCACAGAGTCCCGACGGGGCCGCGGGCATGGCGGCCAGCCTGTGGATGGGCGACGTGAGTGAGGGCGGCTTCCCGGGTCTGTGGCGCAGTAATGTTAGCGTCGCGAGGAAGAAAGGGGCCAAGGAGGGAGGGCCCTCGAATCTCCAAAAGGGTGGACGTGAATGGGTAGGGGAGTTCTTTTAGGCGACGCCGGCG
This sequence comes from Bubalus bubalis, assembly GCF_019923935.1. Taxonomy (NCBI): domain Eukaryota; kingdom Metazoa; phylum Chordata; class Mammalia; order Artiodactyla; family Bovidae; genus Bubalus; species Bubalus bubalis. Next base: position 176,960,778 of record NC_059158.1, on the reverse strand, counting down.
CGAGTCCCAGTTATTTAGGTGCCGGGGGGCCAAGACTAAGGGGAAGGGTCCTCAAAGGGTGGAAGTGCTTGGAGAGGGGCAGTTCTCTTAGGTGACGCCCAAGTCAGTCCCAGCGTGTAGGTGAAGCGGGCTGACTCGAAGGGGGAGGGGTTTTGGGGACCCCGCCTGGGTTCGCGGAGGGGAAAAGGAGGGTTTGGGGGTGGATAGAATAGGAGGGTTGAAGAGCGCCCCTGGTTCTGGGACTGGAGGGATGGATTCCTCCATCCCAGGGGGGCGGCTTCTACAAAGGAGCACATTTAAAGGGAAAGAAGGCGAGGGACCGAGAACGCAGGGGTTCAAATCATTCTGCGCATGGAAACCTCTTCCCCCGCACCCCCAACCCCACTCCCGCCCGCCAGCAGCGTGCAGCCCACCCCGGGCTGAGGGCGGAGGGGCTCCGGATCCGGGAAGCGAGGAGTCTGGATGTGGCCCGACCCGTTCTGCTCTTGTGTTTACGCAGCTGGAGCCCTACATGGATGAGAACTTCATCTCCAGAGCCTTTGCTACCATGGGGGAGACAGTGATGAGCGTCAAAATTATCCGAAACCGCCTCACTGGGTTTGTCCTCTTACTTCAGTCTAAGTTCTACTTTATAGATCGCGCTGCGTGTGTCATTCAAGAGAAGGTTAACATCGCGGAGGGTCAGGGCTTTGACCTCTAGTTATAGTTGTCATAATGATGTTAACATTTGGTGGTGTACAGATGACTTGAGCCAGTCTGGGTTTGAACGCTCTTGTCTGCTGTGTGTGACTTTGAGCAAGTGACTTAATCTCTCCCTCTTGTCTGTAAAAATAGACATAATGAAAGCACCTACCTCATAGAGTCCTGGTGAGGATTAAGTGCCATTAGTTCACGGTCAAGGTTTACCACAATGTCTGGCATATGGTATATGCTTGGTAAATATAAATAGATTATGATCTGCTAGGTAATAAGCACTTTAAAAACACAAAAGCCTCTGAGCTAAGTACTGTTATTAGAGAAGCTTAATAGCTGTCTTAAATTTATACAGCTTTTAAATGAGAAGCCAGGACTCTAATTCAGCTGTGTTCTCCAAGTTCATGAGTACCCTTAACTCTCATGTGAAACACTACCTATGTGCTACTGTTCTAGATTTCCTGGACACATGGCTGAAATAACCCAGAAATAGTCCCTCGTCTCATGGATTTTACTACTTTCGAATAGGGGAATGAGACAGTAAATACCTACACAAAACAAAATGTGAAGAATACTTTCACATAGGCAAAAAAAGACACTATTTAGTGAGTATCTACTCTGTGCAGAGTACTAAAGCAGCTTGCTAAAGCATCAGTCAGTTGAAAAATGATGGGAGATATGAAGTGCAGCCTGCTGCTGCTGCTTCTAAGTCGCTTCAGTCCTGTCCGACTCTGTGCGACCCCATAGATGGCAGCCCACCAGGCTTCCCGTCCCTGGGATTCTCCAGGCAAGAACACTGGAGTGGATTGCCATTTCCTTCCCCAGTGCATGAAAGTGAAAAGTAAAAGTGAAGTCGCTCAGTCGTGTCTCTTAGTGACCCCATGGACTGCAGCCTACCAGGCTCCTCCGTCCATGGGATTTTCTAGGCAAAAGTACTGGAGTGGGGTGCCATTGCCTTCTCCGGAAGTGCAGCCTAGTCTTTGGCTATTTGGTAAACAGGTACTTTCTTATTCTTACAGACAGAAAACCCTGATAAATCAGCTACTGGCATGAAAATACATTCTGTAATACTTTCCAAAACACTGACATAGGTTCTCACATTTTAATCTTATATTAAGAATTAGAATCATCCTTTCCTGCCATTGGGCTTCCCTGGTGACTGAGTGGTAAAGAATCTTCCTGCCACTGCAGGAGACTCGGGTTCAATCCCTGGGTCAGGACTATCCCCTGGAATAGGAAATGGCAACCAACTCCCATATGCCTGGGAAATCCCATGAACAGAGGAGCCCGGCAGGCTATAATCCATGGGGTCACAAAAGAGTAGGACATGACTTAGTGACTAAACCAGAAATAGCAACCATTGATTACTAAACCCTAGCTGTTTTTTATGGTGGCACCAACATACATATTACATGTGCACTCTGCCTCATATGACAAAGACTTTGAGGTGCCTTGTGAGAATACTGTAAATAAATGTAAATTAAAAACAAGGAACAAAATATGGGAAAAAAATAAGACCCAAGAAAAAGTAATGCACAATAAAGCATAGTGCTTAACAATGTAGTGATTGGTTGCAAAATACTTAATATCACAGAACTGTACAGTTAAAAAATAGCTAAAATGATAACATTTTATGTAACTGTGTGTGTGCTCAGTCGTGCCTGACTCTACAACCCCATGAACTAGCCCACCAGTCTCCTCTGTGGGATTCTCCAGGGAAGAATACTAGAGTGAGTTGCCATAACCTTGTTCAATGTAATGTAATCCTTAACGACAATTTTTTTAATTCAGCAAAGAAAAAGAATACAGTTGCATGTGGAATAACCACATCTCTTCCATCACTGGTGGGACTAGAAAATGTTACAGCCACTGGGGACAAGTATCTGGCAGTATCTTTTTTATTTTTTTCCTTAAAAAAAACAAACAAACTCGAGTTTTGGCTGCACTGGGTCTTCTTGCTGAGCACGGGCTTTCTCTAGTTGCTGTGAGTGGGGGCTACTCTCTAGGGAGTAGGCTTCTCATTGCAGTGGCTTCTCATTGCAGAGCAGGGGCTCTATTCACGTGGGCTTCAGGAGTTGTGGCACACGGCTTAATTGCTCTGAGGCATGTGGGATCTTCCCCGAACAGAGATGGAACCTGTGTCCCCTGCATCGGTAGGTGGATTCTTAACCACTGGACCACCAGGAAGTCCATACATCTTCAGTACATGTGCCTTAGCAAGTCTGCTGCTGCTGCTGCTAAGTTGCTTCAGTCGTGTCCGACTCTGTGCGACCCCATAGACTGCAGCCTACCAGGCTCCCCGTCCCTGGGATTCTCCAGGCAAGAACACTGGAGTAGGTTGCCATTTCCTTCCCCAGTGCATGAAAGTGAAAAGTGAAAGTGAAGTCGCTCAGTCATGTCCGACTCTTCTCGACCCCACGGACTGCAGCCCACCAGGCTCCTCCGTCCATGGGATTTTCCAGGCAAGAGTACTGGAGTGGGGTGCCGTTGCCTTCTCCTTAGCAAGTCTAGTCTTAGGTATTTACTCAAGAGAAGTGAAAACGTGTAACTAGCATGAAAAGGACTTGAATATGTATAGTACATTTTGTGTGGGTGGGTGTGTGTGTGCACGCGCGTGCATGCGTGCGAGCTCAGTCCCTCAGTTGTGTCCGACTCTTGGTGGCTTCTCTGCCTACGAAATTTTCCCAACAAGAATACAGGAGTGGGTTGCCATTTCCTACTCCAGGGGATTTTCCAGGCCCAGGATCGAACGCGCATCTCTTGTATCTCCTGCATTGGCAGGCAGATTCTTTACCACTGTGCCACCTGGGAAGCCCGATAACATGTGGGACAGTGGCCCCAAACTGCAGTCCAGGTATCTGAATAGGCAAATATGTAAATACTGGTATAGTCATACAGTATATGACTGGTATACACATACAGTTTATGTATATGTATGGTATACGTATACAGTATATGACATACAATTTCTGGAGTTTGCTTAAGTTCATGTCCTTTGAGTTGGTGATTCTATCTAGCCATCTTATCCTCTGCCACCCTCTTTTCCTTTTGCCTTTCAGTCTTTCCCAGCATCAGGATGTTTCCACTGAGTCAGTTCTAAAATACACAAAATTAATCTGTGGTGGAAATAACTCAGCATCGAGAAGAATTTGTGCATTTCATTGTATGTAACTTAAAAGGAAAAAACTATGCAGTAATTGAACTCTAATTAATAATAAGCGTGTTAAAATAATTGAGAAAAATGTACCAGTATCTGCAAGTTACTTTGAAATGTATCAGAAAATAAGGATGATACCTGTATTTTCCATCTCCTGTAAATGTTATCATACTTTCATTATTTAAAAAAAATAAAAAATATCAACAAAAACAAAAAAAGATGATAAATGGGTAAGGATGTGGATGGATTGTCACTTGATAAAGTAAATATTTTAAAAAAAGTGGTGGATGTGTGTATGTGTGTGTGTGTGTGTGTGTGTGTATATATATATAAGGGTGTTTGCTATGGCAGCTCTTTTAATTTTTATGTTTGGAATTTTTCACAATAAACTGCTGGGGAAAGAATATGGTCAGATTATCCTGAACTCAAGTCCAGCCTTTGGCAAATACCAGCTGTGTAGTTTCGGAGAAGGCAATGGCACCCCACTCCAGTACTCTTGCCTGGAAAATCCCATGGACGGAGAAGCCGGGGTCGCTATGAGTGGGGCACGACTGAGGGACTTCACTTTCACTTTTCACTTTCATGCACTGGGGAAGGAAATGGCAACCCACTCCAGTGTTCTTGCCTGGAGAATCCCAGGGACGGGGGAGCCTGGTGGGCTGCCGTCTATGGGGTCGCACAGAGTCAGACACGACTGAAGCAACTTAGCAGCAGCAGCTGTGTAGTTTAAGGCATATTGTATAATCCTGAGTCTCAGTCTCCACATCTAAATGGGAGCAGTAGTTTGCTTCTCTCATGGAGTTTTTCTGTGACAATTAGATAAGATGGTGCATGTGAAGTGGTGAGCATAGTGCTTGGCCTATAGTGACCGCTCAGTAACAGTCAGCTCTTACTGGTGGTGGTCTTTACATTGGCTTAAATTCTAGCACACACAAGACAGAAAACACAGATTTGCCCCCCTGTTCTTCTAAGCATTAACATTTATGGAGCTCATAGACTGTGTTCTTAGATCCCTGGGCTCTGGTACTTCCCTTGCCCATATCTTTTGACTTGGTGTCCATAATGTTATTTGAACTGAGTATCATAGTTCCAGAAAAGTCTGATTTATTTCACTGGTGATAGATTTAAGAATGCTGTTAAGTAAAACTGATTTCAGTATAAATCTCTTAGGAGGAAGGAATATCAGAGGATCTAGCCACATGAGTCAGCTCTCCACATCAGGTGGCCAGAGTATTGGAGTTTCAGCTTCAACATCAGTCCTTCCAATGAACACCCAGGACTGATCTCCTTTAGGATGGACTGGTTGGATCTCCTTGCAGTCCAAGGGACTCTCCAGAGTCTTCTCCAACACCACAGTTCAAAAGCATCAATTCTTCAGCACTCAGCTTTCTTTATAGTCCAACTTTCACATCCATACATGATTACTGGAAAAACCATAGCCTTGACTAGATGGACCTTTGTTGACAAAGTAATGTCTGTGCTTTTTAATATGCTGTCTAGGTTGGTCATAACTTCCCTTCCAAGGAGTAAGCGTCTTTTAATTTCATGGCTGCAATCACCGTTTGCAGTGATTTTTGGAGCCCAGAAAAATAAAGTCCCTTATGTCCCTTAGTAATGCTTTAAAAATAGACCACCAGGAAACTCACACATATTCCCCCAATTACATCTGGTCCGTGGATTTACTTTGTCCAACTAGATTTTAAGTTTCTTAAGGTCAGGTGCCATGTTCTTCAACTCTGTATCTGCCTGGCTGGTGGTAGGTTATCAAAAAAAACTTTTTAAATTACAAAAAATTTAAATTTACAAAGAGTACAATGTACACTCATATAACCACCACCTAATTTCAAAAATTGTTAATATGTTGCTATATTCTCCTTATCTAAGTGTCTATAGAGATTTAAGGAGATTGATGTTTTCTTTTTGCTGAACCACATGAAAGTAAATTATAGGCATTACAACATTTCTAAATATTTGAGTATTGTTTTTTAATGAATTAGGATCCAGTCAGAGATCAGATCCTGTATTGCATTTGTCTCTTTTTGATGTAGAAATGCCCACTTCTTTCTTTTCTCAGAATAATGACTTTTTGAAGAGGTAAGATTGTTTTACATTAGGTTCTACATTCTGGATTCTGGTCCCAAATTCTGGATTTGTTTCCTTGCCAGCAAATTTGGAAAACTCAGCAGTGGCCACAGGACTGGAAAAGGTCAGTTTTCATTCCAATCCCAAAGAAAGGCAATGCCAAAGAATGCTCAAACTACCGCACGATTTCACTCATCTCACACGCTAGTAAAGTAATGCTCAAAATTCTCCAAGCCAGGCTTCAGCAATATGTGAACCATGAACTTCCTGATGTTCAAGCTGGTTTTAGAAAAGGCAAAGGAACCAGAGGTCAAATTGCCAACATCCACTGGATCATCGAAAAAGCAAGAGAGTTCCAGAAAAACATCTATTTCTGCTTTATTGACTATGTCAAAGCCTTTGACTGTGTGGATCACAATAAACTGTGGAAAATTCTTTAAGAGATGGGAATACCAGACCACCTGACCTGCCTTTTGAGAAACCTGTATGCAGGTCAGGAAGCAACAGTTAGAACTGGATGTGGAACAACAGACTGGTTCCAAATAGGAAAAGGAGTACGTCAAGGCTGTATATTGTCACCCAGTTTATTTAACTTATATGCAGAGTACATCATGAGAAACACTGGACTGGAAGAAACACAAGCTGGAATCAAGATTGCCGGGAGAAATATCAATAACCTCAGATATGCAGATGACACCACCCTTACGGCAGAAAGTGAAGAACTAAAAAGCCTCTTGATGAAGGTGAAAGTGGAGAGTGAAAAAGTTGGCTTAAAGCTCAACATTCAGAAAACAAAGATCATGGCATCTGGTCCCATCACTTCATGGGAAATAGATGGGGAAACAGTGGAAGCAGTGTCAGACTTCATTTTTCTGGGCTCCAAAATTACTGCAGATGGTGACTGCAGCCATGAAATTAAAAGATGCTTACTCCTTGGAAGGAAAGTTATGTCCAACCTAGATAGCATATTCAAAAGCAGAGACGTTACTTTGCCAACAAAGGTCCGTCTAGTCAAGGCTATGGTTTTTCCAGTGGTCATGTATGGATGTGAGAGTTGGACTGTGAAGAAGGCTGAGTGCCGAAGAATTGATGCTTTTAAACTGTGGTGTTGGAGAAGACTCTTGAGAGTCCCTTGGACTGCAAGGAGATCCAACCAGTCCATTCTGAAGTAGATCAGCCCTGGGATTTCTTTGGAAAGAATAATGCTAAAGCTGAAACTCCAGTACTTTGGCCACCTCATGCGAAGAGTTGACTCATTGGAAAAGACTCTGATGCTGGGAGGGATTGGGGGCAGAAGGAGAAGGGGACGACAGAGGATGAGATGGCTGGATGGCATCACTGACTTGATGGACATGAGTCTGAGTGAACTCTGGGAGTTAGTGATGGACAGGGAGGCCTGGCGTGCTGTGATTCATGGGGTCGCAAAGAGTCAGACACGACTGAGCGACTGATCTAATCTGATCATAGTGTTTTATTTGTTCTGTTCCTAATATTTCCTGTAAGCTGGACATTAGATCTGAAGGTTTGCTTGGGTTGCATAGGAATATTTTTATTTTTCGGCTGTGCTAGGTCTTAGGGCACACGAGATCTTCTTCAGTCTTCAATTGTGCAGGGTCTTTAGTTGTGGCATTCGAACTCTATGTTGCAGCAACTGGGATTTAATTCCCTGACTAGGGATGGAACCCACGCCCCCTGCCTGGGAGCTTGGAGTCTTAGCCACTGGACCACCAGGGAAGTCCCAGGAAACATTTTTGGCAAGAGTTCTTCATAGGCGATACAGTACATGAATAAATGATTTACTAAATGAGTCTGGTACTGGCCTGGATTGGCAATACTTATACTCAGGTCTATAAATTCTGAACTGGAGTACAGCATGGAACAAAAATAATATGGGCTGTCATGAGAAAAACATCTTTTCCTGCCCTCCAGCCCAGACTTAGTCTCTCATCTAGGTATCACATCTTGTGTGTACGTGTGTGTCTGTCTGCCTGTGAAAGCTTGAATTACTCTTTTTTTTTTTAATTTTGTAATAGGAGGAAAATTGCTTTATAGTGTTGTGTTGGTTTCTGCCATACAACAACTTGAATCAGCCATAATTAAACATATATCCTGTCTCCCCTCCCTCTTGAATTCCCTCACCCCTCCTTTTTAAATATATTTATTTATTTGGCTGTACCTGGTTTTAGTTGCTGCATGCAGATACTTAGTTGCGGCATATAGGATCTAGTTCTCTGACCAGGTGCACTGGGAGCTCGGAGTCTTAGCCACACGATCACTGTCAAAGTGCCTGGGTATCAGATCTTTAACCATTCCCTTTTTCTGTTTTCGCTCCAGGATCCCGGCTGGCTACTGCTTTGTAGAATTCGCAGATTTGGCCACAGCTGAGAAGTGTTTGCATAAAATCAACGGGAAGCCCCTTCCAGGAGCCACACCTGTAAGGACACTTAGATAATGATAATGTTGCCATTTTTGTTACCATGAATAACTGTCATTTGTTGAATCCCTACCATATATTTTATTTAATCCTATAACAACCCTAAACAGTAGACATTGTTATCTTTGACAGACCAGGAAACTGAAGCTCAGGGAGATGGAATAACTTGCCCAAGGCAACACAGGTAGTAAGTGGCAGAGCCAGGATGCAGACCGAAGATTGGTTGCCTCTAAAACCCATGCCCTTTCCACTCTGCACCGCTGCCTCCCTTCACAGAAGACTTGAACCTCTAGACCTCTTGCTTGATTGACAAAGTAGAACAGGCTGGCAGCTGTGAGGACACGTTTCAAGAGAGTTGCATTCTGCTCTTCCCACAGTTACTTAGCTTACAGCTGCACCACGCTGGCACACCTGGGCTCATAGAACCATGGAGCTGGCAGTGCCCTTAGCGGTCATCCGTGCATCCCCCTCCTTTTAAACAGGAGAAAAGGCTGAGGCTTAGAGAGGGGGAGATGTTTTGGCCAAGGTAATTTATTTCAGTTTTTTTCCAAAAATTGTTGATTCTTGAAACACCTTTCTCTGTTTTAGTTTGTTTGTTTTTAAATTTTCAGGCAAAGCGTTTTAAACTGAATTACGCCACTTATGGGAAACAGCCAGATAACAGGTAAGTAGGGAGTAGCCACAAGGTAGCTTCAAGTCCTGGGAAATGTCTAAATAGAGGCAAGATGTGTTCACTGCACTGGTCACTTCCAGAGAGGAGGATGGGGAGCTGAGTTTGGCCCCAGTTTGCTTCCCTCCTGAAGGCCAACCCCTCCCATCCCTGTTGGGGGATGCTTCCAGTTTGCTCATGGCCAGGCCCTTGTCTTATCTGTATTTGTTCCCTCTCCTAGTCCCATAACTGCCCATGGTAATGACATTTATTCAGTAAGAATTACTGTAGCAACATAAATGTATCGAGCATTTCAGATTGCTTTGAAAGCTGGAGAACAATGTATCAAAGGCTTTAGATAGATTTATACCCTTTGAACCCATAATTCTGCTTTTCAGAATTTATTCATGGATATGTGTAATGATTATCCCTAGGTGGCACTAGGTAAGGAACCCGCCTGCCAGTGCAGGAGACATAAGAGACATAGGTTTGATCCCTGGGTTGGGAAGATCTGGAGGAGGGCGTGGCAACCCACTCCAATGTTCTTGCCTGGAGAATCCCATGGACGGAGAAACCTGGTGGGCTACACAGTCCATAGAATCGCACAGAGTCGGACACGACTGAAGTGACTTAGCACGCATGTGTAAAGATTAGCTTTGAAAATGTTCGTTGATATTGTGTAATATCACTTATATGTGGAATCTTAAAAAGAACTTACTTATAAAACAGAAATAGAGCCACAGATGTAGAAAATAAACCTATGGTTACCAGGGGATAAGGGGACGCAGTGAATAAATTGGGAAGTTGGGAGTGACTTGTACACACTAGTATATATAAAATAGATAACTAATTAGGACCTACTGTATAGCATAGGGAGCTCTACTTGATACTCTGTAATAGCTTATATGGGAAGAGAATATAAAAAAAGAATGGATATGTGTATATGTATAAACTGATTTACTTTGCTGTACACCTAAAGTTAGCACAACTTTGTATATCAACTCCAGTAAAAGTTTTTTTAAAAAAGAGAGAAAATGTTCATTGAGATACTACATATAATCGGCAAAATTGGGGGAAAATCCAAGTAATCTAATAATAGGAAAGTGGTTCAAGTTACAATATGTTCATTTTTTGGAATATTGTGTATCCATTAATGTGTCAAGTTGTAGCAGAATACTCACATGTCAAGATGTTGGTTAGATGCTGTAAGTGAAAAAAATGCTAGAAACAAAATAAATGAGTTGTATCCAATTTTTATAAATTCAAAGGAAGAAACTAAAGCAAAAGAACAAAAATGCATATCAAGGTGTTCATGGTGATTCCCTTTGAGTTGGGTTATTGGTATTTTATTTTTCTTTGTCCTTTTATATATTCTGATCTTATACAAGGAATATGTATCATACTTGAAATAAAATAATAATGAGTTTATTGTTCTGTTATGGGGGTTGGCAAACTGTGACCTAATTTTGTCATTCGCTAAGTCACTGCAGTCGTGTCCGACTCTGTCTGACCCCATAGACGGCAGCCCACCAGGCTCCCCCATCCCTGAGATTCTCCAGGCAAGAACACTGGAGTGGGTTGCCGTTTCCTTCTCCAGTGCATGAAAGTGAAAAGTGAAAGTGAAGTCGCTCAGTCGTGTCTGACTTAGTGACCCCATGGGCTGCAGCCCACCAGGCTTCTCCATCCATGGGATTCTCCAGGCAAGAGTACTGGAGTGGGGTGCCATTGCCTTCTCCATTACCTGAAAGCTAGAAATGGTTTTTACTTTTTTTTTCGCAGTGCCTCACGGTTTGCAGGATCCTAGTTACCCAACCAGGATTAAACCCAGGCCATCGGCAGTGAGAGCACAGAGTCATAACCACTGGACCGCCAGGAAATTCCCTCTGTATTTTAAATTATTTATTTATTTGGCCATGCTGCTCTGCTTGTGGGGTCTTAGCTCCCTGACCAGGAATCAATTCCATGCCCCCTGCAATGAAAGTGGACCACCTTAACTACTTAAGTAACTTAACTACTGGGCCACCAGGGAAGGCCCCCTGGCCCCCCTTTCATTTTTTAAGGATTGTGGAAACAGATAAAAGACAACAGAAATCAGAGGTGCCCCCAGAGAGCCTACAATAGTTACTGTACGGCCTTCACAGAAAATTTTGCTGACCCTGTCCTGAAAGTTGAGGGATTTCATGTTAGCCCATCTCTAGGAGAGAAGGTTTAGTTCTCATGCTCCCTGTACTTTCCACCATTTGGATTAAAAGTATGCAGTGAATGCAGAATCTCTGGCTTTATCTTTTGAGCATCTCTGACTTATCCCCTGGTCTGCACTCATGTAAAGCTTGAAGCCAGATAGGCTTTATTCAGTGGGTGAAGGGCCTGGGGCAGGAGACTCCTTTCGAAACTCTTCTACCAGGACTGCCAAATGAAACAAATTAGGACTAGGTTCAGAGAAGGCAATGGCACCCCACTCCAGTACTCCTGCCTGGAGAATCCCAGAGACGGGGGAGCCTGGTGGGCTGCCATCTATGGGGTCACACAGAGTCGGACACGACTGAAGCGACTTAGCAGCAGCAGCAGCAGGACTAGGTTAAGGGCCCAGCAGATGTGGTGTTCTCTGACGCAGCACAGAAGAGGTTTATCTAGAATGGGTCAAGAGAGCTCACAAGAACAGAAGTTTTCTTCTTTGTGTCTGAATCTCGTTCTCTCTTCTCAGCCCTGAGTACTCCCTCTTTGTTGGGGATCTGACCCCAGATGTGGATGATGGCATGCTGTATGAGTTCTTCGTCAAAGTCTACCCCTCCTGTCGGGGAGGCAAGGTGGTTTTGGACCAGACAGGCGTGTCTAAGTAAGGTCTTACTTTTATTCATGCCTACCCTGTTGGTTGCAGCATGTATCTCATAGCTGAGGGTGTGATAATGAGGCCATGGCTCTGGAGCCAAACCGCCTGGTGCAGATCCCAGCCTCAGTACTGCCCAGGGGTTATGCAGCAGACAAGTTACTGAATCTCTGCCCCTGTTTCCTCATCTATGAAATGGGACCGATTTATAGTATCTGCATCTCATGGGGGTTGGTGTGAGGATGAAATGATGTAAATAAGTCAATAGAAAATGCTTTATAGGTATTTCCTTTTTTATTTATTATTTTTACTTTAAAAGTGGAAAGACCTTAGGGTTTATATGTATATTTTTCCTCTGTTATCGTTCATTACAGGATATTGAATATATATAGTTCCCTGTGCTATACAGTAGGACCTCGTTTATCTATAGTGGTTTATATCTGCTAATCTCAGACTCCTCCTAATTTATCCCTTTTCTCCCCTCTTGCACCTTTGATAACCATAAATTTGTTTTCTGTGTCTGTGAGTCTCTTTCTGTTTTGTAAGTAAGTTCATTTATATCATATTTTAGATTCCACGCATAAGTGAGATCATATGCTATATGTTGGGAAAGATTCCTTTTTGATCTGAGTAGTAGTTATGAGCTTGGACTTTGAATTCTGCTTCTGGTATGACTTTGGGCAAGTCATTAAATGTCTTTGAAGTTTGGTTTTGCCTTCAATAAGATGTGGATACTCCCTTCATCAAGTTGTTGGACAGTTTATTGAGATAACTGGGAAAATACTCAGCATAGTGCCTGGGAAATAATAAGTGGTCATTAAATGTTAACTGTCATTCATTTATCCCCAAGTGGGATATGAGCTCAGGAAAGCAGGAGGAGCCTTGTCTGCTTGTGACTGCTGAGTCCCAGTGCCTTGGGTAGCACCTGGCATGCAGGGCAGGCTCTGTACATATTTGGCCTTCTGTGACTGTTACTACTACTGCTTCTACTGTAATAATAACAATACTTTCCAGTAGATCGGGAAGGAAGCTCCTGTTTGGGGAGAAGCCATATCAGGATGGCATGGAGGAGGTTGGTGAACTGAAAGTGGGATCCTCCAGTGCTGGGGTCTCACACTGCTCTGTGACACCCCTCTGTTCAGTGGGGCGCTCAGGCCTGCCCATGTGGTTTGATGGGTGCTCTCTCCCTTCTCAGCTTCTTTTCCGTTCTTTGGTTTTACCTGCATCACATTTGTGATCTAAATAGTGCGTGTGTATGTGTGTGTCTTTTTCCTGCAGGGGTTATGGTTTTGTGAAATTCACAGATGAGCTGGAACAGAAGCGAGCCCTGACAGAGTGCCAGGGAGCCATAGGACTGGGGTCTAAACCAGTGCGGCTGAGCGTGGCCATCCCCAAAGCGTGAGTCCTGCGCTGGCGTGGGAACCGAGACATGCCTCGTCGGTTGCTGATAATCAGGGCATCCGCTTGCTGCTTGGGAGGCTGCCAGGAGGCTCAGTGCAGGCCGCAAGTGATGAGTGCCTGGTGTTTGCCGGGCTGGGTGCTGGAGATGAGCCAGCGCCACTGTTGCCCCTGCAGAAGCTCACAGCTGAGGAGAGAGCTATGACTGGGGGAGGCCAGGCACATGGAGAATCGCCATAGCGATGCTGGAAAAGCAGCTGGGCTCTGCAAACTTAGTTTGTGTGCTCTTTGCCCAGTAGAGCTGCTACTGAAACATACAAACCTCTTAAGAGTGCCCCTTGCTATGGGAGTGGCTAAGAATTAATGATATAGGGAATATGATATAGGAAATTGCCACAAGCCATGCCTTGTGGCCAAAAGAAAAATAATGATGTAAGCAGGATAGAAGATTATATACATCACTATTGTACCTGTCACTCTGGGCAGGAAACCCTTCTTCCCGTGCATATCCAAGCATGTTTTATACTCAGATATAAGACAGTTTTTCTCTGCGTAGAATCTTCCATCCTTTGGCCCAAGCAGTGGTTCTCAACTTGAGGACATTGGCAACACCTAAAGATAAATTTGATTGTCACATCCCATACTGGGAGAGGGAAGCCTCTCGAATCTAATGAGTACAGGCCAGGTATGCTATTAAACATTCTACAGTGCACAAGACATCTCCCGGAACAAAGAATGGTCTCCTCTGCCACCCAAAAGTCAACTTTACAAAGCCTGAGAAACTTCGTGTTAAAGTATGTAAGTGGTTACACTCTTTGGGCAGAACTTCCAGATGGCCGTGTTTTTTAAGACAGCAAAGATTTGGAGGCTCTTTGCAGTTTAGCCTCAGCGATTCTAAACTCTACTGTATATGTAAAAACATTAAAGAAAACATTGAAAAGAAAGAAGTTCCTTGTTACTCTAAATGACTGCTTATAATTTCTGGGTTCCTTTTCAGGCTTCTGTATAAATGTAGATACTGATGTAGATACACACACACTGCATGCATGCGGGTCAGTTTACAGGTGGTAGATTCATTGCTTATTCATGTTTAATTGCAATAACAGTGTCCACTCTCGCGCTTCCCAGTTTACTCAGTGCACACACTCGCTTTGCCATAGAGTTGCATAGTTGTCATCATTACAACATTCTTAATAGCTGCGGGATATTCTTTTGATTGCATATTGTGTCTAGCAGTTCCTCTGATGTTTACTATTTTGGTGGTTTCTGCTTTGTCATCATTTATTCAGTCAGTGATAACTGAGTCCCTGCAACTGCAGCCCCGCCCTAGACTTTGAAGTTATAGCTATAAACAAGAAAAACAAAGTCCCTTCTGCAGAGCAGTTATTTTGTTACATCTGTTTCTTCATTGAGCATTGGTGTCAGCATTTAATGCCTGCCTCTGGGGAGGTGCCCTCATGCACTAAGAATCGAGTGATCAGAGTTTCCTTGGAGAGTCAGACTTGTAAGCCGAGTGTGGAGAAACAGAAATGTGTAGACCCAGGCCCTGCGCCTTCAGTGACCTGAACGTGTCGTGAGGGTGGTAGACTCCTTGGATGCATGGGTCAGGGGGGTAGGGTCATGGAGGCAAATATGAGCAGTTTTCAGCCTGGCAGTGGGCAGGGAGAGGAAATCTCTGCCATCAGACTTCATCGAGCCGCCCCATCGGGAGGTGATGCTAAGGCAGTCAGATGCGGCCTAACTGCTCAGGCTGAGTCCTCACCAAGCCGACATTGAGCACATGAGGAACCTGGGAAGAGGTCATCACCTGTGGTTTTTTAAGGTTTTGAAAGCAGTGGATCTTTTGCAGGCTTGACATTGTCTTTGGTTAGCAGTGACTGGGGTAGCTGTGGAATCAGAGAAGAAAGCTTTCTGTTGATCTTGGGCCTCAGCCCTGGTTGGTGAATGCAGGAAGGGGGACACGGATAGGAGACTTGAGTCTGCAGGGCAGGTGCTGTATGAACCATGTTGTGGTTGGGGTGCAAGCCTTGGAGTTAAAATTTGGCTTCAGTCCTCTGTGTAGTCTTGGGTAAATCACTTAACCGTTCAGAGGCTGTGTTCTCATATTTACAGAGGGAATAATAAATAATAGCTCTGTCATAGAGCTATGCAGGACATAAAGTAGGAGACCATGTATAAAAAAGAATGGGCACAAATCCCAAGTACCTACTCCACAAATGGTATCTCTGACTACAGTTCCAGGCTCCTGAAACACTTACCTTATGTTTTTGCAGGGAAAAGGTGATAAGATATTTTGTAATTTGCAAATGCTCCTTGGATCATTCTAAATCCAGATTATCCAGGCCATGTTTATCTGAGCCTTTGAGGCTGGCAGAAAAACAGCCCCCCAAGATCTTGAGAAGGGGAAAAGTCAGTACTAAAAAAGTTTGTAAGGGAGACAAACCTAACCATTGGAAGTGCCTTTTTTTTTTTAATTTGGCCATGCTGTGTGGCCCACAGGATCCCAGTGCCCCGATCAGGGATGGAACCTGGGCCCGTGGAACTTAAAGTGCAGAGTCCCCACCATTGGACCACCAGGGACTTCCCAAAAGCTCCTATCTTTAAAGCTGGGTTCTGGGATCAGACTGCCTGGGTTTGAATCTCTTAACTCACTATGTGACTTTGGACAAATGATGTAATCTCTCTGAACCTCAGTTTTCTCATCTGTGAAATAGGATTAATTATATATTTACTGTATAGCACCACTGTGGGGATTAAAGGAGTTAGTCTGTGTAAAGCACGGAAATGTTTGCTCATTTGTTTGTTTATTTTTCCTTCTTCCTTTAAGGAGCCGTGTAAAGCCAGTGGAATACAGTCAAATGTACAGTTACAGCTACAACCAGTATTACCAGCAGTACCAGAACTACTACGCCCAGTGGGGCTATGACCAGAACACAGGCAGCTACAGCTACAGCTACCCCCAGTACGGCTACACCCAGAGCACCATGCAGGTAAGCGTGATTTGGCCAGTCTGGCCCCGCGTCCTCTAGAAACCTGGGTGAGTCTCCAGGATGGGGTGGTGAAGGACAGGAGCTCGTGCTTCAGAAAGACAGGGAACGATGAAGCAGCGTAATTCCTCTTGTTAAAAAGAAGCCATCCCAGTCATGGGCCGGGCTTTCACCGTGCTTCTCACCCACCTCTCTGGTCTCTTGGCAGACGTATGAAGAAGTCGGAGATGATGCATTGGAAGGTAAGAAAAGACTCCCTTCACTCGGTGTAAGATGTGAGTGTCACCTGAGTGGGGAGTGCGGATCCCAAATCGCCCCAGGGAGCAACGGATAGAGGAGGGCGCCCGAGGTTCCCCGGACTCGTGGTGGTCTACCCCAGGATGTAGGTCTGAACCAAAGACTCCGTTGCCTTATATTTGTTGCACCGTTTGTCAGATTCCTGTAAAATAATTTTTAATTTCACGTTTTAATTTTTTTCCATACTTTTTTTTTGGCTACGCTGAGTCTTTGTTGCCGAGCCCAACAGTCTTTCTCTGGTTGCAGAGCACAGGCTCTAGAGCGTGCAGGCTGTTTGTCACCTGTGGGCTTAGTTGCCCTGCAGCATACGGAATCTTAGTTCCCTGACCAGGGATTGAGCTGGAGACCCTTACATTAGAAGGCAGATTCTTAACCACTGGACCACCAAGGAACTCCCCCCATGTATCTTAAATTACATATTTTCCTCACTTTCAAGTAATAGTTATGATTGAAAGTTTGGAAAATACAGTAAAGTATAAGGAAGAAACTAAAATCACCCCCCAGTTTTGCTACATGGTTATAGCCATTATTGCTTATTTAAAATTAAAAGTGTTTGTTGTAATTTTTTACTGAATTTAACAGAGAAAAAGTAAAACCAAAGTAATTGCTGACCTTCAGACAAATATTTTTTCAAATGAGATATTCATACTTTTAAAGGAGTCTAAGGTTTGAAAAAATTATAAAAAATTTTTAAAAAATTTTTTTCAACATATTTCTGAACAGAATGTTAGGTTTAAGTTTTAAAGAAGTAAAATCAAACATTGATTTCTAAGTAAATAAAGCTTTATTATAAGGTACAAAAAGACTCCAAGTTTAAAATCTTAAGTCTGTTTTAAGAATTATTCTTCAAGAGAAGGTCATAGGGAAAATGTGATCTGTAAGCAAAATATCCTTTAAAGGAAACATCATCCGTAGCCATAAAACAAACTTCATAGCGCTTTAAAGCACTACACGGAACGTGTTGTCATCTGATTCTGGCAGCAGCGACCATAGGGGTGGGCTGGGCAGACACAGCTCCAGTAGAGGGATGGTGAGCTGGAGATCCACGTGGTCTTCTCAGGATCACACAGTGAGTTAGGAGCAAGGTTCAACCTGGAGTCCCTGTCTTTCTAGCCTTAGTCTCTTGCCTTTTCTTGCCTCCTTTTTAGAGAAATTATCCTGATTATAAGCATATTTGTGTGTAACTCCTTAGAGTTTTTCTATTGCTTCATCATCCATTATTACAGCCAACACTGCTATAATAGTTTTGCAGGCACTGCTGCCTATCAACACTTCGATGAATAGGTATTTTTATAAATCCCATTCTACAGAAAAGAAAACTGAAGCTTAAATAATTAACAGCCAACAAGTTTCACTATGTGCAGGGCACTGTTTTAAGCACGTATACAGGTATTAACTCACTTGACGTTCACAATGGTTTTGAGGTAAGTACCATAATTATCTTGATTTTACAGAAGAGGAAACAAATTAAATTTCATGTTCAAGGTCAGCTTAGTTGCAACATCATAGCAAGAGGTAGACTGTCTTGGAACCCTGCAGTCTTGCCCCAGACTTCAGGCTCTTTACCACAGTTACAATGCCTCCCTCTTTTTTTTTTGGTGGCCAGATCTTAGTTCCCCAATCGGGGATTGAGCCCACACCTTTGGCAGTGAAAGCATGGAGTCCTAACCACTGGACCACCAGGGAAGTCCCTAATGCCTCCCATTTTAACCTAATAGCCACACAGAGACAGGGCCCAGGAGGGATTGTCATCCTTCTTCATCTGTACCTTGGGTTCAGCAGGCCATCTTCCAGGCCCTGTCATCCAAGTGAGGAAGGGTGCTATACTGTCCGTGCATCCATAGACTTTTACACACCCAAATACCTGTCCTTGGGAATTCCCTGGCGGTCCAGTGCCAGGTGCTTTCACCACCATGGCCCGGGTTCAGTCCCTGGTCAAGGAACTGAGATCCCTAGAGCTGTGTGGCTCGGCCAGAAACACCCAAAACAAAACACAGCAGCAGCAGAAATGCTTGACCTTGCTGGAGCCTTTTGCTAATCTGTTCCCATATGCCATTACCAACACTGAGTGGAGTGGCCAGACTGGTCATGCTCTGCTTTCCTAGAGTTCCCATATGGAGCCGCTATACATGCTCAAAACTTCAACTCATAATTTAGATTAGAATTACAAGAGAAATTCCTCTGGTTGCAGGAATGGGCACAGTACATATGTGAAAAGATTCACCACTGATTGGTTGATTCAGCGCTAACTGGCTGATTCTAATGAGTACCTGAGAAAGTTGGAAACAGTTTACAAAAGAAGCGCAAATGGCCTATAAACCACAAGAGAAAAGAATTTAAGCATATACTATTTGTGTTAGTCAAGATTCTCCAGAGAAATAGAGCTGAAAGGATACATGTATTTATAATCTGTGATGTGCTTCAGCAAGCTGGAGGCTCAGGCAGGATTTCTATATTAGCACCTAGAGGTAGAATTCCTACTTTGGGAATCCTCGATTTAAGGCCTTTGATTGGCTAAGGCCCACCCACATTATTGAGAATAATCACCTTTACTTAAAGTCAGCTGATTTGTAGATGTGAATCACATCTACAGAATATCTTTATCTAGACTGGTGTTTCACCAAACAACTGGTCACCAGTACCCTGACCAAGTTGACACAAAATGTAACCATCACACTGCTAATACTAGTACTTAAATACAAATTAAAATATACTATCTTTCTACAAAGAATTCTTAAAATGTTCATATGCGTGAAATCAATTTACCTGAAAAATTTTATCCCACAATGATACCAATACCGATAAATATCTAATGATAGGAGATTTATTAAATATTGGTAAGATTTTAATTAGATTTTTTTGTTTTATTAAATCGTGTCTTTTTCTAAGAATATTGATGTAGAAAAATGTTCTCAATGAAAAAATTCCTGAAATACAATAGGATATACAGTAAGAACTCGGTTAGGTTTTTTGGTTTTTATTTTGGAGGGTATAACTCACATAACATAAAATTTACCCTTTTAAAGTATACAGTAGTTTTTTAAAATAGCCACAAAGTCGTGCAGCCACTACCACTGTTTAATTCCAGTGAAGAAGACTGTGAAGCCACTAGCAGTCACGCCAATATCCCGTCCCCGGCAACCACCCGCCTACTTTGGATTCACGTATCCTGAACGTTCTAAGTAAATGGAGTCATGCATGATATGCGGTCCTTTGTGAATGGCCTCTCTGACTTAACTTGTGATTCCTCTGTGTTACAGCATGTGTCATTCCTTTCTTTTTATGGTTGAATAATATTCCATTCTGTGGATATACATTCAGTTGATGGACATTTGGATTGTGTCCATTTTCATTGTTATAAATAATGTTACGAACATACGTGTGTAAGTTTTTGTGTGGACATAAAAAAGTTTTTAGGGACAGGTTTTCAGTACTCTTCAGTATATACCTGGGAGTGTAGTGCTGGATCATATAGTAAACTCCATTTAACCATTTGAGAAATGGCCAGACCTGTCTAAAAATGCTTGGAGCATTTCCATTTCTCCACATTCTCACCAACAGTTACTAGTTGTCATTTTGGCTATCATAGTGGCTTTGATAGCAGATTGCCACTTCATGGCAAATAGAAGGGGAAAAGTGGAATCAGTGACAGATTTCCTCTTCTTCGGCTCTAAAATCACTGCAGATGGTGACCACAGCCATGAAATCAGATGATTGCTTCTTGGAAGGAAAGCTATGATAAACCTACGCAGTGTGTTAAAAAGCAAAGATGGCACTTCGCTGACAAAGGTCTATATAGTCAAAGCCATGGCTTTTCCAGTAGTCATGTACGAATGTGAGAGTTGGACGATAAAGAAGACACAATGCTGAAGAATTGGTATTTTCAAACTGTGGTGCTAGATAAGACTATTGAGAGTCCCTTAGACAGCCAGGAAATCAAACCAGCTAGTCCTAAAGGAAATCAGCCCTGAATACTCCTTGGAAGGACTGATGCTGAAGCTCCAGTACTTTAGCCACCTGATAAGAGCCAACGCAGTGAAAAAGACCCTGATGCTGGGAAATACTGAGAGCAGAAGTGGGCAGCAGAGGATGAGATGGTTGGTTGGCATCACTGACTCAAGGGACATGAGTTTGAGCAGACTCAGGGAGATGGTGAAGGAAGGGAAGCCTGGGGTGCTGCGGTTCACGGGGTCTCATTCATTTGGCTGCACTGGGTCTTAGTGGTGGCAGCTGCGGCGTGCACAATCTTTAGTTGTGGCATGTGGAATCTAGTTCCCTGACCAGGGAGCGAACCAGGGCCCCCTGCATTGGGAGTTCAGTTCAATCGCTCAGTTGTGTCCAACTCTTTGCGACCCCATAGACTGCAGCACGCCAGGCTTCCCTGTCCTTCACCAACTCCCAGAGCTTGCTCAAATTCGTGTCCATTGAGTTGGTGATGCCATCCAACCATCTCATCCTCTGTTGTCCCCTTCTGCCTTCAATCTTTCCCAGCTTCAGGGTCTTTTCCAATGAGGCAGTTCTTCGCATCAGGTGGCTAAAGTATTGGAGCTTCAGCATCAGTCCATCCAATGAATGTTCAGGACTGATTTCCCTTAGGACTGACTGTTTTGATCTCCTTGCAGTCCAAAGGAGTCTCAAGAGTCTTCTCCAACACCACAGTTTAAAAGCATCAATTCTTCGGTGCTCAGCTTTCTTTATAGTCCAACTCGCACATCATCGATACATTACTATTGGAAAAACCATAGCTTTGACTAGACGGGCCTTTTGTCAGCAAAGTAATGTCTCTGCTTTTTAATAGGTTGTGTATGTTGGTCATAGCTTTTCTTCCAAGGAGCAAGCATCTTTTGATTTCATGGCTGCAGTCACCATCTGCAGTGATTTTGGAACCAACAAAAGAAAGTCTGTCACTGCTTCCATTTTTCCGCATCTATTTGCCATGAAGTGATGGAACCGGATGCCATGATCTTTGTTTTCTGAATGTTGAGCGTTAAGCCAACTTTTTCACTCTCCTCTTTCATTTTTCATCAAGAGGCTTTTTAGTTCCTCTTCACTTTCTGCCATAAGGGTGGTGTCATCTGCATATCTGAGGTTATTGGTATTTGTCCCAGCAATCTTGATTACAGCTTGTGCTTCTTCGAGCCCAGCATTTCGCATGATGTACTCTGCATAGAAGTTGAATAAGCAGGGTGACAATTTATAGCCTTGACGTACTTCTTTCCCAATTTGGAACCAGTCTGTTCCATGTGCTGTTGCTTCCTGAACCTGCATACAGATTTCTCAGGTGGCAGGTCAGGTGGTCTGGTATTCCCATCTCTTGAAGAATTTTCCTCAGTTTGTTGTGATCTACACAATCAAAGGCTTGGGAGTGCAGAGTCTTACCCACTGGACCGCCAGGAAAGTCCCTACTGTTCTGAGTTTTGTAGTGACAAAACTTCCTTCTCTTTATAGGTTTATCACATAGCTATACACCCCTAAATAGCAGGGTTTAGTTTTGCCTGTTTTTGAATTTTAATGCTGTGCTGTATATATTGTCTCGCTTCTTTCATTCAGTATTTTATTTGTGAGATTCATCCAAGTTGGATGCCACCGAGGTTCATTCTCAGTGCTCAGTAATATTCCCTCCTAAGAATAGATTACTTGTTAGGGGTTTAAAAGGAAACTGTTAGGTGCTTTGTCATGATTTCTGGTGAACAAATACCACTATTGCAATCAAGAAAAAAAATATTTTTAAAAACAGAACTTGGTGTTTTGGCTTGTGTATTTGACTCTAGCTCTTTCATTAGACATTGATTGTTCTTGATTTAGTAACCTTGATCAGGTTTCCCAAACCCAAATTTCAGAAAAGGACCACACCGGAAAATCAGACATGTGACAGCTGCAGGTATGTGTAGTGTTTAATAAACATGGAATGGCAGCCAGAACTACTTGAGTACTAATTACATGTTACAATCTGTAAAGTTAGAGTTAGACCCTTGATTAACTTTACCATAGGAGCCACCAAGTAAGCCCATAGTAAAGAGTCTGCCTGCAGTGCGGGAGACCCTGGGTCAGGAAGATCCCCTGGAGAAGGAAATGGCAACCCACTCCAGTGTTCTTGCCTGGGAAATCCCACGGAGGAGCCTGGCAGGCTACAGCCTATGGGGTCACAAAGAGTCGGACACGACTGAGCGACTGCGCTTTCTGCTTTCTTTTCTTGATTCACTAGGGCTTAGGGCCTCTTGCCAGCCTCAGTCATAAATCCACATGTAACTGTAGTCAGCCTTCTCTGTCTTCCATTCCTTCGCCTGCTTGGATTCAGCCAGCCGTGGACTGAATCGTGTAGTGCTGTAGCATTTGCTCCTGAAAGCCTCCACACGCAAGTGGATCCTGTGCTGTTTGAGGGTGGACTGTCTCCTGCCCTGCTCTCATCCTCATGAACCCTAGAGGCAGCAGGGCCGGCAGCCCTGGCCAGGAAGGAGGGAGCAGGGCACCGAGTCCTGTGGCTGCTGAGTGCTGCCCCCCTCTGCACCCCCGAACCCACCCTTGCTTCTCTCTTCCAGACCCCATGCCGCAGCTGGATGTGACCGAGGCCAACAAGGAGTTCATGGAGCAGAGCGAGGAGCTGTATGATGCGCTGATGGACTGTCACTGGCAGCCTCTGGACACAGTGTCTTCAGAGATCCCTGCCATGATATAGCCAGGACAAAGGACAAGCCAGAATGGACTTGAGGGAGAGAAGAGGCTCCTTTTTTAAAGTTGCTGCAAGACTTTTTTTGAAATGTTTCATAAAGATTTTAGTAATCAACCGTTCCTGCAATTATATTTTTCCTCTAACACGGCTGCCTTCATTTGAGTTTGAAAACCCAGAGACAGTTGGAAGAGGGTTGAATGAAGTTCATCTTTGAACAGTAATCTCATTTATCTACATGTCACCTACACTCCTGGACATAATTAACCAAGGTGGGTCATAAGTTACTAAGCCAACTTCTTAGGAAAGTTCACATTTAAAGTTGTGGTTACCTGCTGGGATAGTGTCAAATGGTGGGCAGTTATTGTTTTCAGGTTTCCTTTCCTCCTACAAATTTGCTTCAAATCTGGTGGCAAGGAATTCATTATTTGAACTGGGGAGTAAATTGCAGGGCCCATTGAATAGTTGAATGGTGGCTCAGATGGTCAAGTGTCTGCCTGCAATGTAGGAGACCTGGGTTCGATCCCTGGGTCAGGAACATCCCCTGGAGAAGGAATGGCAGCCCACTCCAGTACTCTTGCCTGGGAAGTCCCATGAACAGAGAGGCTACAGTCCATGAGTGACTTAAATTGGAATTTGAATGGTTGAAGTGTTTAGGCTTCCCTGTCCATGAAATTTTTCAGGCAATACTGGAGCCGATTGCCATTCCCTCTTTTGGGGATTTTCCCCACCCAGACAGCAAAGCACCTCCGGTACTGGCAGGCCAATTCTCTTACTACCGTGCCACCTGGGAAGGTCAAAGTGTTGGAGCCAGCTTATTCTAGACCAAAAGGGCCGGGACTGTTTTAGGTACAAGATGGTGCCATGAATGTGCCAATCTCGCCTCTTAAGAAAATGTTAAAACTAAAGTAAGTGCATAAACTATTAAACTAAATGCATGAGTCTTATTTACATATAGGAAATGGTAATTCAGAAAGCTAGCCTATGAGATTATCAATCATCACCAAACCAGATCTTGATGACTGTCACATCTCTGCTGTATTTTCCAAATAGGAAATCCCATTTACCAGGGCCCTCCTGAAATGCCTGGGATTATGCCAAGGATCGCTTCCCTAGTTATTTTTATGTGTAGACCTGAGGAGTGGCAGAGTATGTAACCTTCAAAGATCATTAAGCACCAGTCTTGGGCTCAGCCTGAATTCTCACTCAGCAAGAGTAATATAATTGCAATTATAGAACTGATCCATTTTATCACTTTCTGAGAGATCAATCTTCAGAGATTGAGACTCTTAATTCATCCTGGGTTTTAAGGAATATTTAAATGAGAATAAGGATTAAATAGAAAACATCAAGAAACTGACACAAACATACATCCGTGAGTCTTTTATTGGTCATTTATATGCCAAGTAGCAGCATCACCAAAAACAAAACAGCGATTTCCACCTGAATGCATCCCCGGTCTCTTCATTTGCCTTTTTGGTTCTCTCCTGAAAAGGAAGTATAAGCCGGTGTGTTAGTAAAACCCCAATTAGTCAGAGCCCCTCCAGGTTTTCTTAAGAGCTGGTCTCAGTCCCATATCCGCATTTATCATCCACAGATGTCCACTCAGATTAGGTTTCATCCTAGACCAGTCACAGAGTGAAAAAATACTGAGCTAGACAGAACTGCCTGTTTCTACCCAATTGTCTCCCACTCAAAGGAGGGGTGGGTGACTCCATGGTTACCCAAAACCACTGGGCATGAGCAGCAGTCAGCCCTCAGTCTCAAGGTGAAGACTTAGAGCTGCTACATTCTACTCTCTGGATGTGCTCTTTGGCCTTGGTGCAGGCAAAGTCTAGCAGACCGAGTCACAAAGTAATCATTTTTTGTCATCTGGTTATGAATAGCCAATAAATACAGCTTCCAAGGAAAGCCAGATGTAAATGATACATTATAAAGACTTTTACACACTGAGTATCTTTATCTATTGGCCACACTGTTTAGAGTCTTAACAAGCTAAGTAGAAATGGAAGTTGTGATAAAGCTTCAGCTATTTCAACTCACCCAACTCTGTAGATCCACACAGATGAAGACAGCTTTACTGGCAACAGGTCTTAGGGGGAGAAAAATACCAATCAGGAGGCAAGAAAACTACTGGTATATCCCTCCCAAATACAAAAATATTAGCCAGCAATTACTATACAACTGCCAGTTTCACACACAGTCTCCCTTTAAGATTATCCCATTTTAAGGGGTGGAGAAAAGTTCCAAGAGAATTCAACCTTGTCTGAAACTAGCCCACATGCTACACAGCACACACCGCGAGCACAGTTTCAGTACTACTATCCCTCCTTTTACGACCACCAAGACCAGGGTTTAGATCTGATGGGAAAGGGAACTGGAGGGTCAGCCTGTCTCCAATACCCAACTTTACCTTATTCTAAAGCACGGCTCCAGTGATAAGGTGGTATTTTTCAGTTACTTCAGTGTCAGGCACTGCCAGTTAAAAAACTGGGGGCAACCTGCAAAAGTGTGGAAGCTTTAACCAAAAATCTAATGTACACAGAATGTGATTTTGATGGAAACACGGATTCAAGTGGAAGACTTCCAGCCCAAATCCTGAGAAATTATAGGAAAGGCGAGTGGCAGCTGCAGGTATTAGGCTGACCTGTGCTGTCAAAGTCTCTCCACGTTGCTCTCGCATGCAGTTGGAGATCCCATGGCCACAACAAGCCACAGCCCTTGGAAACATGCTGTACTGACCCACCAGGTGGCTCCCAAATTACCTCTTCACCGAGAACCTACCGGGTCCTGAGGCTTGTGTTCCATCCCTGTCAAGTCCTCTTCACTCACCAGAAAGGTCAGCTTTAGTCATCCTGGAATCTTCTGGCACAACTAAAATGAGAACAGCATTGTCCTGAATGACCTACTCGTTCCATTCATCTGGTTTTCAAAACAAGGTTTTTGACTCGCCTTTGGGCTGATGCCTTAAGCTTTTCAGGGCAAAGACCCAAAGCATGACCACAATCTGCACCACTTGCCCTTGGATTTCCCCAGCACAGGTATCTAACCCACCCATATCTGCATCTGCATGCTGGTTCTTGGCCCCTGCAAGCCACTTCTCAAAAGCCTTATTCTTGCATGTAAGACCCCATCAATGGAACATTTCCGGTAGCCTCTGAAAACGTTGTCAGTTTTAATAAAGGTCTCTGGTTGTACCTGAGAAATGGCAAGTACAATGGGAACTGTCTTTTCCTGAAATGTTGCAGATCAGTTACAGCAAACAGAACGGCGACCGTCAAGGAAAACTGTCACTTTGGGCTCCTTTTTGACCACAGCAGCTACATGGAAGCAGCTGCAGCTTCGATAAGGGCCACGGGGCGGGGGGACCTAGGTCACAGGGCAGAACCAACACTGCAACCCGCAGACTCACCTAAATCCTGTGCGTCAGGACTCATCTACTGGGACATTCTGGAAACTAAAAGAGAACAGACATCCTATAGGTTCTGATCACTACCTTCTTTTACTATGTGCCAGTGGTTTGTCTCATTTTATCTTCACAGGATCGTTTCATCAACCCCGTCTTACATCAGATTTAGACTTGTTATTTGCCAAAGTCCCCTATCAACGGAGAAAGTGACAACCTTGGGGTTCAAAATAGGATCTGAATGACTATAGCCTGTCCTCCAAAAAACCTTGTCCTTATACCCACCAGGGTGACTTCCTTATCATGTGTTGTGCAGCCAGATAATTTAGGAGAAGGTAGGCAAATTAACATGCCCAAGGTCACGGAGCAACTGTCACAGGCCTATTCAAGGTCTGGCTGACCCCAGCACGTGGTCTCCCCTAACTTAAACCAGTTTCAGTCCCAGAAACGCCGTACAGCCGACCGCCTGCCCATGTTACTCACCCGTCACACCGGAGCACAGGGCCGCGAGGGCCTGCGCGTGGAGCAGGGCGTGGCCCACACAGGGTCCGGCTTCTTCTACTGCGCCTGAGAACCACGTGGCCTTCCGGCTCTCGGCCCGACTAGGCCAGTAGGCCTGGATCTTCCGTGCCGCGCTCAACATCTTGCCGCCTCTAGAGGCAGCCCCGGCAGGTGCGGCGCCCGTGGCAGCCAGGCTAAGGCCGGGTATGGCGGAGGATGCGCGTGGACCACTGCAGACAGAGAACCCAAGACGGACTAGACGACCGACGCGCGGCTGCCGGGTAAAAGGACACTTGTGAGACAGGAAGGGGTTTATATGGGCCCCGCCCCTCGCAGTTGCGCCTGACGATTGGAGCAGCGCGTCGCGCGGAATGATGGGAGTTGTAGTTCGCTCGCCTCTGGCGAGCGGCCGAGTGTCTGACTCGCAGTCCCAATCGCGTGTCGTGTGGGACCCTTTTCACTCGGTTGGAGGAAGCTTATGTAAGTGATTTCTTCAGAATTCGAAGAGATTCCTCCGCCATCATTCAGCACTCAGTGAACATCCAGTAACCCAGGACGGATCTCAAAAATATCACCGACTTTCAAAATCGGGAAGTTAACCTTTAACCCAGTGAGCTGAGCCAGCGGTTTTGGTTCAAACAGCCTGAGAGCACGTCGCGGAGCAAAGACTGAGCAGGATTTCGGCGGAGAGATCTGGGGGCGGGCTTCCTTTCCAAAAGGAAGAGGTGACTGACTACAGAGCTCATTAGAAGAATGCATTGTTTGTTCGGGCTTATCTCTACGGCTAATAGATAAAAAAACTACTGAGTGCTTACTGAGTACATTATGCTCGATTATCTCAGCTAGTTTTCAAAATAACCCTGTGTATGGGAATTACAATTATGCCTCTTTCACACATAAGGAAACAGAAATGGCTTACGCAGATAGCAAGCGAGTTAAGACGTGAAATGAGGAGGTTCACCCCATACGCCACGCTCATAATCACTGTGCCACATACAAGTTTTATCCATAGAATGAATAAGCATCAACATAAAAAAAAAAAAGTAGTGGGACTCTGAGACCTGAATGCAGGGACCCCAGTTTCCATCCCTGGTCAAGGAACTAGATCCCACACGCTGCAACTAAAGATTCCACCTGTGGCAACTAATACCCAGGCGTCCACGCTCAACCAGCTCTGACCCAGGCTCCTCTGTCCATGGGGTTTTCCAGGCAAGAATACTAGCATGCATGCATGCTAAGTCGCTTCAGGTCGTGTCCGACTCTGCGACTCCACAGACGGCAGCCCACCAGGGTCCTCCGTCCACAGGATTCTCCAGGCAAGAATACTGGAGTGGGTTGCCATTTCCTTCTCCAGATTCCTAATAACCAGTGCATAAAAGGAAATAAGATGGATACTATAAGTCACCATCAGTTCAGTTCAGTCGCTTAGTCGTGTCTGACTCTTTGTGACCCCATGAATCATAGCACGCCAGGCCTCCTTGTCCGTCACCAACTCCCAGAGTTCACTCAAACTCATGTCCATCGAGTCGGTGATGCCATCCAGCCATCTCATCCTCTGTCGTCCCCTTCTCCTCCTGCCCGCAATCCCTCCGAGCATCAGGGTCTTTTCCAATGAGTCAACTCTTCGCATGAGGTGGCCAAAGTACTGGAGTTTCAGCTTCAGCATCAGTCCTTCCAATGAACACCCAGACTGATCTCCTTTAGAATGGATTGGTTGGATCTCCTTGCAGTCTAAGGGACTCTCAAGAGTCTTCTCCAGCACCACAGTTCAAAAGCATCAATTCTTCGGCGCTCAGCTTTCTTCACAGTCCAACTCTCACATCCATAGGTGACCACTGGAAAAACCATTGCCTTGACTAGACGGACCTTTGTTGGCAAAGTAATAACTCTGCTTTTCAATATACTATCTAGTTTGGTCATAACTTTCCTTCCAAGGAGTAAGCGTCTTTTAATTTCATGCCTGCAGTCACCATCTGCAGTGATTTTGGAGCCCCCAAAAATAAAGTCTGACACTGTTTCCACTGTTTCCCCATCTATTTGCCATGAAGGGATGGGACCAGATGCCATGATCTTTGTTTTCTGAATGTGGAGCTTTAAGCCAGCTTTTTCACTCTCCTCTTTCACTTTCATCAAGAGGCTTTTTAGTTCCTCTTCACTTTCTGCCATAAGGGTGGTGTCATCTGCATATCTGAGGTTATTGATATTTCTCCCAGCAATCTTGATTCCAGCTTGTGTTTCTTCCAGTCCAGCGTTTCTCATGATATTCTCTGCATAGAAGTTAAATAAGCAGAATAACAATATACAGCCTTGACATACTCCTTTTCCTATTTGGAACCAGTCTGTTGTTCCATGTCCAGTTCTAACTGTTGCTTCCTGACCTGCATACAGGTTTCTCAAAAGGCAGGTCAGGTGGTCTGGTATTCCCATCTCTTTCAGAATTTTCCACAGTTTATTGTGATCCACACAGTCAAAGGCTTTGGCACAGTCAATAAAGCAGAAATAGATGTTTTTCTGGAACTCTCTTGCTTTTTCGATGATCCAGAGGATGTTGGCAATTTGATCTCTGGTTCCTCTGCCTTTTTTAAAACCAGCTTGAACATCAGGAAGTTCACAGTTTACGTATTGCTGAAGCCTGGCTTGGAGAATTTTAAGCATTACTTTACTAGCATGTGAGATGAGTGCAATTGTGCGGTAGTTTGAGCATTCTTTGGCATTGCCTTTCTTTGGGATTGGAATGAAAACTGACCTTTTCCAGTCCTGTGGCCACTGCTGAGTTTTCCAAATTTGCTGACATATTGAGTGCAGCACTTTCACAGCATCATCTTTTAGGATTTGAAATAGCTCAACTGGAATTCCATCACCTCCAGTAGCTTTGTTCTTAGTGATGCTTTCTAAGGCCCATTTGACTTCACATTCCAAGATGTCTGGCTCTAGATCAGTGATCACATCATCGTGATTATCTGGGTCGTAAAGCTCTTTTTTTGTACAGTTCTTTGCCGGGAGCCGGCATATTGCATATTGAGTGAGGATCTGGAATAGCTCAACTGGAATTCTATCACTGCCGGGAGCCAGCGTGAGGCACTCCGCCCATGACAAAGGTCATGAGGAAGGAGGCTCGGCATACGAAAAGGCGGGATCGAGCCTCAGGAGTCCCCCTGGAAATTCTCGAGCATCTACCCCCCAAACCAGAGTCTGCCTACTTTCTGCTTTGTGCTTTCACCTACACCTCTGACTTTACGGGGGGCTGTCTCCCACTACCTCTCTCTGAAAAAAGAGTTAGCTTACAGCTCCAGTTAATAATTCTTGGATGTGACAGTGTTTCAACCTACAAACTCCTTTGGAAATCCTCTAGCCTGCCTGAATGGGTTTTTCCGGCCACATGTGATTGTTCAGAGCCTCCCAACTGTGAGAGGCAGGAGATGTTCTAAACTGCCTAAACACAGATTCCTTTGAGTAGTTAAAAGATTGATTAGAAATTGTATTGGTGAAGGGTTTTTCACTTGTTGGGCCAATGTTTGCTGCTAAGTCTCCATACTCCTTACCTACTGTGTCCTTGGCAGTGTATTGATTGATATAATGGGTGTATAGAAATGTAAAATGCAGCTTTGTCCAATGCTTTTTGGAAGGCTGGTGCCTGACTTTGGAATAATCACCTTTAGAGAAAAATAAGTTTCTTAAAATGTTAACAGGCCTCCGGGCCAGAAGATGATGTCAATCACCTGAACTTTTGCATATGATAAGTTTGCAGGAAGAAAGACTGGCTTGCTGTATGACTCTACCCCTTCCCCCATTATCCTCTATGCATAACTTAAGGTATAAAAACTACTTTGGAAAATAAAGTGCGGGCCTTGCTCACCAACGCTTGGTCTCCCCATGTCATTCTTCCCTTTAACTTCCAGCTGAGCGTCCATCTGGAGCGCGGATGTCCTCTGCGACCATTTATTTGCCTGGGCTTCTAAGACCCACTCGAGAAGGTGTCTAAGGTGGGGCACCTTCCGCTATTCGAGAGGGCGCCTGCGGCCTCCGTGGTCAGAGCTAACCTGGTGTCACGGGTTATATTGATTTTCCGCGTAAACCAAGCCACTCAGCTTCTTTTCTCCACTGAATTTTCCTACTGAGCTATCCTTATTTCAGCCGCTTTTCTCCACTGAATTTCCTCACTGAGCTATCCTTATTCTATTACTCTTTATATCTTTGATGAATAAATAATTAAATAGGTCGCTGACGCCGTCCCCACTTCGAATACCCTGGATCAGCCGGGGCTGGACCCCGGCAGTTCTTCTGTGTATTCTTGCCACCTTTTCTTGATATCTTCAGCTTTTGCTAGGTCCATACCATTTCTGTCCTTTATCGAGCCCATTTTTGCATGAAATGTTCCCTTGGTATCTCTAATTTTCTTGAAGAGATCTCTAGTCTTTCCCATTCTGGTGTTTTCCTCTATTTCTTTGCATTGATCACTGAGGAAGTCTTTCTTCTCTCCTTGCTATTCTTTGGAACTCTGCATTCAAATGGGAATATCTTTCCTTTTCTCCTTTGCTTTTCGCTTCTCTTCTTCTCACAGCTATTTGTAAGGCCTCCCCAGACAGCCATTTTGCTTTTTTGCATTTCTTTTCCATGGGGATGGTCTTGATCCCTGTCTTCTGTACAATGTCACGAACCTCATTCCATAGTTCATCAGGCACTCTATCAGGTCTAGTCCCTTAAATCTATTTCTCACTTCCACTGTATAATCATAAGGGATTTGATTTAGGTCATACCTGAATGGTCTAGTGGTTTTACCTACTTTCTTCAATTTAAGTCTAAATTTGGCAATAAGATCATGATCTGAGCCACAGTCTGAGCCACTAGACTGGGCTGCTGTGGTTCTGCAGGGTTGAACCCCTGTCTCCTGCATCTCCTATATTGGCAAATGGGTTCTTTACCACTGAGCCACCTGAGAAGCCCAAGATTCAGGCAGCCAAATAAATAATTTTTTTTTAACTTCCATTATATATTTTAACAAGAGACAAATTGGGAGAGAATAGTTGCAAAACATGCACTGAATAGGGGCCTTGCATCTAGAACATAAAAAACTCTTAAGGAACTACCCTGGTGGTCCAGTGGTTAGGAATCTGCCTGCCAGTGCAGGGAACACGGAGTCCGTCCCTGGTCCAGGAGGATCCCCCATGACGCTGAACAGCTAGGCCTGTGGGCCACAACTACTGAGCCTGCGCTCTGAAACCTGTGTGAGCCACACCTATGGAACCCACGTGCTGCAGCTACTGAAGCCTGAGCTAGAACCTGTGCTGTGTGACAAGAGAAGCCACCGCGATGAGAAACCTATAAGCAAATAAATGGCCCTTAAAACTCAACAGTAAAAAGTAAAATCACTCCATTTTTAAAATGGGGGAAAAGAAGGGGGGGCACAAAATTTGAAAGACACCTCACCAAAGAAGATAAACAGATGGCAAATAAACACATGAATGATGCTCAATATCATAACACTACAAACACAGTGGAAGGGCTAAAAGTTAAAACGATTGACAATATCAAGCAACGACGGAAAAGTAGAGCACGTGGAAATTTCATACAATATTCAGGACTGTAAAATGGTGCAACCACTTTGGAAAACGATTTTGCAGTTTTTAAATAAGTTAAAACGCACCTACTACCTGACCCAGCTGTTGCAGTACTAGGTATTCCCCAAGAGAAATGAAAAGCATGCATCCACACAAAGACTTGAATATAAATGTTCACAGCAGCTGTATTTGTAATTGCCAAAGACTGAATGTAACACAAATGTCCTTCAACAGGGATTGGATAAACAAATTGTGGTATGTTAATACAGTGAAATACTATCATGTTGAGTGAAGGAAGTCAGACTATATGCTATATGATAAAGATTCTAGAAAATACAAATTAATCTTTAGTGGCAGAAAGCAGATTGGTGGTTGTCTAGGAGAGGAGGTCAGGAGAGAAGAATTAAAGAAGGACATGGAGAAACTTTTGAGAATAATAGATGTTCATTATCTCAATTGTGGTGGCTTTGGGGATGTACACTTATGTCAAAATGCATATTGTACATTTTTAATATGTGCAGTTTACTCTGTATCAATTACATTTTAATAAAGATGCTAAAAACAAAAAAATAAGCAAGAGAAAATTCAGATCATGTAATTCACCTGCCCCACAATCACTGACTTCTCAACACATTTGGAATAAAGCTCAGGCCCCACGATGGCCTCTGAAGCCACAGGTGATTTGGCTTCTCCTCTTTGCTTTCATTACCTGATCCCTGGTCTAGGAGGATCCCACATGTGGCAGAGCAGCTAGGCCCCCATGGCACAACCGCTGAAGTCCACACGTCCTAGAACCCATGGTGTGCAACAAGAGAAGCCACTCCAATGAGAAGCCCACACACTGCAACGAAGAGTAGCCCCCGCTCAAGAAAGAAAGAAAGCCCAAGCAGCAACAAAGACCCAGAGCAGCCAATAAATAAATAAATTTTAAAAATTAAAGAAATAAAATAAAACAAAGATCCGATAGCCAGTGGGAACCTGCTGTGCAGCACGGGGAGCTCAGCTGGTTGCTCTGTGATGACGTAGAGGGGTGAGATGGGGGATGGAGGGCATAGATGTATACACAGAGCTGATACGCTTTGCTGCACAGCAGAAACACAACACTGTCAAGCAATTATATTCCAATAATAAGATTATTTATCATTAATTACATAATTAAATATCATTAATTACAAAATAAAACAAAGGAAAAAGAAAACACTAAGATCTGTCTAATGCAAGTATGCACCTGCTATGACACAGTTACCCCAGGACTGCCCTGAGAGGAGGACGCCATGATTTGTCTCACTTCGCAGAAGGGAAGCAGGGCTGGGGAGGAGAAATGGCTCGCCCCCTGGGGAGTCACACAGGCAGTCTATGACAAAGTCAGCTGACGACTGGATTCCAGTGCCAGGTGCAGTCAGAGGCAGACACATGACCCCAGCCCAGAGCAGGCACATCTCGGAGAGGAAGTTCAGGAGCCTGACGCTGACAGTGCACTCTGCCCACATGCTGACCACAGAGGCTTCTGGGATGTCTGGGTTCAAACTCCCTTTCAAGCTGTCCCATGCCTCTCTGCCTTCACCCACTGCCCCTGCCTGAGTACCCTTCCTCGCTTACCTCCCCAGCTCCCACTGTCCTTGGAGACCCAGCTTCAGCTTCAGCTTTTCCAAGAGGTCTTTTCTGACCCGTGGCTCCCTGAGTCCAACTCTGTTGTGGTATTTGAATGAATAATGAGTGAATGAATAAATGAATAGCACATCCACTTGTATTCATTCATACAACCATAAATATTTACTGAGCCAAGCACTGGGGATACAGCCTCTGGTCCTTGTCCTCAAAGGGCCTGAGCCTAGAAGGGAGACAGACATCACAAAGGACAAAAGGGCCTGTGACCTCACTAGCCAGTCAGTGAGGGGCTTCTTGAAGACACAGATCTAACCTGAGGCCTAAAATTGGGGTTAGTTACCCTTTGAAGAGCAGAAAGGGAGTGTTCTTGGCATTAGGCTGATAAAAGGAAAGATGTTCCGCACAGCTGGAGCAACAGTGGTGGGTAAAGAAGAGAGAGGGTGGAATGGGGGGAGATGGTTCTGCACAGGCCTGATGCAGAAACTGTTTTTCCAGCTGAACAGAGCAAGGTGATGAGAACATCCTGATGGAAACCTCAGAGGGGCAGGTGGCACTGCAGCCGACTCTCCTGGTTTGGACAGAACTGGCAGGGAGGATTCCTCCCCCAACACACACACCCTACCTGATTTTCCTCTTTCTCTCCTGGAGTGGGGGTGAGCAGAGACTTGGGCCCCTTCAGGCTAGTGCAGTGACCGAAGGGCAGAATTACTTAAGAATTACTTAACAAAATGGCTTCTCACTGATTTATTTAGGAAACCTGGGCCTTCCCAGGTCCCCAAATTGTCCAGCCAGAAACAAATTTGGCCACTACTCTGTCTTCTGTGCTGAGTGATCTTGGGCTGATTACTTAACTGTGTTGCTGCTGCTACTGCTGCTAAGTCGCTTCAGTCGTGTCCGACTCTGTGCAACTAACATCTACTCACAAGGTTGTATAAGGAGGAAATGTGATGATATGATGGTTTGCCTTAGTGAGAACTGCTTCCCACTGCCAACCTGTTAAACTGCAACATCCACCCACTGTGGGTTAGTGGGATTAAACCAGCAGACAAGCTGTTTGGTGACAGCTTGAGCCTTGATGTCCTGGGTGTTCAGAAGACCTGACTGGAAAGAGTGGAGATCTTGAATGCCGGAGCATCTGCCTTACCCTTGCCCCAACCCACTTTGTCCTGGTCCTTTGGGAACTTGCTTTCCAGTCCCCTTCTTTGGCATCAAGGGTAAACCAGACATGTCAGATGTGTGACAAGCCACACATCTGAGCCTCGGTCTCCTGAACTCTAAAATGGGCACACTATAGCCTTCTCAGAGGGTTGCTGTCCCAAAGCATAAGAAACTGACCATCTCACCTCATAAACATTAGCTGTACAGTCCACAAGCCAACTGTACTCTCAGTTGTCTGTCTACCCTGCCCCCTCTACCTGACTGTGTCCTAGTCTCTCTCTGGACCCTGGGGCCCAGCACAGGCAGGCAGCGGGGAAGCAGTGGGGCCTGCTGAACCGTTGAACCTGAACACTGAGCCAGCAGCTCTAGGCCAGGGCCAGTAGGGCTCCAGGAAAGGGGCATCTGGGTGAGAAAAGTGCATCTATAAACCATCAACTTTCTCCAGGTCCAGCAGCAGGGGCGCAACGGGGGGACTAACAGAGAGTTGGGGCTGCAGAGGGAAACCACCCCAAAGAGTGAACGAAGTGGTTGCTCTAGCGCTGTTAGTCTCAGGCCAGTGCAGGTTGGGTGTGGTGATCGGTCCTCTGTAGCCCTCCTCCCCACATTATCTAGTTTAATCTCTTATTCCTTGAGGTAGAGATTATCTCCATTTTACAGAGGAGAAAACTGAGGCTCGGAGCGAGGAAGTGACCTGTCCAGATGTTTCCACCGGGCCGGGTGGCTTCCTCGGCGTCCGGTTCGGCGTTGCTGAAGACGCCCCAGGTTCTCCAGGCCCGGGCCAGGGTGTCTCTGGGGCCTCCTGGAGGCGGGGGGCGGGGCCCAGAGACGGGGCGGGGCGGGGCTGCGGGCGGGGGCGTGGCTGCGGGTTGGGGGCGGGGTCGCACAGTTGGCCGCCCGGCCTCGGGAGGCGACACGCTGGCCATGGAGGCGGGGGGCTGCCGCTACCAGTTTCGGATCGCGCTGCTGGGGGACGCGGCCGTGGGCAAGACGTCGCTGCTGCGGTGCTACATGAGGGGCGCCCCCGGGATCCCCGAGCCCGAGCTGGAGCTCGAGTCGGCGCCCACGGTGGGCGTCGAGTTCTATACCCGCACTGTGCAGCTTCATGCTGGGCCGCGCGTCAAGCTGCAGCTCTGGGACACGGCGGGCCAGGAGCGCTTCAGGTGCGCGGTGGGTGGAAGGTGGGCCGGGGGAGGGACGAGAAGGGTTTGGGGTGAGGGGTTTCTGGTTGGGGCGGGGTGACCATGGGGATCCTTCAGAGTCGCCCTCCTCAGTGGCCCAAGTAGGACCTGGGGGTCCCTGCCCCGGGCCCGGGTCCTTCACGCTTGAGTCATTCATCCTACAAATAACAGCTGGTGGGCTGAGCCCCTGAGCTTGATGCCTGAGACCTGGCCCGGCCGGCCCCAGTGGAATATTCGACACTGAAACCTAGAGGGATGAATGACCTGGGTGCTGAGAGGGCCCACAGAAGCGCAGAGAGGGAGGTGTCAGGGAGAGGTGGAAAGAAGAGAAATTTGTGTTGGCTGTGAAGGATGCGTAGGAGTTTTCCAGGGAGAGAAATGGGGAAACCTGTGATCAGGAAAACATCAGGTTTTCTCCAGGAATGGTCAGGAGAGTATGGAAATCAAACTGCTCCCTGACTGAGGAACACACAGTAACTTGGGAGAGACACAGACCCGGGGAAAAGGGAAGCAGAGAGCGGTGTGAGATGAGCTGAAATTGGGGTGTGAAGCAGTCACAGGATGGAGGAGGACACAGGGCCCGGTGTGTTGAAGGCATAACCCTCTCCCACCCAGGTGCATCACCAGGTCCTTTTACCGGAATGTGGTGGGTGTCCTGCTGGTCTTTGATGTGACAAACAGGAAGTCCTTTGAACACATTCAAGACTGGCATCAGGAGGTCCTGGCCACTCAGGGCCCCGACAAGGCGATCTTCCTGCTGATTGGCCACAAGAGTGACCTGCAGAGTGCCCGTTGTGTCTCAACCCAGGAGGCGGAGGAGCTGGCTGCCTCCTTGGGCATGGGCTTTATGGAGACCTCCGCCAAAGGTAACTGCAATGTGGACCTGGCCTTTGACACCCTTGCCAACACCATCCAGCAGGCCTTGTGGCAGGGGGCCATCAAACTGGAGGAGGACTGGGGGGGTGTGCGGCTCATCCAGAACACCCAGATCTCCAGGCTGCCCAGCAGGATGCAACACCCGGGCCCATGCAGGTGTTGACTCTAGGAGGGAAAGGGTTAAAGCAGTGCTGGTGGGATGGGGAGTGTTAGTATCTCTCTGGAGGCCAGATGGCAGAATCTATTCAGACAGTTATTACAAACCATATCCTGGCACAGTCATGCCTCCTGGATTTTGGGGTCTCAGAGCTCAGCCCCCTTTCCACCAGAAAGGTCTGAGAGGCCAGGTGCGCAGCTTCCTGTCCTGGAGCCTGTTTCCTCTATGGTCAGAGGAGCGCATAACAGACCCCATTCATGGGGGGTTGTGGGCATGACTGAGATCATGGATGCGCTATGCTCAGCCAGAGCCAGAGCCTCCCACACGGTGAGAATCAAATAGCAAGAACTGTCATCGCGGCTGCTCTTTCCTCTCTTGGCTAGGATGTGGCCGTTTCAGGTAGTGTCCCTGGGCTCGGACGCCGAGCTGCTCAGCGTGTGGACGCTGCTACACAGGCGAGGAGGGGGGCAGGGGCTTTCGGGCCGAGCCAGGTCTTCAGGCTTGGATGAGAAAGTGTGTCCTAAAACCCGGATTGCTGCCCAGTGCTGCTACTCCAAGGCCACGGATCGGAGAGGCAGGGATGAATATGAACAGCTCTCTGGCTGGGCGCATGGTGGACACTGTTGGTTAGCCACCAAAACCTCTCCTCAGGGCTGAAGAACCCATGGCCTCCTCCCCACCAATGCTCCTAGCTGCTGGGAGTGCTAATGTGGTGGCGGAGCCCAGGCTGCTCTTTCTGGGAACTGCCTGCTCATCTGGGGCAGCCCACAGTCCAGCATCAATGTATCAGATTTGTTGGGGGCGGTGGGGGAGTGTTCAAAGGCCTGGCCTTCTTGCCTCAACTCTGAAGGAAACACCCATCTTCATCATTCTCCATAGGGTCGAGGCCACTGTTAGGACAGCATCACAGCTAAATTCTGCTCAATTCTGCTTTCTTCCCTTCCTCCCCCGCAAGCAGGTATTGATCTCAAGAATCTTCTAATAGGGACTTCCCTGGTGGTTCAGTGGCTAAGATGCTGAGCTTCTGATGCAGGGGGCCTGGTTTCGATCCCTGCTCAGAGAACTAGATCCCACATGCTGCAATAAAGATTGAAGATCCTGAGTGCCACAATTAAGACTTGGTGCAGCCAAGTAAATATTTTTTTAAGAAAGAATTTCCTAATAAAGGTCTGCACAAAAATACAAGGGGAAAAAAAAAGTCTGCACCCTTGGAATTCCCTGGCGGCCCAGTGGTTAGTATTCTGTCATCTCAAAGCAAAGAGCCCAGGTTCAATCCCTGGTTGGGGAACTGAGATCCCACAGTCTGCATGGCGTGGAAAAAAAATTTATATATAAAAGTCTAGGGGACTTCTTTCATGGTCCAGGGGCTAAGACTCTGAGTGCCTAATGCAGGGGACCTGGGTTCAATCCCTGCTCAGGGAACAATTACCCACATGCTGGAACTAAAGATCTCACATGCCACAGTGAAGACTGAAGATCCTGCCTGCTGCAACTAAGACCCAATGCAGCCAAACAAGTAAATACTAAAAAAATAAAAGTCTGCACATTGATTTTGTCCTCAGAATCGGGCTGCTGGGGAACTTAACCTGCCATAGAAGCTGCTAGGCACAAAATATCCAGTGGCAATGCAGGAAGGCTTTATGGAGAGAGGAATCTTTACACTTCACTGAAGGCAGGAGAAGAGGGTGACAGAGGGTGAGGTGGCTGGATGGTATCACTGACAATGGACACGAATTTGGGCAAGCTCCGGGAGGCAGTGACGGACAGGGAAGCCTGGCGTGCTGCAGTCCATGGGGTCGCAATGAGTTAGACATGGCAACTGAACAGGCAACACAGCAGGTGTAAAGGGGATATCTGGGCGGTCTCATTGTGCCAGCGGGCATGGGCAGGGCAGGGCAGTTGCCATAGCAAAAACAGCACAGCCACCCTACTCACTTCATGACCTGGGGCCAGTTCCTCTACCCCGTTGAGTCTCAGATTCCTCCTCAGTAACCTGTCACTGAAAACCCCTCCTTCCTAGGGGTCTTGGGAAGTTTTTACTCGGGTGATTTTTAGCTTCCTCGCCATGGCGCCTGAGCCAGGAGGGGACCTGCCTGTGCTCTACTCCTTCCCTGCCTTCTCTTTTTAAAACATCACTCATTCTTCTGAACATCTTGCAAGGTTGGCATGACTATCCTCATTTCGCAGATGAGAAAGGGTAGGCAGGAGAGGGAAATTATTTGCTTTAGAGTTATCATTCCTTCATCAAAAATGTCTTAAAATGAGCATCTACTCTGATCTGGGCTCCAGGGATACAGCAGTGAACAGGACAGAAAAGTAGTCCTAGGGCTGACGTTCTAGTGGAAGAGAAAAAACTAGTAAGTGGGACTAAATGAGGCCTAGCTGTAAGTGCTATAAAGACCACAGATCCGGGAGATGGGCCTGAGGGTGATGGGGGCTCCTTTAGAGCAGATGGTCAAGGAGGGTCTCTCTCAGGAGATGGCCTTTGATTTGAGAACCTAGATGAGGAGGAAGAACCAAGCTAAAAGCAGAGATCTAGGCAGAACAGTGTCCAGCTCTGATTGGGCACTTCTTATGTACCATCTGCCAACAAGCTTGCCATTGCTATCTCAGTTCAGCATCCCCCCACCCCGATCTTTAGTGTAGATTGTATCACCCATCTTGAGGGTCTCAGGTCTGTTGGGTGACTCAGCATCCACATTGCCCCAGGGGATCTTTTTAAAATACAGATTTGACCTGGCTGCTGCTCTCCTAGAATCCTTCCCTGGCTCCCCATTGCCTGCAGGGTAAAATCCAAACCCTTTCCCCCAAGTCCAATCTAATCTGGTCCTACGGCCTCTCCACCTGCTTTGCCCAGCTTCCCAACCACCTACAACCCTGGGCTTTGCACATGCTGTTCCCTTTGCTTGAAAGACCCTAGCACTTTCCTCCCTCCCTGTGTTATCTGATCAGCCTGCAACACTCAGAATAACATGGCCTCCTCTCAACCATTGCATTATCCCAGCTGCCAAAACTAGGGCAGGCTTTTGGTCAAACCTGGGTTTGAATCTCAGGTCTGCTATATACAATTGTGGGACCCTGGGGAACTCATTTCATCTAAGCCTCAGTGGACTCATCTGTAAGATGGGGATAATACTAACACAAGTTTTAGAAAGGATCAAATGACAAATCAAAGGCAGTACTCCTCACTAGGCACTAGGAGCTCAGAAGGTGGAAGTCCACTTCTTCCCCTGAGGGTTTTGCTCTTATGACTGTTAGGGAACAGAGACTGCCAAAGTACATACTTTAGGGGAATAAGAATTCCAGACGCTAACAAAGTTCTTAAAGGTCCTGACCTCTTGCAGAGATATGAGTTGGGCTCCCCACAGGCTACTTGGCCTCCAAGCCTTTCCATGAGCTGCTTCCTCATCTGAAAACCTTGCAACCCAGGCCTGAATCCCCTGTGCCCTTCAGAAGGAACAGAACCGAAGGTCTGCCACCCGGGAGACCCTTTCTAAAGACCCTACCTATTCTGGGAGCCACTGAAACCTGGCAGATGAAGAGGGAAGGTTTGTCCGACCCACTCTGCGCAGGCTGGAACCAGAGCCTTCTGGGGAGATCTTTCCTCTACCTCTGAGCCTCAGTTTCTTTATGGTAAAATGAGAATGATTTCTACCTCACAGTTTTGTTAGAGGATTAATTATGACGTGGATTAAGTGTTAGGTTACTTAACACTTAAAGTTAGGTTACTTCGGCCAAAAAGGCCCCTCTGCATCTTTAGTGTGTGATTCCCTTGCCTGGAACGTCCCTCCTCCATCTCTGACAAAACTCTGTTCACCCATCAAAGCTTAGTCCAACCTAACCCATTTCTTTCCCTGAGCCTTCAGGGCACTTATCTGAAGGGCTCTCCTCTTTGCAAATTTCAGGCTCTGCTGTACCTTTTTGGCCCACTAGAGGGCAGCTCTTCGAGACCGGGCTGATTCCCTCGAGGAAGCTCTCGAGCAGGGGAACACTGGGCTTTCTAAAACCATTAGGGAAAATCTGAAACATAACCAAGAATAAAGAAACTAGTATAAAGTAGTGTGAAGAATTTCTTGTACTCATAACTCAGCTTCAACAAATAGCAGCAAGCCCATCCTGTTTTCCTCTCCCTTTTCTTTATGAGTTATTCTTAGATCCTGGCCCTGGTGGGTTACAGATGTGGGAGGACCTCTCTAGGACCCCTGGATGGGACGTGTCCCGCAGGAGTCCCAATGTTGGGAGAGGTAAGCCTCACACCGCATAGCCCGCGCTCAGGGACTCAGGTTGGCAGAGGGAAGAAAGGGGTCAGCACATGGGGCCTGCAGGGAGGGCATCTTTGCCAAGCGCGTCACCCAGGCAGTAAAGGTAGACTTGTCCGAGAGTTTTGTGGAGGCAGAGCCTAGGGGTCTAGCTGGCCAGGAAAGGTCCTGGGCTCAGCCCCTGCTCTGCCTTCTGTACCACCCACCCTTGAGGGGAGAGTCCACCCATCAGAAAGGGAAGGGGTGGGACTCCCCTGGTGGTCCAGTGATTAAGAATCTGCCTTCCAAAGCAGGATTCGATCCCTGGCTGGGGAACTAAGTTCCCACAGGCCACGGGCAACTAGGCCCGCGTGGCACATCTAGAGAAGCCCATGTGCCTCAACAAAGACCCAGCACAGCCAAATTTTTTTAAACAAAGAGCAAGGGAAGGGGCCTTTACCTGGAGAATAAAGGACTACACTGGGGGACTGTGGGGAACTTCCCAACTATAGGGAACTGTGACACCTCAGTCCAGGGCTGCCCTCCTCCTCCCTGCTTTACCCCATGCAGGAGGGACCCTCTCCAGGATGCCTTCTGGATCCCAAATGGTGCCTTCTAGGTCCTCAAAACTCACCCCTGTTTTTGTGACCACCCCCTACAGCTGCCTTTTGGTTGATTCAAACTTTTTGTTTATATGCCTGCTGTTAGCATCAGAGGGCTTCCCTGGTGGCTCAGCTGGTAAAGAATCTGCCTGTAATGTGGGAGACCTGGGTTCGATCCCTGGGTCGGGAAGATCCCCTAGAGAAGGGAACAGTATTCTCCAGGATTCTGGACAAGTCCACAGAGTCGCAAAGAGCCGGGCACGACTGAGCGACTTGCACTAGCATGAGAATCTTGTCAGGTGGGATCTTTCCCACAGCCCTAAAATGCTCCACAGCCGACAGAGGTGATGCTCAGGCTGAGGAGCGGTGGGAAGCCCAGGGTCAGCCAGCTGGGCTCCCCACACCCTCCCAACCCCCTGCAAGACACACATGTGGCCGACTCCAAACACGGGCACTGGACCCCACCACTAGGCCTGAGGGCTGTCCACCCCCAGGCTTACTCTGCTCACCTCTGACCATTCTCTCCTGACGTAGGACCTTATGCTTCAGCCACGTTGATGAGGTGACTTCTTCACACCTCCAGGCCTTTGCATGTCGCTCCCTTCTCTGTCCCCCGCTAGGACTTGGGGAGAGAGTTTAGGGCACAGTCAGGGGAGCAGGTTCTGGAGTCAGAGGGACCTGGTTGAAACCTTAGCACCATCACCACT
Organism: Bubalus bubalis; assembly: GCF_019923935.1. Taxonomy (NCBI): domain Eukaryota; kingdom Metazoa; phylum Chordata; class Mammalia; order Artiodactyla; family Bovidae; genus Bubalus; species Bubalus bubalis. Next base: position 176,917,598 of record NC_059158.1, on the reverse strand, counting down.
ACCTGTGTGATCTTGAGTAGATTACTTACAATCTCTAAAGTTCAGTTGCCTCACTGAAAAATGGGGTTAAATGACATTATTGCAAAGTGCTTAACACTTTTTCTTCAGGCTTGTTGGGGAAACAAGCTTATTCACAGAAGGTGCTTGGCACACACATGGCACCTAAGTTCTGTCCGGAGCACACGAATTCACCAGCCCTGCTCCCCACTCCCTGGGCTGCTCAGCATGTGTTAAGTCGTCTGTGTGCTCAGTGTGCAGGGCTCTGGGAATCAGATGGGCCTGGTTACTTAGCTAGTGAGGTAGAAGGCCTTGCACCCAGGTTAAGCTGCCCCAGACACCGAGTTAGGAGATCCCTTATAGATACTTGGTGACACCTTTCTCCCCACATCCAGCCACCAAGTCCACACAAGCACCACTTAAACAGCTGTCAAATCTCCCTTCTCTCCACTTCGTTACAGCCACCTCAGTCCAGGCAACAAGTTCTTATGAACCTCTGCTTCTACAAATGTTTTCTTATCCCCTCCACTGTCTGGCCAGAGTGATCTTTTCAAAACACCAATTTGACCATGTCACATTTCTGCCTAAAATCCTTCAATGGTTCCTGCTTTCTGGGTAAGCCCACTCTTCTGAGGCCTACAAGACACTGCATGACCTGGCCCGTCTCACTTCACCACACTGCACTGGGGTTGGCAAATGTGCAGCTCTCTCCTTTAAAGTGGCCCTGCCTTCCCATGGATCCCTTAGATTACAGCTCAGCTGCTCAGACGCCCTCCCCTGACCCTGGGAGCCTCTGCTTTGTAGTTCTCATCACGGAGGCAGGTTCCCTTCCCCTTGGTGGAAGGAACGCTCCCTGTGTTCATTCATCACCGTTGGCCATGCCTGGCATGGGCAGGGGCACAGCTTATAAACACTCGCTGGATGAACAAGCCTCTCAGGAAGCACACAGGACAAGATGTCTCAGCTGGAGGAATGCACTCACCTGTCACACAGCTGATCAAGAACTGAGGTCTTCTGACTCAACCCAGCTCTTGCCATTAAACTGCCTGGATTCCCTGCCCTCTTCTGTCCTCAATGGAAGATTCAAAACTAATTCTGGATTCCTTCTTGGCTGCCGAGGCCAATGATTCACTCCTACTGCAGGAACTCGGTGGAAGGCTTTTTGCAGCTTGGTAATCACCAACAGAACATCTTTTGAGTGCCCCCCAACAGCATCAGGAGGTTCTGGAGAAAGCACAACCCTTCAACATCCTCTGGCTGGTGGGAGGCCACAAGAGTGATGACTGAGCGACAGGTGATGCCAGAGGAAGGCGAGAAGCTGGCTGCCTCTTTGGGTGTTTATTATGTTGAGACCTCAGCCAAAAGCAACGGTGACATCCAGCACAGACTTTTAAGCTGCTTACTCAGGAGATCTATAAGCTGTGAAGAGAGGGGTCATGGGGCCAAACTCAAGGTGGGAGGGAGTAAAAAGCAGGGTCCCACCACAGACCAAGTCTCAGGAGGCAGAGACCCAAAGCAGGGCAAGGGGGATGTGTCTGTGCTGGTGGCCCCTGGGTGGGCAGCCATGCTCCCTGAAGCTCCTGGAAACTTCATGATCCACAAAGGTCTCTGCCAGGCACAGAACAGGATGATGCTAGGTGCCACTGAAGGTCATGACCCTGAGGTCTCAAAGCACCTGGTTTCCTCTGTACGATGGTGAAAACACTAGGATCTCCACAACTACAAACAGACAAAAGCCTGCACGGAAAGGCCTTCCCCCAAGTCTCTTGCTATCTTTTCTCAGCATCAAGGATGAACTCCAGAAGTTCCAGAAAAGCAGATCAAAAACAATTTCCCCAAATCAGGATGCCTCTTCAGTTTAGGGCTGATAAGAAAAGGTCACCCTGCTCGATTGTTATGGCAGAGAGACTGGACTGAAAGTCCTGCTGATGGTAAGGTCTTCCTTGGAGTAAAATAATGGAAAAATCCCTGGGTTTTTTCCTCCATCATAGAAATGAATAATAGTGCTGCCATCTGCTGACTAGAGGCCACATTCAGCCTTGCTTATCCTTCTCTGGCATCTCAAAGGCTGTAAGCCATGTACCCTATTTCTTTCGATAAATAACTTCTTTATTCTGGAAAAGCAAATGAAAGTCATATTCATATAAACACTGACATTACAAAGTACAGGGAGAAGAGGGAGGGAGAAGGGAACAGAAACCTCTACAAATCCTGCTAATATTAATACTCTCTCACCAAACAAGACCATAATGCTTTGTCCCCTATTCAATCACTTACATAATAAACCACAAATAAAATCTTCTCTGGAAGATACACTGCTCTTCTTTGAGACAGCAGGGAACAAGGACTGCAAGTTGGGGTAGGAGGCTTTATTCTCTTGGCAGATCCTCTCAGTCATTATAGATATTGCTGCACTGTTAATAAAAAATATATGCTTCTCTGTAAAGCATTAAAAAAAAAAAAATCCAAGGATGAGATGGCTGAGGTCTCAGCTCAAGTATCTCCAAATACATTGCTGTCCATCCCCTGAGCTTTCCGTGCGTTATTTCTTGGTTGTTTTCCGGATCAACGCCATTCTCTGAAAGGAGAGAGAAATAAGCAATGACACAGGTTAGAGTGAGGAACTGTCCAGGAAATCCATGTGTGGTTATCAGGTAGCATGATCTACGCCACTCATGAGGCTGGAGTCCTCAGGAACTTACAGGCACAGGGCAGCTCAGCAGACTCCTTCTAACTAAAGTGCAGTCTGCGGGGCCCTAAGAGATGTTTCTATTGGCCAGTAGACCCATTTCATTGACCGAAAGACTCAAAGAGCCCTATGCTAGCAGGATGGCAAAAAAAAAAAAAAGAAAGTTAAAAGCAGAAGCTGACATTTCTTGCCTTTTGGGGATATAAAGGGACAGGCCATCAAAATATGTTTTCTAGGCTTACTCCCCCTCACCAATCTCTTTTCTTGATGATGGTGAAAATAGGGAAGAGGCCTCTGTTTTGAGCCTGTTGTCAACACACAAAGGGAGCTGATATTTCACACTTGATGACCTGCAATGGAGGAAACTGACTCTAATAATTTCCACCATAACCCATCAGGGCAACATTCAGATCACGGGTTTCAAATCTTCCTATTACCAGCTACTGGCCAAATTAACGACTTGCTTTGCTCACTCTTTTTGACTAAGAGATTGTTTTAACATTATGATATTTGCTGACTGATAAATAAATAGGGCTAAAAGCGGACAATTTGATAGCAGAACCAAATTGACTGTCCACTGTCTTGAGGGATTCCCTTCTGAACAACACTGCACTTAGGCTATTAGCAGTCTTCTTATAGAGCTTCCTTTGTGAGCTTTGTAAACATACCCATCCAGAGATCCTAAGCTATGGAAAAGCAAAGTACACTCAGTCAGAACTGCCCAACTGTGGCCATCTAAAGCTTGCAAAGAGCCCACTTTCAAATCAGAGTAGCCAGTTAAATTAAGATTTGTCAAATGGAGGCCAACATTGCTATGAGACTGACTAGTGACTGGGACAGCTTGTTCTCCAGCAGAAGTGGAGACAGATTCTCTTACTGACCCCTCAGTTCTGCAGTAAGAGGGACAGAGAACAAAGGTTAAGCTGGGGCAGAGGCCAGAATGCCTGACAGAGCAGCCTGGGTGCTACCTCCTGGCATAAGTATAGCATACTTTTTTCCTTAAACTGCCCTTTAGTCAGGGGGTCCTAGATGATGTTCAAATCAGCAACAATGAAAGATTTCATTAACGAGATGTGGTGGGCGCAAGTTCCATCCATGTTAGAAGAACCTAGAATCAACAACTTTAAGCAACACCACAGACACTCAATTTTTTCTCTCATCAGAGTCGAGAGAAAAAACAGACCCCACTGAGAACAGCCAAGTACCAAGGAAAAACATGTCTGATGTACCATGGAGCCTTGCTGCCTCCTGCCCTCTCTGACATTTGGGGGAAATGACACCGCAGTCATTTCCCAGCTGCAGATGGTAGCTGTGTGCCTTCTCTCTGAGACACAACTCAAGGAATCAGCTGTGGCAGCCTTGGGACTCTGAAGGCTTCTCACCTGTTTGTGAGCTTCTGTGGTGCAAGCTTTTTTGTAGGGTCGGATTTCTTCAGAGCCAAACCCTGGGATCCACATGTTCCACTGGCGTTCTGTAAGGAAGAAGCCCACACAGAGATAAGGGGACCAGGAAGAGACTGTCTGGGTGCAGTGTGACTCTCAGACAAGGGTCAGGGAGGACTAACCTGGGCAATCCACTGTACTAATAAACAGTAACTCTGAAGAGCGGCTCTATGGGATCCAAATAGGTAACTGCGTATGGTGCCTTAAAGGTTTTAGAGGACACTGTTTGACCTTCTTGCAAGGAAAAAGGAGGTAAATGAGTCAAAATTTTGAGTGTGAAGCCCTAAGGTTTTCTATGTAGCTTTTCAGGAAAGTTACTTGTTTCTTCAATCATCTTACCCTTATGGTCAAGGCAACCCCTCTCAAACCTAAAGGAGGAGTAGGAACGGAAAGGCACTCTTAGCAATCTGGAGTGAAGAGCCAGGTCCTAGCTCTGCTGCTTCACTGTGGAGCAATATAATGTTGGGTCTTGGTTTCTTGACCTTTTATATAGTAGTAACAACAGAAATATTCATTGGAAGGACTGATGCTGAAGCTCCAGTACTTTGGCCACCTGAGGCAAAGAGCCTAGTCATTGGAAAAGACCCTGATGCTGGGAAAGATTGAAGACAGAAAGAGAAGAGGGCGACAGAAGATGAGATGGTTGGTTGACATCACTGATTCAATGGACATGAAATTAGGCAGACTCCAGGAGATGGTGGAGGACAGGGAAGCCTGGTGTGCTGCAATCCAGAGGGATGCAAAGAGTTGGACAGGATTTGGCAACTGAATAACAACAGAAATAACCACCTGATAGGGTAGTTGAGAGCCCTCAGTGGCATGCTGCAATCTCAGAGCCTGAGATAAACACACAGAAATACAGATACTGAAACAGGGATGTCCACGCCACAGCTCCATGTCCTTTTGCCACTGGATGACCATGCCTGTAGGACTGCTACTCCACGTTACCAGAGCGCAGACATCACTTGGTTATTCTTGGTTATTCTCCTTTGTCAGAAACTGGCATAGCTACATGGACCCCTCAATCCACAAATAAAAGTGTACTGCACTTTAAGTACATCGGATGTAAAGAAATCACACATATAAGATTATTTAGGCAATAAATCTCTACTCAAAAGGAGTACATATTTAATATATATTCAAGTGCAACTAGTTAGAAGATACCTAAGTTAATCAGTTGGTAACTCTGAATATTTAGATTCATTTAAACCTAAAGATAATGAATTAATATGAATGTATACTCTACAGATAAATATATTTAATGGAAAAAAAAATAAAGAAATGAAGACCATGTCAATAGAAGGTGAGGTTATTTAACCATTCAAGTACAGGAAATAGCTGGATGAGAGGCAAACACTGGCAGTATCCATCCCAGCCTGCCCAAAAGCAAGCCATCGAGGTTTACAGCTCCACTGGCAGACTTACCCTTGGTAGGGCTAGGAGGAGGGGAGGTGTGCACAGCTGACCTAGATGGTCAACACCAGGTTCCCTAACTTCCCATGCTTTGATCCCATGCCTCCCAGCAATCTTCCTTATGATTCAGGTTCCATTAGGTCCCCTGACAAAAAGCTATTCTGGTCATACATAATTTCAAGTATTCATGTTTGTGATAATTATTTCTTACCCTTAATGAAGAAACTGACATTCCAATTTTACTTTCAACAATCAAAATACAAAACACTTTTACAAACAGGAATGTTAAACTCCGAAAGTAAAAGAAACTGTGTGGGATTTTTTAGGGGAGGGTATGATAAAATACACATAAAATTAACCATTTTTAAGTGTATGGCTCAGTGGCAGTAAGCACATTCACACAACCATTACCATTATCCACCTCTTTTCATCCATCCAAACTAAAACTTTTTCATCCATCCAAACCTAAACTCTGTACACATTAAACAATAACTTCCATTGCTCCATCCTCCTAGCCTCTGGTAACCACCACTGTACTTTTGGTCCTATGCATTTGTGTTGTGGTGGTTTTAAAGTATGTCTTCTATCAAGAAGTGGAGTCTGTGATCCCTCCCCTTGAACCTGGTCAGGTCTTTGTGATTGCCTCATGGAACAGACTTCAGCTTCCCAGGTGGCACTAGTGGTAAAGAACCTGCCTGCTAATGCAGGAGATGTAAGAGATGCTGGTTTGATCCCTGGGTCGGGAAGATCACCTGGAGAAGGAAATGGCAACCCATTCCAGTATTCATGCCTGGAGAATCCCATGGACAGAGGAGCCTGGCGGGCTATAGTCCATGGGGTCACAAAGAGCTGGACACAACTGAAGTGCATGCAATGCAGTGTGTCTTTAGAGGCTAGTTAACAAAAGCCATGCTATTTCTGCCATGTTTATTACACAATAATAGGTAACTGAAATATCTGTCTTCTGCTATTCTGTTCAGTTCAGTCACTCAGTCATGTCTGACTCTTTGCAACCCCATGGACTGCAGCATGCCAGGCTTCCCTGTCCATCGTCAACTCCTGGAGCTTGCTCAAACTCATGTCCATTGAGTCGGTGATGTCATCCAACCACCTCATCCTCTGTCATCCCCTTCTCCTCCTGCCTTCAATCTTTCCCAGCATCAGGGTCTTTTCCAATGAGTCAGTTCTTTGCATCAGGTGGCCAAAGTATGATGCAAAGTCTTCTGCTAATAATACCAGCAATGTTAACCAGAAGTGTGTCATTTATGCCACCCCCAGTACCAGCACCTTCTGAGCAGTAGCTCCCTAATACCAAGAAGGAAGCCTTTTCAGTCAGGGCTGATTTGCACTGAATCCCTTAATAACTGTGCCTCATTCTTTTGGCCTGACTTTGTAGTCACAGATTGTTCCCTTCCTTTTGATCATACTGCAACCAATGCAGCAGAGGATGGGGATGGGGGTGGCTTATTCATTTCCAAGTGATTATGATTATCAATGTTAGATGAGTGTCTCCCAGAAAAATTCAGGCTCAAATTTAGTGTCTATTAAGTAGAAAAGCAAAATGCAAAATTATATGTGCATTAGGGATAAAATGTTCTTGGGAAAAATACATCAATAAACTAAAAACTGGAAGGAAAATACCATTATATGAATGGTGGACATCTAATAGCTACATTTACTGAGCTCATTATTTTGTGCCAGTCACTTTACAAACATTATATATAATCCTCACGATGACCCTGTAAGGAGGATATTATGATCCCTATTTTACGAATGACGAAATCGACTTTAAAAGAAAGTAAGTGGGAAGGATAAGGTAGTACAGTTAGACAGTGGCAAACCCAATGCAGGGCTCATTCCCCTACTATGGATGGATTTCTCTTTCCTGTTTAATGTTACTATTGAATGAATATATAAATCCCAGAGCTCTAACGTCTGATCCTGGCAGGAAGGTTCCTGAAGGAGCAACAGTGTGGATACCACAGGGAGAAACGAGATCGCATACCTAGATGCAACTGGACATCTTTCACCTCCAGGGTGCTGGACTTGCGATGCCGAGCAAGCTGGCAGGCAGCTGTCACCACACTCTCAATAAAATCATCAGCAATCTGCAGCAGCATCTGGGGGAAAAACGGTGGGGGAGAGTAACCATGGCATGGCAGGGTAGGCTCCTGTTGCTGAGACACCTGTATTTGCCTGAATCACATATCTAGTCAGGCTTTCTATTACAAGGCCTGGAATCAGCATTTGAGTGAAGGTAAGAAGGAGGAGTGAGGACAAGAGAAACATACCCAGTCGTTAACCAGGTTCAGAGAAATTCACACCTTTCTAAGGATGCATTTTCTGTACTTTCTACCTAGCAGCAGTCCACCAGCCCAAGCCCTATCCCCTCTATATCTTCTTCTGAATTAGGGAGAACATAAAAGTGAATCATTAAATCCTCATTTTCTCATTAAATCCTTCATATTCTCTTAAGCATTTTTATTTCCATTATCTCACCGAGTCCTTATAATAATCCCATTGGGGAAAAAAAATGGGGCAAAAATTTTATCCTAATTCTATAGAGGAGGATGCTAAGATTCATGGAGACTAACTTGTTTATAGCCATGTAACTACTAAGCAGCGGAAGCAGGATTCGAGCTCAAGGTTCTAAGTCCAAATCCTGAATTCTTTCCACTTCATTATCCACTATTCGTAGACTATGTAAAGAGCAAAATCAGAATTCTGAAGTTAAAGATCTACAATTAAGAAAAACTGAAATTTTGATTAGTGAATACCTTCCTCATGTTTTCCTCTGGAAAAAAAATAAAATAAAATTACATAGTTATAAACATTACTTTTTCTGCTAGACCATTAATATATTGCTATCTTTCCTATGGAACTATCTAAAAGAAAGATTTCAAATGATTAAACATGGTAAGTCAGCTCCAAAAATGACCTCTCTCCTAACCCAATAAAACAACAAGAAAAGGGTCGGGGGTCGGGGGGAAGACATATAAACCCACAAAGACAAGAAGAAAAGGAGAGAAAACCTTAATGGACAAGAGATTCCAATAAACTTTTACAGCAAAATTTTGGAAAAGAGGTAACAAAGAAAGAGTGGGAACTGACCTAGCAGACAGAAGGTATAACACAAATGCCTGTAGAGGGGACACCAATGAGAACTGAACTGATTTCCCAGATCCAGGATTTGGAGCTATCATTAACCAGAGAAGACTTGACTGAGATATGGGACTAAAAACTGAAGAATTGTTAGATGTCTATATACAGAACAGACTTCCAATCCTCATCTTCAAAAGCAGCCAAGCGACTCTTCCCCACACATACCAGGATTACTAGACATCTGAAGGAAATCTCCAACACTAAAAAGAAAATAAACAAACCAAAGGGGCATTAGGGGACCCAGAGGAAACAGACAATACAGGGAAAAGAAGAAAATGTCAAACAACATAATATCTTCAGAGAGAAAAACAGAAGAAGACCCTAACAATCATAAAATAAGAACAGAATGGATTAAGGGGGAAAAAAAGAGTTAACAACAAAAAGTTCATGGAAATTAAAATTTTTATTTAAAAAAAAAAAAAGTTAAAATTTAGAAGATAAACTGAGGAAAATCTCTCCAGCAAGCAAAACTTAGAATTACAAAGAAATGAACAATAGAAAAGATAAAAGAAAAAAACCCAAAACTAAGAGGATCAATGCAGAAGATCCAACATCCAACTGTTACTGTTATAATAACCCTGTGAAAAAAAAAATGGAGCATGGATTTTACCCTAATTTTTTAGAGGAAGATGATGAGATTCATGGAGACTAACTTGTTCATAGCCATGGGACTACTACACGGACAGCTGTCATTCCAGAAAGAAAGAACAATAATAGAGAAGAAGTTATCAAAAAACCAAGATTAAAAAATGGAACCCTCATAACAGCTGGTGAAAATGTCAAAGGATGGAACACTTTATAAAAACAGGAAATTCTTCAAAGGAAAAACACACTTACCATATGATTCATCAATTCCAGTCTTAGGTATATATCCAAAAGAAATGAAAACGTATGCCCACAGAAAAAATTGTACATGATTTCAAAAAAAGAAAGGAAAGAAAAAACAAAAAACCTGTATATGAATGTTCATGGCAATATAAGTGATATAGCCAAAAAGTGGAAATAATCCAAATGTCCATCAACTGATAAATAGAAAAACAAAACGTGGCATACCCATACAATGGACTAGCATTATTATTCAGTCATAAAAAGAAATGAAGTATTGATACCTGCTACAACAGGATGAATTTAAAAAACATTATGTTAAGTGAAAGATACTAGTCATACAAGACCAATTATTATATGATTCCAATTATTTGAAATGTCCAAAATAAACAAATCTACAGAAAGTAGTTTAGTGGTTGCCAAGGGTTGTGGGGGTTGGGGGAAAATGAAGTGACTGCTCCTTTTAGGGGTGATGACAATGTTCTAAGATTATGTTGATAACTGTACAATTCTGTGAATATACTAAAAACCAATCAACTGTGTATATTTCAAATGCGTGAATTGTGTGTTACATGGATTTTATTTCAATAAAGCTGCTATCTAAAAAACCAAACTCACATAGTCAGGATAAATATTTTCTCTCCAGATAAAAAAACATAAAAATAACAGTGGAATTATACTGTTTTTGTAACCTGCATTTCCTTTCTCTATCATTACATATTCCTCAGAAAAGAAAAAAACAAACAAACAATATCATCTTTGAATTGAGGCACACAAGTGTCTAAAAGAAGCCTGTAAGAACACAGCACAACAAAAGAAAAAAGATACATATAAGGCTCATATGAAAATTCAGAACAGGAAGAAATTTGGACCCTAAAAGAACTCGGACCAGAATAGCCTAAGGTTTCTCAGATTTCAGAAGACAATGGAGCAATGCTTTCATCACAAACAGGAAAAAAATAATTTCCAAATAGAATTCTAAATTCAGCCAAACTAAAAATTAAGTGTGAGGTTAGACTGCAGATACTTTCAAATATTTTACCTATCATCTAGCCTTTCGTAGGAAGTAACAAAAAAAATCTAGTCTAACAAAATGAGGGAGTAAAAGTAAGAGGATGTGGGATTTAGGAGACAAGACATCCATCAGAAAAAGAGCAAAAGGAAGAGGAGGGGTCTGTGTAAGTAGATTAAAATAAATCAAACTAGAAGAGGATGGAGGTTTCCCGGAGGGAGAAAACCCAAATTAAGTATTTTTCCATTTGGAAAATAATGTTGATGGGGTATAAGATAGCTAATAGTGGAAGCTGAATAAAAAAGGCACAAAGAAAACTAAGTAACTAAAAAGGGTCAATTATCTACTTCAAGAAGATAAGTTATACCAAAAAGGAAAGGTAGTCATAGGCATGACTTGGCTCACTGGTGACGAGTAAACAATTAAATAGCCAGAATAATGTAAATACTGATTTCTGGGCTATGCAAAAATTGTGACAAAACGATACTGGAAAAATGAGAGAAAGGAAAGTCTGTATGGCACGTATGTGAGTGGTTTAACAAATTCTTGTCTACCATAACAGTAAGTTTACAACTATTAGAAAATTAATGAATCAAAGAATATCTGTTTAAGTATATTACTCAGAAATTCAGTGGAATGGGGACTTTCCTGATGGTCCAGTGGTTAAGGCTCAGCACTTCCAATGCAGGGGGCATGGGTTCAATCCCTGGTCAGGGAACTAAAATCCCGCAGGCCCCAACAGTGTGGCCAAAAAAAAAAAAATTAATTAATTAAAAAAGAAAAGAAATAGAAGAAACAATTTAAACTGTTGAAAGTGACTGCCTATGAGCAGCAGACTACACCCTTTTCGATAAGCAGAAATAGCAGTGTTGTTAGGTATAACATTCTCTAAGGTGATTTGTGTAAGTTATTCTACCGGACCCTCACAAAAACCCTGAATAACCCTGTAGATAAATACTGTCATACCTTACCAACACAGGAGGAAGCTGAGTTTCAGAAAGCTTCACTAACACACCCACAGAGCCAAGTCTCAAATTCAGATATGTCTGCCTCTAGAGTCTGTGTTGTTAATGGCTATTCTGTACGACTTCTCAGGGGGACAGTCTCTGGAGTACCCAGTCCCACCTTACCTCCTCCACATCTTCATCCAATTGCTCATTAGGATCCACTTCTCTTACTAAGTCCTGTAACTTCTTCTTGGTCAATACCTAAAGTTAATTGGGAGAACAGTTTTCAGCCAATTTACCGGGTTTGATTTCTACTTTCCAAAGAATTCTCAGTCTGGCCTACCTGGAGCTACTACTGGAAGACTATATTCTAGAGTCAAGAATAGACTAGCGAAAGGCATAAAGATCAGCATGGAGGAGAGGCCAACATCTGTCAAACAGTTTTAGGAAACTCTATTAATTACCAATTTTCTGACCATCACAAGTTGTACAGCTCCTCTGCTGCCTTTGTATAGCTTCCCACCTGCCCAGCTCACAGAGCCTCCTTTCTGCGCTTTCCTAGGCTACCCAGGTAAAAGCAACCACTTCCTCCTTCGGCCTCTGTCGTACCTGTGTGCCCTTCCATCATTGGGTTTCTTTCCTTGTTTTCTGACTTAATAGCCTAAAAGCTCCTCAATGGCTGGGAACGTGTTCCTCTCTGTTTAACTGAATATTTGTATAAGTATGTACAACTATCGGAGAAGGCAATGGCACCCCACTCCAGTACTCTTGCTTGGAAAACCCCATGGACAGAGGAGCCTGGTAGGCTGCAGTCCATGGGGCTGCTAAGAGTCAGACACGATTGAGTGACTTCACTTTCACTTTTCACTTTCATGCTTTGGAGAAGGAAATAGCAACCCACTCCAGTGTTCTTCCCTGGAGAATCCCAGGGATGGGGAAGCCTGGTGGGCTGCCTATGGGGTCGCACAGAGTCGGACACGACTGAAGCGACTTAGCAGCAGCAGTACAACTATGATCTCCTCTTTCATAAAGGAAAAATTATATCACATGTATATGCCACTAAAGAAGAATCAAAAGACACACACTAAAATGTTTACCACAGTTACTTTGGGGTGGTAGTAGAATTACAGACTACTTACTCTTTTTCTAAAATTTCACAAAAAGCCTGTATAACATTGGAAATGGGAAAAAAGAATACAATTTTAAAAATAAATATTTGTTAATAATGTCTCAGATCTATCCATTCTACCATTATTGCTTAATTCTTTACCACATATCATGACTTACTATAAGAGTCTCAGACTTCCTCTCAGTCTGCCCACTTTCTTACCTTTCTTGTCCCCTGTCAAGTTAATCCCCCTAAGATACTTTATTATGTTATTTTAATGCCTCATTGAATATTTGCAAAGATTGTTTATTGACTAAAAGTTCCAATGGAAACTAACATAGGCCCAGTATGTTCTGTTGGAATCCCACCTATACAATTTTAATTCCTGCTCTTCTCCAACTCCACACTCAGTATGGTAATCAATCTCCTGACTATCTGCATAACCCTTCCCATTCACCATTGCTAGTCCCTCCCTCATTCTCTTGAACTATTGTCTCCTCATCCTGTTCTACTCAGCCTACAAGGCCCAAGTCAGAGATTATACTTATTTTTTATGGCTCTGGAGGACAGAATCAAGATGATGGGTAAAAAGAGGGGATCAGATTATAGAATCATTGCAGAAAATGAATAATGGTAGCAGCTAGATGAACTAGAAGGAGAAAAGACTGGAAGCAAGGGTACTTTTATTACAAGAATAATGAATAATGAAGCCATTAATTATTTACCTATTTTATTTTGCTTAACAATTATATAGCATATATTTATATATAAATATATAAAAACCTGTCATAGGCAAGGTATTTTATTAATGCATGCATGTGTGTGTGTATATATACACACACACACACATATATATGTATACACACATATATTCTACAAAGTAAAAATTGATAAATGTACATGATATATTGATAAAGAACTTAAAGAAGTCTGAGAGGAAGAGGCAGCATCTGAGATGGACATCTCTCAAAGTATCACTGCTTTAAAGAACAGATAAGAAGTGCCCACAGAGAACAAAAAGAGGATGATACCTGATTGTTTTCAGGGCTGAGACGCCCTCCTGTCCCAGGAGTGCCTGGGATCTTTACCACTGCAGTGCTATTGGCCATGGAGCCTTGTGGAGGGGTGCTCGCTGGTTCCGGTTTTATTGATGAGAAATTGGACAGGTTGATTAGGGCTGAGGGACCAAACTGGTTCATAATCTGTCTTGCTTTGGACTTCAGCTCATAGAGCTTATCGAGATCTTGTTTCTTTTTGGAGCTATGAGGACCAAGGCCAATCAACTGTAGAAGAAAAAAAAAAAATTAATTCAGGAAAGACATGTAATAAAGGATGAGTTTTAAAAGTAAAATTCTATGAGGTCTGTTGGACTTTGAAGGGTCTTCATCTGACACCTGCACATTCAACATGGAATGAAGAATGTTCACTGCTCTCACCTGATATTTAGAAACCATCTCTTTTGGAAAAGTTAAATAGTCCACACAAGTGAAATAAGAAATTAAATGAAATGAGGAATCTTATGTACATAAATAAATTAGAATGAGCAAGACATTTTTGAAGACTTTGTAAAAACAGAATACTTGGTTAAGTAGTACATGCATTATTTTTGAACATCAAATAACGCTAAATTCAAATAAATCATGGCACAATCACATACTTGAAACCTAGTCACAAAACTTCAAAAAACAGATTAGTTCATTTCAGCATTTCAAACATGCTTAAATCTATGCCAGGGCCTGATAAACACGATAAATTTAGCAACTGTTAAAAGTAAGCTCTTCTCTGTCATCAAGGGCAAATTTTCTCTGAGTGTTAGCAATCTTTAAATACATGCAGAGTCCCTAGCCTGGAATAGCCAAGACTTCTAAATTTTAGAGCCATGAGGTTGACTCGGTGGACCTCAGCTTTGGTGTCATCAAGATCAGAAGCACATTCAAGAAGTTCTGCCCACAGTGACCTCAAGGAGCTTACTTACAGCTATCTGAGTGTCTAGATCTTTAATTACATCAGCAACGGCTGTGAGCCCGGTGAAATGAGAGGCAGCCATTTCAAAAGCTACCTGTAAATGAATAACTGGCGTCAAGCACCACCCTTGTCACAGAACCATTTCAGCTGCATGGCCTGCATGTCTTCAAAGACCAGGATGCAGGCAAACTGGATGCAGAGAAACATCTCCTTATTCCTGCTGTGCACCAAGAAAAACATCTCCATCTCTTTCATATATAACTTTTTAAATTAATTAAAGACAACAATAGTAACATTAAGACTCTCTTCCAAAAAATGAATGCTCTACTGTTAGGGATAAACTAGCAGCATATGAAACACTTTATTGACCAAAATTACAGAATTTGAACCTGCAAGAATCATGGCAAAGTTTTCAGAACTTGATAAAGCTTAACAACCTAAATGGAGAAGGCAATGGCACCCCACTCCAGTACTCTTGCCTGGAAAATCCCATGGATGGAGGAGCCTGGTAGGTTGCAGTCCATGGGGTTGCTAAGAGTCGACACGACTGAGCGACTTTACTTTCACGCATTGGAGAAGGAAAGAGCACCCCACTCCAGTGTTCTTGTCTGGAGAATCCCAGGGACAGGGGAGCCTGGTGGGCTTCCGTCTATGGGGTCGCACAGAGTCGGACACGACCGAAGTGACTTAGCAGCAGCAGCAGCAACTTAAATGAGCATCTTCATCTATTCTACTCTTGCTCCTAATGCTAAGCTCCTCTCCAACAAATTGTTTAACTCTCTAATGGCAGAAATCATCTTCTGCTGGTTTACTCTTAATAAAAGCAATTAGTTAAATGATCAAGAGAAACTTTGTTGGCCAAGAGTTGACTGAGGTGGGTAGCATAACATAAAGATTACTTTTTTAAAAAAACACATGGTCCATGCTTCCTTCTCCCTTACTCACAAATGTTACCAAAGAAAGAATCAGCAAAAGAAAAGGTTGTTAAATGGTAATAACTCTTCTAATGTTATAAAAAACAAACTATTTTCCCAGAGCAAGTTCTATGATAAAGCTTTATTGAAGATTATCAGTATGAACATACTCTGTCCTCAAATAACATTCCCACAACATTCAGCAGACTTACTTCCCAAATAGCACTGAGTATAGCTCAAAGTAAGTGGAAGAACTTTTTTGTATTTCTGAATAATGGAAATTTCCCTATTAAGAACTTGGAGATAGGGACTTCCCTGGTGGTCCATGCTCCAATGCAAGGGGCATGGGTTTGAACCCTGGCTGGGGAATGAGACTGTACGTGCCACAACTAACAACTGGTGCAGCCAAATAAATAAATATTTAAAAAAAGAACCTGGAGATTAAAAAAAAATAGCTATCTACACAGTACCAAATATGAATAATCATATAGGAATTAATCTTAAGGAATAGCTCTGATGGCTACTAATAAAATAAACAGCCTTAATGAAATAAGTGGAATCTGTGTAATGTAAGAAAAATCAAAGTTTCTAAGACAAGACTGAAATTTACCGTTCCCACTGATTCAGTTGAGAAACAAACGATACTTCTAACTTTAAAAAATTCTGGGTCAGGGAGCTACTTCTTCCATTAAAACAAAACAAACAAAGCAGATGATAACCAGACACCCATTTCCAGACTGGCACTGCTCTGAGTTTCCTAGACCATTCCTTTATTTGGCTGAATTTAAAGCACCAGAACATACCTGGGTGGGTGATGATTTCATGGGCTTATACACCTGTCAAGCTCATCACACTGTATATTTAAGATCTATGCATTTTAAATTATGCCACAATTAGGGACAATAAACCAACCCCTCCCCCAAATAGGTAAAAGATTACACTCCCAGGCATTTATCTCAGAAAACAGAAAACTTATGTTCTCACACAAAGCTATATACTCATGTTCATAGCATGTATTAATAGAGAAAAGACATATTATTGAATAAATGGTGGCGTATGACTGAGTATATCTGGAAAACATCTAGTTTCATATTTAAAATTTAAATAGTTGATCAATTTGCACTGGGGGGTGTTATACATTTTCCCTTTCATATGCTCCTCCATTCCAGATTGATCAGATATTTAAATTTTAAATATCAAATCACAGATAAAATACAGAATATCTTTAAAGAATATTCTGAAACCTAAAATTTACATTTTATACAAAAATTAACTCAAAGTGGATCACATATATGTAAAATGTATAACTACAAAATTAAAAAAAAAAAAAGAAGAAAATTTTTGGGCTCTAGCTAGGCAAAGCATTCTCAGACATGACACCAAAAGCATGATCAATAAAAGGGAAAACTGATAAATTGGCCCTCATCAAATATTAAAAGTTTCCTCGGTGAAAGCTCATGTAGAAAAGATGGAAAGACAAGCTGCAGACTAGGAGAAAATATTTAAAAACTATAGATCCAACAAAAGACTACTATCTAGAATGCATTAAATAAACTGTCAAAACTCAATAGATTAAAAAAAAGTAATTCAACTGGAAAATGGACAAAAGTCACATCAGACATTACACCAAGGAGGATAAGCAGAGAGCAAATAAGCAAATTGAAAGTCATTCAATCAACAACATTAGTCATTAAAGAGAGGCAAATTAAAACTATAATGAGATATAACTACACAATTACCAGAATGACTAAAATAAAAAATAGTGACACCAAGTGCTAATGAGGATGCAGAGAAATTAGATCACTCACATAGTGCTAGTGGGAATATAAAAGGTATAGCCATTCTGTGAAACAATTTCTTAAAAATCTAAATATATACTGTCACAGAGGAGCCTAAAAAGACAAGACTAAGTGGAAAAACTAAGAACTGAATAAACCATGGACTTCAGCTAATAATGATATATCAAAATTGGTTGATTAGTTGTAATGAATATACTATACTAATGTAAGATATTAATAATGAAGTGCATTATTATAGTAACTGGGTACAGGGTATATGGGAGCTCTGTAGTATCTTCTCAATTTTTCTATAAATCTAAAATTGCTATCCTGGTAGGACCTCCTAGATAAATAAATAAAACTGCTCTAAGAGTTTATTTAAAAATGGAAAAAGAAAAAAATCACTAACACAGGAAACAACAGGAATGAATCAAAATATTTTGGTGGGAAAAAAAGTCGGTCTCAAAATAATACATACTATGATCCCATTTATGTGAAATTTTAATATCTAATGATCTAAACACAAGTCTCTAATGATAGATGAGGCAGAGACTGACTGCAGCAGGGCAGGGTGGAAGTTTTCGAGGTGATGTAAACCCTCTATATCTGAAGTAGGGGGACTGCTTACACAGCTGCTACGTTTATCAAAACGCACAGAACTATATGCTTACAAGGTATACATTTTATTGAATGCAAATTATACCTCAACAAAGTGAATCTGGAAAAACAAAAACAAAAAACCACACAACTACTATATGACCCAGCAACTGCAATCCTAGGCATTTATCCTAGAGAAAGGAAAACTTATGTTTACACCAAAACCTGTACATGAATGCTCATAGTAGACTTACATGCAATAATCAAAAACTGCAATCAATTCAGATGTCCTTTAATAGGGGAATCATTAAACAAACTGGGGTATATCCATACCATGGAATACTACTCGGCAAGAAAAAGCAATGAACTACTGATATGCACAACTTGGCTGAACTTCCAGAGAATTATGCTGAGCAAAAGCCAATTCAAAGAGTACACACTGTATAATTCCATTTATATGACATCTTTGAAATAACAAAATTTTACCAACAGAGGACAGATTAGTGAGGTTGTAAGGGACTGGGTGGGAGGGAGGGAGATGTGGTTATAAAGGGGCAACGAAGAGCCCTTGTGATGGAACTGTTCAATATCTTGATAGTGATGATGGATAAATTAACCTAGAAAAAGTGATGAAATTGTGTAGCACTTAGTACATATATACATATAAGCAAACAAGTACAGGTAAAACTGGGGAAATCTGAATAAGATTGTGTGGTTGTATCAATGTTGATATCCTGATTGTCATATTACTCAACAGTTTTGCAAAATGTTATCAGTAGAGAAAACTGGTGGTGCAAAGGGTGCTCTGTATTATCTTTTATAATGTTATACAAATCTAAGTTATCTCAATTTTTAAAAATTGGAAAAACAATATCCTCAAGTGTAAATAATATCCTTTTAAAGAAATGAAAACTCAGGAGCTATAGCTCAGGAGCCATAAAAGAGACTAATATGTTCAACTACACAAAAATAAAAATGTCTGCATGGCAACAAGTATAACAAATGAAGTTAAAGGACAAAAGACAAACTAGCAAAAATATATGCAAGATGTATCAAAGAACTAATTTCTTTTATATATAAAAAATAACTGCAAATCAGTAAGAACTAACTACCCAAAATAAATACTATGAAGAAACATGACAGTACAAGAGAAATTCAAATGGTTCTTAAAACAATGAAATGATCCTTATTCTCATTTATAATAAAAATACAAATTAAAACTACAGGGTACTATTTATTTGCCATTTGGCAATGATGATAACGTTTTAGTATACATACACTGTTTGAAAATTTTATGGAGAAATAATCATTTCATAAGTTGCTAGAGTAGGGGTATGAAAGTTAGAAGTCTCTATAAAGAGCTACTTGGCCATATCTATAAAAATAAGAAAAGTGTATATTGTTTTGATCCCATGGTTCTATTTTTAGCAATTTATATTACAGCTGAACGTGTATGTGAATAGAATACTATACATACAAGCAATTTCAACCTAAATGTCTATCAAAGTGATAGTTAAATACACTAGATATAACTATATAATGGAATACACTGAAAAAAAATGAGACATGAAAATATTATCTAAGTGAAAGAAACCAGTCACAAAAGATTATATATTATATGATTCCATTTATATGAAATGTCCAGAATATCTATACTGTAGTGGTTGCTAGAGCTGAGGAGTGGGGAGACGGACAGGGACTGACTTCTAATGTTTATGCAGTTTCTTTTAGGAGTGACAAAAATAATCTAGAGTAGATTGTGGTGATGGTTGCACAGCCCTCTATGTACCAGAAAACTCTGGACTAGGGACTTCCCTGGTGCTCCAGTAGCTAAGACTCCAGGGCTCAGGTTCAATCCCTGCTCAGGGAACTAGATTCCACATGTAACAACTTAAAAAAAAAGATCCCCCCTGCCTCAACTAAAGATCTTGAATGCCACAATGAAGATCAAAGATCCCCGTGCTACAACTAAGACCAGGTGCAACCAAATAAACAAAGAAACCAAATGCTGAAGTGTAAACCTTTTCTTTTTTTGGCTGTGCCCCATGGCATGTGGAATCTTAGTTTCCCAACCAGTTGTTGAACTCCCACCCCCTGCATTGGGAACATGGAGTCTTAGCCACTGGACCACCAGGGAAGTCCCTGAATTGTATACTTTAAATTGGTGAATTGTATAATATGTGACTGACTCAATAAACTGGTTTCTAAAAAGCAAGGAAGTTCATGAAATGACCTGCAAGATACACTGTACATTGAAAATGCAAGGTACAGAACAGTGAGGATAATTTGTTATCACTTGTTTAAAAAGACACACAATTATAAATGTATAAATTATTCCTGGAAAGATACATAAGAAACTGATAGCGATGGTTGTCTTGAGGGGGATAGGGATGGTAGTATCTGGGTGGCCATGGAACCAAGGTGTGAGACTTATCTTTCATTATATACCCTAAATGTAATATGTGCATACATAACCTATAAAAAATTAAAATAAACTACTGTTTGGTTTGTTTCCTCTGAAGAAATAGGTAATATTGACCCCTGTTTTTAAAACCTAACAAAAATAAATCTTGACCTTTATCTCATACCTTATATAAAATACAATCAAAACTGATCACAGACTTAAAAGTAAAAATGCAAAACTATAAACTTCTAGAAAACATAGGAGAAAAATCTCCCTAACCTTGGGTCAAGTAGAGTTCTTAGACACAACACCAAAAGCACAATCCACAAAAGAAAAAATTGATAAATGGGGTTAATCACAATGTAAAACTTCTGCTCTGCAAATGAAAATAAAGACAAGTTTCAGACTAAGAGAAAGTATTTACAAATCATGTATCTGCAAACAATTTGTATCCAGGATATACAAAGGACTCTCAAGATTCAATAGGAAAACAACTCAATTAAAAAATGGGCAAGAGATCTGAACAGATCCTTCACCAAAGACAAGCAGATGGCAAATAAACACATGAAAAAATACTCAGTATCATTACTCATTACGGAAATGCAAAATAAAGCCACTATGTGCTCAGTCATGTCCAACTCCTTGCAACCCCATGGATTATATAGGCCACCAGGCTCCCCTGTCCATGGAATTTGCCAGGCAAGAATACTGGAGTGGGTGGCCATTTCCTACTCTAGGGGATCTTCTCAACCCAGGGATCGAATCTGTGTTTCTTATGTCTCCTCTATTGGCAGGCGGATTCTTTACCACTGCACCACCTGGGAAGCTCCAAAGCCACTATGAGATAACAGAAAGCACCTAATTGGAGAAGGAAATGGCAACCCACTCCAGTACTCTTGCCTGGAGAATCCCGGGGACAGAGGAGCCTGGTAGGCTGCCATCTATGGGGTTGCACAGAGTCGGACACAACTGAAGTGACTTAGCAGCAGCAGTAGCAAGCACCTACTAAAATAATTAAAATTAAAAATAGACAAGTGCTAGAGAGGCATCACTGACTCGATGGACATGAGTCTGAGTGAACTCCGGGAGTTGGTGATGGACAGGGAGGCCTGGCGTGCTGCAGTTCATGGGGTCACAGAGTGGACACGACTGAGCGACTGAACTGAACTGAGAGAGGATTTGGAGCAACTGAAACCCGCATACACTTATGGGGTGACTGTAAAATGGTACAGTCTCTTTGGTAAATGGTTTGGCAGTTTATTATAAAATTGTATACTTACTATATGACCCAGCAGTCCACTGCTAGCTATTTACCCTAGACAAATGAAAACTTTTAGTCACACAAAACTCAGTATGTGAATGCTTATAGCAACATTATCCATAATTGCCAAAAACTGAAAACAATCTTTCAACTGGAGAATGGATAAATGAACTATGTATAGCCATACAATGGAATACAATTTAGCAACAGAAAGGAAGAACTACTAATACAAGGAACATGGATAATCTCCAGTGCATTAAGCTAAATAAAAGAAGCAAGATTCCAAAGGCTACTTCCTGCAAGGGTCTGGAAAAGGCAAAGCTACACATGGATGGAAAACAGATCAGTGATTGCCAGGGGTATGACCCTGGGGAAAGTCTGACTACAAAAGAGCAGCATGAAGGAAATCTGGAGGGTGCTGGACCTGTTATGTAACTTGAGTGTTATGGTGCTTACATGATAGTACACCCTTGTTTCAACTCATAGAACTGTAACCTGAAAAGTGAATTTTACTGTGTGTAAATTTTAAAATAAAATTTCAAAAAAATCACGATGTGATCAAAATGGTCCAAATTATCTGTTTACTGACAACTTTCATTAGCTCAATTGTAGATGACGCTGGTCAAGCACAATGGAATGAAGTGACCGTAAATAACCTGAATTCCATTATGTAATGTACTATGGTTGTTTTTGGGCTACTCAAATCTCTAACTCATTTTCTTAGCATGCCAAGAGGTAGGAATGTACTATGGATTAAAAACAGAGCTATTAACTGCAGGACAGTTTGAGAGAACAATTATACTAGCAAACTGTTACTAGCCCCTACTATGTGGAAATCATGTGCCTGGATTGGCTTTAAAATCCTTTTACCTCTGAAATGTTTAGGAATTTATTATTTAAACAAATACTAAGTAGGGAATTCCTTGGCAGTCCAGTGATTAGAACTCCATGCTTCCACTGCAGGGAACACAGGTTTAATCCCTGGTCAGAGAACTAAGATCCAAACAAACAAAAAACCCCCAAACTGAAAGGGGCTACCAGCCTGATAGCATAAAAGCCTTATCACTGTGGTACATGACTTAATGATTTGAGTTTTCTACCTGGCTGTTTCTCCTCTCACTGGTTTCTAGATGCATCTAAACAAGCTCATGGTTTCCAGCCTAAATAAACCACAAAGAATCCATTTTACTGCAGTCTGTGAGATCTGAGAGCAACAGAAATGTGGGATTTTTTTTCTACTCGTTTTTTGACTAGTTTGATACTGTTCAGGAATTTTTTTTTTTTAAGGCAATTTTGAAATAGCAGAAAAGCAGTACAGTACAGCAGTCAAGGGATGGACTCTGGTAGCAGTTTCTGGATTCAAGCACCTACTCTGCCACTTATTAGCTTTATGTCCTTGAGCAAGTTACCTAATCTCTTTATGTCTCAATTTCCTCATCTAGAAAATGGAGTTAATCATAAGGCATACCCCATGGGATTGCTGTGACCATTCACTGAGTTATGTACTCTAAAGCACTTAGAAGAATGTGTGGCACTGGTAAGTACAATTTAAAATGTTTGCTAGTGTACTATATATGCTTTCCTCTTTTAAATTTTAATTATAAAAGTCAGTATATTAAGCCTAAAATGTTTCACCCATCCTGCTATGTATTAGTGGCATCCTATAATTATTCTTATTACTTCAGACATTTAAAAAAGAAAAGTGGATTAAAAAGAAAGTTGTGGCAAATGGTCAGCAGGAGGCTGATGAAAGGCGCTGTGACACAGGGAAGATGCAAGTCAGTCGGGCTAGGTGCCACCACAGTTCTGCCACTGAGTTATGTGAGCTGCCTTTGCCCAGTTTCTACTCCTATAATTAGAAAGGGAAGGGAAGTCGCTCAGTCGTGTCCGACTCTTAGCGACCCCATGGACTGCAGCCTACCAGGCTCACCATCCATGGGATTTTCCAGGCAAAAGTACAGGAGTGGGGTGCCATTGCCTTCTCAGATAATGAGAAAAGGACCAGGCAAAATCTAAAGTCTCCTCCAGCTCTAACAATTAGCATAAGGTTTAAAATTAAGTCCATGTGTATAGATTTAAAAGTTTGTCTTCAACACACTTGTTTCACAGAGCAGGTTATAAACACTGCCGATGTGCTGCCTCTCAAGTACTTTGGGTCAAAAGTAATATGTTCTATGTTCATATCTGCTCTAACACAATGATTTTCTGATCAGATACTTACTTCAAAATCCTATTCTAATAATCAATGCTAGAGCCACAAATGAGTGAAATAAGTAATACAATTTGCAAATGTAGATGAGAATGATAACTCCGGAGTAAACTATCATGAATTAAATCATCAGGTATTTTGAAATGGCAGTATGGTCATGCTTTACCTCATAATTTGGTGTAAGTTTTGATCACTTGCATTCAGTATAGGCATTTGAAAACAGTATAGGCAAACCCACTGGGAACTAAGTTATTCCAGTTTCCTCAAACATCTAATTCATATTACAATAACTGTAAAGTTACTCCATTTAAGTCCTTGTTCTTCACATTGGTCTTTCTTAGCCTCCTAAATTTAAAACTAATATGTCTTACTCCGCTGTGAGGAAAGTTCTATACAGGTCCCATTTTTCTATTTTGAATATCTGTGCTTCTTTAAAATACAGGAATTTAGTTCCCCTCAAAAGCACACTGCTTAAATACCCTAATAAGTTACAGTACTTGATATTAAGAGGAGTCTGGAGGAGGAGGAGGGAGAGCTTTTATTCAATGCTAGGCTTTGTATAACTATTCCATTTTGCTGAAGAGCAAATCTGAGACATTGTGAGGAATCCATTCAGAAAAACAGAAAAATATATCAGTCAAACACATAACTGGATTTGACTGGGGCTGGGTCACTTAGTAGCAAATGATTTCAGGCGAGGCACTTCACTCCCTGCACTGATTTCATATATCTGTACAATGGAATTAACAATATTTAACTTGTGGGACTGTAAACTTACTCTAAGTTTCAGCAAAAGGTATTACTGAAGAATCAAAGTAACTGGTTCTAGTATCCCCACCATCCTTATCTAAAAGGAGCCGTCTTCACGAAATATGTTAAAAATAAAGGACACACTTTACTTATCCCTGACTTTCTAAATGACTTACTATATTTTTGAGGGAGAAGGGGCTTCATTTAAAGGTTTCCTAACATGTAAGTGACACTCATTTTATCAATGTCAATACAGTAAGAAGACTCAAAATAAAATACTAGAATCTGTAAAAACTTCCCTCTTGAGTTTGAAGTTAGAGCAAACATTCTAGAAATATATTTTCAAGGAATATAACCATAAGCATCTCCTACCTGCCATGCAGAGCAGGGTACTGTATCAAAATCATGATCTAATCAGTCGTGGCCTCACTGTAATTTTTATCTTCTTTGGATTTTAGCTTCCTTATATGTAAAATATGAGTTTAAAAAAGATTATCTTTTCTGGTCCTTTCATCTCCACCATCCTCATTTTTTGAGATGCAGAGATCTGCGCTCAGTTGAGTAGAATGGGATTTAAAGCACTTACTAAGTATATAACTGCTTCAACTTTACACCAGGTGCTTTACCAGAACGAAGCTGAAAAAGAAGATGCTTGCAAGTGGGCTTCCTAGATTGCATCCGACACAAGACAAGCCTGCCAAAAGGTCAAGCAGGCAGCGCGAAGGAGTCGTTGTCTTCCCCTGAATACAACCTTTACCACTCTCGGTTCAGAGACTAGGAGGAGAAAAAGTGGATCCCTGTATCTTTTCCGAACTCTCTCCCTTTTACTAAGAGGCTCATTTCCTCACAGCCACGGCCTCTTATCCTCTTCGCTTTTAGGAGTTCGGGTCCTTACAGCCCTGTTCCCTCAGATACTTCGGAATCTCCGAGCCCCGACCCCGTCCCCAGAGAAGTCCGTCTTCACTGACCGCTCCTGTTCTTCCCAAACCCGTGTCCTCTTACTGCTCCTGCCTCTCAGGAACCGAAGTCTTCGCTGCCCCGTTTCTGAATCCTTCCTTAGAAGCATGGGTCTTCACTGTCCTGCTTCTATCGCTTAGCTTCTATCGCTTAGCAGCCCGTTCTTACAGCTCCGCTTTTACCTCTAGGAGACCGTGTCTTCACGACCCGTTCTCTTCCGACCCTCTCCTCTTAGGAGCGTGGGTCCTCACAATCCTGTCTGGCCCTCTGAGCCCGCTTTCCCTCAGATGCCGGATAACTCACATCCGTCCCCTTTCCCTATGTCCTGTCTGGAGCCCAGGTCCCCACAGCCGTATCTTCTCCCAGCCCCGAGCCCTTCGGTCCCGTCCCAAAAGCCTGATTCCTCACACAGCCCCGTCTCCTCCACAACCTGGCTCTTCAAATACTGACCACTGTGGGTCTGGGTCCTGACTCCTTCCTCCCGCTCTTCTTCAACTGCCAGGGCCCAAGACTCACAGGCAGCAGCGTCTATCTCCCCATGATATGCGGAGACTGCCCCAGTGAAGCGTTCGTCTCAGCAGCCTGTCCGACTGCTCGGCCCTCCCCGAGTACTTCCGGCACCGCTCCCCGCCTCCAACCCGGAAACGCGCGGCTCTTCCGGCCGGCGGGCGCGCGCCTGGTTGCGCAGGCGCGGACTGTCCTCAGACAAGTGGTGGTGATCTTGCCGGGTAGCTCGGTTTTGGCAGTTGGGGTTTTTCCTGCTTGTGACTGACTGGTAGTGTGCGCGAGCTCTGCGTCTTCTATCCCGGCGTTACTAACCCTGACCTTGTTGTTTCTCACCAAAATAGCTTGTTGTATATATTGCTAGCAAGACCGGTAATTGACGCCATCGTATGGCTTAGAGGTCGGCATTTTTGGTTGGTGTCTTTGTCGTGCTGTGAGGACAGTAATTGAAGGCGGGAGGAGAAGGGGACGACAGAGGATAAGATGGTTGGATGGCATCACCGACTCAATGGACAGGAGTTTGAGTAAACTCCGGGAGTTGGTGATGGACAGGGAGGCCTGGCGTGCTGCAGTCCATGGGGTCGCAAAGAGTCGGACACGACTGAGCGACTGAACTGAAACTGAATTGAGGACTAGTATCTCCTGGGACCAACACTCCAAAGATAGCTAATTATTGGACGTCAACCGGAGAAACTTGGGACAAGAAAGGTTTATGGCTGTGGTTTGGCAGTTAATAACAGTTGAGCGCTTACTATCCACCAGGAACTTTTTATAAACACCTTACCGTCGCTAAGTCATTTAACGATTTAAAGAAACCTGTGAGAGGGACACCTTGTGGTCCAGTGGGTAAGACTCCGCGCTCCCACTGCAAGGGGCGCGGGTACTATCCCTGGTAGGGGAAGTAAGATCCCGTGTCCTGCGGGACGCATCCAGAAGAAAATAAAGGAAACCTGTGAGAGATTAACCAAATTCTAACTAATAAGTGCAGAGGCACAACTGGAACTCAGAATTCTCTCTCACTCTGAAGCCTGAACTGTCTAATCATTAGAAATGATGTTTTCGGTTACTTCATCTATCAAATAAATGTCAAATGCTTGGTGAGAACTGCTGAATTCCTGCTAGATGCTAGAGTTGTAAAGAAGACCTTATTCCAGCCCGAGTGCCTTCCAGCCCGAGTCCCTCCTAGAGCCCAGGTCCCCAAACTAAGATAGGCGAGAATCCACAGACAAAAAGTAGTGTACAAAGCGCTGTGATAGCTTAGTGAGCAGCAGTACCGTCAGCAGGAAAAGCTGCCTCCCACCAGGAATGGTACAGCAACTTGCTCTCCCTGTCTTTATATGTTGCCATCCTCATCCCACCAAATTCCCAATCCACCGGTAACCCTGCCGCAGATCTAGATTCACAGATTTCAGGCAGCTTCAGCATTAGGCCCCACACGACTGAGCGACTTCCCTTTCACTTTTCACTTTCATGCATTGGAGAAGGAAATGGCAACCCACTCCAGTGTTCTTGCCTGGAGAATCCCAGGGACGGGGGAGCCTGGTGGGCTGCCCTCTATGGGGTCGCACAGAGTCGGACACGACTGAAGCAACTTAGCAGCAGCAGCAGCAGCAGCAGCATTAGGCTCCAAGCTATGGTACTAGTCTAATTTCTCTGCCACTGCTCTCTTCATTCTCCTAAGGGTCTGGCATTCCATTTTTGTTTCTGCACTCTGTCCTTTTAAGACCCAGTTTACTTTTTTTTTCTGGGTCTTAATTATTCTTTTTAATTTTATTTTTATACAGTTTTAAAGGTTACACTCCATTTAGTTATTACAAAATATTGGCTATATATCTCCCATGTTGTGCAATACATTCTCGTAGCCTCTCTTACACCTAGTAGTTTGTACTTCCCACTTCCTCACCCCTATATTGACCCTCCCCTCTCCCCATTAGTAACCACTAGTTTGTCCTCTAAATCTAAGAAACTGCTTCTTCTTTGTTATATTCATTAGTTTGTTGTATCTTTTAGATTCCCCATATAAGTGATATCATACAATATTTGTCTTTCTCTGACTTATTTCACTTAGCATAATGCCCTCCAAGTTCATCCAAGTTGCTGCAAATGGTAAAATTTCATTCTTTTTTTAAATGGCTGGGTAGTGTGTGTGTGTGTGTGTGTATGCGTGTGTGTGTGTGTGTGTGTATATATATATATAATCCATTAATCTGTTAATGGACACTTAAGTTGCTTCCATATCTTGGCTATTGCAAATAATGCTGCTATGAACATCTTGGTGCATATATCTTTTCAAAATATTGTTTTTTTTTTTTTTTCGGATACATACCCAGGAATGGAATTGCTGGGTTTTATGATAGTTCTATTTTTAGTTTTTTGAGAAACCTCTATACTGTTTTCCACAGTGACTGCACCACTCTGGGTAGGAGGCAAGATAAACACAAAACTGTTAATAGTAGTTTGGGAAAACAATTCTCACATTTCTGTACAGTATCAATTCTCACTTTTCTGTACTATGTCACTTTCCAATTTCTTTTTTATATTAAAAATGAAATATACATGAATGATTCCAATTTTATGCCTTTCTGGAAAACACAAAACTACAGGGCCAGAAAATAGGTTGCCAGGATTGGAGATGGGAGGAGGGGTTGACTAGAAAAAGGGACAAAGGAACTTTTGGGGGTGATAGAAATACTGATTGTGATAACAGATTCATGTCTATATGAGTTTGTTAAAACGCATAGAACTGTATGATAAAAAAGGTGAATTTACTGTATATAAATTATACCTCAATGAACCTAACCTTAGGGCTCCCCCTCTGTGGCTCAGCGGTAAAGAATATGCCTGTAGTACGGGAGACACAAGAGAGCCAGGTTCGATCCCTGGGTGGGGAAGATACCCTGGAGGAGTGCATGGCAACCCACTCAAGTGTCCTTGCCTGAAGAATCCCATGGACAGAGCCTGGCGGGCTGCAGTCCATGGGGTCGCAGAGTCAGAAAGACTGAAGCAACTTAGCACGCAAACCTAACTTTAAGAAATGTCAGAGAAATTACAGAAAGCCAGGACTATATTTTTAAAATAGTCTTAATTGCACAAGTAACAAAATATTTAATAAAATAATCGTTATGGGTTTTTAACAAAACATAAGTAAATCTAAAGTTTTGTGTGTCTGTACCAAGACTCATTTCCAGCGTTAATCATTAATATGTATTAATACAAATATGTAACCATAAAAAAATAAAGCACTGGGTTTTGTATGCACACATGTGCTTTTTATTACGTCGATATCATGCGGTACCCTCTTCAAACACATTTTTCACTCAGTTTTTAAATATTTGTTGATAAAGCACAGTATTTTTTACTTGTTTGCTTACGTTAATGGTATCACGCTGTACCTTATTCTACTGCTTTTTATCAATCTGTGTATTTTGATGTCCAATTAACTCCTTCGAGGTGCAGCAGATGGCATTCCACTATAAACCCACCACATTCTGCTGTTCGTTGTTATGTAGGTGAAGCTTAAATTGCTCCCAGTGTTTTGATTTTACAGTGATCCGACCCCTCCAGTGCTCGTGTGGCCGCTTCGGGGTGAACGCCTAGGAGTAGCACAAGTTGTGCATTTTCAATTTTAATAGGGTGAGATTTGAATACCCAGATAGGTACGTGTATCTACCGGAAAGTCAGTCTCGCAGCGCAGCTCCCGCGCAGTAGAGAATCGCGCTCCTTCCTACAAACCCCTCCCCTACGCCTCCCTGAGAACCCGCAGGCACCTTCCCAGCAAGCACCGCGCATATTTGCATACGACTCAAGTCTCTGCTTTTATTTTAAATAAAAATCCAAAGACAGATGATAGAGTCTCCTTATGAAGACTTCTCTTCCTTTCAGAAGGGTCTGCCGTTACAGCCTCAACTTTGGGAACTCTGAATGGAAAACTGCATCGACTTTATTTTCACCTTTACCATAAAAGGGATTTGCCGACACTGCCACCCTGCTTTGGAAGCCGGCAAGGTAAAAAGGGCTTCTGTCGTGAGTGGCACATGTAGGGCAGCTCGTTTGCTCTACGTGCGGAATCGACATCAAGAGATTTCGGAAGCATAATTTTTGTTACTAGGGCAGCTGGTGATCGTTGGTCCTGGCGCCCCTACTTATGATGTGTATAAGATAGAATTTAAAATAGTTTTCATATTACTCTCTAGCACCTAGTGATTTTTGTTTTTTTAGTTTCGTGGGTATTCTGTACCTCGATATTCAAGAAACTCAAGTTTTTAAATGGAAAAACATATAGAGTGGAGCAGTTGTTTTTTCCTTTCGCGAGTTAGAAAAAGTAAATGGTGTGTTGGTGTATTTTACTGTTGAACCACGCAGCTGACAGGAATGTTTACACTTTTCTTGGCTGTTAGTTTATCAGGGTAACGGAATCATAATACAAAGCTTCTTTTGTAAAAAGTCTTTTCTTACTACATGTATACGTTATCGGTTATCTAAGTTTGTGTTTACGTTCTTCCTGTCGTTTCTGCCCTTTGAAAAGAATCACTACTTTAAAACACCAGGTAAGTAGCAGTCTTATTGTTGATAACAACGTTTTCGCAGAGCAGCTCATTAAGAGGCACAAAAGTGTAAAACCTTCAAAAAATTCATCTCATATTTTAAATTATGTTTAAGAGGACATTTAGGAAATTCTCTGTCCAATGTTTAATATGCGGAGCTGCCGCTGTAGGGGGCGCAGGTGGTCCGGGAACTAGGATCCTGCATGCTGCCTTTTGCGACCGAAGAAAAGAGAGCGAGGTTTTGCTACAAGGATTCATTCCATTCATTCTGTTAGTGTTCTGCAGTATAGGATGGTCCCTCCAAACTCCTGGAGGCCCAGACGTAAAGAATCTGCCTGCAATGCCGGAGACCTCTGTTCGACCCCCGCGTTGGGAAGATGATCTGGAGGAGGGCATGGCAACCCACTCCAGTATTCTTGCCTGGAGAATCCCCATGGACAGAGGAGCCTGGCAAAGAGTCGGATACGAGCCACTAAGCACACTGTAGCGCACTCCAAATCAGCGCACGGGTGGGGAGTAGGATAGTTGGATCCAGGAACCCCCCCTTGGGTACACAAAATCCGCAGATGTTCAAGTACTGTATATAAAATGGCATAGTGTGTGTGCCTGCGTACTCAGTCGTCTCCAACTCTTTGCAACCCCCACGGACTGTAGTCCGCCAGGCTCTTCTATCCATGGAATTCTCCAGGCAAGAAGACTGGAGCGGGTTGCCATTTCCTCCTCCAGGGACGGGATCTTCCCCAACCAGGGATGGAATATGTGTCTCCTGCCTTGGCAGGCTGATTCTTTACCATACTTGCATATAACCTCTGCACATCCTCCAGGTATATTTAAGATCACTTCTAGATTACTTACAATACCTAAAACAAAGTAAATGCTTGTAAAATAGCTGCGGGGGGGGGGGGCAGCAAAATCAAGTTTTGCCTTTTGGAACTTTATGGGTTTCTTCTGTTTTTTTAATCGGTGGTTGGTTGAATCTGTGGATGCAAAACCCAGGGATACAGAGGGCTGGTTGTATTGTTTTGCTCACTTAATGAATGAGAAAACAGAAGCTCTGAAAGGCCCCCAACACAGAGCTAGAAAGCAGCAGGGTCACGAGATGAGTCCAGATCTTCTGAAAGGAAACTTGCTCTGACTGCACAGAGTAATATCCAAGAAAAATGTCAACCAGAATGGAATCTATTACAGATGGAAGATTTACTGGGAGAGTGAAGCTTTTTTCCTTTTATTTCTCTATATTTTCCAATTATTTCTCAGAAAACATGGGGTAGATGAAAAGATTAGAAAAATGATGAGGATGCACAGTCACTGCAATACAAATGATGAAAAATAAAATCAGACTCACAAAGAAGTCCGTCAGTAAAGACCATATATTATATGATTCCTTTTACCCAAGATGTCCAGAAGGAGCAAAGCTATAGAGACAGAAAGTAGGTTAGTGATTGCCTGGGACTGGAGTTGAGAGCAGGGACTGACTACAAATGGGCATGAGGCATCTTCCTGCCGTGAAGAAAATGTTCTACAAGTAAATTATGTTGCATAAATCTATGAGTTTCCTAAAATCATTAAATTGTACACTTAAAATGGGTAAGTTTTATGATATGTAAATTGTATTTTAATAAAACTGTAAATTTTCTCTTTTTCAGCAGCCTGTCTTCCTCTTGCATTTTCCCAAAGTGACTAATTCCTCCTCATTCTTTGTGTCAGTTCAAATGTCACTTCCTCAGGGAGGCCCTCCTTGACCCACCCCCAATAGACTTACTTCTAATCATATCATAGACTCACAACAGGATGGGTTTACTGCAGGTGGGTGATGGGAGGGGAGGTGGTTCAGGGATATGGATTTTGAGAGGCTATGAAGCTTTGGTATTTTGAAGGATGGAGGGGAAAAGGGTGTCAGTTTGTCAGAGAAGTGAAAGTGAAAGTTGCTCAGTCATGTCCAACTCTTTGCATGACCCCATACAGTCCATGGAATTCTCCAGGCCAGAATACTGGAGTGGGTAGCCTTTCCCTGTTCCAGGGGATCTTCCCAAACCAGGGATAAAACCCAGGTCTCCAACATTGCAGGCAGATTCTTTACCATCTGAGTCACCAGAGAAGTAGTTTGTCAGAAGAGAGGAGGAAGTTTCCATCCTTCAGGTAGGCAAATGCTGTCATGGCCTCTTTCTCAAAACCAGCCAAATCTGATTCCTGAGCTCCCCTATTGGTCTGTATCTCCAATGTTGCAATCAGTGACCACTGATAAGAAATGAAGGTCACACAAAAATTGTATTCTATACACTAACTGAAAAGAAAATTAAGAAATAATTCCATTTAATGAGACAGTAATGCAATTTACAATTTACTAAATTGTTCCTTAGGCATAGTTTAAACAGTAGGTGTATATGATCCATTAAAGTCAACGTACAATTTATGTAAAGACCACAATTTATCTTCACTAAGAGATGATTTCAAGTGAAATATTGAGAGTTTACCTCTCCTCCATCTAAGAATCATTTGTACTTATGGGGAAAAAAATAACTGATATAATTATTTTTATATAAATAATTATAATCAATGATATAATTATATATTTATATTATAACTGAACTTTGTAATCAGTTTATGTAAATAAAATGTAAAATATTGATTTCTCTATTAAAAAAAAAAAGAAAAAAATACTTAGAAATGTTTATATGATACTTAGGAAATTTAACCAAGGAGGAGAAACTTAACCAAGGAGGAGTGTAACTTGTACATGAAAACTACAAAACATTGTTGAAAGAAAGTCAAGAAGACAGAAACAAATGGAAAGGTCGTCCATGTTCACAATCTTATTAAGATGCCAATACTATCCAAAGTAATCTGGATTCAATGCAAAAAATCCTGTAAAAATCCCAATGACATATCTTGCAGAAATAGAAAAACCCATCCTAAAATTCGTTTGGAATCTCAAAGGACTCTGAGTACCAAAAACACTCTTGAAAAAGAACAAAGTTGGAGGACTACACTTACTGATTCAAAACTTACTACAAAGCAAAGTAAGTAAAGATATTGTGGTACTGGTGTAAAAACACACATGTAGACCAATGGAATAGAATAGAGAGTGCAGAAATAAATCATGGCCTCAAATGATTTTTGATAAGAATGCCAAGACCATTCAATAGTGAAATGACGGTCTTTTCAGCAAATAGCGTTGGGAAAAGTGGATAGCCACATGCAAAAAAATGAAGCTGAACTCCTACCTTAAACCACATAGAAAAAATAAATCAAAGATCTAATTTAAGAGCTAAAACTAAAAGAAAATAGGGAAGTTTTATGACATTGGGTTTGGTAATGATTTCTTAAATATGACATCAAAAGTACAGGCAACAAAAGAAAACATAAGTAAATTGGACTTTATTAGAATTTACAACTTTTGTGCATCAATAATTGCTTTCCTGGTGGCTCACCCGGTAAATGGAGAAGGCAATGGCAACCCACTCCAGTACTCTTGCCTGAAAAATCCCATGGACAGAGGAGCCTGGAAGGCTGCAGTTCATGGGGTCGCTGAGGGTCGGACACGACTGAGCGACTTCCCTTTCACTTTTCACTTTCATGCATTGGAGAAGGAAATGGCAACCCACTCCAGTGTTCTTGCCTGGAGAATCCCAGGGACGGGGGAGCCTGGTGGGCTGCCTTCTATGGGGTCGCACAGAGTCGGACACGACTGAAGTGACTTAGCAGCAGCAGCAGCACCCGGTAAAGAATCTGCCTGAACTGCAGAAAAGTGGGGTTAGATTCCTGGATCAGGAAGATCCCCTGGAGAAAGGAATGGCTATCCACTCCTGTATTCTTGCCTGAAGAATTCCATGGAACAGAGGAGCCTGGTGGGCTACAGTCCATGGGGTCGCAAAGAGTTGGACACGACTGAGTGACTAACACACACACAACCACTATCGATAACCACTACAGAATGGGAGAAAGTATATACTGTGTCCCAGACCAACTTTTCCCTCTTCTATGGTGTCACCTCCTGCCCATGCCAGAAATTGAAACTCTAGGACTGCCAGGACCAGGCTTTGAGTGAAATCTGCAGCAGACCTGCTGTGGTGGGATCAGCTGAAGAGTTTATGTTCAATCTGGAGGAGCAGGGGGCTCCCCTACCAGCCTGCTACGGCCTTCCTAGTACATGGGGAAGGGCCCAGTGTGACCAGAGCAACCAATTTAGAAAAGGAGGCAGAAAACCTTTTATTTGATATCTCTGGATTTGTAAATGTTGATAAACGATTTTAAACAAAAACTTCAGATATCCTCTGGACCTTATGTTATCCATCTGTGAAGAGGTATGACCTATGGGTCCCTAGAAGGATAGCCTCTGGTCCCTCCTCTCTGGTATCTACTTCCAGCCCAGAACACTGTCTCCAGCTGCATGGACAGCTACTAACTCTGCAATTATTTCATAATTTCTATCCCCACTTCCCCTTAGATTCCCATCCCCCATCAAGCCTGCTTCTTCTCTTGTCTTTTTCACCTCTGCAAATCCATCACTTAATAACTTCCCCCTCCATCACTTAGTAACTTCCCAGAGACCCCTCTAAGACCACCTCCTCTCTGAATCCCCACTTGGTCTGAACCATCACCATCACCTGTTCTATTAAAATCAGAAGCTCCTAAGTGGTCTTTTGACTTCCTGTCATGCTCCCTTCTAGTCTTCATTCTTAACTCCTTCAGTGGCCTTCCTGTCACTTAGAATTAACCTTTAACTCCTCATTGGGGTCTACAAGACCTTACATGTGTTGGCACTGGGATCTTCTCTTGACTTCTTTCTGTTTCTCTGCTCCAGCCTGACTGGCCTTCTCCTCCAACATGTGAGGATCTCATGGACTTTGCCTCTGCTGTTTCCCCACAGAATCCTGAAACACTACTTCTGGATTTCAGCTGGGATCTTCTCATTCTCCAGGCCTTAGCTCCTGAGCCAGCCTTCCCTGTTCACTTAACTATATCTAGTTAGGTCCCCTCCTCAGTCATATTCTCTCTCAATCTCTCTCTGGCACATCTCCTTCATAGCCCTACCATACCAGGTATATCCTGCTCTTTGTCTATATCCACTTCCTTCCTTTCTCCCCCATTTCCCCTATCTTTCTACCCACCTACCCCCAACATATGCACTATGCAATAGAATCTCTATGAGAACAGAGACAAAATTTATTTTATTCACTGCAGGACTCCTAGCCCCTGGACCATTGCCTGCTACATAGAGAGTCTCAAAAAATCTTTGTTTACTAAAGACTGCCTGTACTTTTGCTTCTAACTCCCCACCCTCTGTATCACATTCGCAGAAGCCGATATGGGGACTGAGTCAGAAAAAGAGGAAGTTCTTCCCGTGGGTGCAAAAGAAAAAACTCTGTGATGAATCCAGATACAGTCAAGTGAATCACCTCCTCCCCACACCAGCCCCACCCATGCCCAATGTCCACCACCACCACCCCAGCAAAAGGCTAACTTGCTGGTTTTGGAGTCAGAGAGGACAAGATTCAAGTCCTGCTGGCTCTGTGATCTTGAATCAATCTCTGTCTCAGCCTCAGTCTCCTCATCTGTAAAAGGAACACAATAATGGTACCCTCCTCACAGCGGGGGTTGTGAAGAGTACATGAGGTAATCCACACTCACAGAGGGACTGGGAATCATGTCTGGAATGTAATAAGCACTCAAGAAGTGCCAGCTGGTATTGTTTTTAATACTCCAACTGGCACCACCCACCTGCCTTTCAGAACAGAGCCCAGTCGTTGTTGTCCATCAGTTGCTCAGTCATGTCTGACTCTGTGACCCCATGGACTGCAGCACGCCAGGCTTTCCTGCCGTTCATCATCTCCTGGAGCTTGCTCAAACTCCTGTCCATTGAGTTGATGATGCCATCTAACCATCTCATCTTCTGTCGTCCCCTTCTCCTCCTGCCTTCAATCTTTCCCAGCATCAGGGTCTTTTCCAGTGAATTGGCTCTTTGAATCAGGTGGCCAAAATATTGGAGCTTCAGCTTCAGCATCAGTCCTTCCAATGAATAGCTACAGTTAAGACCCTCTCTGGGCCTAAGTCTCCCCATCTGTAGCTACACTTATTATTATTATTTTGGGCTATGCTGTGTGGCATGCAGGATCTTAGTTCCCCAACCAGGGATTGAACCTGCACCTCCTGCAATGGAAGCTTTGGAGTCTTAACCACTGGGCCACCAGGTAACTCCCAGGAGCTACACTTATGGGCACATGCTCTCTACCAGGCACTTGGCATGGGCACTGTTATGCCTGGTAGAGCCTAAGTTCCCTCAGCTGGCAGCCAGCTTCCTGCCCAGGGCCAGGGACATCATCAGTAAGTTCAGTCACTCAGTCCTGTCCGACTCTTTGCAACCCCATGAATCACAGCACGCCAGGCCTCCCTGTCCATCACCAACTCCTGGAGTTCACTCAGACTCACATCCATCAAGTCAGTGATGCCATCCAGCCATCTCATCCTCTGTCCCCTTCTCCTCTTGCCCCCAATCCCTCCCAGCATCAGAGTCTTTTCCAATGAGTCAACTCTTTGCATGAGGTGGCCAAGGTACTGAAGTTTCAGCTTTAGCATCATTCCTTCCAAAGAAATCCCAGGGCTGATCTCCTTTAGAATAGACTGGTTGGATCTCCTTGCAGTCCAAGGGACTCTCAAGAGTCTTCTCCAACACCACAGTTCAAAAGCATCAATTCTTTGGCGCTCAGCTTTCTTCACAGTCCAACTCTCACATCCATACATGACCACTGGAAAAACCATAGCCTTGACTAGACGGACCTTTGTTGGCAAAGTAATGTCTCTGCTTTTGAATATGCTATCTAGATTGGTCATAACTTTCCTTCCAAGGAGTAAGTGTCTTTTAATTTCATGGCTGCAGTCACCATCTGCAGTGATTTTGGAGCCCCAAAAAATAAAGTCTGACACTGTTACCCCATCTATTTCTCATGAAGTGATGGGACCAGATGCCATTATCTTCGTTTTCTGAATGTTGAGCTTTAAGCCAACTTTTTCACTCTCCTCTTTCACTTTCATCAAGAGGCTTTTTAGTTCCTCTTCACTTTCTGCCATAAGGGTGATGTCATCATAGGCACACCCAAAACCTTGCTCTTCACTGTCTTTAATTATTTTATTTATTTATTTTAATTTTTAAAATTATTATAAAAATATACATTGGAAAAGACTCTGATGCTGGGAGGGATTGGGGGCAAGAGGAGAAGGGGACGACAGAGCATGAGATGGTTGGATGGCATCGCTGACTCGATGGACGTGAGTCTGAGTGAACTCCGGGAGTTGGTGATGGACAGGGAGGCCTGGCGTGCTGCGATTCATGGGGTCGCAAAGAGTCGGACACAACTGAGTGACTGATCTGATCTGATCTGATCTGAACATAAAATTTGCCATGTGTAAGTGTACAGTTCAGAGGCATTAAGTACATTCATGTCATTGTTTATTATCACCAACAACCATTCCTAGAACTTTTGCACCATCCTCAACTGAAATTCTGCACCCATTATATACACTAGCTTCTCAAATACTCCCTTTACCCAGGTCCCTGGTAACCACTATTCCATTTTCTGTCTATGATTTTGATGATTTTAGTTACTCCAAATAAGTGAATAGAGCTTGGACTTTGGACAGACCCACTGGGAGTGGCAGCTCTGCAACTTCTTGTACTTGTAACCTGAGGTTGTGCCCCTTAATTTCACTGAGCCTGTTTTGCCTCTTCTGAGAAAAGGGAATATCACTCCCTACCTGGAAAGGAAATTCCCTACCTGGAATTTTATCTATGGAAAAACTTCTAGTACACTGCAGACACAGAGGAAGGGTTCAAGAAATGTTAGTTTCTTTTCCCTTCAATCCTGTCAGCAGCTAGTCTCAGGAGATCATCTTGGTTAGGTGATAGCACAGACTGAAATCAAGAACCCAGATTCTGGTTCTACTGCATACCAACTATGTGACCTTGGTTTTCCTATTATAAAATGGGGACCCTACTAGTACCTTCCAAGTACATTAATACCAGGTGTTTAAAATGGGCTGGCACTTAGTAAACTTTAGCTGTTGTTATTCATGCTGCTGCTGTTGTTACTGGGCTTGGAATAGACATAGTCAAGAGCCAGCAGAGCTGTGGTTTTTCCACCTGGCTGTTCCCTAGAGTAATTGAAGGCCATTTTAGAAAATATTCATGGCCAGACTCCACCCTCACAGATTCCAGTCGAATTCATCTGGGATGGGGCTCTGGTATGGGTATTTTATAAGACCACCCCGAGTGATTTTATGTGCGACCAGGGATAGAAGTTCCACAGAGGTGGGATAACTAGGAGCATGGGCTCTGGAATCAACTACCTAAGTTCAAATACAAGCTAGCCAATAAATAGATGTATGAATGTAAGAAAGTGTTTTTTTTTTTTTTTTTTTTTTTTTTGTAGCTGTGTAGCTTGCATAGAATCTTAGTTTGAACTAGGGATTGAACCCGGGCCCTTGGCAGTGAAAACTTAGAGTCCTAATGATTGGACCACCAGGGAATTCCCCGAATGTGGGAAAGTTCTTAACCTCTCATGTTACATTGGGTTAATAACAGGACCTTGGAGGCTATATAGATCTAAGTTTCCCTTCTGTTTTCAAACCATGCAGCCATGGTGGGCCTATGTCCAGCTCACACCTACAATCTAACCAGGGGGGCCTAAGTGCCTTGAACATCCCAGATAGGGTCCTCTCACCTTGCCAGCTTCCCCCAGTTATGTCTGGCCCTTCCACTGTTTGGCTTTTTTATTCAATCAAAATGAACAAAATTATCTCCCAAACAAAATTGTCTGCCTAGAAATCAGAGAGACCCGAGAATGCTATAGGGAAGGATAGAGCCAGACTGGTCATTCAAGTATGTCTCGTATTTAAAAGAAGAAGGGAAGGAAAGGAGATGTGGTGGGGTGGGGAGGGGTGGGGGAGAAGGAGAAGAAAAATTATTCTCTTCAATGCTTAGGAAACAGTGTTTAAGGGAAAAAGAAGTATAACATGGATTGCATGTTCAAGACATTTCTTCATGATAAGGAAAAAATGCATAGAAAACAGACTGGAAGGAAATATATTCCATGTTAAATAAGTGGGTTTTTCCCCCTGCTTCTCCATCCTTTTATTTTTATTTATTTATTTTGACCATACTAGGTCTTTTTTGCTGAGCTCAGCCTTTCTCTAGTTGCAGCAAGTGGGGGCTACTCTCTAGTTTCAGTGCTTGGGCTTCTCATTGCCGTGGCTTCTCTTGTTGCAGAGCACTGGCTCCAGAGCCCACAGGCTTCAGTAGTTTAGGTGTGTGGGCTCAGTAGTTGTGGTGCATGGGCTTAGTTGCCCCAAGGCATATGGGAATCTTTCCAGACCAGGGATCGAAACTGGCAGGCAAATTCTTAACCACTGAACCACCAGGGAAGTCCCTCTCCATCCTATTAAGTATTTTACAATTTCCTGCAGTGAAAAGGGATTACAGGAAAAATAAGTGAAAAAATAAAAAAGGAAGACCTTCACATGACTTTTTCTCCTGTTAATTTATCATTATTATTTATATCTTGGCCCCACAGAGACTTGCAGGATCTTAGTTCCTCCACCAGAGGTGGAACCTGGGGCCCCACCCACCGTGGAAGTTCAGAGTCCTAACCACTGGACCACCAGGGAAGTCCCTCTCCTCCTAAAATAATCACCTTGGTCCTTTATATCTTAGTTTCTCCTTTTTGTTAAAAATTTTTGTTGTTGTACAGCAGAAACGAACACTACATTGTAAACCAATCATACTCCAATAAAAAATAATAAATAAAAAAGTATATATATACAACAGATGAAGAAAAGATGAATAAGGCTAGAGATATGCCGTACAACATTGTGCCTACAGATAACAATATTGTATTGCACACCTAAAAACCTGTTAGGAGAGTAGATCTCAAGTTAAGTGTTCTTACTACAATAAAAAAAACCACGAGTCAAAAAAATATTTTTTGGTCAAAAAATATTGTCTCTACTCACTGTTTCTGCTAATTCTCCTCCCACTTACCATTTGAGCCACCAGAATCTGGCCTCCTTCCTAACCTCAGAGGTGACCCCATCCTTGAAGGATCAGCAACGACCTTGTAGTTGCCACATGCAGTGACCTTTTTTTCCTTGCCTGAGCTCTCTGCAATATCTGACATGGCTAGTGCCATCCCCTTCTTCTGGAAGCTCCCTGCCTGCTCTCTGGGCTTCACTTTCCTCTGTCCAGGAAGCTAATCACTCTGACCACTTTCAGCGGGTTCCTTTAGTTTCCTCAGGGCTTAATGTTGCCCAGGTTTGGGCCTCTAGGTTCCTTCCTCCTTCCCTGCACACTCTCCCTAGGTGACCTATTTACTCTTGGCCTCTACAGTCCATCTGATTGACAAGTCCTCAAATCTAGCCCTAGATTCTTGCCTGAGGACAAGTCAATCCAACTTCCTCCTGGAGGCTTTCATTTAGATGCCCCTCAAATATCACAGACTGAGGAAGCTCAAGTGGACTCATCATTTCCACTTTCTCTCAATCCCAACTCTTCCTACTTCATTCTTTTACTTGGGGAATAGCCTCGTCCCTTTCTCTCATTCATCACATTCTCTTGGTCACTAAGACTTGCTGTTCCGATTGGAACTGTGTCCAGAGCCATGAACTCTGCCCTGCATGAGGCCTATCTCTCTCTCTGTGGGGAGGATCCTAGTAAGATGATCCTAGTCTCCCTCACATAAGTTTCCTTGTCCTGGTCTTTCTCCTCTCCAGTCTATATCTTATCATTTTTTCTGATTCTTCAGTCATTTAATCAAAAAACATTTGCCATGTACCATACTCAATGGATTGACACAAAATAGGTCAAGAAATAATCCAGAGGGTTTCACATTGTGGAGACTGCTATGCAAATCAGCTGGAGGTTGGGAGACAATAACTAGGACGTGGATATAGGAGCTCTCTCAGATGTGGTGCCCTGAAGAGTCTTCCAAATGAACCTGACCAGTGCCCTGATGGAAAGGGAGTAGACTATGGCTGGGGATCCCGCTTTAAGGTTGGGAGCCAGGGAAGGCCTGTGAGGAATGAAAGATGAGTGAACCCTGAAAACCTGAGGGAAGAGCTTCCCAGGGAGAGAGAAGAGCCAGTGACAAGGGCCTGTGCGGGGGTTCCAGGCACACACAGGGTGTCCGGAGCACAGGGAGTGAGGGCAGAGGAGGGCAGGAAGAAGACCACACATGGTGGTCCTAGTGAGGGGTCTGGGTTTTTATTCTAAGTGCAATGGGAAGCTACTAAGGGGTTTTAAACACAGAAATCACCTACTTTGTTTCTTTAAAAGATTACTCTCTCTAGGTACCTAGGATAGATAACATTTAGAAGGTGGGTGGACAGGGTTGCTGAGTACTAGGAATTACTTCAGTGATCTAGGTAAGTCCTGAGGGCTGGGGCTGGGTGTTAGCAGTACAGCCAGAGAGGACTTCAACCTCCAGTGGGTCCCCACTCCTTGTAGAATACCTCTTTACTCTTTATGAGGACCATCTGGTTCCGAGCCTCCCTCTTCACACTCACTTGTTCTTTTTGGAATGTTCTGCCTCACTTTTTCCCTTTGATGAACTCCTGCTGCTGCTAAGTCACTTCAGTCGTGTCCGACTCTGTGTGACCCCATAGACGGCAGCCACCAGGCTCCCCCGTCCCTGGGATTCTCCAGGCAAGAAAACTGGAGTGGGTTGCCATTTCCTTCTCCAATGCATGAAAGTGAAAAGTGAAAGTGAAGTCGCTCAGTCATGTCCGACTCTTAGCGACCCCATGGACTGCAGCCCACCAGGCTCCTCCATCCATGGGATTCTCCAGGCAAAGTACTGGAGTGGGGTGCCATTGCCTTCTCCTTGATGAACGCCTAGTCATCCTTTAAGACCAGGTGCAAATGCCCCCTCATCTGTGAAGCCTTTCAGGAATCCTCCAGGGAGAGTCCTTTGCACTTTTTCAGTGCTTTGTTTGTATCTCTACCATAACACCAATCACACTGTACTGCTTCGTATGTTTACAATTCTGTCTCTGAAGAAGGTAGACTGAGAGCTTCTGGAAGACAGGGACAGGGTTTTGGTAAACGTTCCATGAGTGCACGATGCATAATCAAAAGATATAGATGAAAAAAAAAATATAGATGGTATCACTATGAAATAGTTCACAAAGATCAAGAGTCCAGTCATGAGCAGTCCCTATTATATTCAGAATCATCTGCTAATGTGTAAATTCTTGATCATAAGAATAGATATGAATGTGGATACTAAACCTCCTCATTTGATCCTGCAAACAGCCCTGAGAGATGGGCACAGTGAAAAAACTATCTCAGTTTTACAGATGAGGAAATCAAGGTACAAAGGAGATGTGACTTGGCCAAGATCCCTGAGCTTTGATCAGTTCAGTTCAGTTGCTCAGTCGTGTCTGACTATTTGTGACCCCCATGGACTACAGCACACCAGGCCTTCCTGTCCATCACCAACTCCCGGAGTTTACTTAAACTCATGTTCCTTGAGTCGGTGACGCCATCCCGCCATCTCATCCTCTGTCATCCCCTTCTCCTCCTGCCTTCAATCTTTCCCAGCATTAGGGTCTTTTCAAATGAGTCAGTTCTTCGCATCAGGTGGCCAAAGTATTGGAGTTTCAGCTTCAGCATCACTCCTTCCAATGAATATTCAGGGCTGATTTCCTTTAAGATGGACTGGTTGGATCTCCTTGCAGTCCAAGGGACTGATTCTCAAGAGTCTTCTCCAGCACCACAGTTCAAAAGCATCAATTCTTCAGCACTCGGCTTTCCTTATAGTCCAACTCTCACATCCATATATGACTACTGGAAAAACCATAGCCTTGACTAGATGGACCATTTTTGGCAAGGTAATGTCTCTGCTTTTAAATATGCTGTCTAGGTTGGTCATAACTTTTCTTCCAAGGAGTAAGCTTCTTTTAATTTCATGGCTGCAGTTACCATCTGCAGTGATGAACTTTGATAACCAAGCCTAGAATCCAGGTTCTCTGGCCCCCAAATCCTTTTCTCTTGTTTGACTCCTGGGCTGCCTCGCCTGTTCTTGAATCAAGAGCCTGTAAAACTTCCTGTTACTTCCTCATGACAGAGAACAGAGATGTGAGTCATAAGAGCAGGCAAGATGGGGAAGCAACTCTCTCCCCCCCACTCAAAAAAGTGCCTGTATACCACCACCTCATTCATTCTTAACAAAGGTAGCGACCATCTGAGTGCTTATAACTACACACTCCGCAGAAAGAAGGACCTGAGTTTGCATCTTGGCTATACTACTTACAAGTTTGGTGACCTTGAGGGGTTCATTAATTTCTCTTGGCCTCCTGTGTTTTATCTGTAAAACGGGAGTGAAAAGAAGCTACTTAGTAGAGTTGCCGAGAGGATTATATGAGATAAAGGAATCTTCTTCAAGGCCCGGCCAAACAAAGGTCTTCTTTTTTTCTTTTTCTTTTTTTTTAGCTATTTTTATTTATCAGAACAGATCTTAGTTCCCTGACCAGGATCAAACCTGTTCTCCCGCCTTGGAAGCAA
This sequence comes from Bubalus bubalis, assembly GCF_019923935.1. NCBI lineage: Eukaryota > Metazoa > Chordata > Mammalia > Artiodactyla > Bovidae > Bubalus > Bubalus bubalis. The sequence continues at coordinate 176,873,568 of NC_059158.1, read as the reverse complement.
GGATTTTTAACTAGTGGACCTCTAGGGAAATTCCCACAAAGGTCTTAATATTTGCTAATTATTACGACTGGCCCCAGGAACTTTCCTAAGCATTTTCAAGTATCACTTCTTTAAACGCTAATAACAACCTATGTCCTAGACGAAATAGGGGCTTAAAGCTGTCAAGTAACCCCCAAAGAATTTATGGGTTCTGACTGGAATCCAGAACCAACTCGCAGCCGGAAAAGGCTTGGCAAACACGCATGTGTCAGAGAGGGCAAAGGAGTTTGCTTACAGACTCTATACTCAACCAGATCTTTTGATTCCGAATTGGTAGTTGGATCATCACTTTTGAAAGTCTGGTAAATGTAAGCTTCATAAACCGGATCTGAGGAGTGACGAGGGGCACGCAGAGTTCTCCAAGAGGAGTCCTGCCTTTGTTCCCGATTGCGGATGAGGTGTCTTTAATTTAGACCACGTTTTCCTCATCCATGAAGTGGGGTTAGACGAGTTATTAGGGTCCCTGGCGTCCCTCCCAACACTTAATTTTCCAGAGCAGGAGCTGCTTGTTCTGATAAAGGCCCCAAACTCTCCGGCTCAAGTTCATCCTCCGCGGGCTGGCAATAGGGACGCGTCCCCTTTAAGGCTCCAGCTCGCCGGTGGCGGCGGCCGGAAGTGTTGAAGCCCGGCCTGGCGGCGGCGGTGGCGGTAGCTGCCGTGGCGGCCTCTGCGCATGCTCCGTCGCCCGCCCGCCCTGGCCGCTCGCCGCCCGCCCGCCCGACGGAGACGGTGAGGAGGGGGAGGGGTGGGCGCTCGGGCGCGGGCGCGGGGTGGGTGGGGGCGGGGGGGCGGGCGCGGGGGCCGTGCGGCGGCCGGCGAGGGCGGGCGGGCGCGCAGGGGGCGGGGGGCTGCTGCCTCCGCGGGCGCCTCCCCACGCCCTGTGCGTGCCGCCGCCGCCGCCGGGGAGCGAGCGGACGTCGCGGCGCCGCGGGGGGGTGGGGGGACGCTGCCGCTGGGTCCGCCTGAGCAGCCGGGCCGCCCCCAGCGCGGCCGGCCGCGCCGCTCGGGTTCGGCCCCCGGCCGAGAGCGGCGGGGGGCCGGCGAGCCTGGCACTGGGGGGCCCCGGCGCCCCCGGACTGAAGGGCCCGGAAGTCCTCTGCCGAGGGACCAGGAAGGGCCGGAGCGACTCCGGACTGAGAGGCCCTGACATCTAGGACCCCGGGGAGGGGTCTGGGGATCCAGGGGGTATCCCTAAAGGCGGGATCCAGGGAGCACCAGGCCCTTCGATGAGGAGCTGGGGATGAGGCCTGGGTCGCGCTCGGGCTAGGGGGTAGTGGTGACAGGAGGGGGCGGCGATGAGTGAAGGAAGCCCGCTGTCTGCCCGAGAGGACCTCTCGGAGCCTTGGGGTGGGGAGCCAGGGCAGAGAGTGGGTTCTGCTGAGGAAGAGTGTCCAAGGTTCACCCGGGGGCGCCTAGAGGCCTCGGCCATTCAGTCCAGGGGAAAAGAGGCAGGTGCTTCCCTGAAGGCACAGTGACAGGTCCAGTAAGCAGGGGACAAGGAAGAAGAGCTCCAAGGGAAAGGGAGCAGGCCTCTACCTTCCCCTAGATGTGGGGGCGATAGGAAGACACCTAAGGGTCCAGATCTGTGAGGGAATAAAAGAGAGCTTGGAGTAGTACCTCATATAGGTAGAGAGCAGGGTGATGTGGCCTGTCGCGGATGGGGAAACCTGAGTTTTTGAGGACCGGAGAGAAGATGATTGTTGGGAAGAAGGCTAGCATATCCCCGCTTTCTAAAACGACGGGGGAATTGGCCTGGTGTTTCCTAATTGAGGGGCAGGAGAGGTGAGAGCAGACTCGTGAGGGTCCTGGAGTGTGATCCATCCAGACTAAGACACGTCAAGTCTTGATCATGGGAAGCCTTGGCTGTCTAAGGAGGAGGAGGAGGAGGAGGCATTCTCTCAAGATGAGAGAAATTCAAAAACACTTCCTAACAGACAAACAGGGGCCTTAACTCGTGTTTATTTAGGAGAACCAAGAAGTGGCATTTTCCTCCTTAACCTGGAGGATTAAGGAAAGAGAGGATCAGCTTATTTTAGTCTCACAGGATTCTTTTCTCTCTCTTTGCTTATGGAACGTTTGGGGGACTTTTTCATTAAATTGTTGGACTGACCTAACTTGTCAGCCTTTTATCGATTATGTGTATTTAATCTCTACTGACTTGACTTTTTTCATTAGTTACCTGTTAGTTGGCTTACTCGTGTTTACAGCAAACATATTGAATAGCCAACTTGTACTCAGCTTCATGGAGTTAGTTTGGACTGTGTTTTATTCTTGTCCTAAGAAGAAATCTCCTCAACTGTAGTATGTTGACCCTTCAAAAAACCCTTTTTGCAGTTGCTTCTCCAAACACCTACAGAGTGGTCACTATTAAGTGATTTATCCGAAACTTCATTTGCTCTGGCTTTTTACCTCAGTGGTCCTGTGTAGTGATCTGTTGGCTTCATTACATCTGGTAGCGCCCTGGATCACCTAGTAAATACACGAAACAGAATAAAGAAGGAAAAAAATCAAGGAGTTTTGACCTCCTGTAATAATAAAGTTTTTAAGTTGGAAATTTCTTAGAATAGGCTACATAGTCTACCAAAATTTAAGTATGAAACAAATACATTTTGGAGTTAGAAAATTTCAGGATATATGGTATTTCTATGACTCCCTCTCAGCTACCAACTATCATGTTCCTATGATCATGTGACACTTGTGCTTACATCTTGCCATGTTTTTTAAACTTTTCAGAACACAAAAATGAATTTAATCCAGAGTAGGTCAGGTATCATTGATTTAATTTTTTGATAGTTTATGTGAGTAATCATGTAGTTACTTTCAAGGTGTCTTGTCTTTGAAAATAACTACAAATAATTCTTCCTTTTCACAGAAGTTTGACATATTTCCCTTATGTGTGTTCTCTAGAATTACAGAATGTTGTGTGATTCCACAATGAATACTCCAAGGTCCCATCCATAAAATACCCAAAGGAGCAACTTACTCATCTTCCCTTAGTTTTTGTTGCTATAAACAAGAGCCACTTTTCAATTTACACTCAGCTCAAAGAAATGACCTTCCAATTAGCCAGTGTAGTCTGTAGAGCTGGTTAAGGTTTCTTGCTTGGAATATGGTATTTAGGGTAGTAAGAGATATTCAACCCAAACTTGCTTCTCTGAGGAATGTAAGAATTGCCATGTGGGATCAGACCTGTGTCTCTGACTGACAATGAGAGACTTATTGTGGATGATTATAATTATCTTTTCTGGTAAACTCTCAGAAGGTTAGAAAAGCAGCCATAATATTGCTTTTGAGTTCCAAGGTGTGGGAGGGGTAAGAAGTAAAATATGAGTTCTTATTGAGGAAAGTATCAATCAAGAAGTTAGTCAACCACTTATTCAGAGTATTGTAGAGAGAGAACTCAACCTTAGGGTAGAAGGTTGAACTAGAAGCATCCTTCTAATTTTGCTTTTCTAATCCATTAATTTACCTATGCTGTTAATTTAACATTTAAACCACTTTTTTGAAATAATAAATTATCTGTGATTGTTATATGCTAAAGTATTATATCTTTTAAATTCGTTGAATATGTAGCAGGATAGTGCTTGACAACAAATAAGTGTCTGACAAATGTTAGCTGTGATTATTTCAATTCATCCTACATTTTTATGGTTCAAACTTTAAAGATATCGATCAGTTCACTTATTTTAGGATTTGATGGCATTTTATACTTCATTATATTCCTTTTGGCATTTTCTAGACTCAAAGGTCCTAATCATTTAGGTTCTGTTTCTGGCAGCCAGCCAAACTGGTCCATTGATTCCCCATCCCCCCAACTCCAGTTTTAAACTTTTAATTTACAGAAGTTCAGATTGTATATTCTAGTATCTTGTAATTGCTTTTTTCCTCTACTGTATGACAGTATCACATATCTCTTTCCCTTCTGTAGTTCCTTAAGAGCAGATACCATCCCTTTTCATATCTAAGGAGCCTAACTGTCCGATGTGATTTCTCCCCATCATTACGGCCAGTTCAAGCTTTCTAAGCAAATTTATGTCCCCTAAATTAAAGAAGAAAGTTCTAGAAGTCTTTTAGGGTAAAGTGAGTCACTGACTGCATGAAAATTTATTACATACCTGCTGTGGACCAGATTTCCTTAGAAAGTTTTAGGTAGGCAGTTCTGTAAATAGAAGTCTGATATTTGAAAACTGTTGCACTTGTGGCCCTGGGCACTGAGCATAGGGAAGCCTGTTAAAAAAGTAAAGCTGGTTTTTCTCTCCCAGGATGCAGTCTGGTGAGGAGAGACTGACAGAGTGGGCTGATGCTTGTGACAGGGATGCTCCAGGCGCTGAAGGAGGCAAAAAGACCCCCTCAAATCTAGTCAAGGAAGTCACAGATGGCCTCTCTGAGGAAGTGATGTTTTCAATGTCACAAAAGTATAGCAGTGACTTGCCAAAACAGAAAAAAAGAATTCCAGGTAGAGCAAATAAGTGTGAAGGCTCAGGTGAGGAAATATGGCATGTTTGAGAATTTGGAAAAAATGCAATGGCAGGAGCCCACAATGTGAGAGGAAGCACTGTGGGAAGTGAGGCCAGCAGGGTGGGCAGGGGACAGATCTGGTGGGTTTTATAAGTCAGGGTGTTTGCACCGTAATAGCAGCAGAGGGAGTGCCCTGAAGGGTTTTTTAAGTGGGGAAAATGGCTTTTAGTTAGATCATTTTGTCTGTTATCTAATGAGTTGGAGATCCGGACCAGAGGTTAGGATACTGATGAGAAGCAGCTGGAAAAATCCAGGTAACAGTGTGGTGGTTCAGCATGTGATGATGGCAGCACAGATGGAGAGTGGAGGATGGTTGAAAGAGATATATAGGTGATAAAATGGCTAGGATTTATTTGGTGGTTGGTTGAATTTAGAAAGAGAAGAAAGAGGAGTCAAAAATAGCTCCTTAGTTTCTGGCTTGAGAATATGGATGGAGGGTAGCTCCATTTACTGAGGCAAGGAACCTAGGGGCAGGTTTGAGAGGGAACATGCTTTCAGTTTAAGATGCCTAAGATATTTTAAGAGGTTTTTGGATATAGGAAGTGTTGAATCCAGGAAAAACTTTGAATGTGAGAATCATAAAGGGCAGGTCTAAGTCATATGTGAGGAATTTTAACTTGGTCAAACACAAACAAAAATTGATTGAACTGCTGTATGTCAGTGGCTACAGTGAACAAGGCTGTAGGAGACAAGATTTTTAGAGAAGCAGCACCTGTCTTCACAGTGTGGTCATGGAGGCAGATGCATGTTCAGTTACCCGCTGTACAAGGTACAGTGCTATTAAACACTAGAGGAGAGCGGCAAGCAAGTATTGGGGGCCTACAGGAAAGAAAATGGGGAGGTGAGGCTTGTGGAGGAGTGAGCTTTGAACTGGGCCTTGAAGGGAGAAGGTGATGAGGGAGAAAGGAGTTTGGGGCTTACAGAATGACACAGGTACAGAAACCTATACATGTTACACGTCCAGAATTCAGTGAGAGATTGATGTGGCCGGATTTTAAGATTCTTGGGGTATTATAGTTGCAGATAAAACTGGAAAATTTGGGAGGCCAAATGAGGGAGACTTTGAGTGCTATGTTAAATATGTGTATTATAGGCAAACAATTGCTGTGGCAGAGCTGAAATGTGGATTTGGTCATCTTGAGTACCAAATACATATCCATTGTGTGTCTAGGCATGGTTCATTGCAGTCCTAATCATCTTCAAGTACTCACATATCTCAGTCAACACAGTACTCTTATCTATATTCTCTTACATGATCCTCCTTTCTTTTCAGCTGTGAAGACTAACAGCTGCAGAATAACTTAGGACCCTCTGAGTTTTCATAAAGATTGAAATAATGCTTTGAGTTACTTTAGAGTCAAAGACCTTTTGGTACTGGACAGTAGTTTCCCCAACAGCTCTGCAAGTGAAGTGTCAGGCAAGATCCTATCTCCATTCGTTTGAGGCAAAGAGGTATTAAGATGTTCCCGGAGGTCATACAGTTGGACACAGCATTTATTAAACAGCCATACAATGCAAATCATCTTTCTTTTTCCATGCAACTTAGTTTCAGAACACTTGATGAAGTGTAATGGCTGGTTGCAAAGAAAATAGATGATTCTTACTTTCTAAGCACTTAGGATGGAACTAGTAATGTGCCATATACCAGCTCTCTAGAATAAAAAATACCCTGATTTGTAATGCTTGCCAATTTCTTTGGTGTATATACTCCCAGCATCACTGATTTCAAGTTACCAACTTGATGTTGCTAAACCGGGAGTTGCAAAGAGATGTACACAGTTGGCTTCCCCTGTGACTCAGTGGTAAAGAATCTACCTGTAGTGCAGAAGGTGGAAGAAATGTGGGTTCAATCTCTGGGTTAGGAAGATCCTCTGGAGTAGGAAATGGCAACCCACTCCAGTATTCTTGCCTGGAAAATTCCATGGGCAGAGGAGCCTGGTGGGCTACAGTCCATGGGGTTGCAAAGAGTCGGACACGACTGAGCACACAGGCACGTGCACAGTTGGTTCTCAGGAGCTGGTGGAGCTGCCTGCAGCATACCACTGGGTGAATCACACATACTAAGAAAATCTCCCGTCGCTAGTGAGTCCAAAGGCATTTCTGTGGAAAGATGTCTGCCCCTTCTCACAATTCCCATCTTTTTCAGGAGACCATGATCTCCAGGATGCCCTTGGAATTAATAGTTATTATATTGCTGTTCCTTGCCTATGGTTGTCATCTTTTCAAATCAGACAAAATTACTGGTGCTTCTTATTTCTGACAGCATTCCCAGCTATCTGACTTCATGTGAAAGATGGCTAATGCAGAAGTGAGTGTCCCAGTGGGAGACGTGGTTGTGGTACCCACTGAAGGAAATGAAGGGGAGAGCCCTGAAGATACTAAAACCCAAGTGATCTTGCAGTTACAGCCTGTGCAACAAGGGTAAGTGACTAAAGATTGGAATATTCTGAAAATTTTGGGGAGTTTAAAGAGTGGAGATATTATAACTTTAAGGTGATGTAGCAGAATGGAACATTCAACATCAACTCTCAGAGCTCAGTTCTCATCTCTATAATGTATTGTGTGCTATATTTGTCATTCAGTACTTATTACAACTGACTGTTTCCTCGTCTCTCGCCCTCTACTCTGAGTTCCTTGAGGATAAGCTGCATGGTTCCCTTATCATATTTATCCACACCGTTTAGCGCAGTGCCTTGGTACATGTGGTACTTTTGCCAAAAGAGATAGTTACAGTCAGAGGAGAATAGGCAAGGCAGCTATAAAAGTATTCCTACCAGAAGTTCTCTGGGCCCTCATGGATGGGCAAATTGTCAAGCTTAGTCTATTAAAAATATGTGTATCCATCGCCTACCATTATACAACATATCACAAAGGTGTTGAAAGCAATATAGCACATGGTTCCCACCATCACGAAGCTTGCGGTCTAATTGTGCAAAGCAAAACTACATGTTTATAAGTAGAGTGATCACTTACATGGCAAAATCTAAGAATGCCAAGTGGCATGCTTAGGATGTGCTTTTTAATTCAGAGAAGTGATTCAGAAAATCACGATGAATTTGAGAGAAGAGATAAGATTCTTAAATGGGCTTGAAAGGTAAACAGGAATTAGATCTCCAGAGAGAAGAGGGGGCTAGTTATTTTATCTTGGGGAATATATAAAAGATTTAAGGATCAGAAGTATTCTACGGGCTTCCCTAGTGGCTCAGATGGTAAAGAATTCATCTGCAATGTGGGAGACCTGGGTTCTATCCCTGGGTTGGAAAGATCCCCGAGAGAAAGGAACGGCTACCCACTCCAGTATTTTTGCCTGGAGAATTCCATGGACAAGGAGCCTGGCAGGCTACAGTCCATGGAGTGGCAAAGAGTCGGATACGACTGAGCAACTTTCACTAGGCAAACACACAATTGGCCCTCTGTATTTGTAGATTCCACATCTTCAGATTCAACCAACCTTGGGTGGGAAAAAAATTCCAGAAAGTTCCAAAAAGCAAAATTGAATTTGCCACACACAGGCAACTATTTATAAGCATTTACATTAGATTAGATATTACAAATAATCTTCAGTTCAGTTCAGTCACTCAGTCGTGTCCGAATCTTTGCAACCCCATGGACTGCAGCACGCCAGGCCTCCCTGTCCATCACCAACTCCCAGAGCTCGCTCAAACTCATGTCTCTTGAGTTGGTGATGCCATCCAACCATCTCATCCTCTGTCATCCCCTTATCCTCCTGCCTTTAATCTTTCCCAGCATCAGGGTCTTTTCCAGTGAGTCAGTTCTTCACATCAGGTGGCCAAAGTTTCAGGTATTGAAGTTTAAGCTTTAACATCAGTTCTTCTAGTGAATATTCAGAACTGACTTCCTTTAGAATGGACTGGTTGGATCTCCTTGTAGTCCAAGGGATTCCCAAGGGTCTTCTCCAATACCACAGTTCAAAAGCATTAATTCTTTGGCACTCAGCTTTCTTTATAGTCCAACTCTAACATCCATACATAACTACTGTAAAAACCATAGCTTTGACTAGATGGGCCTTTGTTGGCAAAGTAATGTCTCTGCTTTTTAATATGCTATCTAGGTTGGTCATAGCTTTTCTTCCAAGAAGTAAGCATCTTTTAATTTCATGGCTGCAGTCACCATCTGCAGTGATTTTGGAGCTCAAGAAAATAGTCTGTCACTGTTTCCATACTTTTCTCATCTATTTGAAATGAAGTGGTAGGACCAGATGACATGATTTTAATTTTCTGAATGTTGAATTTTAAGCCAACTTTTTCACTCTCCTTTTTCACTTTCATCAAGAGGCTCTTTAATTCTTCTTTGCTTTCTGCCATAAGGGTGGTGTCATCTGCGTATCTGAGGTTATTGATATTTCTCTCTGCAGTCTTGGAGAAGGCAATGCAACCCACTCCAGTACTCTTGCCTGGCAAATCCCATGGACGGAGGAGCCTGGTGGGCTGCAGTCCATGGGGTCGCTAAGAGTCGGATACGACTGAGCGACTTCACTCTCACTTTTCACTTTCCTGCATTGGAGAAGGAAATGGCAGCCCACTCCAGTGTTCTTGCCTGGACAATCCCAGGGATGGGGGAGCCGCCTGGGCTGCCGTCTATGGGGTTGCGCAGAATCGGACACGACTGAAGCGACTTAGCCGAAGCAGCAGCAGCAGCCTGCAATCTTGATTCCAGCTTGTGCTTTATCCAGCCCAGCATTTCACATGATGTACTCTGCATGCATATAAGTTAAATAAGCCTTGACGTACTCCTTTCACCTCTGATGACCACAACTAGAGAAAGTCCACGCACAGCAAAAAAGACCCAGTTCAATCAATAAGTAAAAATGATTAAAAAATAAAGAAATGTCAGAAAACTATGGTTATATTTTTAAAACTAATAAGAAAGAGTCCTTATCTTTTACAGATACATACAAATGTCTGGGATTTGCTTCAAAAAAAATTCAGGAGTGGGCGGATGTAGAGATGAAATCAGACCGGCCATGTGTTGACAACTGTTGAAGCGGGTGATGGATGTTTACATGAGGGTTCATTATCATATTTTCTCTATTTGGAGGTATTTTTGAAATTTCCTATAATAAAAAGCTTTTTAAATTACCAAGATAGGCTAATAGGCTAATAGTTTTTTAATCATTAATTAATTTTTAATCATCTGATTTATGCAATAGCTGATCTAAAGTATATGGGAGGATGTATGTATATTATATGCAAATACTATGCCATTTTATAAAAGACTTGCACATCTGTGGATTTTGGTATTTGCAGGGGTTTTCTGGAACCAATCTCCCCACAATACTGAGGAAGGACAGTAATCCAATCCCGGTCTACTAAGTCATGTACCTTGCCTTAAAAAGTTCTAGGGAAAAACTGTTAAACTATTAACCTGTCTTGGTAATTTAAAAAGCTTTTTATTATAGGAAATTTCAAATATACCTCCAAATAGAGAAAATATGATAATGAACCCCCGTGTAAGCATCCATCACCCAGCTTCAACAGTTGTCAACACATGGCCGGTCTGATTTCATCTCTACATCCACCCACTCCTGAATTTTTTTTGAAGCAAATCCCAGACATTTGTATGTATCTGTAAAAGATAAGGACACTTTCTTATTAGTTTTAAAAACGTAACCATAGTTTTCTGACATTTCTTTCTTCTTTAATAATGTGTATTTATTGACTGTGCTGGGTCTTTTTTGCTGTGCGTGGACTTTCTCTAGTTGTGGTGATCAGAGGCTACTCTCCAGTTGTGGTGCATTGGCTTCTCACTGCAGTGTCTTCTCTTGCTGGGCTCGGGTGCTTGGGCTTCAGTAGTTGCGGCACACGGGCTCAGTTGCCCCATGGCATGTGGAATCCTCCTGGACTATGGATCAAACCCACGTTCCTTGCATTGGCAGCTAGATTCTTAACCACTAGGCCACGAGGGAAGTCTGACATTTCTAAATATTGTTAAGCATAAAGGAGATATTCTAAGGTCTATAAAGGAAAGTTGATATAAATAATGTCTAACATATAGAGTGTCTTAAATTTTTATTGGCACCACAGATTATGGAGGCTTATTCAACTCATTTGGGAATTTTATTTTGATACACACATGCTTGTCGTCGTTACCTTTTGAGGTACAGTAACATCAAGAAGAATTAAAGGTCAGGTTCTTCTGTCTTTCCTAAAGTATTCCAGTTGTCACTAGTCTTATCCACAGTGGAGACAGAAAAAACTTCTCTGCTACTTCGCGACTTAATTCTTTTGAAGATTTGGTTCCACTTAATTTTCTGTTTGTCTTTTTTATTTTCCAAATGATACTGTCTTATCTGGAAACCTGGCATTGCTTGATTAGGTAGAGGCATCTTTGTCCAACATACATTGACTTCCCAATCCACTGTCTACAGTGAATTTTAATGCATGAGCTAGTAAATAAACATTTTGAGGTATTGCCTTTTTTTGGGGGGGGGTGGCTATTGCATTTTGAGATGTTTGTCAGTTGTATTATTTAATTATTTTAATATTTTATTGGATTTTAGCCTCATTTTGTAAAAATGAGCAGGGTACAAAAACAGTGATTTTAGTGATGAGATATATAGGTCTCATTTTAATTTTAATACACTTGAGACAAAGATGAAAATTATCAGGTGTCAGTGTTCAGTCTCATCATACTTCACCTGATGGGCTGTAATTCAAGCGTGAAGAAAATAAACAATCAAAAGGTATGCATACATTGCTAGGAATAAATTGGTAAAGATTATATTTAAAAGATTTGAGAGTTGGACTATAAAGAAAGCTGAGTGCCAAAGAATTGATGCTTTTGAAGTGTGGTATTGGAGAAGACTCTTGAGAGTCCCTTGGACTGCAAGGAGATCCAACCAGTCCATCCTAATGGAAATGAATCATGAATATTCATTGGAAGGACTGATGCTGAAGCTAAAACTCCAATTTGGCCATCTGATGCAAAGAACTGACTCATTTGAAAAGACTCTGATGCTGGGAAAGATTGAAGGCAGGAGGAGAAGGAGGTGACAGAGGATGAGATGGTTGGATGGCATCACCAACTCGATGGATGTGAGTTTGAATAAGCTCTGGGAGTTGGTGATGGACAGGGAAGCCTGGCATGCTGCAGTCCATGGGGTCACAAAGAGTCGAATGTGACTGAGTGACTGAACTGACTGGCTGGCTGATATTCAAAAGGCAAGAAATAGAGATTTTATATAAGTATTGTTAAATTTCAATATGTAATTCCTTTTGCCCATCATTTTAATTTTTTTACATATATGACATTTTATACTTTCCCAAATATTCACCATATACACATTTTCAGGGATACGTATGAAGCAAAAGTAGAGTATAACCTGACGCATTATATAAGATGATACTTTCATAATGATACTAAGTTAAAATATATCCACATTCATGTTTTTAAGAAAATAGAGATACTAAGGTGAGTGAAGTGAAGTCGCTCAGTTGTGTCCGACTCTTTGTGATCCCATGGACTGTAGTCTACTTGGCTTCTCTGTCCATGGGATTTTCCTGGCAAGAGTACTGGAGTGGGTTGCCATTTCCTTCTCCAGGGGATTTTCCTGACCCAGGGATCGAACCCAGGTCTCCTGCATTGCAGGCAGACACTTTACCCTCTGAGCCACTAGGGAAGCAGGTACTCAGGTACTGAGATACTAAGAAGATTTTTTATTCTGGGAGTTTTTCCAACAAAGAAGACTTGTTCAGTGTATGCTTTCTTTTTAAAAACAAAAAAGATGATTATTAACCTTTTCAAATAAAACCTTTAAATATACTTTGGAAATTCTCAGAAGGGATGAAAGTACCAAGATTCCATTACATTTTTGACTTTCCAATTCATTTTGGATTCATAAGAGTTTTTAACAATGAGAGGACTGGTGATTTTAATACTACATAAATTTACTCAGTGTGCTGAGTGGAATAGTTCAGTTTGAGGAATAGTGACCTTACTTTCCTTATGCTCATTTCCCTCCCTAGTGGGAGGTTTAAAGTGTTAGGAATATGTATAAACCCAGATCATTAGGGTACCCCTTAGCTTATGTAAGAATCCCACACTCAATTAATCAGAATAGCTTTCCTTAACATTCAAGATAAAAAAAAAAGTATATAGATTTTCAGTTTTCAGTGAATTGGAATACAATAATGTGGCCTTAACTTTAAAACCCTTATACATGTATACCATATGTACTATATATTATACTATTTATATGTATTTATATGCACACATTATACTATTAGTGAAGTTAACATCACAGTCATTGTAAATGCTAATAGTAACTGACTTGTTCTTCACCGATCCATAATTACCACTTATTATTTGTAGCATAATAATTTGTGTGCATGTTTTATACTTCAATTTAGAATGTAAGCTTCTGTGTTCTTGGGAAAAAAGGATTTAGTATATCATGTGTTCTCAAAGAATGTTTGTGAATTAATAAAGGAATAACAACAATCATAATAAAATTTTGGGGTGATTATTAAAAAAAGCTCTAGTAAACCTAATTTTGCCTTACTTTGATGATTCAGAAGGCATATTGATATCTTATAAATCCTTAACATTTTAAACATATTTTATGATTTTTGACTATAGTTTTATTAAGTATAGAGAATAAAGCTAAATCCATCACTATTATGAGTTGCTTTAGAAAGATTTTCCCTGATAAAATCTTTTGCCTGTAAAAATACAGACTATGCCCCAACTTCCCAAGTGCAATTTACTGGTTGTTGAAATTATGTATAGACAAGAATCTATTATTTTAAAGGATTTTGTACATATTGGTCAATGAGCTTAGAATGAGCTTACCAAATTTACTTGAAGTAGAGGTATGGTTTTATTTTTTTCTTGTCTGTGCTGCATGGTGGGATCTTAGCTCTCCAGCTAGGGATTGAACTTGGGCCAGAGCGGTGAAACTCAGAACCCTAACCACTAGGCCTCTCAGGGACCTCTTAGATTATGCCCAAGGAGAGAAAGAGAGGTAAATAAGTAAATAGTATTAAGTATTATAGTTGTTGTGGCAAAAGCCTAAAGTACAGTTGGGCCACAGAGGAGGAATTGGGTGATTATACCAGAGGACTGCGATGGAAGAAAAAGCACCATACAGCCAGCTGATTAAAAAACAAAAGATGGGGAAAGAGGTTCTGGGAAGAGGAAGAAGAGCAAGAACAGAAGGGATAAAAGAAGATGGCAGTTTGGTACTACTGGGGCTTGGGTTGTCTGGTGGGGGTTTGGTGAGAATTGAAACCAGGGACCAGATCATGGAGGGACTTAAATATCATATTATGTATTTGGGGCTTTATTTCAGCAGCAAGGAGGAGATTCTTGCAGGGTTTTGCAGAGGGTGTTACCTGATCATTCTGGAAGGAATATAGAAGATCAGGTTGATGTGAGGAGACCGGTTCAGACTAGAGATGACGCAGCCTGAGTTAAGGCAGTAGCAGTGGAAATAGACAGGGAGGGTGTTAAGGATGTGTATCTGGCAGGACTTGGTGACTGGCTGTGTGGGAGTTGAGGAGGATGAAAAGGGAGAAATTTAGTGTAATTTCCAGGCTTCTGTTTTAGGCCACTGTGTGCTGAGTAGTGCCATTTACAAGGATGGGAAATATAGGAAGAAGAGTAGTTTGGGAGGTGGGAGAGGAAAGAGAACTTGGTTATTTTAGACATAATTCATTCAATCAAGTCCTATGGGATATTCCAATGCATTTATTTATTAGCAGTTAGTTGTGTCCTGCTGTGGAATTCAGAAGGGAGGTCTGTGCTAAAGGTGTCGCCATTGGGGAGGGAAATCACTGATGCAAAGGGGATTGTTCAGGGAGTACTTCAGGATAGCAAGTGCAGTCAATAGCATGTTAGGCTTATTGTGGAAATTAAACAAAGGATGTCAGTGTTCATGTCAGGTTATCTGAGCCCATTTCTTAGAAGGCAGAAACACTTTGGAGAAAGAGTTTTCCTTAAGTGGTACCTTTCATTACTGCTAGTTACTTTGGGCATAATCGCTCTCTCTCTTTTTCTAAAAAACTAGGCTCCGCTCATATCTGTAGTTTGATTATGATGCCTTAAAAAATGCTGAAGTGTAAAAATGGCTAAAGTGCTTAGATTCCAACAAGGGACATCAGCTTCTGTAGTCAGTAAGTTCTTCCTGGTTTGAATTGTCTAAAGGTATTACTTTTTAGTCATGTTTGGATAATTCTATAATATGTTACAAGTGAAGCAACAATCTATGTCATGAACTTTTAAAGTTAGGAAGGGATAAGTCTGGTGTAAAATACAAGTATTTTACAAGTAGCAGTGTAAATAGAGTAGCAAGAGAAACTTTTCCTCTGTGATGAGGAAAGTTGTTGATTCATTTCCATGATAGTAGCTGCTAAGCAGTCTTGGGCAGCCTGGAATTTAGATACATTGGGGCTTGAGTCGGAACACTAACATCAAGTTGTAAAGTATATTATTTTATTCCTTTTGAGATAGATTAAAACAAATTTCTTAACCCCATGCTGTGGATATTAATTTTGTCGTGATTTATGTAGTTTATTGATGGACACTTTTACGACAGGATTTATGAAGCTGGATCTGAGAACAATACGGCAGTTGTGGCAGTAGAAACTCACACAATACACAAAATTGAAGAAGGGATTGGTAAGTCTTTTTGTTGTTCTAGTACTTTTTTTTTTTTTTTTAACCACACTTTGAGGCATGTGAAGCCCTCTGCAGTGGAAGCGCAGAGTCGTAACCACTGGACCTCCAGGGAAGCCTTGTTCTGGAACTTTTAGCCTTAGCCTCCTTGGTTGAGATTTCCTGCTTTTTGTGCCTGATTTCCCCTTCCCGTCCCCCCGCACCTCACTACCCAATGTGCTCTACTGGTGCTGTAGCCATCAATTTGATGATGGTACATCGAGAGACACTGCGATCTGCTAGGGCTATCAGTTGATGTTTAACATTAGTTTGCTAGGGTTACTGAAAAGACTTCTCATCAGTAGAAATCTGTCAAAGAAATTGGAGTCTCAAGGTTGGTGTCTGTCATTAAGGAAGTTGCTGATGAGGTGCTGATTGGAAGGCAGTCAGTGGAAAGAAACTGAAGAGGAACTCTGAAATTAGTCAGACTTGGTGTTTGAATCCCATATTCTCACTTAGCTGTTTAACCTTGGAAAATCCCTTCACGTTTCTGAGTCCCATACAGGTACATAGGAAACCATGACTGCCTCACAGGGTTGTTTTAAGAATTAAAAAAGATTAAACCTGTAAAAACACATGGCACAGTGTCTGGCACATTTCTTCCAGAAGATTCCTAAACAATACGAATCACTGTGAACTGTTAGCCCCTCAGAGGAACCAGGAGACTAGAGCTGTTGAATTAAACTTTAAAGAAGAGTGTTTGATAAATAACTGATATTTTTTCCATTTGCAAGATGCAAGCACTATAGAAGCAAATGAGGATATGGAAATTGCTTACCCCATAACTTGTGGGGAGAGCAAAGCCATTCTCCTTTGGAAGAAGTTTGTATGTCCAGGAATAAATGTAAAGTGTGTCAAGGTAATTGTCTTTTCTCCTTGCTGGGGTCTATTTTGGGGCTCCTTGTTTTCAAAGGGTATGGTTTTAGAACCTCTTCTTCCCCACCATTTCAGTGTTCTTAATTTAGTAGCGTCCCTTTGTGTCACAGTTTAAAAGAAAAAAAAAGGACTTTGGAGTGATACTGACCTGGGTTCAAGTCCCACCAGAATACAAGTCTTTTGAGAGCTGAGAATTTGTTTGTCTTCTTCACCATTGTATCCCTAGCACCTGGACTAGTGCTCTGAATATTTATCAGTAAATATTTTGTTGAATGAATGGAGTCTCAACTCTATCACTAGTTAGGTGACCTTGGTCAGGTAATATTTCAGAGCTTCATATGTTAAAATACAAATAATTATACATACATACACACACAGTAAGGTTGTTGGAAGGTGAAATGGTATATGTAAAATGCCTTATACTAGTGTGTAGTTTGGTAGAATTTCTTCAAAATTATTACTGATAAAAATAATCTTCATGAGAGCACAATGTGGAAATAATTGTTTATTCTGTCTCCACTGGTAGCCACAGCTCTACCCATAGGTAGTAGGCACCGTCAGTAGCATCATCCTGGAATCATTAAGGATTACAGAGTTTTGAGGCTCTGCAGTGCTGTTGGTTTCTACCATCCTTTTTCTTTCTACCAGATCCTGAATCTTGTCATCAGGGCTGGATAGATAACTTCAGTTTATTTTAATAGCCTTTGCAATATCGAAACCATCTGCTTGATTCAGGACACAAAAATGGACTTTATATCCTAATCAGTATATTAACACCAGGACAGGGCCAGAGAAGGATCACTTCCTCTAGCACAATAGGATGGGAAGATAGAGAATACAGGCTATGATGAGAGATGTCATCTGGGTATTGTTTTGTTTGTAACAAATAGAGTTATGTCCTTCTTTCCCTCATGGCCTGCCTAAATTAACATTGGATTATTTTGGACTTTTCCTTTTACATTAGTTCAATGATCAGTTGATCAGCCCCAAGCATTTTGTTCATCTGGCTGGCAAATCCACCCTGAAGGACTGGAAGAGAGCTATTCGTCTGGGTGGAATCATGCTCAGGTGAGCTCTAATAGCAAATTCACACCTTTGAAGTGACTGTGGGGTACTTAATCATGGTAGAATCCAGAGAATCCAGTCTTTCCTCTCCAACTTGAATTTTTATTCTGTCTGAAGGATTGGCTTGAACGATCCATGTATTATTTGACCTTCATCAACTTGTTCTTAAAATCCCTGTGAGAGAAGGAAAATTGAATTAAATCGACTCCTTCCAGCATCTAGGGCAAATTCTTGTGATGTCACAATGCTGGGTAGGATCGTCTCTGTGCAGAGAAGCTCAGGAGTAGATGACAGTCTTGCTTGAGATCACTCAGCATAGGTGGAGCTAAGCCTGGTGCTAAGAAAGAGTGGCTACCATGGAGATGTAGGCTGACGGACAAATTCTGGGATAATCTGGTAAAGCAGAAGGGTGCTGTTCATAAGAAACAGTTATGCACAATGAGTGCAATCCTTGCCGTCATTGTGCCATAGAAATAAACATTATTTTTTTTTAATGCAAATAGTTTTTTTTTTAAATTATTTATTTCTTTGTGGCTGTGTGCTGGGTTTTTGTTGCTGCCATGTGCTTTTGCTAGTTGCAGTGAGGGGGGCCTACTCTCTAGTTTCGGTGCGTGGGCTTCTCATTGCAGAGCATGGGCTCTGTGGTGTGCAGGTTTTGGTAGTCGTGACATGTGGGCTCACTAGCTGTGGCTCGTGGGCTCTAGAGTACAGGCTCAGTAGTTGTGCTGCATGCGCTTATTTGCCCTGAAGCATGTGGGATCTTCCAGGACCAGGGATTGAATCCATGTCCCCTGCATTGCAAGGTGAATTCTTAACCACTGGACCTCCAGGGAAGCCCAGAAATTAGAATGTATAATATCCTCACCACATCTGTTTTTGCAGCAAGTTTATCATAATTTCATCCCCTACCCATAAAATTAACATTATTTTCTATCAGTAGCACTCACCTATTGATAGAAAATTTTAAAATGTGGTCAAGAATTAAAAGTTCTCCGCAGAACATGTATCAAGAGCCTTAGAAGCCTCTTACTCTTTGTCTTCAATTTTTTAAGGAATCTGTCTAAAGAAAAATCTATAGTACTTATAGAGATTCAAGTATAATGGGGTTTATTGCAACATAATTCAGAATAGTGAAAATTACAGTCTGCTTTAATATACAGTCAAGGTAATGGCACCCCACTCCAGTACTCTTGCCTGGAAAATCCCATGGACGGAGGAGACTGGAAGGCTGCAGCCCATGGCGTCGCTGAAGGTCGGACACGACTAAGCGACTTCACTTTCACTTTTCACTTTCATGCATTGGAGAAGGAAATGGCAACCCACTCCAGTTTTCTTGCCTGGAGAATCCCAGGGACGGGGGAGCCTGGTGGGCTGCCATCTATGGGGTCGTACAGAGTCAGCCATGACTGAAGTGACTTAGCAGCAAGGTGTATCTGAAGTAAATTATGGCTCATCTAAATATATGGGTTTATACATTAAAATATTCCTAAAGACTTTTTACGTGGAAAATTGCTTATAATGTAAAAAAGAAAACAAAATGGACTATCAGTTAATTTAGTTGTTTTAAAAAATATATAGGTAAGTAAATTTAGTGGAAGAACATATGCTAAAATGTTGACATTATCTTTGTTTTTTTTTTTTTTAACATTATCTTTGTGTTGGGGGATTTTTTTTTTTTTTTTTTAAGGAGCAGTTGTTTTCTTTATAGTTTGCTATATTTTCCAGAGGAAATGTTAATTTTTTTCTTCATGTGTTATCTGTATAGTGAGAGGCATAATTTTGAAAAACTCACTCCAGATCATTTGTATGTGTTAATTATTAGTTGAATGAAATTGGAGGTGAATACCTTTAACTTTTCTTGTTGTTCTTGGGTTGTTTTATTTGGCGAGATAAATAAGCATATGCCAACTCTCCCCAAATATAAAAGACCCAGAGTGCCTAAAAAATCTTTAGCGAAAGCCAAGTAACATTATAACATAGAGTTTACTCTAATTAAAATATCCTATGGTTTTGCTCATAGCCTATAATAACAATGTCTTGTGAATCTAGTTATAAGGACATTTTATAGTGGGGGTTTAGTGTAATCAGCTTTGGTCTGTATTTATAGGAGAGTTATCTCTTTTTTTTTTTTTTTTTTAAAGGAAAGACATGTGCTGAAGTTTTATGTCTCCAGAAGTGGCAACAGATCTTGCTGGTCTACAAGTACTAACATTTCAGAATCTAACCACAAAATTTGAATCCGCCTGTGCCTTTTCTCAGTTGTGCTGGGATATGAGTTAGTCTTTTCCCCTTTAGGGTTTGGTTTCAATGAGATTCTATGGGGAAATTTAGCTAGTGTTACAATTATATGTCTAAAACTTAGTGATAACGGGAAATAAAAGAGAGTACTCATAATGAATAGACTAGGGAGGGAAGAGGAGTGCTTGTACATGTGGGCAGGACCATGAACATTTTATTGCCCCAGTTAGAATTTTTGCGACCTAAGGACTTTAATACTATTAGGTTTCACTAATACATAGAACAGACTCCGCAACTTTGTCTCTGTCCCCTATACATGAAGTACATGCTGAACTGGTACTTCTTGTCTCTCTTTGCACAGGAAAATGATGGACTCCGGACAGATTGATTTCTACCAACATGACAAGGTTTGCTCCAATACCTGCAGAAGCACCAAATTTGATCTTCTTATCAGCAGTGCAAGAGCTCCAGTGCCAGGACAGCAGACAAGTGTGGTGCAGACGCCCACATCGGCCGATGGTAGGGGGTAGGAAACCACCTGAAAACCCATTGTGTTGCTCAGTAGTACTTTTCCCCTCATTCTCTTTTGTGTTTTTAATTCTCATGAGTGTTGATGTAAGATATGGTAATCTTGGGTAGGAGTCCACGCTTTAGAAAGAACTCTGTTTTCTCCCAAATGATTCCTACTGGCCAGTCCTCCTTCCTTGTTTCTGTATTACAATGTATGGTAAACGTTAGAAAGGGGATTCATATAAGTTTATTTAACAGTGTTACTTTGGTGCCAGTGCTGCTTGGTATATCTTTGAAATTAGATTGTTTTGAAAATCCCTGGCAATTCTGATGGTCAAGGCAGGCGACTGGATTTAGAATGGTGAAAGGTTTTCAGCTGTTGAACTGAGAGGTCTCAAAGACAGTGTGTCATTGACTGGGCTGGACTCTGGAGACTCTGCTGTGAGGGTCAAAGAGCTCTGTCTGGGAGGAATCCAGATAAACAAGCTGAGACATCTTCACAAATGAGATAGAGGGTGCACACACTTCAGTATTGTTGAGTTTGGAATGAGGGCTCTCTAGGAAAGATATAACCATTTGAGGTTATTATTAAGGATTTAGTTGAGCTGGAAACTTAGCGCAGCTAAAGTTCTTAGAATGTGTCTAAACTACTTCCAGGAGACTTAAAAACATGCCTGACAGAGACACAGAATGCAGTGTAAGGAAGGCACTGTGCTTTAAAAATGACTTCAATGTTTCTTTTGGTCAACCCTAATGTTCTGTTCCCAACCTAACTGCTGGGTGAGTAGAAGCCAAATCTCACTGAGTTTCTTTTGGGAAAGTATAAAATATCTAGCAGTGTGAATATTTGGTGGTATGACACTTTGACTTGAGAAGTGAAAAATGCTGTGAAATTATCTACTTTCTTTTTATTTTGCTGAACCTTCTTTACTTGATCATCTATATTGATATTTTGCTTGTTTACTGATATCCTTCAGAGTGGAGAATCCACATTTTATATTTCTGTCTGGATCAGTTTGATTTTTCTCAATTCTCTTTGTTTAAAACCTTAATATTAAATCGATAGCAATAGGTTTTTCCTCTGTGAATCTGCTATTCATGGATCTCTTATCTGATTTTTTTTTTTTGGTCTCATTTATCTTGCTTTCTCTTACATCAGCTGATAAGTAAGTTATAGCAACTTCACATATTCTAGATGGTTAGTATCAAATACACTTGGAGTAGGGCTCTTGACTAAGCACCATAATTTTCTTTTTCAATTATTTCAAGTCCTCCTCATCCTCACTAAGTCTGGGTACAGCCTGGCAATCATGCCTACCTTCTGTCTTTTTCAAAAATATAATTGCTCAGATTGCTCTTTTGTGATTTTGTAAGTTATCTTTCACTTTCTATTCAGAGTAAGAAGAAAGCATTTTCTGCAAGGCAGGTTTTCTTTAGGAAAGCCAGTGTTCATCCTGGCTTACCTAGGATTCTAGTTTTTAATATAGGGACCTGCAGACAAAAGGCCATAAGTTAAATAACAGGATCTCTGGCTGTCTGAGAAAGGATAGCTGTGACTTTTTCATAAAATTCACTGGCCTTCCCTTTAATGCACTGCTTTTAGGTAGCATCACACAGATTGCCATCTCAGAAGAGAGCATGGAAGAGGCAGGGCTGGAATGGAACTCTGCTCTCACTGCTGCTGTCACCATGGCCACAGAGGAGGGCGTGAAGAAAGACTCAGAGGAAATTTCAGGTACTATCTATGGCGTGCAGATTTCTTGCAAGGTTTTGTAATTCTTATCACCATTATGATTATGGACACAGAAGGGCTCTTCATTACTTGTGCTGGTTTTTCTTATGCATATTAATACTAATTATAGCTGCAAACATCTTATTTGAATCCATGTAACAGCCTTGCAAAGTTAGATTTTATGAAGAAATTGAGATTCAGAAATGTTTAGTACGTTGCCTAAGACCAATCACACAACTGGTGTCAGAGCTGAATTCAGCTGTTTCGCTCTGGAGTCCATCTTCTTATGCTGCCACACTGATTCCACCTTTGGCACATTCGTTAGATAAACCAAACTGCAAGATTTTAGAAGAAAAAATTAGCAAGCAGGTGGTGTAGATGATGATTAATGGTGATTCACTTAAAGGGGACAGGAGAAGCTTTATATCGTCTTTCATTAATTCATTTAACAAATGTTTATCGCTGCCTGTTTTTAGCTGGCACTGTTGCTTGATCTAGATAGAAAGATGAAAAGACATAGCCTCTGCCCTCAGGGAGCTTATACCCCCGCCTATTCAACTATTTCATTTTGGTGTTTTTAAGTATAGGATTAGAGGGAGTATGTCTTTAATTTATTTATTATTTAACTTTTGAAATATTATATATTGAAAGTGAAAAGTGAAAGTGTTAGTCACTCAGTTGCATCTGACTCTCTGCAACCTCATGGACTGTAGCCCGCCAGGCTCCTCTTTCATAGAATTCTCCAGGCAAGAATACTGGAGTGGGTTGCCGTTTCCTACTCCAGGGGATCTTCCCAACCCAGGAGATGGGAATGGCTACCCACTCCAGTATTATTATCTTTAAATTATTTAAATAAATGTTTTAGTATTTAATATTTAATTTAATACTTTTATTGAAGGAAGATACCCATTCCCTGTAGCCAGAGGTATGACCCAGTGAGGTAATTATCACAGTTACCTGCAGTCCAGATATTTATGGACCAACTCAAGGAGGCAGCTGGTGTTCCAAAAGCTTCTTTTCTTCTTCCAAAAATGCCTGAATAAGAAATCATTGGAATTCTCTGGTGGCTTAGTGGTTAGTATTCTGGGCTTTCACTGCTAGGGCCTGGGTTCAATTCCTGGTCAGGGAACTGATCCCATGAAGCCACACAGCATGGAAAAAAAATTTTTTTTGAACTTAACATTGTAGAGCTATACCTAAGCATATGTAGCATCCCTTATTTGTGTGCTCAGTTGTATCCAACTCTTTGTGACCCCATGATCTATAACCCACAAGACTCCTCTGTCCATGGAGTTTTCCAGGCAAGAATACTGGAGTGGGTTGGGACTTCCTCCTCCAGGGGATCTTCCAGACCCAGGGAATCTTCCAGACCCAGGGATCAAACCCATGTCTCCTGTATTAATAAGGCAGATTCTTTACCACTGAGCCACCTGGGAAGCCTAAGTATATGTAGCATCCCTTATTTGCCTTCTGTCTTATCCTTTTTTGCCAGAGGACACTTTGATGTTCTGGAAAGGAATAGCTGATGTTGGACTGATGGAAGAGGTTGTCTGCAATATACAGAAGGAAATAGAGGAGCTACTTAGGGGAGTTCAGCAGCGGCTCATCCAGGCTCCCTTCCAGGTCACAGGTAAACATACTAATCCTAACGATAGTGGCCTTTATTAAACAGTAACAATTGTAGGCAGACCTTATTAGCCTCATGAAACACTGAGGTACGGGTATTATTATCCTCATTTTACAGATTAGGAAATTAAGGATCATAAAACAGTAAGTTACTATACAAAGTTCATAACTGTAAATTTTAACTGTAAAGAATTGTTTTTTTAATTGAGGTGTAGTTGATTTATAATATTGTGTTAGTTTTAGGTGTACAGCAAAATGATTCCGTTTTGTGTGTGTGTATATATTTATATATATTTAGATTATTTTCCATTATAAGTTATTAGAAGATACTGAATATAGTTCCCTGTGCTATACAGTAGATCATTGTTGCTTATGTATTTTATATGTAGTAGTGTGTATCTGTTAATCCCATAGTCCTTCTTTATCCCTCCCCCACTTCCCATGGGGGAAATGGTAACCATAAACATGTTTTCTATGTCTGTGAGTTTGTTTCTATTTTGTAAATAAATTCATTTGTATTATTTTGTTAGGTTCCACGTATAAATAATATTATATAAGATTTGTCTTTGGCTTCACTTAGTATGATATTCTCTAGGTCCATCCGTGTTCCTGCAGATGGCAATATTTTCTTTTGTTATGACTAAGTTATATTTCATTGAATATATATACCACATCTTCTCTATCCATTCACCTGCCAACGGACACTTAGGTTGCTTCCATGTCTTGATTGCTGCAAATTGTAAATTGCTACTGTAAACATTGGAGTCCATATATCTTTTCAAACTGGAATTTTCATCATTTCCGAATATATGCCCAGGAGTGGGATTGCTGGATCATATGTGGTAGCTCTGTTTTTAGCATACCTTGGTTTTAAACTCAGGTTTGGCATTGCTTTTTCCACAGGTAATTTTTGCCTTTGTAAATGGTGCCAGAAAGCAGTCTCTCTGTCTCTCTCTCAATATAGATATAAATAGATATATAGAGTTTGAAAATTGAAGAAATCCACATGTCTTAGACAATTCTCGTATTCTGTTAGTTTAAGGCTCCCAGAACTATTGTGTGCATTTATAAGTGTTTCTGCATACTTACAGGGTACTTGCTGTCATGCACAATGTAAAATGTTTTAATCATCTGATACAAAAGGGCTCATTATGAGGTCTCATAAGCTTGTATGTTTAGTTAAGTCCATCCTTAGATTTGTTAGATGTGTATTGTTACCTCTTTATGACTCATACACTATGTGTAAGGAAGTCAGGAAGTGTTAGTTGCTCAGTTGTGTCCAACTCTTTATGACCCGATGGACTGTAGCCCTCCAGGCTCCTCTATCCATGGAATTCTCCAGGCAAGAATACTGGAATGGGTTGCCATTTCCTTCTCCAGGGGAATCTTCCTGACCCAGGGATCAAACTGGGGTTTCCTGCATTGCAGTTAGATTCTTTACCATTTAAGCTGCCAGGGAAGCCCCTGGTATTTACATTATGTAAATACGCTTAAACTTTACAGCAGAATCTTTTTTTTATGATTGGAGGTTGTTTTTTTTTAAGGCAACTAATATAAAAAACAGGGGTGATTCTTTTAGACAGGGTGGTCAAAGAAGCCCCCTCTAAGCAGGCAGCATTTGAGTAGAAATCTGAATTGAAGGAGATAGCCATGTGACAGACTGGGAGAAGGAACACTCCAGGCAGAGGGGACAAAGATCTTGACATGACAATAAACTGAGTGGGTTCAAAGAATTAGAGGAGTGCTGACATATGGCTCCAGTGGACTGTTAATGGAAACAGTGATAGGTGATGAAGTTGGACAGAAGCAGGGGGGACATTTTGGATAAGCTTTGGTAAATAAAACCCAAAGATAAAACTTGGGGTTTTATTTTAAAATGACATTAAGCCATCATAGTGATTTTGAGCAGAAGAGTAAAATGATAAGGTTATTTTTATTTTTAAAAGATCACTGTGGTTGCTGTGGGAGAATAGATGATATGGGGCAAGAATAGAAACAAGAAGACCACTTGGAGGACTTCCCTGGTGGTCCAGTGACTAAGACTGTGATCTCCTAATGCAGGGGGCCCAGGTTCGATCCTTGGTCAGGAAACTAGATCCCATATGCTGCAACTAAGAGTTCGAATGCTGCAACTAAAGATCCTGCATACTGCAACTAAGACCCAGCACAGCCAAATAAATAAATAGTTCAAAAAAGAAGACCAGTTGGAAGACTCTTGAAGGAGTTAGTTGAGGCAAGAGATGGTGGTAGTGTGAATTAAGTGGGTAGTGGTAGACCTGGGAAGAAATGATCATACTGGGGATATGTTTTGAATGTGGAACTGACAGGTCTTGCTGATGGATTAGATGTCAGGTAAAAAAGAAAGAAATCCAGGATAACTAATGTATTTTTTGTCTGAACTGTGAGTGGTGGCAAAATTTCTTGAGATGAAGACTGCTGGGGTAGGAAATCAAAATTGACTTTTGACTTTTAAATTGAGATGCTTATGAGGACTTCAGATAGAGATGTCACTTGACTAAACAGAAGTATGAATATGTAATGTAGGAAAGAGATCTGGGCTGGATAGCTACATGTGGAAGTTCTTAGCATGTCTATGATACTTGAAACTATGAAACAGGACTCAATATGCCAGCAAATTTGAAAAACTCAGCAGTGGCCGCAGGACTCCAAAAGGTCAGTTTTCATTCCAATCCCAAGGAAAGGCAATGCCAAAGAATGTTCAAACTACCGCACAATTGCACTCATCTCACACGCTAGCAAAGTAATGCTCATAATTCCCCAAGCTGGACTTCAACAGTATGTGAACCGAGAACTTCCAGATATTCAAGCTGGATTTAGAAAAGGCAGAGGAACCAGAGATCAAACTGCCAACATCCGTTGGATCATTGAAAAAGCAAGAGAATTCCAGAAAAACATCTACTTCTGATTCATTGATTATCCTAAAGCCTTTGACTGCGTGGATCACAACAAACTGGAAAATTCTTCAAGAGATGGGAATACCAAACCACCTTACCTGCCTCCTGAGAACCTGTATGCAGGTGAAAAAACAACAGTTAGACTTGGACATGGAACAACAGACAGGTTCCAAATCGGGAAAGGAGTACATCAAGGCTGTATATTGTCACCCTGCTTATTTAACTTATGTATGTGCAGAGCACATCATGCAAAATGCCGGCCTGATGAAGCATAAGCTGTAATCAAGATTGCTGGGAGAAATATCAACAACCACAGATATGCAGATGACACCACCCTTATGGCAGAAAGTGAGGAGGAACTAAAGAGCCTCTTAATGAAAATGAAATAGGTGAGTGAAAAAGCTGGCTTAAAACTCAGTATTCAAAATTCTAAGATCATGGCATCCCTTTCCATCACATCATGGCAAATAGATGGGGAAATAATGGAAGCAATGACAGACTTTCTTTTCTTGAGCTCCAAAATCACTGCAGATGGTGACTGCAGGCATGTAATTAAAAGACACTTGCTCCTTGGAAGAAAAGCTATGACCAACCTAAACAGCATATTAAAAAGCAGAGACATTACTTTGCCAACAGAGGTCTATCTAGTCAAAGCTATGGTTTTTCCAGTGGTCATGTATGGACATAAGAGTTGGACCATAAAGAAAGCTGAGTGCCAAAAAATTGATGCTTTTGCTCTGTGATGTTGGAGAAGACTCTTAAGAGTCCCTTGGACTGCAAAGAGATCAAACCAGTCCAT
This sequence comes from Bubalus bubalis, assembly GCF_019923935.1. NCBI lineage: Eukaryota > Metazoa > Chordata > Mammalia > Artiodactyla > Bovidae > Bubalus > Bubalus bubalis. The sequence goes on along the minus strand of NC_059158.1, from coordinate 176,846,576 downwards.
CCTAAAGGAAGTCAGTCCTGAGTATTCATTGGAAGGACTGATGCTGAACCTCCAATACTTTGGCCACCTGATGTGAAGAACTGACTCACTGGAAAAGACCCTGATGTTGGAAAAGATTGAAGGCAGGAGAAGGGGATGACAGAGGATGAGATGGTTGGATGGCATCACCGACTCAATGGACATGAGTCTGAGCAAGCTCCAGGAGTTGGTGAAGGACAGGGAAGCCTGGTATGCTACAGTCCGTGGGGTTGCAAAGAGTCAAACATGACTGAGCAACTGAATTGAACTAAACTGATGAAACTGGATGAGATGACTGTGGAAGAGAGCTAGCTATAGGTAGAGAAGTGGTCTGAGTTAATAACAGCTCAGTTAGTAACAGCTCTTTCAAGAAGCTTTGTTTAAAGGGGCATAAGGATAATACTATTAATAATAATAAATGCCCATGTTTGGCAATTAACATATGATATTTCAAATCTTCATATCTATTTTGCAGAGTAAGTATTATTAGTCACATTTGTTTCAAATGAAAAAACTGAGGAGTGAAATGACTTACCCAAGGTCACACAGACAGGAAACATCAAAACCAAGATTCAGACTTAGCTCTGCTTAGTAGATGACCATGTTTTCTTTTTCTTTCTTTTTTGTGCCATACCACACAGCATGTGGGATCTTAGTTCCCCGGCCAGGGATCAAACCTGTGCCTTCTGCATTGGAAGGCAGAGTCTTAACCACTGGACTGCCAGGAGAGTCCAGAATGACCATGTTTTTCTAAACCAAGTCAGAACCTATAACCAGATGCAAGATTTTTTTCCTTATTTTTGTATTCATTTATATGGAGAGATGTATAAAGATATAACAATTAAATAAAAATTAGTTACACATGTGATAAATCTTTTTTACTTAATATTTATTTCTTTGTATTCATTCTTTGGTTGCACCAGGTCTTAGTTGAGGCATGTGGGGCAGGGATCAAACCCAGGCCCCCCTGCAATGGGAGCGCAGAGTCCCAGCCACAGGACCACCAGGGATGCCCTGTGATAAATCTTTGTTTTTTTGAAAATGCAATTAGCATTCTAATTTCTGAATTGTTTTATATTTATAAGTAGCATAGTAGGGAGTTTGTGGAGCATTTCTGTTTTAACTGGACAGACCTATTTTGTTTTAAATAGATGCTGCTGTTCTTAACAATGTAGCACATACATTTGGCCTAATGGACACAGTCAAGAAGGTTTTGGACAACAGGAAGAACCAAGTAGAACAGGGAGAAGAGCAGTTTCTCTATACTCTCACAGGTATGTATAGCTTCTCTCTTTTCTTTGGTGATATACTAACATCATTGAGTCTTGGCATTTCTTTGTTGTCTTCTGTTGGGACTGGACTGGCTTCTTCCTTCCTTCCTTCCTTCTTTTCCTCCCTCTCTCCCTCGCTTCTGCCTTTTCTGTTTTCTTCCTTCTCTGTCTTTCTTTCTTTCAAATCACATAGTATTAGATTTGGCTTTTTCTTTGTACATAGTCCTGGGTGAGGTGGAATCAGGTCAAGCAGAGGAAGCACAAAAGGAAAGAAAAGAAAACTAGCAATATGATCCTCCTTTTATATCTTTGAAGGATTAAGATGTTTGCTAGATTGCTCCATTAGCCCAGTAATATAAGTGGCAGAAGAATAAAGCTGACCCTTGTCTTTTTTACATTATTAATACTGAGTTGGTTGATAGATACACATTTTGCACTTCCCTTATTTCTGGTAATCAGAATTTATGAGAATATGTATAATTTAACCCTTTTAAATAAGTACTGGGACACGTGTACCCCAATGTTCATCGCAGCACTGTTTATAATAGCCAGGACATGGAAGCAACCTAGATGTCCATCAGCAGATGAATGGATAAGAAAGCTATGGTACATATACACAATGGAGTATTACTCAGCCATTAAAAAGAATACATTTGAATCAGTTCTAATGAGGTGGATGAAACTGGAACCTATTATACAGAGTGAAGTAAGCCAGAAAGAAAAACACCAATACAGTATACTAACGCATATATATGGAATTTAGAAAGATGGTAACAATAACCCTGTGTACGAGACAGCAAAAGAGACACTGATGTATAGAACAGTCTTATGGACTCTGTGGGAGAGGGAGAGGGTGGGAAGATTTGGGAGAATGGCATTGAAACGTGTAAAATATCATGTATGAAACGAGTTGCCAGTCCAGGTTCGATGCACGATACTGGATGCTTGGGGCTGGTGCACTGGGACGACCCAGAGGGATGGTATGGGGAGGGAGGAGGGAGGAGGGTTCAGGATGGGGAACACATGTATAACTGTGGCGGATTCATTTTGATATTTGGCAAAACTAATACAATTATGTAAAGTTTAAAAATAAAATAAAATTAAAAAAAATAATAATAAATATTGGGTTGGCCGAAAAGTTCATTTGGGTTTTTCTGCATGATCTTATGGAAAAACCTGAACAAATTTTTTGGCCAACCCAATGCTTTGTGCTGGTCTCCAAGCTAGATTTTAGAAATATAATGTTGAGTAAGGTAATCTCAGTCTCTTGAGGGCTTTCAGGAACTCAAGGGAAAGCAGACTTAGAAATATGTGCAAAAAGTAGTTCTGTAACAAAGGCATATAGAAGGTATGGTGGTAGAACAAAGGGAATTATCACTTATTGTCAGGGAATATTTAACAGGAGGATTCCTACATGGTGTTTCTTGGTTTCTTCTCTAATTACAGTACAGGAAATAGCAGTTTCTAATCTAGCTAAAAAATTAGTATAACTTTCATTAGGTTCCAACAAAGGAGAGACTTTTGGAGTTGCACCTGTTGGCAGGGGAGGAGCATTTGGAGCAGCCAGGGCAGGGCTAGTAAGAAAATTTTGAAATATTTTATGTTGTTCTAATTGGGCCTTTTGTAAAGTTTTATCATCTAATTCATATTCATGCAATAAATGTTCTGTCTGTTGTTGAATATTAGGAGGGTTAGAGTTTACCTTGAAATGGCCAGAAATCAATTGGAATATTTTTTCCTTGCTTGGTGGCTCGTCTAACATTTTCTTTGATCTGGTGCCAAATTTCTAAATCAAAACTGCCTTTATCAGGGAATCAAGGATTACATTTAACCAGTGTTTGAAAGTAAGCCTCTATTCATTGGCCCAAAACCAAAAGTCCCTGAGCTTTAAACAAATGGTGAAGTAAAGTAGAGAAATGATGGGGCTTTCCAGCCGTATAACCCGTGTTTTAGTACTTATTGACCTCAATAGGTCCCAACCTCAATAGGTCCTGAGTCCCTCAGCCATTGACCCATGTCTTAATACTTAGCGACCTCAATAGGTCCTGAGTCCCTCAGCCATTTGACCCATGTCTTAATACTTACTGGCCTCAATAGGTCCTGAGTCCCTCAGCCGTTTGACCTGCATCTTAATACTTACCGACCTCAATAGGTCCTGAGTCCCTCCGACCAAAATGCCACATACACCAGTGTCCCTGTTCGGGCGCCACTTGTTGGGGTCCTTTAATGCACCGGGACCTGGTGGTCTGGAGGCAACAATAAGAAAGTGAAAGAGAGAAAGAGGCTAATACTCCCTGGTTTACGCAGAAAACCAATAAAGTCCTTGACACAGGACTTGGTTTCTCATGAAGGCACCAGGCACCCTCTCAAGGGGGGGTGAAGGCACAGGGCACCTTCTCTAGCAAGTCTTAGAAGCCTGGGCAGGAGAGTGAGCAAGATGGGTCTCTGTGCTCCGAGGAATCAGCTGAAGAGAGAGAGAGAAAGAAAGAAAGACACGGGGACCCAAGCTCTGATGGAGCAAAGGTGCTATAATGATTTTTCTGTGAGTATATATAGGCCGTAGTACAAGAAGTTTCTTTCGTCAATGATGAAGATCAGAAAACCAAATGTACAGTAACCATTACCAAGGGAACAAGGGATGATGATGGTCACAAGGTCAGGAGACAATCCATATCTCAAGAAAGGGAATCGAGACTAAGCAGTTTTGTTGTAAAGAGAATGTTTACTAAAGGAGATTCAAGCCTGTCTCACACAATGACCTCAGTTCCTGGGAGCAGCGTGCTGTTCCGCTTAAAAAGAAACAAAGGACTTGTGAGAAACAGCACATAGGAATTCTCCTGTTAAACATTCCCTGACAATTTATATCCAGAGAAAAGTCATGAAAAGCTTTCAGAGGAAATAAGGTACAAAGCAAGTTAGAGGTATAGATTATCAATCTTATATGATGTAGAATATAGTCAGTTGGGAAGACAAAAGGCAAGAAAGATCATTTGGTAAGAGAAGAACAATTTAGGTTGTTTTAAACTTATTTTTATGTCCAGTTTATATTTTAAATTCAGTTTACCAAGTATTCTCAGAGATCCCCCTTTTCATTTCATCTTCCTAGGGATATTATAGGCTATTATCCTGATTTTACAGATAACCCAGTAAAGGCAGAGAGAGAGTAAATGATTTGCTGGGATCACATCACTCCTTGACAGTGAAGCCCAGGGTAGCACTGTCTTCTTTCAGACTGGTAGAACAGTCTGAAAAATGGTTTTCGTTAGAAATGTAGGCTTCTGGTTCCTTGTCCATATATTTTAGTTATAACCACAATATACATAAAGTTGTGTTTTCTGCTTTTTTCTCTATGATATACTAATATTTTTTCAAGTTCCTACACAGTATTTTACCTCGACATTTTTCTAGGGATGAATTTAAATTTTCAAAATTTTCTTCAAAGGTTTATTTATTGTAGTGAACTTATATGAATATAACATTTCTTCTTATGTCCTTTTAAACTACTTCATGGAAGTTCCCTGGTGGTCTAGTGGTTAGGATTCTAGGCTTTCAATGCCGTGACACAGGTTCAATCCCTGGTTGGGGAACTGAGATCCTGTAAGCTGTGAGGCCCCCCAAAAATAAAGAAATAAGCTACTTCACAGGACTAAGCTTGAGGCTAAATGGTATTGATATTTGTTTATGGAGTTTTGTGACCTATTATCAAATTTCCGAGTAGATTATACCAATTTAGTTCACAAGTTTGAGCTCCCAACATTGGGTGTTGTTTTTTATAATACACTCTGATTTAACTTTTTTTAAAACTATACATTTAATTGATATCTTGTTTAGGTTCACGTTTCTTTGATTACCACCAAAGATGGGGAAAAAATGTAGTATCTTATAACCTTTAAAAGGCAGCGTTGTAAAATTTTTGACTATGTTCTTTATCCCTACGACTTAGCGGCTTAGTATACATGCATGCACATACACACTCTTTTATTCCAAACAGGGAATTGACTTGCTCTTGGTGTTGCACAGGAAGAATAGTGCTCTTCGGGTGTAACTGGTTATTTATTGGATGTATATCAGGTGCTAAGCAGCAGAGAAGTTCTGCTGTAGAACCAGACTCACCAGTAGTCATCAAGGTTGGATTAGACCCTTGGGAGAGGGATAGTGATAGGTGTATTGGGGTGGGAAGGCCACCAAATTGACTATCAGAAGACTTTTGTTTTGGCCCAAGCTCTGTGACCTTAAATAAATAGCTTTACTTCTCTGGATCTCTGTCAAAATGAATGTGTTAGAACTCTAAGACCTCCTTCAGTTTTGTAATTCTTAGGGACTTCCTTTGTAACTTTGTGTAGACATCTCTGGGGCTGATGGTAGATTAAAGCCATCTGGGTCACCAGCAAGTGATCCTGTCTTGAAGGACAGTTTGGAAATCACTGTTTTTCAGAGTGCCATTGTAGCTCCTTTGTAGGTCCATGGCAACTGCAAAGGGATTGTACAGATATTATTTTCATCTGTAGGCAGGGCATATATAAACTACTAGACCAAATGGAGACTTCTTTGGTTTGCATTTTGGTGACAGGTGGCAAAATGCCACAGGAGCTTCTAGAGTTGAGCTGTAGTAGGATCACAGGATGGCAAGATTCTGAATTATCACCTTGCCTGTAATCACACAATGAAATATAATAACTGGTGGAGTTGTAAAGATCCAGTCTGGTTCCTTCTTGAAAATGATAACATGACTTGCCTAAGGCTGCTGCTGCTGCTAAGTCGCTTCAGTCGTGTCCGACTCTGTGTGACCCCATAGACGGCAGCCCACCAGGCTCCCCCGTCCCTGGGATTCTCCAGGCAAGAACACTGGAGTGGGTTGCCATTTCCTTCTCCAATGCATGAAAGTGAAAAGTGAAAGTGAAGTCGCTAAATAATAGCAAAACCAGGACAAGACCCCAGGTCTCCTCACTCCTAGTTTACTGTTCCCAAGATTACGCTTCTCTCTACACAAAGTCTGTCTTTTTTCCATAGACTTGGAACGCCAGTTGGAAGAACAGAAGAAGCAAGCCCAGGATCACAGGCTGAAATCCCAGACAGTTCAAAATGTGGTACTGATGCCTGTGAGCACTCCTAAGCCTCCCAAAAGGCCCCGGCTCCAGCGGCCAGCCTCCACCACCGTCCTGAGCCCTTCTCCTCCTGTCCACCAGCCTCAGTTCACAGTCATCTCACCCATCACCATCACGCCAGTGGGTCAGTCATTTTCCATGGGCAATATTCCAGTGGCCACCCTCAGCCAGGGCTCCAGTCCTGTGACTGTCCACACACTGCCTTCTGGCCCTCAGCTCTTCCGTTATGCCACAGTGGTCTCCTCAGCCAAGAGCAGCTCACCAGACACAGTGACCATCCACCCTTCGTCTAGCTTGGCCCTGCTAAGCTCCACCGCCATGCAGGATGGGAGTACCCTGGGCAACATGACCACCATGGTGAGCCCTGTGGAGCTGGTGGCCATGGAGTCTGGCCTAACCTCGGCCATCCAGGCAGTTGAAAGCACCTCAGAGGATGGGCAGACCATCATTGAGATTGACCCAGCCCCAGACCCAGAGGCTGAGGATACTGAGGGCAAAGCAGTCATTTTGGAGACCGAACTGAGGACTGAGGAGAAAGTCGTGGCTGAGATGGAAGAACACCAGCATCAAGTCCACAATGTGGAGATTGTGGTCTTAGAAGATTAACTGGGGGTCTCGGGGCCAGGAGATATGTTTTGGTTTGGAATTTTAATTATTTGTTTATTTTTATCATTGTCCCACTCATTTCCACATAGGATCCTTTTTTTTAAAAAAAACAAGATCTCATTGTTGTAACTGAACATGTCGGGTCCCTTCCAGCCCCTCTCTGAAAGATGGACAAAACAAGCTGCCCTTCTGGAAGTTGAGAGTAGGTCATTCAATGTCCTAACCATCTTACATCAAGAGAGTTACTTCTTTGAGGGGAGGCATCAAGATAACCTGAAACCCTCTCCAGAAGTCACTTTCCAGGCTAGTCTCTCTGTGTATACACGTGGTTTTAGTCTCATAAAGGTGCATTGACCAAACCAGGGAACACAGATCTGACCCTGAAGGCAACCCACTCACACATGGATGCAAAAATATACTTGTTGTTGTATCCTGGAACAAGCCCTCAGAGGCCAGTGCAAAACCCCCAAAAGTGAGTTGACTCTGCTTAGAGGGGAAGATAACAAACTAGCAGAAGCTTAAAAAGGGAAGTGCTTTGGCCAGGATGGGGCAAGGAAATTATCTTACTTCCAGAAGTGCTACTGATGCCTCTTGCTGTCTCTGAGGGTTACCACCATGGGTGCCGTTTTGAGGCAAGGCCAGTGTTAAGCGGAAGGGTACATTTTCACCAAGCAGGTGGCGTCAGGGACCTGCAGCTTGGCAGAGATAAGAATCCAGAGATGTCACAGCTGTGCTTTGGGGCTAAGGCTTACCTTGCAGCCGCTCTGTCAAAGCACTTACCCTCCTAGTCCATTCATTTGCAAACTGTGTTGTGGTGTAAAATCGCTCTGGTCCTTAGACTGTGGCTGTTCTGGGCGGGTGGGGCTCCAAGGCCATCATTTTTATTGCATGACTCCAGGAGCAGGAGAGTTCCTCTTCCAGACCAACTGCCCTTTTTTGCGGGGCCCTTTCTTGACTTTGGAACCAAAAGCAGCCACTCCTTTGGTGCTTCCTCTTGTTTTCCCCTGTATCCCTGAATGGTTAATGGCATCTGTCTCCTGGATCCCACGCTCTTCAGCTTTTTGGCTGATTCAGAGAACAGTGACAGGTGGCTGCCTGCCTTCATCCCCTTTTAGATTCATTTCTACCATTTATACCACAGATGTTTCTGTGAGATATTGAGCTCATAAAGGACCCTTAGGTTTGGCAGGGAGGACTCAACACCCCAGCCTATCAAGTAGATGTCTCCTGAGCAAGCTGGACTTCCTGGGAAAGAAGCATTGTCTGCAGCATTATATTATAGGAAATGTACCAGGAATGTAACCATAATGTCTTTGGGTGGGGAGGGGTATTTTGTTTTGTTCTTTTTTTAATGTTTTTGTATATTTGGAGCTGGGCCCATTTTCTGTGCTGTGATTCTCTTTGACCATCTTCAGTGTTTGGGGAAAGAGTGGACCCTGGTTTTTATTTCTAAAGAATGCATTGTTTACTGCACTAAGAAAAATGTAGGGAAACTGCAGACCATTTAAAGGAAAAGTAGGTCAAAAAAGAAAGCACACATCTTAGGAGTGGGAGATCTTTTTTTTTTTTTTTTTAATTAAAAACAAAACTTTGACCTGTAGTTTCCTTCTTTTTTTTTGAAGGCACCCACCTAAAGCTATGTTTCTTCCAATGGATGTTGGAAACCCTGTTGTTAAGCAAGTGAAAACTGCGTTCTGCCGTCCCTCCGATAGCTGTGTATAGCTAGAGAAGCCCTCTGATTTGGAAGGGTCAATCTTAAAAGGCTTAAGGGTGAAATTTCTGAATCCCATGCAGTTGTGGTTTTCAGCTTTAAGATTGGGGTTTTGTTTTTCTTTTCAGAATAGTCAATAGACAAAGCAATCAATTTAGAACAAAGCTTTGGCCCTTAATATATCTTTAGTGAGGAAAATGACTTTTATTTCTTGCTTCTTTAGATTTTCTTTTGGTACATAAACAAAAACAAAATTTCTGCCTAAGTCTAAAACTACTACTTGAACCTAGAAAGGCACATGTCATCCCTCTTGTGGTTTTTAAGGACACTTTTCTCTTTCCCAGAGACAACAGGCTTAACTCTGGACAGAGGAGGAGCCCTAGAGAACACCTACACACTAGCTCAGGTTCCTTTCTTATTTCAGAGTTGTTGGTACTGTTTTAAAGTAGTGTGAGCATCATGCTTCCTAAGTCAAGAGATCGCCTCCTAAAGACAGAGCCTGTTTCTTTTCACTCTGAATATTCCACCTGGTGGAAATACATGAGCTTTGTTGTTTTCCTGGTCTTCCAATAGCCTGTCGTTATTGCTCAATGCTATGTACCCGTTGTTGAGTGTGGGTTTCCTCATAGCCCTGGTCTAAATGAGCTCAGATGGGGTGAGACACACGCAAGGCACTGCTGTGTGCACAGGCAGTTGCAGTGAATCATTCCTCAGGCTGAGCTTTCAGTAGCCATCGATCTTTCTGTTCCCTCACTAAGTGAATGTTTGTAAGTGTCACCTATGTGCCAGGCTTTGTGCTCGGCACTCCCAGTACAGAGATGAAGGCTCGCTCAGTCCATGCACTCAAGGGACTCATTCTCCAGAGACTGTCTGGAGTTAAGAACTGTATTTCAATACAATTGGTTTCCTTTGTAACCTTATGTATTTTATTTCATGTATTGATAAATATTGTTCTGAGAGCTGGTCCATGGATTTCAGAAGGCTACCAAAGGTACAAAATGGTTAAGCCTTTCTCTAGGGAGATACTGAAACTAATCATCCAATGGGATAAGTGCAGTGGCAGAGCTATTGGCTGGGAGAAGAGAGAACAAAGGGTCAAGCATCTAACCCAGCTTGGAGGCAGAGATTAGTAAATAATGGGAGTACTTCCTGGGGAAGATGTATACCTAATCTGATTTAGGACAGACCATTTTTGGCTACTTTTTTGGATTCCATTTTCAAGTTGTTGGACTTAGATATACAAGAAGGGGGAAAAAATCCACTGTCTTGTTGCTTCTGCCTCCAGAGCTAGGCAGTCAGCAGCTCAGATAGGCTCTCCTGAGACCACTCCACTGGAGAAAGCCCAGTCATTCATCAGCTTCTCAGAGTTTCCAGCAGATGAATCCAGTACAGGACTGGACTTTAGCTGGTAGAAGGTAAATGCCCCAAACGTTCCTGCCGTGTGGTTTTCACAAAGGGCTCAGAAGCAACTGTTCAGCTGTCTTTCCTTGGACATGCCCCTGTCTGGTGCGTGCCTGTTCTCTTCCCCTTTTCAATTTCCAGGCTCCATCCCTGTCCCCTCAATTAAACAATTAAAACTCCCTGCCATTCCGAAGTTAAAAAAAGAAACAATAGACTTGAATATTTAGGATTTCAAGCTGTTTCATGTGACGTTTCTTTTATGCTTCTGTCCATATTTGGGGAAGAAGACCAGAATTAATCCAGATACCCTCAAATTTAACATTCAACTCAGGTGGATCGACTGTTTAGTGGTGGCATTTTAACCCATTTCATGAAAAGCATTAAAGGTAAGTCTGCATGGTGGGAAGTACTGGTAACATTTGATGATAAAGATAGTGAAATCAAGCACGAAATATGGAACTCCTAGTTCATTGAGTTTGGAGAATGGCACCCCACTCCAGTACTCTTGCTTGGAAAATCCCATGGATAGAGGAGCCTGGTAGGCTGCAGTCCATGGGGTCGCAAAGAGTCAGACACGACTGAGCGACTTCACTTTTGCTTTTCACTTTCATGCATTGGAGAAGGAAATGGCAACCCACTCCAGTGTTCTTACCTGGAGAATCCCAGGGATGGGAGCCTGGTGGGATGCTGTCTGTGGGGTCGCACAGAGTCGGACACGACTGAAGCGACTTAGCAGCAGCAGTTCATTGAGTTATAACTGGCCCACAACTCTCAAGGAGGCAGAAAGGACAAAGAAAAGGTTGAATTCTCAAAATAGGCATGAGTTGTGATTCACTTGGGTAATGCTCCTGAGGAAATCGTCCTTTCTGAGACAAATCAGATTCTAGGTTAGCTAGCCCCTGCCTTTTCAGTCAACAACCTAGTACAATTGATCACAGACCCCTCACACCTTGGATACCTCCTCCCTGGGAAATTATTGTGTAGTCTGTAACATACTACAATAATAAGCAAGGCTGATGCGCTAAACAAAGAATCATTTCTGCTAGACTAGCACTCTCTGCCCCTGGTATTCTCTTCTTAGATAGCCTTAGTTGAGTCATTTCTAGGTTTCCTTGCCAACCTGGAACACCTTTCTTAGTCCCAAGCTAGGCAATCTTGCGCCCTCTAGAAGGTTCTACTTTCCTTGAACATCCTCACCATGCTCCACCATCCTCCTTGCTTTGGAGAAACTAGTGTGACTTAGTTCCCAAATCCTGCCATGTAGTAACTCTGCCTTTCTTAGCAATAACTTTCTTATCAACAACTCAAGACAATCATTTCCTTCCAAGGAGACCCCAAGACCCAAACCTCACCGTACATCCAGAGATTTCAGTCTTCACTCTAGAACAGCCTTCTTAACTCTAGTCATCACCTGAATTGAGGCATCTTTGGGATATGCTTGTGCTCGAAGTTCCTCAGAACACAGATTCTAAAATCTATCTTTCACACCTTATCGATTCTCTACCTATGGTCCATAGCCCAGGCTAAGACATGCCTGTTTGCTGGATAAATTATTGCAGCCCAGTATGATTCTTAACTACATCTTCATAACTACCTGAAGTTTCTGTTGTGTCTATGAGCCTCCCAACCTGAAGACTCCTGAAGCCCTCTCATCCTAAAGTAGACCACACTCTACTTTGAAATTAACCCTGGGTTCTCTTGCTTCTATGTGCCTTTGCTAGTAACTATGGTTTATGACGTGGGTCGATTTTTCTAGTTTGAAAACACGTGGACATTAGCATTGGGTCACATACAAAGATAAATCTGAGGCTGGGTAGTGATCCAGAAAGAAAGACGGGTTCCTCATTGGACTTTAATGTAGGAGCTTCTGTAAAAGGAGGTATTACCTCATTTCAAAGTATGTTTTTTTAAAAAAAAAAAAACAACTTCTCAGTTGTTTTCTCTAAAGAAATATATGTGTTGTAGAGCAAACTGGAAGCCTACAGCTCTGAATCAACCTTAAGATTTACTTTGGCCCACATTTTTGTTTTAACTTAAAAAAAAAAATTCATTTATTTGGCTGTGTTGGGTCTTAGTTGCAGTTGTTTTAACTTTTCATTGACATATAAATGCATACAGGAAAGTGCATAAATCACTATACAGTTTGATAAACTCAAATTGAACATACCCATGAAATCAGCTTTCAGATCAAGGGGGGAAAAAGTAAAAAACAACCCACCAGCACCTCTCCCAGACAGCATAACTGCTATCTATGTCTCTAACATCATATCTTTGTTTTACCTGTTTTTGAACGCTTTAGGGGCTGGCATTTTTTCTCTCAATGTTATGTTGTAAGATTCACCCATAATGTGTGAAGTGTAGTTGATTGCTTCTCTTTGATGTGTAGAGACTACTATTTACTATGCCACAACTGATTGGCACATGGGTAGCTTCCAGTATGGGGCTGTTATAAATAATGCCTGTGAAAATTCTTTTTTTTGGTGGAAGGGGCGCTGTGCCACGTGGCTTTCCACATCTGAATTCCCTGACCAGTGATTGAACCCAGTCCTGGCAGTGAAAGGGCCAGATCCTAACCACTGGACCACCAGGGAAATCCCACCTTCGAATATTCTTGTACCTGTCTTCTGACAAACAAATCTGTGTATTTATGCCTATATGCATGTATGCTTAGTTGCTCAGTCTCGTGTCTGATTCTTTGTGACCCCATGGACTGTAGTCTGCCAGGCTCCTCTGTCCATGGGATCCTCCAGGCAAGAATACTGGAGTGGGTTGCCACTTCCTCCTCCAGGGGATCTTCCCGACCCAGGGATTGAACTCGGTCTCCTGCATCGCAGGCGGATTCTTTACCATCTGAGCCGCCAGGGAAGCCCCGTTTATGCCTACACAGAGTTTCAAACATAGGAACAATTCACATGAAAAATTTAGGATAAAACTTTTCTTCAAAAAACAGCAACAACAAAAACCAAAGCCCAGATCTGACAACACTGTGTCCACATTTCCTCACAGCAGCACCAGACTGGAACTGAGGCTTGTGTTAGGTGGAACATGGCTTCTAACAGACACTGTTACTCCCTATTACAAACCCAAATCTATTAATACTTATTTTTGTAGCTTATTTTTTGATTCAATGGTTTCAAGCACACTCTTCCCCCCAGGTAGCTGCAGAGCTTATTATTAATACCTCATTTCCTTCAAGTCTTCGTTCACATGTTCCCTTATCAGAGAGGACTTCCTTGATTACCCACCCTATGAAGAGTGGCAATTTCCTTCTGCACTGTGCTTCCCACTTTCCTTTACCCTGCTTTATTTTTCTTTCTTTTACTATCACCTGATATACATGTATTTTTTTCTCCTCCAACTAGAATGGAAGCTCCATGAGAGCAGGGGCCTTTCTCACCTCTTAGTCACTGCTATTCTGCAGTCCCTGGAACAGTGCCTGGCATGTAGTAGAGGCTGGATAGATATTTGATGCATGAATAATATTATTAATAATAATAACAATAATAGCCAATACTTATGGAAGGATAACTATGTACCAAGCATTGTTCTAAGCACTTTACATTGTTAATCCATTTGATCCTCACTACAGTCCTGCGTGGTCAATAGCATTGTTTACATCATATTACAATGAGGAAACTAACATTTATATTCTACTCTAAACAACAGATACATTTGAAGCATTGTATATGGATCAAATTTATTAAACAGAGTCTTCAAATGTGCTACAGAACCTTAATACCTAAAAGGAAAACTTTCAACTAACTATTTTATCATGATGATGTTCTACGGATAATGTATTTTGTTTAGCTGCTCCTTAAGGTTGTTTTGCTTACAGTCCTGTTCACCATCTCTCAAAAGTACTGGAGAGGGAGTTGTCGGGGGAGGGAACTTACCTGGGAAATTATTTTAGAACCCAAATCATCTATCCTGTCCATCAGACACAGGAAGTACTGATTTATCACTTTGTTAATGGTCCTGTTTGAGATGATGCTGATGTCATGGTCCCTGATTAGAACTCCTTCATTTGTTCCCTACTGTATAGAGCCCAACCCTTTACGATTATACAGTGGAAGTGAGAAATAGATTCAAGGGATTAGGTCTGATAGACAGAGTGCCTGAAGAACTATGGACGGAGGTTCATGACATTGTACAGGAGGCAGTGATCAAAACCATCTCCAAGGAAAAGAAATGCAAAAAGGCAAAATGGTCTGAGGAAGTCTTTACAATTATCTGAGAAAAGAAGAGAAGCAAAAGGCAAAGGAGAAAATAAAAGATATATCCATCTGAGTGCAGAGTTCCAAAGATTAGCAAGCCTAATAGATAAGAAAGCCTTCCTAACAGATCAATGCAAAAAAGATAGAGGAAAACAATAGACGGGGAAAGACACAGAAAATCAGAGATACCAAGGGAACATTTCATGCAAAGATGGGCACAATAAAGAATAGAAACTGTATGGACCTAACAGAAGCAGAAGATATTAAGAAGAGGGGACAAGAATACACAGAAGAACTGTACAAAAAAGAGCTTCATGACCCAGATAACCACAATGGTCTGATCACTCACATAGAGCCGGACATCCTGGGATGCGAAGTCAAGTGGACCTTAGGAAGCATCACTACAAACAAAGCTAGTGGAGGTGATGGAATTCCAGTTGAGCTATTTCAAATCCTAAAAGATGATGCTGTTAAAGTGCTACACTCAATATGCCAGCAAATTTGGAAAACTCAGCAGAGGCCATAGGACTGGAAAAGGTCAGTTTTCATTCCAATCCCAAAGAAAGGAATGCTCAAACTACTGCACAATTGCACTCATTTCACATGCTATCAAAGTAACGCTCAAAGTTCTCCAAGCCAGGCTTCAATGATACATGAACTGTGAACGTCCAGATGTTCAAGCTGGATTTAGAAAAGGCAGAGGAACCAGAGATCAAATTGCCAACATCCGCTGGATCATCAAAAAAGCAAGAGAGTTCCAGAAAAACATCTGCTTCATTGATTACACCAAAGCCTTTGATTGTGTAGATCACAACAAACTGAGGAAAATTCTAAAAGAGATGGAAATACAGACCACCTTACCTGCCTCCTGAAATGTGTATGCAGGTCAAGAAGCAACAGTTAGAACTGGACATGGAACAACAGACTGGTTCCAAATCAAGAAAGGAGTACGTCAAGGCTGTATATTGTCACCCTGCTTATTTAACTTATATGCAGAGTGCATGCTATTGCTCAGTCGTGTCTGACTCTTTGAAACCCCATGGATTGTAGCCCACTGGGCTTCTCTGTCCATGGGATATCCTGGCAAGAATACTGGAGTAGTTTGCCATTTCCTACTTCAGGGAATCTTCTCAACCAAGGGATCGAACCCTGGGTCTATATGCAGAGTGCATCATGCAGAATGCCAGGCTGGATGAAGCACAAGCTGGAATCAAGATTGTCGGGAGAAATATCAATAACCCCAGATACACAGATGATACCATCCTTATGGCAGATAGTGAAGAGGAACTAAGGAGCCTCTTAATGAAAGTGAAAGAGGAAAGTGAAAAAAAGCTGGCTTAAAAGTCAACACATCACTTCATGGCAAATAGACAGGGAAACAGTGGAAACAGTGACAGGCTTTCTTTTCTTGGGCTTCAAAATCACTGTAGATGGTGACTGCAACCACACAATTAAAAGACACTTGCTCCTTGGAAGAAAAGCTATGACCAACCTAGACAGCATATTAAAAAGCAGAGACTAAATAAATAAATAAATAAAATAAAATAAAAAGCAGAGACATTACTTTGCTGACAAAGGTCCGTTTGGTCAAAGCTATGGTTTTTCCATGAGTCATATACGGATGTGAGAATTGGACCGTAAAGAAAGCTGAATGTGAACAAAGTGATGCTTTTGAACTGTGGTGTTGGAGAAGACTCTTGAGAGTCCCTTGGACTGCAAGGAGATCAAACCAGTCCATCCTAAAGGAAATCCGTCCTGAATATTCACTGGAAGGACTGATGCTGAAGCTGAAGCTCTAATACTTTAGCCACCTGATGCAAAGAACTGACTCTTTGGAAAAGACCCTGATGCTGGGAAAAATTGAAGGCAGGAAAAGAAGGGGACGACAGAGGATGAGATGGTTGGATGGCATCACTGACTCGATGGACATGAGTTTGATCAAGTTCCAGGAGTTGGTGTTGAACACAGAAACCTGGTGTGATGCAGTCCATGGGGTTGCAAAGAGTTGGACAAAACTCAACTGAACTGAACTGAGAGCCCAACCCCATATCCCTTATTGGTGAGGAACCAATTTCATAGAACCTTATAATATTGTAAAGTCTTTACCAACTCAGTGAAAACGTATTTCCCTGCTCCAGGAACAAAAATGCAACCACTATGCTTCAGAAATGCTGAGTTAACATTTCCATTGACCAAGACATTCTGGTAAGACTTTTTGAGCAAAGTGGACATATTTTTGCCTCTCACACTCTGTAGCTGCCACCCAAGGATCAAAAGGGAAGCATTTAACTATAAAACACTGTGAAATAGTTTAGAGGCACATTCATTAGTTTAACTATTTTTTCTTGGCACAGACTTAAAATTGAACCAGTCCTTCCTAGGTCTCCCTAACTTCATTTTTCTCTTGGAACTATCTCAAGAAATCTTGTTTATACTTCATTTTTCCCTCTGGGCTATTGACTATAAGCTGTTTCTTAGCACAGTGCTGTTCAAACTCTGAGATCCCGTGGATCAATAAAAGAGGTTTGAAAAAAAAAAAAAGTCTTAGGAAACAGTATGAAAAAAAAAAAAGAAACCAGTACGGGGTTCTATACACTATATTTTACCAAATAAGGATATTAATTTATTGACTTATTTTCTTTTGCTCACTGTTATATCTTCAACATCTAGTGTATATTTTTTATTTTTCCAAACCTTAAACTTTTTATTTTGCGTTGGGGGTGCCAGTTTCAGGTAAACAGTGAAGGGACTCAGCCATACATATAAAAATATGGAACACTTCATGAATTTGCATGTCATCCTTGCATAGGGGCCATGCTAATCTTCTCTGTAGTGTTCCAATTTTAGTATATGTGCTGCCAAAGTGAGCAAGGGCTATTTTTTAAATGGCTAATTTTTACTGGCATCATTTGAGAAGAAAGGTCATTTTCACATCACGAAAGTAGAAGGAAAACAATCTAAGAATAAATAAGTCTTCTACACTGAATAAGTTTAGCTTTATGAAAAGCTCATTACATTATTATTAGCTTTCTCATTTCTTGGGGGACTGGTGAAACTTTCGGCTTTCACCTTTAGACCCTGAGTTGAAAACTTCAAGGATCTTTTCCTGCTGGCTCTTTCTGGGTTCTGGTTCTTTTCTGCCCTTGATGACATCCCTGACAGGGGCCCTTGTGGATTCCTAGTGTCCTTAGGCCACTTGGCCCAGATGTAGGTCTTTTCTTCCTTTAGCTTTGTTCTCATGTTGCTCTTCTCAGAACTTCATTCAGCAAGTCATAAAACACACCTGCACATCAAGAGCCAACCATCCATTTATCTTGGGATTTCCACAGTGCCTTTCCTTAACATTCAATTATGCAAGTTAAATCTTCACATTTAACTTTTGAATGCAAAGGCTGGCCCCACAAGGTTTTCATTAATAAAATGGAGATTGACATTACTAGGGGGAATTTTGAAAATGAATGAGAGAAATTAATTCAACAAACATTTATTTAGCAAGCACTGGATTATAAAGATTAATAATAAAATGTTCTTTGTCCTGTAAGCAGTAATAGATTTATTGGAGAGGCAGTATATAAGCTGAGAGTTGGTTCTCTTAACCTGCAGTCGATGAAATGGATGTACTTGGGGAAAGTGTGAAAGCAAAAGCATTAGTCGCTCAGTAGTGAATTCCAGTAGTCCCTGGAATTCTCCAGGGAAGAATACTGAAATGGGTAGCCATTCTCTTCTCCAACAGATCTTCCTGACAAGGGATCAAACCTGGGTCTCCTGCATTGCAGGCAGATTCTTTACCATCTGAGCCACCAGGGAACCCCCATACTTGGGAAAGAGAGTGCATAATAAGATTGGAGGTAAAAATTTGGTTGTATGTGCATTTTTCTGAGAAGTTTCATTACTCTCATTAGATTTTCAACTGAGTCCAAGATTTCCAAAAGAAAAATGCTGATATAAACACATAACTTTAATACACTAAAATAGGTTACCATAAGGAACTGTGACCAATATTATGGGTGGGCAAAGAGAGCACCTTTGTTCTGCTCAAGGGAAAAAATATGGCTTAATTGATCAGGGTTTTGAAGGACAAACGTGAGTTGGGGAGGGGAGACGTCAAGGACAATGGAACAGAAAGAACAGCATGTGCAAAGTTGTAGGTTCCAGGAAAAAAATGTATGTTTCAGAAAAACACAATGTGGCTGGAGCTCAGAGTGTATGGTGAGAAATACATGGCTAGGGAGTCACATGGAGAAGGCAATGGCACCCCACTCCAGTACTCTTGCCTGGAAAATCCCATGGACGGAGGAGCCTGGTAGGCTGCAGTCCATGGGGTCGCTAGGAGTCGGACACGACTGAGTGACTTCACTTTCACTCTTCACTTTCATGCATTGGAGAAGGAAATGGCAACCCACTCCAGTGTTCTTGCCTGGAGAATCCCAGGGACGGGGGAGCCTCGTGGGCTGCTATCTATGGGGTCGCACAGAGTCGGACACGACTGAAGAAATTTAGCAGCAGCAGCAGCAGCAGCAGCAGCAGCAGCAGGGAGTCACAAGCTTGGTAAACTGTGGGGATTACAGAGAACCAGTAGAAATCTTTAAAAATAGGGTTTTACACTGTCAGTTGTATGAAGTATATAAACATTTATCAAAGGATAAATGTTCTATTCCTGCCTTAGTAAGAGGGTGACTTGGGCAATGAAGTCTGCTGTTCCTGAAGTCTGGAAGCATTTGAGAAAAAGAGCAAGAGTGCTAGGGCCCAGCCCAGCCCATGGTAAAATTCTGGAGATTACACGTAAAATCTGTCCTAACCAGGGATCGAACCTGTCCTAACCAGGGATTAAACCTGTCCTAAGCAGGGATTTGAAATGAAATTAAAAGATGCTTACTCCTTGGAAGGAAAGTTATGACCAACCTAGATAGCATATTCAAAAGCAGAGACATTACTTTGCCAACAAAGGTCCGTCTAGTCAAGGCTATGGTTTTTCCAGTAGTCATGTATGGATGTGAGAGTTGGACTATGAAGAAAGCTGAGCACCGAAGAATTGATGCTTTTGAACTGTGGTGCTGGAGAAGACTCTTGAGAGTCCCTTGGACTGCAAGGAGATCCAACTAGTCCATCCTAAAGGAGATCAGTCCTGGGTGTTCTTTGGAAGGAATGATGCTAAAGATGAAACTCCAATACTTTGGCCACCTCATGCAAAGAGTTGACTCATTGGAAAAGACCCTGATGCTGGGAGGGATTGGGGGCAGGAGGAGAAGGGGATGACAGAGGATGAGATGGCTGGATGGCATCACCGACTCGATGGATGTGAGTTTGAGTGAACTCCGAGAGTTGGTGATGGACAGAGAGGCCTGGCATGCTGCAGTTCATGGGGTCGCAAAGAGTCGGACATGACTGAGCGACTGAACTGAACCGAACCAGGGATTAAACTGTATCCCTTGAGGTGGAAGGCTGAGTCTTAGTCACTGGACCGCCAGGGAAGTCCCCTCCTTGCCTGCTTCCTTTCTTTCTCTTATCCCCACTGCCCCCTTCATACATCCGGAAGAATTTCTTTGGTTTTACCTTCCAGAGGTCTAAAATGGTTGAACTAGAAGGAATCTCAGAAGTTATTCTGAGATTAATAGCCCCACATCCCTATTTTACAGTCTTGGAAATAGACTCCGAGTAAGGAGATGATTTCCTCTGTCTCTCCCCTTCCATCTCTAGTTTGGTACTGGGCCTGTTGCTCTCCTCTTGCTCTTCTGATGAAATTTCAGGGGCTCTTTTGGGTTTAACTAACATCCCCATACCAGAGATTCCAAGATTTGTATCCCTAGTTTGATTTTACTCTCTAAGCCCCAAACCTCTTGTCTACGGAATATTCCTATCTGATATTTTAGATTCTCCTGAAACACAGCATGTCCAAAGGTGAATTAATGATCTTTCCCTGTCGCTAGTATTACCTGCTTTAGAAAATGACACCTGCTTTCAATGCAGGGAGCCCAGGTCGGGGGAACTAGATCCCACACGCTGCAACTAAGAGTTGGAATGCTGCAATGAAGATTGAAGATCCTGTGTCCTGCAACTGTGACTCAGTGCAGCTACATAAATAAATATAGATATTAAAAATAAATAAACATAGTTAAAGAAAATGGCACCAGATCCACAGAATCACTCAAATTAAACTAGATATTATGTTTGTATCTCCTCCTTTAATGCCCTCCCCAAATCCAATCAATCACTGAGACCTCTCATTTTACCACATAAAATGTCCATTTGTCCTTTTCTGTTTATATATATATATATATATATTTCCCCCGTCCCCAAGCCGCACAGCTTGTGGGATCTTAGTTCCCCCACCAGAGATTGAACCCGAACCCTTGACAGTGAGAGCGAGGAGTCCTAAGCATTGGACCACCAAGTTATTCCCCATCATCACCGTATTAGACCACTACCTTTTGCTTGCATTTGCTGCGATATTCTTCTAACTCCTAATGTACTCATCTCTCCCTGAATCTCCTTTCCACACTGCAATCACAGTGAACTTCTTAAAACATAAACCTGAGAATACTATGCTTCTATTAACCCTTTACCAGATGATCACTCCTTGTAGTTAACAACTAAAGTCTCTATTTTCCTTCTTTCTGCCCAATTCTTGAGTCTCATTTGGTTTCATCCTGTCTCTCATTATGCACCAGTCACACTGGCCTTTTTTTCAGTTCCTCACCAGTGTCAAAGCTCCTTCCCTGCCTGAGGCCTTTGCACACATTATCTCTCACATTCCTTCCCTCCTAGACTGGTCAATTTCCGGTCACCTTTCAGGTTCTAGCTGAAGCTCAGGACTTCAGAGAAAACTTCCTGGTCTTCTGACTAAGTGAGGTCCATCTATGCTTTCTCATGCACTCTACACAACTGTGATTGAATGATTATTTTAATAGCTATTTGCTGTCAGTTTCCCTGACTATAGACTTCAAGAGGACCTGAACTCTTAAGACTTTCTCTCCAGCACATTGCCTTAGTTCAGTTCAGTTCAATCACTCAGTTCTGTCTGACTCTTTGCGACCCCATGGACCGCAGCACGCCAGGCTTCCCTATCCATCACCAACTCCCGGAGTTTACCCAAACTCATGTCCATTAAGTCGGTGATGCCATCCAACCATCTCATCCTTCGTCTTCCCCTTCTTCTCCTGCCTTCAATCTTCCCCAGCATCAAGGTCTTTTCAAATGAGTCAGTTCTTCACATCAGGTGGCCAAAGTATGGGAGTTTCAGCTTCAACATCAGTCCTTCCAGTGAATACTCAGGACTTATCTCCTTTAGGATGGACTGGTTGGATCTCCTTGCAGTTCAAGGGACTCTCAAGAGTCTTCTCCAACACCACAGATCAAAAGCATCAGTTCTTCAGCGCTTAGCTTTCTTTATGGTCCAACTCTCACATCCATACATGACCACAGGAAAAACCATACACTTGACTAGACTGACTTTTGTTGGCAAGGTCCATCTGCTTTTGAATATGCTATCTAGGTTGGTCATAACTTTCCTTCCAAGGAGCAAATGTCTTTTAATTTTATGGCTGCAATCACCATCTGCAGTGATTTTGGAGCCCCCAAAAATAAAGTCAGCCACTGTTTCCCCACCTATTTGCCATGAAGTGATGGGACAGGATGCCATAATCTTAGTTTTCTGAATGTTGAGCTTTAAGCCAACCTTTTCACTCTCATCTTTCACTTTCATCAAGAGTCTCTTTAGTTCCTCTTCACTTTCTGCCATAAGGGTGGTGTCATCTACATATCTGAGGTTATTGATATTTCTCCCAGAAATCTTGATTCCAGCTTGTGCTTCATCCAGTCCAGCGTTTCTCATGATGTACTCTGCATATAAGCTAAATAAGCAGGGTGACAACATACAGCCTTGACGTACTCCTCGCCCTCAATAAATACTTGTTATGTTAGTATAGGGACTGAAGGATCTATGCACCTAGTGGTAGAGGTGAAACTAGAATCCAAACTAATTTCTGATACAGTATTTTTTTCTCTGCCACCCTAAGATGATACCCCCCACTCCAGACTTCCTCTCCCTCTTCCCAATGATTAATTATATGTCTCTCTCTCTCTCTTTTTTTTTTTTTTTGGCTACACTGGGGTTTTTCTTGCTGCAAGTGGCCTTCCTCTACTTGTGGTGGGTGGACGCACAGGCTTTTCATTGTGGTGGCTTCTCTTATTGCAGAGCACAGGCTCTAGGGCACTCGGGCTTCAGTACTTGCAGTCTGTGGGTTCTAGTGCACAGGTTCAGTAGTTGTGGTGAACAAGTTTAGTTGTCCCATGATATGTGGCATCTTCTTGCATCAGGGATCAAACCTGTGTCGCGTGCATTGGCAGGTGGATTCTTAACGACTGCACCATCAGGGAAATCCCATATGTCTTAATTTTTTTTTTTTGGTTGTGCTGGGTCTTAGTTGTAGCATGTGGGATCTAGATCCCTGACTGGGGAATTGAACTGAGCCTCCTGCTGTGGTATCCAGGAGTCTTGGCCACTGAACCACCAGGAAAGTCCCTAAATGTATATCAGTACTGTTTGTGTTCTGTTCAGGGGCCTGTTAAAGCCAATCTTGTGAACTAATTCAGGTTTAGAGAATATCCTTCCCCCCAGGATATCTGCCTTTTAACTGGGAACTCCTGTAGGACAAAAAGTAATCCCAAAGGGATTAATCAAAATTTCAGGCACTAAGAAAATATTATTGAAAGGAGGGAATTAACAAACACCCTCTTCCAACAACACAAGAGAAGACTCTATACATGGACGTCACCAGATGGTCAACACCGAAATCAGATTGATTATATTCTTTGCAGCCAAAGATGGAGAAGCTCTATACAGTCACCAAAAACAAGACCAGGAGCTGACTGTGGCTCAGACCATGAACTCCTTATTGCCAAATTCAGACTTATATTGAAGAAAGTAGGGAAAACCACTAGACCATTCAGGTATGACCTAAATCAAATCCCTTATGATTATACAGTGGAAGTGAGAAATAGATTTAAGGGACTAGATCTGATAGATAGAGTGCCTGATGAACTATGGAATGAGGTTCGTGACATTGTACAGGAGACAGGGATCAAGACCATCCCCATGGAAAAGAAATGCAAAAAAGCAAAATGGCTGTCTAGGGAGGCCTTAAAATAGCTGTGAAAAGAAGAGAAGCGAAAAGCAAAGGAGAAAAGGAAACATAAGCATCTGAATGCAGAGTTCCAAAGAATAGCAAGAAGAGATAAGAAAGCCTTCTTCAGCGATCAATGCAAAGAAATAGAGGAAAACAACAGAATGGGAAAGACTAGGCATCTCTTCAAGAAAATCAGAGATACCAAAGGAACATTTCACGCAAAGATGGGCTCGATAAAGGACAGAAATGGTATGGACCTAACAGAAGCAGAAGATGTTAAGAAGAGATGGCAAGAATACACAGAAGAACTGTACAAAAAAGATCTTCACGACCCAGATAATCACAATGGTGTGATCACTGACCTAGAGCCAGACATCCTGGAATGTGAAGTCAAGTGGGCCTTAGAAGGCATCACTACGAACAAAGCTAGTGGAGGTGATGGAATTCCAGTTGAGCTATTCCAAATCCTGAAAGATGATGCTGTGAAAGTGCTGCACTCAATATGCCAGCAAATTTGGAAAACTCAGCAGTGGCCACAGGACTGGAAAAGGTCAGTTTTCATTCCAATCCCAAAGAAAGGCAATGCCAAAGAATGCTCAAACTACCGCACAATTGCACTCATCTCACACACTAGTAAAGTAATGCTCAAAATTCTCCAAGCCAGGCTTCAGCAGTATGTGAACCGTGAACTTCCTGATGTTCAAGCTGGTTTTAGAAAAGGAAGAGGAACCAGAGATCAAATTGCCAACATCCGCTGGATCATGGAAAAAGCAAGAGAGTTCCAGAAAAACATTTATTTCTGCTTTATTGACTATGCCAAAGCCTTTGACTGTGTGGATCACAATAAACTGTGGAAAATTCTGAAAGAGATGGGAATACCAGACCACCTGATCTGCCTCTTGAGAAATCTGTATGCAGGTCAGGAAGCAAGTTAGAACTGGACATGGAACAACAGACTGGTTCCAAATAGGAAAAGGATTTCGTCAAGGCTGTATATTGTCACCCTGTTTATTTAACTTATATGCAGAGTACATCATGAGAAACGATGGGCTGGAAGAAGCACAAGCTGGAATCAAGATTGCCGGGAGAAATATCAATAACTTCAGATATGCAGATGACACCACCCTTATGGCAGAAAGTGAAGAGGAACTCAAAAGCCTCTTGATGAAAGTGAAAGTGGAGAGTGAAAAAGTTGGCTTAAAGCTCAACATTCAGAAAACGAAGATCATGGCATCCGGTCCCACCACTTCATGGGAAATAGATGGGGCAACAGTGGAAACAGTGTCAGATTTTATTTTTATGGGCTCCAAAATCACTACAGATGGTGACTGCAGCCATGAAATTAAAAGACACTTACTCCTTGGAAGGAAAGTTATGACCAACCTAGATAGCATATTCAAAAGCAGAGACAGTACTTTGCCAACAAAGGTCCGTCTAGTCAAGGCTATGGTTTTTCCTGTGGTCATGTATGGATGTGAGAGTTGGACTGTGAAGAAGGCTGAGCACCGAAGAATTGATGCTTTTGAAGTGTGGTGTTGGAGAAGACTCTTGAGAGTCCCTTGGACTGCAAGGAGATCCAACCAGTCCATTCTGAAGGAGATGAGCCCTGGGATTTCTTTGGAAGCAATGATGCTAAAGCTGAAACTCCAGTACTTTGGCCACCTCATGCGAAGAGTTGACTCACTGGAAAAGACTCTGATGCTGGGAGGGATTGGGGGCAGGAGGAGAAGGGGACGACAGAGGATGAGATGGCTGGATGGCATCACTGACTCCATGGACGTGAGTCTGAGTGAACTCTGAGAGTTGGTGATGGACAGGGAGGCCTGGCATGCTGTGATTCATGGGTTCGCAAAGAGTCAGACACGATTGAGCAACTGATCTGATCTGGGAATTTTCACTATCATGCCTTAATGGGATTATAGGAAAGAAACTTCAAATGTACGAGATTTGCTTTAATGTTTTTGTTTTTTGATTCCTGCAACTTAATCTTTGCAGCAAACCTGTTAGGTAGATATTTTTATCCCTTTCACCAAATGAAGGAATCACTGAAAGTTTTAGTAATTTACCTAGAGTCATAAATCTGTTGAGAAGGCCTGTATTTAGTCACTCCCTCTCCCAGGTTATGACTCCTGGTCTAATCCTATTTTTACCATACAAGGGTAGGTTAGGCAACTTCTTACAGTTTGCACATAAATCTGGGTCATGGAGTTAACGGAGTAAGTTATCTTTCTTTTTTTTTTTAAAAAAAAAGGCTTACCAGGTTAGTTTTCTTTCTTTGGTGGGATCTATGCTCTCAACCTGGATTCTGCCAGAATCTATCATATTTGGTACCTCACCTTATCCTTTCCAACCATAAATGTGATTATGGGTAGGAAAAAAGTACTTTGAGCACTTTTAGTAGAATTATGATGCAACATACAACATGTTATCACTTATTTTACTACTGAGTCTACCAAAGCTTCCTGTATCCAGGGAGTGGATGTTATCAGGTTGACCCCTAAGAGTGCATTATTCATCTGTTTACTACTGTTTGCAAAAACAAAAGCTATTAGGTGATGGGCTGTCCCATATCAAATATCCTTGCAGGAGTCAGGTTTGCCTCTGATGAAAAATGCTTCTGCCCACCTTTTGTGTGTATGTGTGTGTGCTCAGTTGCTAAGTCCTGTCTGAGTCCTTACGACCCCATGGACTGTAAACCCACCAGGCTCCTCTGTCCATGGGATTCTCTAGGAAAGAATACTGGCGTGGGTTGCCATTCCCTCCTCTTAGGCAATCTTCCAACCCAAGGATAGAACCTGCATCTCCTGTGTCTCCAGCTTTGGTAGGCAGGTTCTTTACCACGAGTGCCACCCCCATCCTTTAGACCTCCTCAATACATATGATTTCTTTTGGGGTCGGAGGGACACTATTATGTTCCTCTCAATGTCAGACAAACTTCTTTGATAGCTTTGTGACCTTGGGCACATGCCTTAACCTCTCTGTTTCCTCAGTTGTAAAATGGATTGACTGACAGCTGTTTTGATGCTGAAAGCCTTTAATATGTTTGAAAACACCTAACAACAAAGTGAAGTCGACAGCAGGGATTTAAAGAGCGTTAATTTCCTTCCTTCTCCAGGTAAGGGCTCATTGAAAGATCAGTAAAATTTTGTGTAGATGTGTGAGGCGTGTTTTCCTTAGAAAGAAAATCCACAGTTTAACAGATTATCATGGAGGCCAGCGATGTTCCTGAAAAAGAATTGTAGATTCTCCTGCCTGCAACCGCCAAAGGGTGAATCTCTTTCTCAGGGGATCAGATTTTTTGTGAGTGTTTTTGTTCTCTGGGTACTCTTTCTTGTAGCCTGATAACAGAAGAGGATAACCAGGTGAGAGGCTTTCTTTCTCAAGGCAGGGTCCCTTTGAACTTTCCCTGAGGGCTCTGTGACTCCCCTTTGTGTTCCCTCCCATATGAGGGGGAGTGTGCCATCCAGAACTGGGAAGCCGGTTTAAGGTCGCTCAGCCTTTGAGGGTCGCTTCCTCCCCGAAAAACCAACTTTTGTGGGCTTCCTCAAGCTAAAGGGACTCTCTTCAGCTCCAGCTGTTAGTCAAAACCTCGTGGTGCAACCCTGGCCGCCAATCCCACCCTCCTAGGCCCCAATCCCCAGGCGGTGGGGGCGGGGAGGCCGCGCGCGCCGCTTCCGCTCCTCCACACCACCAGAGGGCGCTGCGGTCCCGCCCCTGCCTTCCCGGAGTGCTTCGCGCCGGGCCCCTTCCGCGTGGGTGAGTGAATGTGAGAGTCAGCGTCGCGCCGCGCGCGCCGAACGCCTCCGCCGCCCGGCGCTCTTATTTCGGCTGCGAGGGGCGAGCGCGCGCGTAAAGGCATAGAGACGGGCGTTGAGCTCTCGGGCTAGAGCGTCGCCGAGTCGGAGCCGGAGCCCGAGCCGCGCGCTGTGTCTCCGCTGCGTCCGCCGAGGCCCCCGAGTGTCAGGGACAAAAGCCGCCACCGCGCCGTCTACTCTCGTCGCCGGGGCTCATCCGTTGTCGCCGCCGCCCTGAGGAGAGTCTGCCGCCGTCTTCACCCGCAAGGATCCGAGAGCCATGTCGGCCAGCAGCCTCTTGGAGCAGGTACAGGCCCGGCCCGCATGCCTCGGCCATTGTGTGAGGCGAGAGGGAGCCTGACTAGGCCCGGACCCGCCGCCCCCAGTCGGGCCAAGGCGAGGCGGCGCCTCTCGCGGGCCAGGTTTCGAGCCTTTCAGGCCGGCCGCGCCCAGCGCCTCGCCCTCGGCCCGTTCTCCCCGCTCTTCCCCGGGCCTCGGAGCCCGCCGGCCGCGCCGCGTCCCTTCCTCTCAGCGGGCCTCGTTTTTCTCTTGTTTCCTTCCCCTTCCTTGAAGCCGTGACTCCCTCGCGATGTTTGTGGCGCGGCCCCGGCTCCTCTCCGCGGCCCCCTCCGGCTTCGCACTTCCCCCGCCTCCCATCTTCAGCCTTCCCCTCCACCCCCGTTCCTGACGCCGCTCCTCAGGCCTGCGCCTTTATTCCCTTCTGGGGCCCGGCTTTAATATGTCTTTCCTTTTCCGTTTCTTCCTCGGACGACTTGCCGCTCGGCGACGTTTCCTTCGCCTGCAGAGACCAAAAGGTCAAGGAAACAAAGGTGAGCCCGGCTCCGCCGGTGGCCCGGGGCGGGCGGGGGGACCCGGAGTGGGGGGCGGGGTCTCCGGGAAGCGCCCCGGGAAGAGGACCTTTCGGAAGCCGCTTAGTTTGCAGGTGCCTCACACACTTAAGTGTTTGACCCTTTCGGTGTGTTCCTGCAGCTGACGAACAGCTTTTTAGTGAACAAGGAGTAATTCATTAGAAGTGGGGGGTGGAATCGGTCTTGAAATGTTCCAGGTCCTTAGTTTCCTGTAGGTCTTAGGAGGCCTTTGTTTTTCATCCTCGTGGATCACACTCTGGAAGTACTCACATGTGGTGGGGGAGGGGAAGCGGGAGGGAATTGAAATCTAGAGGAGCCAATAAAATGACCTTTTTAGATCAACTTTCTGTGGATGGAGGGAGACATTTTCACTGACGAATTGTTGCTCAGCATTCACTCTCTTCTTTACCGTTCTGAAATACAAACTTAACTTGCTCTGTTTAGTAAGGTTTTTCTCTTGTTAGGAGGTAATTTGATTAATTTGGGAGGTAGATTGTACGATTGAGACACTCCTAATTGGATTTTTTTTTCCTCTAGTACAAAATGGATCTGTACATCAAAAGGATGGATTAAACGATGATGATTTTGAACCTTACTTGAGTCCACAGGCAAGGCCCGTGAGTAGTTAACCATTTACATGCTTGATCGTAGGATGTAGTATACGTTTATTTTTTGCTCTGCTCTATCAATAAATCTAATTTTCACTGGACGACTTTCTTAATACCAGTTAGCATGTTATAGAAAAAAAAGTTGCTACAGATGTTGTAGGCTGTTAAGATTCTCATCTTTATTGTCAGCAAACAATTCTCTGAGGCTAGTACTGATAACATTTTATAGTGTACTAACAGCAACACTTGTTTGAGTAGTTCTTCCTCCTTACCAAGAATCTAATAGTGCGAAACTTAAGAGTACTTTTCTGTGTTAAATATTTTCACCCCCAAAACATTTTTCACGTTGGTTTCTTTGGGGAGCTATAGAATTTACAAAATGGATTTAAAGTAATATAAGATAGTGTTTAGCACAAAGATAGATCAAGAATAATGGAATTCAGTTTTTGCAATGTAATTATCTTCTAATGTGAAGATGAGTTGCATGTAGGTTCATGTATGAACATGACCTGTGCACACAAAATGTTTTGACTTGGCAGTTTTTGTATTAGTATTTTGAATCCCAAAGACACAGCCCCAAAGTTGTATCTAATAAATATAACTCCTCAGACTAATTAGCCAAAAGGAAAATTGACAGTAACTCATTCGAAATATCCTAGAAGATAGAGAAGCTTATGGAACATTTATATAAATTCTGAACAGATGCTCTGTGGTGTATATAATAGTTTGAAATAACTTGACATGTTAGTGAGAGTGCATGTTTGGGCCTAATTCTTACGTAAAACTCTCTGATTCCTTATGTAAAAGTTTCTGCATTGAAAGTGTAGAAACCACTTAAGTGATTGGGGAAAAGTTTTTACAGAAGACAACCAGTTAATCAGGAAAAGTAGGGAAGGAAGTAGAGGAATGAACTATCACTGGGTTCCTGCTATTGAAGTAGTTTGCTTACATAATCATAACAGGGAGAGGGAGAGCATTTGGAAACATAATTCTAGGTAGTTCTTGTGAAACATTGTGTAATTCAGTTTTGAGCTCAGGGGCATGTGGGAACCTGCCAGATCAGGTGTAGGTATTCAGCTGTTATAATAGCATAACCTGTGATAATGAGTGCATTTGTTTTATTAAAAAGAAAGCTAAAACTTAAATGTCTTGAAAAACTTGGGGGGTGGTATATAAATTTTGGTTGAGAAGACATAATTTAAGAATCTTTGTAGTTTGTCAAGTATTTCATGTATTTTTTTAACCAATTTTTATCACATTATTTGAAATAATTCTTCAGGCTTAATCTATTAAGTGTAGACTGAATTTCTTATTTATAATGAATTTGGGGCTGTTAAAATTATAACACTATCTTTGAGACTTAGATTTTTTGTAAACTTGAGGGTATATGTCACATAGTTTTTTAAAAGAAAGTTTTAAATTGGTAGAGAAAAGCACCACTATTTAATTAAACTGCATTTGTTGAAAAATTTAATCTTCAAGAGATGTGTTTTTAGTGGCCAGGGAGAAGTACTCTTGGCTTTGATAATACAAACTAATACAGACCTAGCATATTAATAGTTATCAAGAACAACATTCCCTATTGATTAGTTAGTGGATTCTTAGATACCAGAGCTCTTTTGAAGTTAGGATAAAGCACTCTATTTTTGAGTTGAGCTGACTCTGCGTGTATAGAAACCAATTGTATGTATCTGTTACTTTGATTTAAGGGACTACTTTGTGAGTTGTAGGGTTTATTTAAAAAAAAAGTTAAAATACTGTCAGCACAGATGAAAGAATGTTTTTACAATGTAATGTTTTCTAATGTGAAGACTAGTTGGGTAAAACTTTTTCTGGTTGTTATTATCAAGGATGATTCCTTTTTAAAAGATATGGACTGTACCATGCCTTTAGAAATTAATTCCTGTTTTTAATGGAAAAGTTAAGTGTACATTTTAGCTACAGCCTTTACTTTTATAGATGAAACAGAACAAATAGCAATACTTGTTTAGTTTTGAATCCTCTGGAAGCCACTGTGCACTTTCTTTCCAGGTTATAATTTTTTTTTTCATTTTTTAAAATTTCAGGTTATGATTAAATAGTGGCATCTTCTGATGTTCTCAGATGGTCTGCCAGAAAGCTATATTATAAACTAGATGTATTGAACTTTTCTTTTTGGTTTATGGTTGGGTAATGGCTGCACAGATTTTGGGGAGAGAAATTGAAATTTCTAGTTCTTTTTGTTGTTTTATTTGTTATACAATGCAGTTTTAATAGGAAACTCTTTTGAATATTCTTCTGTTCTGCCAGTATTCCCATTCCTTCAGTCCAGAGAAAGTGGTTTTAATAAAGGTATCCTCAGAGAGCGGGCTTCCCAGGTAGCTCAGATGGTAAAGAACTCACCTGCAATGCAGGAGACCCTGGTTCCATTCCTGGGTCAGGAAGATCCCCTGGAGACGGGATAGGCTACCCACTCCAGTATTCTTGGGCTTCCCTGGTGGCTCAGCTAGTAAAGAATCCACCTGCAATGTGGGAGACCTGGGTTCTCCCTGGGTTGGGAAGATACCCTGGAGGAGGGTATGGCAACCTCCTCCAGTATTCTTGCTTGGAGAATCACCGTGGACAGACAAGCCTGGTGGGCTACAGTCCATGGGGTCTCAAAGAGTCAAAGACGACTGAGCAGCTAAGCACACATTCTTTCTCACAGAACAGGACTTGCACTTGGTGAGATGCTGGGTTTTCCCTTTTCTGAATTGAAGCACTAAAAGCTAAGGCCTGTGTTCACTGTATGTCAGTTTAGTTTTAAATGTTTAAACTTCAACGATTAAACCAAAATATCTTAGTCTATAAAAATACCAGCAAGTTTATGGGAAGAGACCATCTGAAAAAAAAAAAAACACTCATTTTTATGGTAATGGCTGAAATGTTTGTACTGTATGAATAATTCGGAGAGGAAATGTCCTGGTTGTTTTATTTATTTTTGTATTTAGTTCTAATTTGCCTTTTTTTTTTCCTTCCACAGAATAATGCATATACTGCCATGTCAGATTCCTACTTACCCAGTTACTACAGTCCCTCCATTGGCTTCTCCTATTCTTTGGGTGAAGCTGCTTGGTCTACTGGGGGTGACACAGCCATGCCCTATCTAACTTCTTACGGACAGCTCAGCAACGGAGAGCCTCACTTTCTACCAGATGCAATGTTTGGACAACCAGGAGCCCTGGGTAGCACTCCATTTCTTGGTCAGCATGGTTTTAATTTTTTTCCCAGTGGGATTGACTTCTCAGCTTGGGGAAATAACAGTTCTCAGGGACAGTCTACTCAGAGTTCTGGATATAGTAGCAATTATGCTTATGCACCTAGCTCCTTAGGTGGAGCCATGATTGATGGACAGTCAGCTTTTGCCAGTGAGACCCTCAATAAGGCTCCTGGCATGAATACTATAGACCAAGGGATGGCAGCACTGAAGTTGGGTAGCACAGAAGTTGCAAGCAATGTTCCAAAAGTTGTAGGCTCTGCTGTTGGTAGTGGGTCCATTACTAGTAACATCGTGGCTTCCAATAGTTTGCCTCCAGCTACTATTGCTCCACCAAAACCAGCATCTTGGGCTGATATTGCTAGCAAGCCTGCGAAACAGCAACCCAAGTTGAAGACCAAGAATGGCATTGCAGGGTCAAGTCTTCCACCACCCCCAATAAAGCATAACATGGATATTGGAACTTGGGATAACAAGGGTCCTGTGGCAAAAGCCCCCTCACAGGCTTTGGTTCAGAATATAGGTCAGCAGCCAACCCAAGGGTCTCCGCAGCCTGTAGGTCAGCAGGCTAACAATAGCCCACCAGTGGCTCAGGCATCAGTAGGGCAACAGACGCAGCCATTGCCTCCACCTCCACCACAGCCTGCTCAGCTCTCAGTGCAGCAGCAGGCAGCTCAGCCAACCCGCTGGGTAGCACCTCGGAACCGTGGCAGTGGGTTCGGTCATAATGGGGTGGATGGTAATGGAGTAGGACAGACTCAGGCTGGATCTGGATCTACTCCTTCAGAACCTCATCCGGTCTTGGAGAAGCTGCGGTCCATTAATAACTATAACCCCAAGGATTTTGACTGGAATCTGAAACACGGCCGGGTTTTCATCATTAAGAGCTACTCCGAGGACGATATCCACCGTTCCATTAAGTATAATATCTGGTGCAGCACAGAGCATGGTAACAAGAGACTGGATGCTGCTTATCGCTCCATGAACGGGAAAGGCCCCGTTTACTTACTTTTCAGTGTCAACGGCAGTGGACACTTCTGTGGTGTCGCAGAAATGAAATCTGCTGTGGACTACAACACATGTGCAGGTGTGTGGTCCCAGGACAAATGGAAGGGCCGTTTTGATGTCAGGTGGATTTTTGTGAAGGACGTTCCCAATAGCCAACTGCGACACATTCGCCTAGAGAACAACGAGAATAAACCAGTGACCAACTCCAGGGACACTCAGGAAGTGCCTCTGGAAAAAGCTAAGCAGGTGTTGAAAATCATAGCCAGCTACAAGCACACCACTTCCATTTTTGATGACTTCTCACACTATGAGAAACGCCAAGAGGAAGAAGAAAGTGTTAAAAAGGTAACCAACTTACCCTTCTTAAAACTTTTAAGGGAAGGAGAAGGAACTAGAGAGAACAGGAGAAGTATAATACTGAATCGTTAATAAAAGCTCTGTAAATAACACAAGTATCATTTAACAGTTCAAGTCTTTATGGGAGGCTAATTGGTCTTATTATTTGAACCTTAGTGTGAAAGAGTGTGGGAACATTAATAGGGGACAGAAATGTGGGCTTAAGTTAAAGGAAAGCAGAAACCATAGAGAAACTGACTATGCAGGAACAGGTGAAGAGTGAGTCTGAAAAGTACACAAAGGGAGTAATTGAAGTGAAAGAAACAGAACTGAAAGTAGGAAAAGATTGAGGCTGTAATGTGGCAGAGAAAAAGATAAAAATTCTGTTGCAGGTTTTGGCCTAGCTGGGTACTTGGTTATTTTCAAGAGTCACCAAGCCCTGACATTTCTGCCTGCCTGCTGACAACTGACAGTGTTAAGGAGGATGTTTTTCAGAACTTTCTTCCTTGTTCCTATCTTTTGTAGTGTTCTGCTTAATCATTTTTTTTTTCAAGATATTTTTCCCATTAGAAAAGTTTGTTTATTGTATAAAACTTGAAAAACAGATGGTCGGAAAAAGCTGGCCTCTTGCTCTTAACATTTTGCTGTATTCCTAAAGATCCACTTTCTTGTTTCTCTGTAACAGGTGGTTATCTTGGACAGAGTGATGGGGAATAGGTCTGTACTAAAAGGTTGAATATATTTGAAAGAGTTGGTCCTGTGCACTGAGTGTGTAAGGACCGTAAACAAATGATAAAATACTGGTCAGGGCAGATCATGTATTATCCAGAACTTAAACATATTTAAATGTAGAAAGTAGGTGAAAAGATAATGGCGAGGAGATAATACTTTAAAAATTTTTTCATTAATGATAGAATCCTGAGTGGTTAGTTTCAAATGTAAAATAAACAAAACCTAACAGTTATGTGGAGAAGGCAGTGGCACCCCACTCCTGTACTCTTGCCTGAAAAATCGCATGGATGGAGGAGCCTGGTGGGCTGCCGTCCATAGGGTCGCACAGAGTTGGACACGACTGAAGCAGCTTAGCAGCAGCAACAGTTATATAAATATATTCTGCTTGAATTGGTCATTAATTCATAGGGATCTTCTGTACTTGATCTAGGACCTGAGGCACTTCTTTTGCTTCTGTAAAGGAGGACTGCTCAAAGGAATAACTTTGCTCAGGTAGATTCTCTACCTCCATAATACAGAATCAGAGGTCTGTAGTTGCCTAAAACAGGATGGTTGACTTTTATCTTCCTGTATGTACAGACAAATAAGAAATAAAGATATACTTGTCAGTGATGCTCAAAGTATTGTGGAGATAGAGCCAGATTACTGAAAAGTTGGCTGTCAGAAAAAACTTGCTCCTTTCCTAGAGTTTTAATAATTTAACTTAAAATTCTCCATAATCTTGTAGAAAAAAGATAGTTGATTATTTTTGCCAAACTTGTGAAAGGCTCTAAGTATGTCTGTACAGGCTTCTCTTTCTGGAGGAACAAGAGAGGAGACTGTGGCTTTTGGGGCATCATGTAATGGCGGAGCAGATTATTAATGTGTGTGAGGGGCATCCAGGTGCTTGATTTAATCGCTTGCAACATGCATAGTGTCATATATTAAGAACCTACTTGCTTTCATCTGCAAAGTTCTGTTCTACATTTTGTGGTTTTAAAAGTAAGAAGGCAAAGACAGGACTATTTTTTGGAATGTACAGCATAACTGTTAAGATCATTCTGTGTATATTAGAACTAGTGGGGAAGCTGTTTAAAATTGAAGTAGCAAGTTTGAGGATTGTTAACTTATGTTCAGTCTTTATCAAGTATTAAATTCACTTGAGTGGTTCAGTGAATGATAAAACTTCATAAGAAGGTGTAAGATACATTGACCAGCCTTGCATTTTCAAAGAGTGAGTGTAGTAATCAAGCTAGGGTCTTTGTTAAGGTAACTGATGGATCTTCCATAAAGACTTTTGATGAATGAGTATCCTAATTGTTCTCAGGTGAACTAATCACCAAAAATAAAAATAAAAGCTATTATACTTGTGTCAGATTACTTTTTAGTTTACTTTCTGTAAGAAAAACTTGCTGAGGTTTCAGGAAGGTCCCTATGATTGCTTCCAAATCCAGTTACGCTTTCAGTCAGTATTGCCTTACTCCTGTGTTGCCCACTGTTATTCTTTAACATGCTTACATAACTGACTGTAAACTGTACTTTTTAGTTTGTTAGGCTTCCAAGATAAAATAAGTTTCATGAGAATGGGACTGATAGCTCATTGAAGCAGTAAACTCCCTTAAGTGGGGTGTTTGTTTGTCTGCCTTGGTATTATTTACAAGATTGCAAAAGATCTTTTGACCAAATGGTAACTCAGTCAGTAGGGAAATACTTAATACTTCATCCTGAAAATGATGTCACAGCTGTTCTAAAGTTCCGTGATTGGGCATGTTTCTTGGCAGAACACAGTGAAGCAGAACTACACCCATTTTTGCCTTGTTCTGTCACATGATCTAATTCAATATCATAAAACCTTTTCAAGATCTATCTGGCTCGAATCTCTTAGCTTGATGCTTCCAGCAAATTTGAGTGACTTCGATATGTGGTTTACTTTGTTGCTCGGATACTGTTTTGTAAACTCTTTCTGCATTTGTTTAGAACTTGACCCTAATTGTTAAATATTTCTTCTGTGACATCACTTTTGAAGGCTTCATAGTATTCTATCAAAGATTTATTATAATTCTCCAGTCCCTGTTGAGTATGTCAGCTTCTTTATACTTTTTTCCCGGCTAAAATGTTGTAAACATGTTGTAAACATGCAAGGGGGCTTCCCTGATAGCTCAGTTGGTAAAGAATCCGCCTACAATGCCGGAAACCCTGGTTCAATTCCTGGGTCTGGAAGATCCTCTGGAGAAGGGATAGGCTACCCATTCCATTATTCTTGGGCTTCCCATGTGGCTCAGCTGGTAAAGAATCTGCCTGCAATATGGGAAACCTGGGTTCGAGCCCTGGGTTGGGAAGATCCCCTGGAGAAGGGAAAGGCTACCTACCACTTCAGTATTCTGAACTGGAGAATTCCATGGACTTTATGGTCCATGGGGTCACAAAGAGTCAGACATGACTGAGTGGCTTTCACTCACTCACTGTAACATTCTAAGATATAAATATTGATTCACACCTATCCTTAAGTGCTGGGTCAAAGTATATGCTTTTTGAAGATCTTGGCTGTGCTATACATTGCCATGAGCCTTTTTCTTAAAATTTTTTTTGTTGAGAGAGCTCTGTCAGATATTCAAAAGGCAGCGACAGTCAATTTTTCCCTTTATCTCAACTTTGGAGTAGGCTGGAATAGAGGGAGAGTTACTCCTTGCATTAGTGATGACTTTGTTTATAAACCTCATAAAATAGTTGGCTTGGTTTTATCTTTCTAGCCTTTTAACTTTAGGCAAAAATAAGAGAGGCCTTTTTGGTGGCTCAGTGGTAAAGAATCCACCTGTCAATGCAGGAGATGTGGGTTTGAACCCTGGGTGGAGAAGATTCCCTTGTAGAAGGGAATGGCAGCTCACTCCAGCATTCTTGCGTAGGAAATCCCATGGACAGAAGAGCCTGGTGGGCTACAGTCCGTGGGGTCACAAAGAGTCGGACATGACTTAGCGACTAAACAATAACAACAAATATGATAGTTTAGTAGAGGGGACTAAGGGCTGTGTAATTCTCTTAAAGCCTAGCCCAACATTAGACTCAGCCAGATACCTGGGTAAGGGTTTATCCAGTTGTTTAACTGGAAAGCTCAGTGGAATTTAGGAGAGACAAATCTAGAGAAAATGTGATTATAATGACAACAGCTTAAGGTTTAAAAAAAATTTTTTTTAATATTAAAAAATTCCATTACTAGTAAGTGAGAATAGTAGGATTTCTTTACCTCTAGGATTCAAATTTTCAAGCAGAGGACTTAAAAATGGAGACTTAATTGTGTTTGGATGTAATGAAAATTTATTATGGTGTGTAAGAATTGAGATGAAGTTATTTATCTTTTCTTTGAACAATTTTACAATGTGTTAGACTTTACAGAAAAATCAGAGGAGTCTTGTCAGGGAGCCTTACATTAGTGACACATAACAGTACAAAATGGAAAGTGTTTTCTCAAGGTATGCACAGGGTGCCAGTTTGAAAGCTTGAAGATTGCCTAACCCAGTTTGGGGTGTGGGTTGATTGATCATAGAAGAATCTTTGAAGAAGTGATCTCTGATCTGCGCCTTAAAAGATACGTAGAGGATAGCCAGAGATGTTTTGAAAAGAGTGAACATAGTTTCAGAACAGCTCAAATCTGTATAGATAATTTGGAATAGGAATTCTTGTATAGTTCAAGAAGAAGTCTAATTGGAGATTGTCAGATGTGTTTCTCGTAAGGAAGTTTGGAGATCAGTTGAGGAAAAGGGAGTTGATTTGCATTTAGTTGGATGTAGAAGGAATCTATTGAGATGGATACAAAGTTGGCTTAAAAAAACAGGTATGAAGGGTAGGGTCTAATTTGAATCAGGTTGGAAGAGGTCCCTGATGTAACCTTCACATGAAAGGCAGTGGGAAACTTGTAGAAGTAAAGGTGGACCTGTACTATTACTGTATGTATACAGCTCACTTCTTCCCACAGTGTGTTTTAGACATGCTTTCTTATATCTTATTTCTCATCATAGTGTTTAGCTTGGTAGAGGTGATTTAGAAGGGGAATATAACTTTTTAAAAACTCTGGTAGGTTTATTCTTCATGTCAGTGACAGCACTAGAATCAATGGATAGAGGTTATAGGGAGGAAAATTTTTGTAAATAAAAGAGAGAACTTTTCTAAAAATGGAGTCTTAGTCACAGGAAGGTTTGAAGAAGAGACCCAAAGGACTTTTATTAGATAAATTGTAAAGAAGATTCACATATGGGGTAGTTTAGATCAGAGAAATTGAGGGTTAAGAGAGGGTTCTCTCTCTCTCCCCAGTGGCTTACTCCTGTCCGACTCTTGCAATCCCATGGACTAGCCTGCCAGGCGGCTCCTCTCCAGGCAAGAATACTGGAGTGGGTTGCCATTTCCTTCTCCAGGAAGAGAGAGTTAGGTGGCTTGATAACATTTGAGGTTCATGGAGAGGAATTGATGATACAAAAGAGGTCTTTTTTGGAAGACCTTATTTTTGTTTGTGTTCTATAATTTCTGACTTAAATACTTACTACATATAAAATATAAAAAAGGGCTTGAGGCTAGAAGAAGATAGATGACAGAAAGGATTTGTGAATTCTCAGTGGATCTTAGTATAGATTAGGTGTCTGGGTAGTTATTAATATATTTATTGTGTGTTAATGAAAAGCTTATCTAAAATGTAATAAAGACTTAGTAAAGAAACACAGAGGTGATTACCACATAATTGTTTCCTTTTTAAAGAAAAAAAAAAAAAATCTAGGTTTACTGTAGTGTTGGCACAAGTAATATTTCTCTTTATAAGGAAGTTGTTTTGTTTTTTTTCTTTCAGCTCTCATTTTCCCCCCTCACCCTTTAACTTGGACATTCAGTTCTTTGTTTACAAATATTGACTTCATTTTCAATTTCAGAAAAAAATTTAAAATATCGAAGTTTTGGTGATAAAAAAATCAGAAAGGAAAAAGCCATCACTTTAGCTACATGTATTGTTTTATTAAATCTTTAAAAAATAAATAACCAGGGAGTATTATTCTTTCCATTTAACAATATCCCACTCCTGTTTTTTTAAATTACTTCTTCAGAACTAGTGAGTGGGCATCCTGTTTTAATCAGGATGGCAAACTTGAATGTTTTGTAAAATTCTAAGGCAGTCTATGTTTTCTGTCTTGCAGATAAATTTATTTATCTTTTTGCTAATAGGATTGAGGGAATTCTATTTGTATTACTCACCTTCCTTGCTTTGTGGATAGATGAAATGCCTCTCTGTAGCCTTCTTAAAGGAGGACCAAAAGAGGATAGGTGACGCTGAATTTGGAACTTTTTGAAGCATGCCCTTTGTTTGTATCCCTTTCAACAAATGTGTTTGTGTTAATTGCTGGGATAGAACAGATAAACAAGGCACCATCTTTGTCTTAGGACCAAATAGTGTTGTTAAGTGGACAACAAAATGGATAAAATATGAGATAAGAGCTGTAACAGAGGGATGAAGAAATAGTTTGGCTTTCTGGAGAAGTGGTAAGTTTGGGGAAATTAAGAAAGGCTTCATGGAGGAAACAGCATTTGGTCTGTATCAAATAGAATGAGTAAGGGGATAATAAGCACTTAATGATAGCACAGTGCTTGGAACTTGTTGCACATAAAAGTTTAGCTTTCCCATCTAGTATATCATTCTCATTTTAGATGAGGAAGCAGGCTCAAAGAGGTTCTGTATAGAGATCTCATAGGTACAAGTGGTGGAGTTGGTATTTCAGTGTCCAAGTCCAATAATGTGCTTGAGCTTGCTCATTGTGAGGCAGCTGTTTAGGTTTCAAGAATTTTAGCAAGCCAGTTAAACACAATCATTAAACAAATTATATGAATTTAAAAATTAAATACATTGTATTAATAGGTGTTTTAGATTTCTATTTCTTTAATTACATTATAAACTACAATTTGAAATGTAAATTAAACTACATAAATTTAGAATACTGTTATTACCATTAAACCATAATATTTAAATTAATCAATCTTGAAGTTATGTCTGTATCAGTATAATACACTGCAATTGCATGTCTCTTAGCCCTATAGATAGCCCATTTTTAGTTTGAGGTCAGCTATGTTATTGACACTACAGAAATTGGCAAATGCTGTATACAAATCAGGGCTTGATTTTTGTTGATTGTCTAGACTTAAAAGTGATAGAGAAAATATTAATGCAGATTTGCCGTGAGGCATTCAGGATCAAACCCATGTTCCCTGCAGTGAAAGTGCGGGGTCCTAACCACTGGACTACCAGGGAGCTCCCTTAATGCAGATTAAATACACTTATGTCTCTATCCTAACATATTTTGAATAACACAAAATTTGAGGAATTAGTCTTCCACAATTTGACAGTCATTATCCAGTTTAGCAAGGTAGTTCAGATTGATGAGCCAGTGAATGAAGTCTTGACATACGTCTTCATTTCAGTTGTCTTAAGTCAGTAATGGGCACTAACTTTGTTAGGCACTTTCATAGTTTACTTTAATTCCTGCACCAACTCTCAGAGACAAAATTTATAGGTAGGAAATTGGAAACTCAGGTTAGCAATGCAACTAAAATCATCTGTTAAATGAATAGAGAGAGGTAGAGGTGACTCAGAGGCCAAGTGAGAGTTTTTTACAATAGTTGGGAGAAAGACACTGAGAGCCTGAATCAAGATAGGGGGAATGGGGAAATGTGATAGAAACATTTGCTGATAGTTATTTAAAAAAAAAAAAAACTTAGTACTATGAGCAGCAGATTAGGGTTTGGAGATATGTTGGCTTTTGGAAATAGAATTAGGGGTACCTGTAGTACAATCAGTTGATGGTAGGATCTTGGGCTCACGAGAGAGGTCTGCTGATAGAAATTTGGAAGTTTTCAGCCCTCAGTGTAGGTAAAGTCATGGATGAGTTTAAGATTCTTTAAGAATATTGGTAATGGCCGAAATTATAAGTTCTATAGTATCTATAGTATGCAGCTGTCCTGAATACATATTTTTATGTATGTTTTCATCTAATTCTATCATTGTGGTGTAGGTACAACTTACCTCAGTTTTACAGATGAAGACTAGAGAACTCTGAAGAGTAAATACCTCTGCACAGTTACCCAAACTAAGAAAGCAGAGCTGATGTTCTACTTATTGTGGTTCCAGAGCCAATGTGCAGTGAGAGAAGAGGGCCAAAGAAAGAACCCCCAGCAGTAACACAATTTAAAGGATGAATTAAAGAGGGAGCAAGTGAGAGAGATTGAGAGGGAGTAGTTTGAGTTTTAAAGAGAACCAGGAAAGGGCTATATCTTGAGTAGAATTTCAAACAGTGGGGTATAATCAACTTATTCAGAGACTGCAGAGAGGTAGCAGATGACTGCAAATGCCAGCAACTATCTGAATAAAAGTAACATGGGAGTGCTTGGTTAAGGGTTTGAAGGTTTTGTCCTCCACACATTATTCAACAGACTCTGCATTTGTTGTTTCTGTAGTTTTCTAACCCTTCCCAACCTGCAAAGTTTTCCAAGCTGTCTATTCCAACTAAGTCTTAAAGAGATTTAATGAAGTAAGACCAGCTTCTGTTTAGTTAGTGTTGGCTGTTTTGGTGAATTAGACCATATAACAGTTTCTGAAATACAATTGAGTATTGAAAATGTCAGTATTATGGTTCTTTTTTCTTTTTTATATTTATTTATGCACCGGGTCTTGGTTGGTTGTGTGGTGGGCTTTTTCTAGTTGCAGTGGGCGGGGGCTGCTCTCTAGTTGCGGTGCGATGGCTTCTCATTGCGGTGGCTTCTCTTGTTGCAGAGCACAGGGTCTAGGTGCTTGGGCTTCAGTAGTTGCTGCCCTAGGCCCTATATAGTCGTGGCGCACAAGGCTTAGTTGCTCTGAGGCATGGGGAATCTTCCCGGACCAGGGATGGAACCTGTGTCCCCTGCATTGGCAGGTGGGTTCTTCTGCACTGTACCACTAGGGAAGTCCAGTATTCTGTTTTTGATAGGGGTAAAGATTGATCTAGAGGGGGCCATTTTTCCAGACCTGAATAGTTTGGGACAAGGAGTGGTTAACAATTTTAGAATCATTTACTATTTGTATTTACTCTGAGTAGTATAAACCAAGAATGACTGAGATGTGAACCATTTTGCTTATCTACCAGAAGTAAAGATTAGTCCTATAAGTTTTCAGACTTTTTAACATTGCAATTTTTTTTTTCTGCTCCAAACACTTGCTCAGAACCCCATGAATGGCTAATTTCACATGTGTCCTGTGCTCAGTTGCCTCATTTGTGTCTGACTCTTTGCAATCCTATGGGCTCCTCTGTCCCTGGGCATTCTCCAGGCAAGAATCCTGGAGTGGGTTGTCATGCCCTCCTCTAGGAGTCTTCCCAACCCAGGGATTGAACCCAGGTCACCGGCTTTACAGGAGGATTCTTACATGCTCAGTGTTTTTTTTCCCCTCTGGGTGATCTTCAAAGTACCTCCTCTGTGAAGCAGAATTGGGAACCCACTATGGGACAGGAATTTTTTTGTAATGAATGAATCGCTGCAAGGAGGTGGAATTGGGAGTTGGGGTGATCTGCTTTGAAACTGAAGAACCGAAAGGAATCTGCTGCTTCAACATCTCATCTAGGTGTATTGGTTATTTAGCCTTGGAGGAAGGGAGAGATTAAGAAAACATCTCACAGAAGCTGGGGATGCTACAGCATTGGCTTTGACTGTCTTAAAGAACTTATGATAAGGACTGACACCTGCACTAGTTAGGAGTTTATTGTAGAGGAGAAAAAGCTCTGTTACCTGAATTAGGGAAAGCAAATGTGATCTCTTCACCGTTGAATTCTGCAAGCCTGCAGGAGCTGACAGCTAGCTCAGTAAATATTGCCCTAATACTTTTCATCCCTTGCTGAATAAACAATCCCTAATTGAACTAATTTAACTCCAGTTAACCCTAGGGAGGAGATAACAGATAAAGTAGTATAAGATGGTGTGTATTGGAGGAGGTGTCTTAGATGAAACAGTATAGGATCAGTTCAGTTCAGTCGCTCAGTCGTGTCCGACTCTCTGCGAACCCATGAATCGCAGCACGCCAGGCCTCCCTTTTCATCACCAACTCTCAGAGTTCACTCAGACTCACATCCATCGAGTCAGTGATGCCATCCAGCCATCTCATCCTCTGTCGTCCCCTTCTCCTCCTGCCCCCAATCCCTCCCAGCATCAGAGTCTTTTCCAATGAGTCAACTCTTCGCATGAGGTGGCCAAAGTACTGGAGTTTCAGCTTTAGCATCATTCCTTCCAAAGAAATCCCAGGGCTCATCTCCTTCAGAATGGACTGGTTGGATCTCCTTGCAGTCCAAGGGACTCTCAAGAGTCTTCTCCAACACCACAGTTCAAAAGCATCAATTCTTCGGTGCTCAGCCTTCTTCACAGTCCAACTCTCACATCCATACATGACCCCAGGAAAAACCATAGCCTTGACGAGACGAACCTTTGTTGGCAAAGTAATGTCTCTGCTTTTGAATATGCTATCTAGGTTGGTCATAACTTTCCTTCCAAGGAGTAAGTGTCTTTTAATTTCATGGCTGCAGTCACCATCTATAGTGATTTTGGAGCCCAAAAAGATAAAGTCTGACACTGTTTCCACTGTTTCCCCATCTATTTATTTCCCATGAAGTGGTGGGACCGGATGCCATGATCTTCGTTTTCTGAATGTTGAGCTTTAAGCCAACTTTTTCACTCTGCACTTTCATCAAGAGGCTTTTGAGTTCCTCTTCACTTTTTGCCATAAGGGTGGTGTCATCTGCATATCTGAGGTTATTGATATTTCTCCTGGCAGTCTTGATTCCAGTTTGTGTTTCTTCCAGTCCAGCATTTCTCATGATGTACTCTGCATATAAGTTAAATAAACAGGGTGACAATATACAGCCTTGACGTACTCCTTTTCCTATTTGGAACCAGTCTGTTGTTCCATGTCCAGTTCTAACTTGCTTCCTGACCTGCATACAGGTTTCTCAAGAGGCAGATCAGGTGGTCTGGTATTCCCATCTCTTTCAGAATTTTCCACAGTTTATTGTGATCCACACAGTCAAAGGCTTTGGCATAGTCAATAAAGCAGAAATAGATGTTTTTCTGGAACTCTCTTGCTTTTTCCATGATCCAGCAGATGTTGGCAATTTGATCTCTGGTTCCTCTTCCTTTTCTAAAACCAGCTTGAACATCAGGAAGTTCACGGTTCACATATTGCTGAAGCCTGGCTTGGAGAATTTTGAGCATTATTTTACTAGCGTGTGAGATCTCAGAGTGCAATTGTGCGGTAGTTTGAGCATTCTTTGGCATTGCCTTTCTTTGGGATTGGAATGAAAACTGACCTTTTCCAGTCCTGTGGCCACTGCTGAGTTTTCCAAATTTGCTGGCATATTGAGTGCAGCACTTTCACAGCATCATCTTTCAGGATTTGGAATAGCTCAACTGGAATT
Source organism: Bubalus bubalis (assembly GCF_019923935.1). NCBI lineage: Eukaryota > Metazoa > Chordata > Mammalia > Artiodactyla > Bovidae > Bubalus > Bubalus bubalis. The sequence continues at coordinate 176,802,107 of NC_059158.1, read as the reverse complement.
CCATCACCTCCACTAGCTTTGTTCATGCTTTCTAAGGCCCACTTGACTTCACATTCCAGGATGTCTGGCTCTAGGTCAGTGATCACACCATTGTGATTATCTGGGTCGTGAAGATCTTTTTTGTACAGTTCTTCTGTGTATTCTTGCCATCTCTTCTTAATATCTTCTGCTTCTGTTAGGTCCATACCATTTCTGTCCTTTATCGAGCCCATCTTTGCATGAAATGTTCCTTTGGTATCTCTGATTTTCTTGAAGAGATGCCTAGTCTTTCCCATTCTGTTGTTTTCCTCTATTTCTTTGCATTGATCGCTGGATAGTGTGTATTAAAGTGCTAATTTTACAGTATGAAACTAAGTACAGAAGAAAAGAATAGCAAGACCAGGGTCGTCATTTTTATGGAAGACGAGTTGAGTTGGGTCTGGAAGGACATGTATATAGAAAAAGAATGTGGAAAGAAAGATGAAGGAAGAAAATGGCTAAGTCTTCAAGTTTCAGCTGTTGAATGTGGGGGGCAGGGAAGGGAAGAAGCAGGCAGTTGCTCTTTCCAACTCTTGCATTTACTGCTGTTGTAATACCTGTTGGTTCTTATGAAACAAGATATTTAATACTCTGCTACATGTGTCAAAGCTGAAAATTTTGGACAGATAACTTGTGTAAAACATGAAGTCATTTATAAAGGGTAGACATATATAAGCTTTTGTCTTCATGTGGACCTTTTTGGCAGTTGGTGTGGATAGCATACTGAGTTTTTAATTTGTGTTAAATTTGCTGTGTGCCAATTTTATATTAACATTTGTACATTTCCCATTGCATTTGTTTTTCATTGAAAATATAACCTAATTATAAAAAAAAGTAGCAAATGAAAGCTGACCCATAGTTCCTCTGCTCTGACAAAACCACTCATCATTTTGGCTGATTTTCCTACACAGTTCAGTGGTTTATGTAGTTATCATATTCTATATACTATCTAATCCTGCTTTTTCCCCCTTAACACCTCAGGTATTTACCCATATTTAGCCATTTTTTTGCACGTTTATATAAGGCACTTTCCATATGTTATTGCAGATGCCTTGTAACAATCCTGTAGAATAGTTAAGATTATGTTTTGTTTTGTTTTGTTTTGTTTTGTTTTGTTATTTAGCCCCACTGTGAAGCTCAGGGAGGGGAGGGGATCCTGACTGGGGATCCCACCACCAGGGATGAAACCTGGGCGCCATGCAATGGAAGCAGAGTCCTCTTAACCATTGGATGCTGGGGAATCCCCAAGATTATTTTCATTTTACAATTAGGGAATTGAGATTCAAAAAGGAATAACTTTCTTAAGAGACTGGCTAGGTTGTAAAAGAGCTTGAATTTGTTTTGCTCCAAAGCTTTTTGTTCTTTGGTCTTGCTGAATCTTCACATTTATCATTTAAAGTAAAGTAGCTAACAGCAATGATCTATTATCTCTTGATACCTATAGCCAGTCACCTCTTTGTTGCTTATATGAGGAGAGCATAATTAAATGAAACTTAAACATTTATTTAAGCACTTAGGTTTAAAACTTCCCTCATCACAAGCATAAAAATGGAGCAAATTGTGTCTCCCTAACCTTGTGAGAGTTGTTGCTAATGACAGACAGCAAGAGTAAGGGAGAACATAAATGGTTCTTTGGGTTTTTTTTTTTTGTTTTTTTTTTTTAAGTTTTTAGAAATTTTATTTACTGTTTATCTTTGGCTGTTGCTGTGTGTAGCCTTTCTCTAGTTGTACGCAGGTTTCCTGCAGACATAGGCTCTAGAGTGCCAGTTCAGTAGTTGTGGCACACGGGCTTAGTTGCTCTGGGATCAAACCCACCTCCCCTGCATTGGCAGGCAGATTCTTAACCACTGGACCACCAACCAGGAAGTCCTACAAGTTACCATTTGAGAGTACCTACATGACAGATTCTTGTCCTTCCTCTCCTACTAAGTGAGCACCTTTGAAGCTGAGGCTTTGGAATCTGCATTTTCTCAGCTCCATAGTTGATTCCCTTGTATTTAAATTATGAATGTTTAAATTATGAATTAGGCAGTTTTTTGTGTGTCCCCCACCTCAAATTCCTCATGCTTATTTTTCCTGGAAGTTTCTTCCTTTGGCCTAAAGTTTTCCCGGTCTCTGCCTGCTAGTCTCAAGACTTGATGTTTGGAAACAATGTCAGAAGTCATATGTGTCTGGTAAGCCTGGCTGTATACCTTTTTATACTGTGGCCTACCTTGAGGCTGAAAGGGTCTTTTGAGTAGTATTTTTCATCAGCTATCAATATTATGAGCCTCCAGTGAATTGCCTGTAATTTTTCATTAAAAGGTGGCAGTGTAACTGAATATGCTGCGTGTAACTTCATGCTGTAATCTACTCCTCAGAGACATTATGGCTACTTCTAAGAGGCTTTAATGTTTTTAAGTTTTACCTTATTTTATTGTATCTTCCTTTTTATGAGCACCTTAATTGTTTAGAGTTGTTAGATAATTTAAAGGAATATTTAGTGGCCACTATCCATCCTGAAGTTGTCCAAAGATGTTAACTGATTTTTAAAGGTAATTAGTTTTGGAGGGTTATGGGAAGGGATTCTGTGAAGTATATTATGTATGAAGGGCTTTTTAAAAAACTTAGGTATTTATATATTGTTCATTAGGTTGGTATTATTGATTGACCATGAATCACAGAGTCTGGTTTTGTTAACATAGTAGTGAAAAGCCTAGGAACCTTCTCTGCCTCTTAGTGATTTGAGCAAGTAAACCTTTTGAGCCTTAGTATTTTATGAAAATAGGGGGAGAATCTTACTGAGTTGTTAGGATTAAATATATATATATATATATGACTGAAGTATTTGCCTACAGGTCTTTTATTGATATTATCCATAATCTCAGGCATATAAATATATATATACACACATAAATACACATATATTTGTGTTTATTTTGGGTCAAACATCAAATTCTTCAGTAACTTTTGATATGGTACTTAATAATGTTGCTGGGTCCCCATTCTTGGAACAGACTGAGGAGGGCACACTACTGAAAGAGATCAGTTAAAAGGAGTCTGTAGCAAAGTTCTATTGAGAGATCACAGTAGCTTGGACTAGAGAGGTATTCATGGAGGTGTCGAGGATGGTTCCACTGGAAATTTTTGAAGGTCGAACTGGAGGCTGCATCATTTATCAAATAGCTGGGAAGCATGTTCAGTGATTGCTTCATTTTCTGAACTTACTGTCAAATGCTGGGAGCTGGGGGGTTTGACTGACAAACTATTAAAAAACCTTATTTGTTAAATTGTATTCTGAAGTGTTTTCAGAAATTGATTTTATTGTAAAATTAGTTTTTGTTCAAATGTATTTCTTATTGGAGAGCCAGTTATTTTTGAAGAATAACTGAAAAAATGTAATCTGTCTTACCCTTTGTTCTGTTACTAGTTAGACTTAATTATTCAGGGCTTGAAAATAGTAGATTACCCAGGCTTTTACTTCTAACCCTTTTGGTGAAATGTATATAGGAGTTCAGCTACTAACTCTTTGTAAATGTGATGGTAGGAAAAGTTAATAGTTAAATGCATTTATTTCATCCTGGTGCTCCTATGTAATTTCCTAGAAGTTTATTTCAACTAAATGTCCATTTCTGCACCTAGAAAATCTCAAAAGGGAGACGATAGAAGATACTTTAGATAAAATGCTGTAGCTCTGCTTTAAATTAGAGAATTGATGGAAGATATTTTTGTTCCTTCATTATGGGGAAGGCAGAATATTAATTATATATAACTTGTGATCTTTCTGCCCTTAGACTCATGTAATGCATATATTAACAACATCAGGGATTATTAAGATTGTTTTCAGGGAGTTCCCTGGCAGTCTGGTGATTAGGACTCTACACTTTCACTGCTGAGGGCAGGAGTTCAATCCGTGGTCATCAGGGAAATAAGATCCCACAAATCTCAAAGCGGGCCAAAAAAAAAAAAAAGATTTATTCCATAAACCATATAAAACAGTGAAAGTTATTTTAGTATAATCTTATTTTTTCATATTAAACTGTCTACCATTTTCTTATTTTCAGCCAGAGGTTGTGAAGTGTGTGTTCTTATCTACCAAGGACCATGGGGACATAAGATGTAGTTGAGGGCTGTTAAGTAAATTTTATTTCAGAGGATAAACATCAGATTTTAAAGTTAATAAAATTATATCTGATGAATAGATGTGTGTGTGCCTGCTGTGTTTGTGGCCCACTTAAAAGTGGGGAGAGGAGTGGTAGTAGAGATGAGAGAGGGTATTAAGCTAAATAGAGGAATAATTAAGCAGAATTAAAGAATTTCAGAAAGAGATTTAAAATGTGCAGACTTTAAGTAACATTGCCACTTTGTGGCTTTTAGGATATTTCCTGTAAGAAATATAAAAAAAATTTTTTTTCCTAAAAAAATGAATTTTTGCATTTTATAGTCATAGATGTAAGGTGAGAAGAGACTAAAATGTGATGGATAGATGGTGTATTAACCTCTAGTTGTTTTAAGTGACAGACCAGATATTGAGGCCTAGAAACTTCTTCCCCTGGCTTATATATTCTTGGTTAATATCTTTAAATTTATCTTATTTAATTTCATAAGATTTTTTCTTTTATTGAACAATGAACAATGGGATTGTGAACTGATTTAAAGATTAGGTCAATGTTCTAGTGGGAATTTTGTGATGCAGTGTGAATTCAGTAAAATCTTGCTCTGCTATTTTCCTTTATTCCTTATTACATCACAGTATTGTAAAGCTCTGGGAATGCATCTTCCTTCCTTTTAGCATTTGGTCTGTTTTCTGTTTAACTAGGACTTCATGATTAATTTTGTGTTTGTGCTTGAGGATCTTATATAGGGGCTTAACCTAGACTGGCCACTCCATCCTGTTCCTACCACTCATCACACTATAGCTGCCTTGCATATGACACCAGGTTTAAAAAATGTGGTAAATATAGGCTGCAAGATGACACCACTGGGGAAAGCCAATATGCCTTACCACTTCCCCTGCTTTGGTGGATCAGTAGCATCTCCATGTATAAAAGCTGGAGTGTCCAGCAAGACAAGTACATTTTGTGCTTATGGCAGTTCCAGCTGGGACCTGGACCCCTTGGAGGTCTCAACTTACTTTTATGTGTTCTGCTCTTTCCTTTTATTGTATATCTATCATCATTCTTCTGTCTCACCCCCAGGTTTTTCTTTATTAAATATTACCACGGTAGCACTGGTTGATTAGAAATGTTATAAATACATCTGACAAATGAAGTCTTGACCATAGATTGTCAGAGCAATCAATTTATTGGAATTCCTGCAGTAATAAGAACTAGTCAAACAAGTAAAAGAAAAGACCTATTGTAAGAGAAGTATTTTATAGAAACCTAAAAGGTTTTAATGTCTCAAATAAATGGTTAAAATAATGGTCCTTGTGTTACAATCTTTTCTGTCATTTTTTCTCATTTTAAAAGACTTGTAAAAAGCTGATAGGCAGATTTGTTTCTTTTTCGTTTGCTAAAATACTCTCATGTTTGATGATTTTAGTATAGATACGAGGAAATAAACACATTTCAAAGTTTCATGAGTTGTTAAACATTAACTTATTTTTTCTTGGCTACACCTGCATGTGGGGTCTTAGTTCCCTGCCCAGAGATGGAACTAACACCCCCTGCATTGGAAGTGCAGAGCCTTAACCACTGGACCACCAGGGAGGTCCCCAAACATAGCTTTTTAATGCAGCCAATTTTTGCAGAATTAAATTAATTGTCCCACATTTTATTAGCTTTTTATCTTGAAATAATTTCAAATTTGGAGAAATTTAAAGGACAGTGCAAAGAACTCCCAAATAGTCTTTACCCAGATTTACCAGTGTAATATTCTGCTAGATTTGTTTCATCATTCTCTTTGGAGATGTGTGTGAAATTTTTTTGTGGATCATTTGAAAGTAAATTCCAAGGCATTCCAAGGAGAAAATTCCCTTTTCTCCTCAATACTTTGCTGTATAGTTCCTAAAAAGAAGAGCATACATTTATGACCACAGTGGAGTTCTTCAGAATCAAGAAATTTAACATTGATGCAGTACTGTTGTCTAATCTGCAGATGGTATTCGTATTTTTACCAGTTGTCTTAATGTCCTTGGTAGCAATTTTTTTGTGGTCCAGGGTCCAGTACAGGACCTTTCAGTTTTATGTCTTTTTAGTCTCTTAATCTGCAGTTATACACACGTAATCACACACCAGCATCCCACCCATTCGCCCTTTTTGTTTTTTACATGATATTTCTGAAGAGTATGTGAATTCTGTTTTTGTAGATGTTGTCCTTGGTTTGTCTAAAGTTTCCTTTCGTCATAGTGTATAATCAGATTATGCTTTTCTGACAGGAATACTACGTAAGTGACTGTCCTCAGCGCATCACATTAGGAGGCATAAGATGTCTGTTTATGCCATAATTGGTAGTGTTTACTTTGATCACTTAAGGTATTCACGTGGTTCTTCATTGTAAAGGTACTGTTTTCCTTTGAATAAGTGGGAAAATAGTTTGAGACTATAAATATCTTGCTCCTCATCAAATATTCACCCTTTAGATTTAGCATCCATTGCTAAATTCTTGCCCAGTTATTACTAAGATAGTTGTTCACTTATCATTCAGTTCAGTCCAGTTCAGTCCAGTTCAGTCGCTCAGTTGTGTCCGACTCTCTGCGACCCCATGAATCGCAGCACGCCAGGCCTCCCTGTCCATCACCAACTCCCGGAGTTCGCTCCGACTCACGTCCATCGAGTCAGTGATGCCATCCAGCCATCTCATCCTCTGTCGTCTCCTTCTCCTCCTGCCCCCAATCCCTCCCAGCATCAGAGTCTTTTCCAATGAGTCAACTCTTCGCATGATGTGGCCAAAGTACTGGAGTTTCAGCTTTAGCATCATTCCTTCCAAAGAAATCCCAGGGCTCATCTCCTTCAGAATGGACTGGTTGGATCTCCTTGCAGTCCAAGGGACTCTCAAGAGTCTTCTCCAACACCACACTTCAAAAGCATCAATTCTTTGGTGCTCAGCCTTCTTCACAGTCCAACTCTCACATCCATACATGACCACTGGAAAAACCATAGCCTTGACGAGACGAACCTTTGTTGGCAAAGTAATGTCTCTGCTTTTGAATACGCTATCTAGGTTGGTCATAACTTTTCTTCCAAGGAGCAAGTGTCTTTTAATTTCATGGCTGCAGTCACCATCTGCAGTGATTTGGGAGCCCAAAAAGATAAAGTCTGACACTGTTTCCACTGTTTCCTCATGTATTTCCCATGAAGTGATGGGACCGGATCACTTATCATTAAGGCTGTGTAATAATGCTCACATCATCATAGATTTGGGCAGTCATGGGCCCTTCAAGCAGGGTCATCTGATTCATTTCTGTTTCTAGCCAAGTTGTGGGATTTTGTTGTTGTGTTTTGCTTTGATTTTCTTTTTTGGCTGTGCTGTATGGTTTGCGGGATCTTAGTTCCCTGACCAGGGATCAAACTTGATCAGGGTGATCAGGGATCAAACTCGTGTCCCCTGCAGTGGAAGTGTGAAGGCCTAACTACTGAACTGCTGGGGAATTCCCCCTAGTTTTTTTTCTTTTTTTTTTTTTTAATGTTTAAAATATCTAGTAATATTAAAAATCTGTCAATCATTTACAGTTTTATTATGTTTATCATTTACAGTTTTATTATTATTTACATTTACAGTTTTATTATTGGTGCCAAATTCATTTTACTTTTCAAGATATGAATGCTTAATTATCTTTACAATTTCTGAGAAGATGGATATTTATTTGTAAATATGTAAGCTTATTTGTGTACACATCAAAATTGTATTTGGAAGTAGAAGAGCAGTTTAATCAGCTTGCTGAATTGGATCAATGTGATATTTTCTTGATGTTGATTAGGAGATTAAGGCAGCTAATGGCATTTGTTGTTTGCATGAAATTTCCATAATTTAAAGCAGTGATCCCCAACCTTTTTGGCACCAGAGATCAGTTTTGTGGAAAACAATTTTTCCATAGTGTGGGTGTTTCGGTTTTGCCTGTACCCTGGCCCCTGCCCTACCACAGCTGCTCACCTCCTGCTGTATAGTATGGTTCCTGACAGACTGTAGGGTGGGGTGGTGTTTTAGGACCCCTGATTTAAAGTAAACCTGTCACACAGGTTTACATTAGGACACAGATGGTATTTGCCCTCTTGGTATAATTGTGTGGTTAAATTCAGGAATAGTTTTGTTGGAGGCAAAGTTGAACACAGGTGTTTGTGGATTTAGTATCACATTATATAAAGAGAAACAAAGTTTGTTTATAATAAGTGCAGTTTCACAGTGCTGTTTTGAATTTCTTTTCACTAAATATTTTAAATGTTGTAATTTGCCAAGCCACTGGGCACATGGAGATTTTAGTTCCTCAACCAGGGATTGAACCCGTGCCCCTTGCAGTGGAAGCATGGAGCCCTAACCTTTGGATCACCAGGGAATTTCCTATAAATGTATTTCTTAGGGGAAAACAGATTTGGCAGAGTCTAGGTTTTCTAATTTAGCTTTGGAGCATATAAGTTTATTTGTATTCTTGGGGCCACATTATATTAAAATAAGAAATAGTTGGCAGAATTATTCCCCCAGTTTTTTTTTTTTTTTTTTTGTCTACCAGTCCATTTTATTTTTTGATGCATTACAAAGAAATTGTCATTATCAGTACAGTTCACCCCTAAACATTTCAGCATACATGTCATTATTAGAGCACAGTATTTGTTTTATGTACTTTTCTGAGTTTAACTTACATGAAACGCACAAGTGTATATTTGTGGAATGCTGACAAACGTACCTATTTATGTAACTCAAACTCCTATGAAGATATAGAATGAGGACTTCCTGGTCACCAGGAAGGTGACCCAATGTAAAGAGGTGCAGGTTCGATCCCTGGTGGGGAGCCAAGATCCCACCTACCTCTCACTAAAAATCCAAAGTGTAACACAGAAGCAGCAAATTCAATAAGGATTTTAAAAATTATCTACATCAAAAATAATAATTAAAAAAAGATACAAAAAAAGCATCCTAGAAGTTTCCCTCATGCCCCTTCTTAGTCCCACCCCTGCTTCACCAAAGACAACTACTTTTCTAATTTTGTCCCCACAGATTTGTTTTCCGTTATAAAACTTCACATAATTAGAGTCATGCATTATGTGTTCATTGTTTTTGTGTAAGGCTTCTTTCATTCAGCATGTCTTTGAGAACTACTTTTCTTTTAGATCTTCAGTACTTATATTCAGAGCTAGGAAGGAGGGTGCTCCCAGATCCATAAAAAAGCAGATGTATATGTGCTGAAATTGAACCGTCTGCAGGATGTATTAAGTGAGGGGGGAGAAAGCAAAGTGAAGGGAGTGTTATATGCTACTTGTGAGAAGCAAAAAACAAACAATACCAGCTTTTATCTGCTTAACATAACTCAGAAAGGACAGGAGGAACTGGTAATAGAAATTGTCTCTAGGGATTTTTCCCAGTTTTTTGAGATATAATTGACAAACAGCATTGTTAAATGTGGACTACAGCATAGTTATTTGATAAATGTGTATATTGAGAAATGCTTACCACAATAAGTTTAATTAACGTCCATTAGCATTTTTTTTCCTTGTGATAAGAACCAGAATTTTATTTAAAAGTCAGTTGTAGCCTGTTATCCACTGCCAGACTTGTAAGTAAGTTTGTGAGTGAGCTTAATTGAAGACCTTTTCTTTGCTTTCTAGGAGCTTTTGGTTGAGTTGGGACTAGTTTTCTATGAAACAAAACAATTTAATTTTCAATTGTGGTGGCAGATTTAGAAGTACCTTGAAAACTGCAGTGGTTAAGGAAGTCTCAAGGAAGGAGTTTTGAACGGTACCCTAAAGGTCAGAAGGCTAGGTATTCCAAGCATTCTTGGCTTAAAACTATAAGAATGAGATTTAATTAAGAAACATGAAAAAAGTCCATATTTCCTGAAAGGAAAGATAGATTTTGATTAGCAATAGAAGAGAGGTTAGATAAATAGCATTCATCCAAATTAAGAAAGACTGAACTAGGTAGGTAAGTTTAAGATTGATAGGAGAAAAATTCTGTAAAGCAATTATACTTCAATAAAAAAAAGAAAAAAAACAATTGATAGAACCTACTGTTACAGCATAGGATACATTCAGTATTTTGTAATAACCCATGATGAAAAAGAAAATATGTAACTGAATCACTTTACTATATGCTTGAAACTAGCACAACATTGTAAATCAGCTATGTTTCAATTAAAAAAAAAAGACTGATATGAGAATCGATGTGCTGTTGAAAGTTTCATTTTGGTCAGTGCCAGAGGTTTTTTTAGTTGGAATTTTCCTATTATAAATAATATATCCATCATCAAAACTTTGGGACAGTTATATAGAAAGTGTGTGGGGGGGTCAATATTGCAGCTCAGGAACATCAGAATTTTTGAGGTCCCTTATTTATGTTGGATTTAATTTCTTATTCTTTTGTTCCTTTTCCTTTTTCAAATTGTTGAATTGAGTTTGAATTCCAGAAATAGCATGTGGGTGAATTTTTTTTGTTAATTTTATTGTTTGAAATTTCCAAATGACTTATTTTGAAAATAGTATCCCACATCTTTGTATGTTGGTGAGTTTATCTCTGAATTCCAGATACGTCCAATAGGACATCACAAAAAGATAACTGCTCCTTCTGGATAGTTTACTGTTTTTTTATATCCATGGAGTAATTTAGTGGTAGGGTAGTCAGTTCACCACAAAGCTTCACTTCACTTTGTTGACTTTTGCATAAATATTCCTACATGTTGTAGACAAAGAACCACATAGCCATGGGTTTGAAATCTTGGTTCTTGGGAAACCTTGGTCAAGTAACTATTTTGAATTTTAGTTTTTTATCACTAAAGCGGGAATAGTTCAGTCGTTGCAGGTTGGTTATGAAGATCGTTATGTACAGTTCCTGGAATGTGGTAGCCCATAAGTGGTAGTTGGCTTTTTTTGTTGTTTTTTAAATAGGAATATTTAACTTCAGAACTATAGTTACCATAAGGTGAATAGGAGCAAATGACTACTTACGTAGCTTGATGAATCGAGTCTTAAGTTCAGGTATGTGCACTTGCTCCTAACCACTTAATGCTTTTGCTTTTGTTTTTTGCTTTTAAAAGGCATGCGGATTTAGTTGTATGTTTTAAAATTCCTTTGTGAGGTAATGTGTGAAATGGAATGATGTTTAGGGTAAATTTATGAAAAGCTGATAAAGGAATGATTCTTAGTAAGAAAGGAGCATTTAGATTTATTTCAGGGAAAACATAAGTATTGCATTCAGTTTTCAAAATCCATTTCTGAGTGGATTTTAAACTCTCCCTTGGGGAAAAGGATGATTTTCTTGCCTGCTGTGGAGTAAGAGCTTTCTGTATGTCAGCTCATTAATTCTCCCGTGGCCTAGATACATATCCTCACTATACCAAAAACAAGAAGGAAATTGACGCCTGTGAATATGTTTAATGCCTTGGGATAATAGAGGATGACTCCGGTATTGTTCAGGGCTTACGCAAGAAAAATAATTTCATATTACTTAGGGTTCGTGAGTGTTAGTACTTCCGTTTAAAATATTAGAAGTAGAGCTTCCCTGGTGGCTCAGTGGTAAAGAACTCACCTGTCAATGCAGGAGACACAGGTTTGATCCCTGATCTGGAAAGATCCCACATGCTGTGGAGCAGCTAAGCCCGTGGGCCACAACTATTGAGCCTGTGCTCTAGAGCCCTAGGAGCTGCCCCTACTGAAGCCCACACCCCAAGCCCATGCTCTGCAAACGAGAGAAGCTGCTGAAATGAGAAGCCCTTGCACCGCAACTAGACAGTAGCCATGGCAGCAGCAAAGACCCAGCACAGCCAAAAATAAATTTTTAAAATTAAAATATTAGAAGTAAAAAGTCTTTACCTGTGGGGAATCTTCTGTTTAGCTCAAATAATTAATTTTTTGTAGTGTTATTCTATGAAGTTTTAATTCTTGTTCAGATAAGTTTTAACTAACCATTTCAATTTTTTTTTTTAACTTCTGTAGGAACGTCAAGGTCGTGGGAAATAAGAGGCAGTTCTGCACAGACTGCAGCAACGGTTGCATCTGCATATCCTAAGAGGAAAAAAAATGACCTTCAAGAGAATTAGGACTTTTTTCTTAATTTCATTGACTTCAGAGACGATTGCAGACTTGCAGTTTAAGTATTGGAATTTCACAAATGACATAGGACTTAACTGGAAAATGAAAAAAAAAAAGAAAAAGGAAAAACTAAACAAAAAATCCCTCTAGGTAGTTTAGGTGAAAAATGTCCCTTTTATTTTGGCTTTGGTTGTGATTTCAGAGCATAATGCTTTGTTTTTTTGTCTTTTTACTATGTTTTTCGGATTTTAAAGTCCGTAAGTACATACAGTTTTCTCTAATTTTTAAACCCTTTCCTCCCCCCGTTTTGACATTTGCACTTGGAGAACACTTGAGTTTTGAAGGTTTTGGGCATCCACCCCAGAAAGTGGGAATTTGGTTTTTTCCTTCCAAACTGGAAGAACATTTTTATGAAGAATTTCTGTCTTGGAGAATTTAACAGTGTTACCCAAGGTTGTGTCTTTAAGGGTGGTTCATTTTCTCTGACCCTTTGTTACTCAAAGTAAAGTACTAGGAGTCCTAAGAAATGTTCTGTTCTTGTACATTATACTGATTAAGTCAGGATTAATTTGATTTCAAAGCTAAGAACAGTGGTAAAAACTTGTTTACAGAAATGCATTTTGGAAGAGAAAAATATTGTAAAAACGTGTAGTGAATGTTTCTTCAGTTTCTTGTTCAGCCAATGAGGAAAGGGCATTGCCTTTCTTTTTACCATTAATCACTTCTCAATAAACGTGAGATCCTGTTGAGCATCACTTCTAGTACCATTTATTAGTATTATTTGATTTGCTATGTTTTGTGAAAGCTTTGGAGTACAAGGAGTTTCGCGAGGTGAGACAGCAACCATTTTTAGAAAGTTCACTGAGATGGAATAGTTCAGAAATTGCTTTGTACCCAGGGTTGGATAACCATGACCACTGCAAAGCAAGGTGGGCCAATATTCATAATGCTTTATTTCTGGATACTTCCTGAGAAGGTAGTGCCACTGCTATGCTAAATTGTTCAACAAATATTTGATTGTGAGTCTGTATTAGTTGCCTGGCAGGCACTGTGCTAATAATAATAACCCTGTAGTAACCTGGCCACATATCTTCTGTGCAAAATAGGTAGAGCCCAGTATCAAGGATATACATGTTTAATCTGAAATATGACTGACTTAGGCAGGTTTCCATGTGTCCCAAGAATAAGAAATTCCAATGGGAATTTCACAATCCTTTGTGAACCATGTAACCATAAGGGTAATTGATTCATCATTATTTATTTTCTAAGGTTTGGAGATTCTCTTTTTTCTTACAGATTTTTAGCCCTTAAGGTGTCTCAGTTAAATGTAAAAACTTCCATAATAAGAAAGGGTTCAGAAAATAGATAATACTGTTGGATTGTTGTGTTTTGCCCTCAAATGATTTATTCATCCCATTCTACACAACCCAGGCTACTAACTCAAGAGTGTGATAAAATTAATAAATTGCTGATTAATAACTAGCATTATTGTTAACACTTAGAGTTGAGAACTTTGCTCTGCCTGAGACACAGTCCAGTATATCTAGATATTCCTATTTGCTAAGCTTTTTGAAATACATTCCCCCCAAATCAGGGAGTCCTTTGTGCTTTTATCAGTTTGAGGATGCCCAGTTTCAAATTGGAAATGTAACATTTATTGCATTCAACTTAAGGTGAGACTTCTGTGACTTCTAGAGGACTCCCATGGGCTTAATGGAGGTTTAGTATTTCACTTTTGAAAGGGAAAAAATATCCTGAGAAAAGCAAATTCAAAATCAGTTTCAGCTAGATTTTCCTACATTGTATTCAAGTTGGATATGAGATCATTTAAGATGCTTTTCTGCAATTCGAAATGTTACTGCCTCAGTATTTAAGCCAGTCTTTACTTTTACATCACATAGAAAATGCTGGTATTGCTTTGAGGACAAGCTGAAAGGAATTTGGAGCCTTTAACAAGGCTGCTCACTTGAGTGAGTATTGAGGGAGTCAGGATGTTAGATTTGTGTGTTTTTTTAAAAAAAAAACATATTGGACTTTTAATATATAAGTAGTATAAAAATTAGATTATATTCGCTCTTAAAGAGTTTGTCCAAAAGTTGGTTTGGTGAAGATCCCAAAATGCAGCTAAACTAGTTCTCTCATTTGCTAATGACAACTTTGCCAGTGGAAATTGTTGACTTTTGACTATTTGCTCTTAATGCTTTGTTTGTCATTTGTGAATGTAAGACTCCCAACAGCCATGCTTGTTCACCTTTCTCCTTTGTTGAATATGAAGGGAAACGGAACAGTCTCACAGCGTGCCATCAGTGTTAACTCAGAGCATTTTAAATCTTTAATGTGAACAAACTGTGTAAGTCTTGCATTCACTTGATTTAATACTTAATTGGCTACCGTTCTCCAACCATGTTCCATTTTTTAAAAACTTTGCAAAAATGGTGTGAAGAGTTCTCATATACCCTTCACTCAGCTTCCCCTAAATGCTAACATTTTATATAAGCCACTGAACCATTTTCAAAAGCAGTAAATATCGATCCAGTACTGTTAACTAATCTGTAGACCTTATTTGCCTGTGCCATTTGTTCAAGGAGTGTCTTTATTTCCAGCTCAGCATTCAGTCCAGGATCCCATGGTGTGTTTAGTTGTCTTTAGTTTGTGGACTGCAAGTTCTTCAGCCTTTATCTTTTATGATTTTGACACTTGGGAAGAGTACTGGCCAGTTGTTTATATATAGTGCCCCTCGAATTGACTTTAATACTGTCTCACCACTGGATTGAAGTTATATTTTGGTAAGAATACTGCAAAAATCATATGCCCTTCTTGGTGCATTATATCTGGATACATGATGTCCATATGTATTATTGGTGGTGTTAATTAACTTTGATCACATTAAGGTAGTATTTGCTGTGTTTCTCCACTGTAAAGTTATTGTTTCTCTTTGTAGTGAATAAGTAACTTGTGGAGGGATATAATTTTAAACAATCTTTGTTCACTAATTTTGACACCTTGGATTGTTATTCACTGGCTGTCAAGTGTGTGATATTTACCAAGTGTTAATTCATTATGTCTATTATTCTACATTTGTACTATTAGAATTCTATAAGGAGACACTGTCCCTTGTCCCCATTTTATTTATTTAGTGACATCATTATGGACTCGTAAGTATTTTATTCTATGTGTCACTGCTATCACTTGTTGCTCAAATTGTCCAGCTTTGGTCGCGGGAGCTCCTTCAAGTTGGCTCCTGTGTCCTTTTGACATGCCCCCAGTGTTCTTTGGAGCCTTTCCTTGACATTCTGGTATGTACTATAAGATGTTCTTGGCTAGTCTTGTATTTTTAGTCTCTCAGCCCCATTTTTCCAAGGAACGAAGGTTCTTTTTATTGGAGAATATTTAGAAACCAACCCTTGATTTTTTTTATAAAGCAACACTTTGAATTGCAATGGATTATTAAAGTGGGAGCTTTATTTCTTGTATAAGTGAAGAAGTACTTAGCCTAATCAAAACACCTAACCACTCATCTCTTCCACTTTTGTAGAGCTGTGTACCAGTCTTCTGGAGTTGTGGAGAGGGCTTTTCGCTTGGCTTATTAATACTTCATCTACAGTGGGGGCCAATGAGTACGGGTTGGTTTGCACCCTTCATTAATTTCTGTCTTTTTAGTGTTGTAAATTAGAGACCCAAAATGTTGAAAATCCTGGCTTCCACCCCACCTGAACTATTTTAGGGGTTCAGAGCTTTTTCTGCCTGTGGAAAAGTAAGTGGTCATATGCTGACGTTTTTCATTAGGGAGCAGATAGCACTTGAATATTCCCATTCTTACTTGAAAAATGATTTTTTTCCTCCTGGAAATGTAGTCTTGTGTCATGAATGTAGGAGCCTTCCCTCTGAAAATGAAAATGAGTTTAAGTGTCCTAAGAATTCAGGTTTCATAAAGCCAGTTTACAATCTTCCTGTTTTTTGCCTGTGATAGTATTGCCACTTTCTCACGACTGTATCTCTCACTGCTAGCCCTGTTTCTGTCAGCGGGTGAAACTCCTTACCCCTGAGACAAGCCTTTCTTTGCAACTAATACTTGTTACAACTGCTGGGTTTGCATGTGGAAAGCTGACATGGCTGCAGGGTAATAAGCCGCAGGGAGATTAAGTGGGTTGGAAGATGCCCCACAAACCTGCAGGGCTCTGCTTGCAGGCTCCCTGGACTGGCTCTAGCCTCGCCTGCAGGGGAGCGAGCATAGGGCACCCGCCCGCCCTTGTTCCCGTCGCTGGGCTCCGTGACTGGACAGCGCGCGCAGGTTGGTGCTGCACCTGGTGGCCATGGCATCGTGACCCACAGGGAGGCGGAAACTTGTGCCCTGCTAACCTGATTCTCTCTACTCCCGCAACCCCACTAACTAGCCCGCTGCAGCCTGGGGCGGAGGGGCCGCTGTGCATACCCTGTCTTTTGGTCTGATTTTCCCCTGACTTTGACCGCGAGAAATGTGGGTTCAAGATGGTGAGGATACTGCTTTTGCGCTCTTGCAAAAGCCTCTCTCAGTGCCAAGCTTGTTACCTTCACAGGTGAGCTGGGTCTCTGCTGCCTTAAGGACAGGGAACTGGGGTTTCGCACTATCCTGCTAGCAGGGCAGAGATGACATTAGTGCCATGCATGACTTGCTGCTTTCTTCTTACTTTTAAAATAATGCTCAACCGGGTGGCTGGCTGAAGGTTGTCAAACTGTTACTGTGGCCCCACCTGCTGGCGATGGGCAGTGTTCACGTGCTCTAAAAATAAAGTTACCCTGGAGTTTCCCTTTAAGGGGAAGCTCCCTAAAGAAACTCCCAATTTTGCTGCTTTGTCCAGTTTTTCGTGAGAGTGTGTTCATCTGCTTTTCCCATCTATTCAGTCATTCAGTCTGTATTTTGTGAGCCCCTGTTGGTGCTGTTGGGCACTGGGGGAGAGGGAATGATTAAGATTCTTGTCCTCAATTTAGTTCAAGGATTGCAATGTAGTGCGGGTTTACAGTTGTGGGAGGTACACAGAGTAGGAAGAACAGAGGGGCTATACCCAGCAGGTTTCCCTTTCAGTACTGGATCTTCCTAGATTTTTCTTACTCAGTGGGAACCACATGAGCTCCTTGCCTCTTCATCTTCCTGTTGGCAGTTTGAGCTCACTCCTAGGTACTCTGCTCCATCAATGAGACATCTGATTGGGAAAGCCAGGGAATTACTCTTTGCGCGTATTTCTTCACTGGAAAGAGGAATTGACCTCTGAAGCCACTTGGTATATGGTTTTTGTGGGAATTTAGATTCATTTTAACTACTAGAGCTTTTCTAATCAAAACAAAACAACCTGTCCAGACAGTTACATATATAGACTAAAAAAAGTATATCTTGGTATAATACTTTGCTATCTATCCTTCTAAACCATTAAACAGATTGCTTTATATGTAAATTCAGTATATAGTATATAGCATGTGTGTATTCCTGAATATAATGCATATAATTTTAAGTTATTTTACAGAGATGGAATAATTCTGAACCATCTACAGTGTGTGCCTCCCTGCCCCTTCCCCATCAAAATTTCAGCAATTTTTCTATTTTGGTCTGCCTGAGAAGGACCCAGGTCTTCTAGAACAATATGGTTGACCCAGGATCCTGGAGTGAGTAGTGCCCCAAGGACCTAGGTTTCTGTCATCAAAAGCTACCTGGCAGAACCTTGAACTTGTCATCTTGTTGTTCTTAAGCACTGGGACCCAAATTTTCCAGACCAACATTTCCCCAAAGTCTTTCAACTTGAAGAGTTAGGCACTGTGTTTTCAGATGAATGTCATTCCAAGTCAAGGTACTTTGATGCAGAAGTCTAGGACATGCCCTGGATGTGGTTGAAGAATGAGCTGGCCAGGATTGGGATAAGGAGGATAATGTTGGGGGGCACCGCTAAATGCCAGGCAGAATTCTAGGCGCTGGGGCCACAGCGGAAAACTGAAAGCCCTTCCTTCAGTGGGACTTCAATTCTGGGATGAGTGCTATAGAGTAAAGAACACAAATGTTTGAGGCTGGAAGAGTCATGCTAACAAATTCAGAGAGGTGAGTGATGAAGACAAGCTGGGTAACGCTTTGAGAAGAAAGCACTCACTTTTGAGAAAAGTATCATTTTACCTCACAGCACCTCCTCTCTCTCGTTACCTAAACTTCATGGTCCTCATTATCTCCCTCCCACCTTGTGTTCACTGTCAGCTCTCATGCCCCTTTCTCTTCATCTGTTTTAATTGACAAACCACAGTCTTGGTTACATAAAACTCTTCCCCTACCCGCACCTGTGCAGTTCACAGTGGTTGGATAAAAACATTCAGCCAGGGTCTTGTCTTAGATTCATGATCATCAACCTCAGGAGGGGGGGTCGTTTCAACATTTCCCCCATCTATTCACTTTTCCTACTCACAAGATTACCATTTCCTACCATTTCCTCCCAACACCTCATATCCCATCTTCACTCTCAATGACTTTACATGACTGAGAAAAATGAAGCAATCAGAATGAAAATCACCAACTCCTGGCACTACATCTACTTACCTCATAACTGTGGATTGATGTTTATTAAAGCCTGGTCTCCAGGCCAGCAGTATCAGCACCACTGGGGAACTTGTCAGAAATGCAAATTACTGGATTCCACTTCAGACCTATTGAATCAAATTCTGAGGATGGGGCCCAGCAATCTGTGCTTGAGTAAGTGCTCCAAGTGATTCTGATGAAGTTTAGGAGTTTGTGAACCAATGCGTTTGGGACTATGTATGTTTCCATAAAGAGTCCCTTTGCGCACCAGACCTTAGTCTTTCAGCATCTCAGGAACATCACTCCATCAAATCTTCCACATCCCAATTTTACCTTTGTTGGATCATTCCCATCAGCATAAAAATGTGCTGCCTTTTTGCCCATTTCTTCTGTCAGTTACAACTCATGTCTCTTTCTCTTTGCAGCAAGACCCCAAAGAGGAAGCTGTTACTCCCTGGCTCCATTTCCCCCTCATTTTCTCTAACCCACTCCAATCAGGCTTTCATCCTCTTCATTTCAGTGGCACTGATCCTGTCAAGGTCACCAGTGACCTTACATTGTTAATTCTCAGCCCCTATTTGACCTATAAATGGCATGTGATCTCCTTGATATACTTTCTTCACTTGGATTCCAGCATGGCACACACACTTCCTGGTTTTCCTCTTATTTTACTGGTTGTTCCTACTTAGTCTCCGTGGTTGGTTTTTCCTCTGCTTTTTGCCCTCTTGATGCCAGAGTGATCTAGGGGCTTAGTCCTTGACCTATACTTACTAGATTTCATCCAGTCGAAGGGCTTTAAACACCATCCATGTGCCAACTACTCCCAAATGTAGTCATTTCAGGTCTGTCCCTGGCTCTCTGGTATATTCAGTTGCCAGTGCAGTCTCTCCACGTAAGTCTCTCCAACATCTCAAACCTAACACTTGTATAAACCTACACCCCTCCCCTCCTCATCTGCTCCATCTCATGTAATAACTTCATCTCTCTCATTTCTCAGGCCAAATCCTGAGAGTAATGTTCAACTCTCTTCCTTAATTCCTGCGTCGTAATTGTCCGTAAGTCTTACTGGTTGTCCACTTAGCATATCTATGGTCAAGTAATCATCCTGTCTCACCTAGATGGCTGCACCAGTCTTTGAGCTGGTTTCCCTGATAGCTCAGTGGTAAAGAATCCGCCTGCAATGCAGAAGACCCCAGTTTGATTCCTGGGTCAGGAAGATCCGCTGGAGAAGAGATAGGTTACTCACTCCAGTATTCTTGGGCTCACTCCAGTGTTCTTGGGCTCCCCTGGTGGTTCAGCTGGTACAGAACCTGCCTGCAATGCAGGAGACCTGGGTTCGATCCCTGGGTTGGGAAGATCCCCTGAAGAAGGGAAAGGCTACCCACTCCAGTATTCTGGCCTGGAGAATTCCATGGGGTCCATGGGGTCACAAAGAGTCGGCCATGACTGAGCGACTTTCACTTTCTGTCCTCCACACAGCAATACAGGGATCCTGTGGAAAAGTACATTAGATCATGCCACTTTGGAGCTCAGACTTTGTCTTGGCTCCCATCTCACTCTAGAGGCCAAAGCCTTCAGCAGCTCACAAATTCTTATGCCATCTTGAGTATCGCAATTCCATTTTCCTCTCACTGTGCTTGTCTTTTTCACTCACCTTGTCCTCCCCGCTTCTCTTCAGACACGCCAGGTTCCTATCACAGAGCCTGCACCCTGGTTGGGTCTTCCGCCTGGAATACCTTCCCTTGTTTATCTGCAAGTCCCACTCGCCCCTTTTTCAGCAGGGATTCCCGCACCGGCGAGATCTCTCCAGACTATCCTGTTTACATTTGCTCTTCCATCTCCCATACTGCCTGCTTCCCTTGCTCTGGGCTTACAGTAGGCAGCAGTAAACCTGAGATCACACTCACCACAGATCTGTGTCTCTAAGGTGGAGAGTCAGGAAAGCTAACAAAAAGCTGACACAATTTAAAATAATTGAATATCAATTACTGGTTAACAGAATTTTAAAAATATAGTTTCTATTCTCCAATTCCAGATTTCTTGGGGAGATAAAATACTGACCTGGAAGCCAGAAGCCTTGAATTCTAGCCCTGGATCTATCATAAAGGCGCTCTGTAACCTGTGGCAAGCAAGTCATTTAGGCTTGGTCAGCCCAGGAAGTGAGGGAACTAGGCTAAATGATCTATGAGGTTGACCTTCCAATCATGTCAACCCTGCTACCAAAATAAATTCCCACACTGTCGGTGTTTTTCATCTGCATTGCACCACCTCTCCATGCTGTTTTTATTTCCTGCCTGGGGTACTGCATCTGCCTCCTTTCTCATCTGTCACTCTTGTCCTTTAATCCTCCTTCCACACGGCTGCCTGAGTGAATGTACACATATAAATCAGAGCATGCCCATTTCTCTCTTGAGCCCTCTAACAGCTGCCCGCTGCAGTTAGATCTCCCCTGCGCTCCTTCTCCTGGCCTGCAGGGCCCATCACCGTCTGGCCCTGGTTTCAGCCACAGTGGTCTCCAGCCCCTCCAGTATGCCAAGCTCATTTCTACCTTGGCAGTCCTTTGTCTTGCTTGCATGTTGTTCTTCCTGTGTTCTGGTGATTTCCTCTCTCTTTCTCTTTTTTTTTTCTCGAACTCAGCTTCAACATCATTTCCTGAGCGTGAGCATTCTTTCCTGATCACTGAAGGTAAAGCCAGTACTCCTTTGTTTTTTAAAATTCACCTCCCTATTTCTGTTTAAATCCTAACATTTATTATTTTAAATCATTCAACATTCACACAATGGAATACCATACAATTATACAAAAGATAGCTATGTATTGATATAGAATGATTTCTTAAGATATATTGTTAAGTGAAAAAAATCCCAAGGTGCAGTGTAGAGTGTGTAGAACACCACCGTTTGTATAAAAGGTGGGGGGTGGGGAGAATATATTTGCTTGTATATTCATATGTTTTCTCTGGACGGGTACAGAAGAAACTGATAACATTGCTGGCCTCTATGGAGGGGGCTAGGTGGCTAGGGGCAGGAATGGGAGGCTTCACTGTGTACCTTTTTGTATTTTGAATCATACAGTGTACCACCTATTACAAATAAATACATAAATATTAAAAGTTGTGTACTTGCTTTGTTTCCTGTCTCCCCAAAGAGAACACAAACATGTCCTTATTCCCTACTATGTCCTCAGCACTTAACACAATGCCTGGCACCTAACAGTGCTCAATAAGTAACTACAGGATGAATGAATGAAAGGATGAAGGTCTCTTCCTGCTCTAAAACTGATTTCAAGACTAGAAGACATGGACTCAAGGACCAGCCATTTAGAGGCATCAAACGAGAACTATTTTGTAGTGTGTACTGGTTTTCTTGTTATCAATAAACTTTGAAAAACAAAAGCGTTGGGGGGGTGTATGGTGGGTGAAACATGGAGAACCTCCTTCCCAATCGAGAGCCCAAGTGCCACAAAAGGACAGTGTCCTGCTTAGACCATGTCCCAGTCATGGCCTCGGCACATGGCAGCCTGAGGGACAGGCAAAGCAGCCCCCTTTCCTGAGGTCTTAAAACGTTCAGGATCATACCACACTCCAGTTCTGAGACTGTCTTCTTCCCTAGATGCTAAAGTTTTTTGAGGTCAGGAACTGCATTTGTCTTGTTCACCAGTATACTTAGAGCCTGGCATAGACGTGATGAGAAGGAAATGGCAACCTACTCCAGTGTTCTTGCCTGGAGAATCCCAGGGACGGGGGAGCCTGGTGGGCCGCCGTTTATGGGGTCGCACAGAGTCCGACACGACTGAAGCGACTTAGCAGCAGCAGCAGCAGCATAGACGTGATGAAAGAATGAATGAGAGAACAATTTGCGTGGAAAGCCCACGATCAGGAGCTGTCATTTCCCATCTAGCCAGGAGGTGGCGTCAGAGGAGCATTTTCTAAATTGTCGGTTCCCTCCAGTCTTGAGAGTAGAACTGTATTTTGACCAGGGACCTGGCGGAGGCGGCAGGTACCTGATTTTTTGACAAACTTACTAAGCAGCTCTACTAGGCATTGAGGGTTGTAAGAAGAGATATAGATGGCAGACAGAAGCCTCACACGGAAATCAACACTATGTAGGAAGAGAAAAACTATTTCTGGCCCTTAGGAACTCTGAGAATGGAGGATTAAGTTTGAGGCATTTGGGGAAAGTTCACAGAGGAAGTGACATCTGAACTGGGCCTTGAAAAGGAGGGTTTAGGCAGTTGGAGGGCATTATGGGTAGAAGGAATGGTTTCATGAGAAATTGTGAGACTGGTGAATTGCCAAGAATAGCTGAGTTATCCCAATTTGGTGGGAGACATTCTGCTCTGAGAATTTACCCTTTTGTTGAAAGGACAAAAGACTCGTGGAATTAATGCGATGCATGCCCTAGTAGCTCAAGAAATAGTCAATGGACTGAGATCTTTGTGTCAGGTAAGTAGTAGACTCAATACATGTGTTGTTGAATGAATGAATCATGGGGCTCTGGTTTTTTCCATGCTATGTCACATGTCCTTGCTGATGCGTTATGAGTGTGTTTTCCAAGGCTCTTTCCTCCTGTATCTGAAGCTCCTCACGGACAGCTTTTCTTTCTCTCAAAGACAGAAAGCCTGACCCCAAAGGGGAAAGAATTACAATTAACCTGTGAGGTTCCCAGTGTCCAGAGCCTCCCTTATTAGAGGGTTCCCAAGTCCTGTTTCTGGAACATAGTCTCCTTCCGTGTGTGTGCGTGTGTGCGTGTGTTAGTCGCTCAGTCCTATCCAACTCTTTGGACTGTAGCCATGTAGACCCCATGGACTGTAGCCCACCAGGCTTCTCTGTCCATGGAATTGTCCAGGCTAGAATACTGGAGTGGGTTGCCATTTCCTTCTCCAAGTCTCCTTCCTTAGGACTGAGATAAAAGTAATCATCACTTACATTTTTATAGAAACTGATGTCTTCCATAGCTTTCCTATTGATACACCCACTGGAAACATTTCAATCCTCATTCTTAATTCAGAAGACTGCTTCTTTCTTAAAACATTCTCCTTCCAACTTGTGTGACCCCGTGCTCTCTAGTTTACTACCTGCCTCTCTCCCCTTTTCGTTTCATCGACTGACTTCTCTTCCCGTGTGTAGCTACTTCAGGCTGAGTTCTAGGTCCTAGCCTCCTCTTGCTTTGTTCTCTGCGTGGGTGATATTCTTGCCTGTGGTTTCAGCTATCTAGATGTCAGCCATCCTCTGGGAACCAGCCCACACATCCCACAGCCTACTTGACTTTTTTGTTTGGATGTTTCTTGGGCATCTTAATTTCAGTATGTATAAAAACTCCTCATTTTCTCTACCTGTTCCCCTACCAGGGTGAGTGGCCGCATCACCCAGCCTGCTGAGCCAGCCAGAAGCATGTGTGTGTGTGTGAGTCATCCTTGTGTCAAGTCCTGATCATTCCACCCCTCACTCTCCTGAGTCTTTCCACGTTCTTCCCTTCCCATCATCACTACTGTCACCTCCAGCTACCTGCTCTGCCAGGCCATCCTCTCCTCAGTAGCCAATGCGACTGTTTAAAAATGCCATTAAGATCATGCCACAACTCAGCATCATTCGTATCCCTTCCCATCTCTTTGAGGTCATTATTGTTGTTCTTCCATTTCCCTTCTATAAAGTCCTAGTTAACCATGACCTTCAAGACCCTGCATGATCTGGCTGATGCCCACCTCTCAGACTCCTTCTCAGGCTGATGCCCACGTCTCAGACTCCTCCTTCTCAGACTCCTCCTCCACTCTACTTCAGCTAGGAGGAATTTCATATAAGCATTCACTTTATCATTCATTCAGGCAGCCAGGTATTTATAGAGCGCCTCATTGGTGCCAGGTGTGGTACTATGTGTTTGGATGTGAACAAGGTGAATATCTCTGCCCTTGTGACCCCTCCCGAGGTTCCTCTTCCTGCTTCAGGCTGTTTTCATACACCGCTCCCTCCGCCTCAACTGCCTCCTCCAACATACACACTCTACTTCCCTCAACTACTAACCCCAGCTCATCACTCAGGTCAAAATTGAACATCACTTCCTCTCTGAAGCTCTCCTGGGGCTGCCAGGCTCCGTTAGGACTCCTGTTACAGATCCCAGGGGTCCTGACCTTGCCTTCATTGCACATTCTGTTTCCCCTGCTGGACCAGAGGCTCCATGAGAATGAAAACCAGACCTCCGGTGTTCACCAGTGCCTGGCACGATGCCTGGCTCACGTCATGATTTCAATACAGAAGAATGAAAGGGCACAGGCATTTCCTTTGGGTGTGCTCTTTTAGAATATTTGAGGATGACACCTTAAAGGCTCATAGACAGGCCCACCCTAGTCGCAGCCTCGCACAGTCCAGTCTACCAGGTGCCAACGCTGTGCTTTAAAGGAGGCCTCTGACTGCGATATCACCTTGGTTCAAGGAAGCAAACACCCAGGCTGCACAGAGATTAGCTGCTAAAGCCTTTCATGTAGTCAGCCTGTCCTGCAGAAAGGCAGTCAGCGGTGTCAGACAAAGGACCAGGGCTTTCCAGGGGGAGGCATTCTAGCTTCCAGTCTTGGCCACTTGTTAGTTTCTGCCCCACAGCCTTCCCACCTGTGGGAAAGACAGGCATAATCATGTGTGTTGCTGGGCTGATGGGAGGAGTTTGTGAGCTGTCACAGAGGACTTGGGAGCCATTCATGTCAGTCTCCTTCGTAACTTCAGGGCAGTGCAGGTTATTTGTTAGCATCTTGGTTCTGGGTCAGACAGACCAGAGTCTGAGACCTGGCTCTGTCACTTCTTAGTGATCTGACCTTGGGGAAGTCATGTCACATCTCTTAATCTTAGTCTGCATGCATGGAAAATGCAGACAAAGTTGTACCTACATCCAGTGAGTGCTTATGCGAAGAGCATGTATATAAAGAGCTCAGCCCAGAGCCTGGTAGTGCTCCATAGATGCATACAGCATCAAGACGGTGATGGTCAAGGAGACAGAAAGCGCACCTGAAGTTCTGATCCTCACTGGTGAGTTCATTTCAGAACTGTTTACCAAGCATCTAACTTGTGGAGCATCTTATGGAAGGGTATCATTCAATATAGACCCCCTCTCTCCCAAGTCTAGGATGGGAGAGAGGACATAAATAAGAAAGCGTGCGCCAAGTGATAAATGTTATTTTATCAAAGGTTATTAAGGGAGTTCCCTGGTGGTCCAGTGGTTAGGACTCCTGGTCCTATTGAATTGGATTACTGGTCAGGGAACTGAGTGAGATGCCACAAGCTGTATGGTGTGGCCAAAAAAAAAAAAAAAAAAATACTAAACTAAACCAAACCAAACCAAGAGACTCAAAAACTTGTTGAATGAAAGAAGCTAGAAGCAAAGGAGTCCATACCACATGATTCCACTTTTATGAAGTTCTAGATCTGGTGATGGAGAGAAGTGTGATTCCCACTGGGGCACTGGCTGGGAGAAGCATGAGGGAA
The DNA here is from genome assembly GCF_019923935.1 of Bubalus bubalis. NCBI lineage: Eukaryota > Metazoa > Chordata > Mammalia > Artiodactyla > Bovidae > Bubalus > Bubalus bubalis. The sequence continues at coordinate 176,775,934 of NC_059158.1, read as the reverse complement.
CTTTCTGGAAATGTTCTGTCTTGATCTGGGTAGTGGACCCCTGGTCGTATGCAAAATATGCAAAAATTCCACGATTCAGACTTGTGGAAATCTTATATACAGTAAGCTGTATATAAATTATATTTTTAAAAATTGCACCTGAGTAGTTTAGAGAAGGGAGCAACTTCTTCCAGACATATGGGAAGGAAGGCTGCATGGACTGGAGACGGAATAGCAGAGAGGAAATGACCCTTTTGTCTCTCTTCGTGGCTCAATAACAAAGCATCTAAACAAAGCACTTAAATGGAGTCAGAAATCACCAGTAAGTGGTTTTGGAGATTATTTGCTCTCTGTTTACATTGGAAAAAAAAAAGTTTGAGATTATGTAATTGCCAAAGTTAAAGTCAGGGAGGTAATTATCAAGTGTAACATGAGTGCTCTATTTTTGGCCTCACTGCTAGCTCTTCTGGCCCTTCATTCCCTTCAGCTAATGTGATTGCAAGTTGTTTTGCTGGTTCTCTTCTGTCGGAGGCGGCTGGATGATGGGAGGCAGTGGATGGGGAAACACAGAGTGGAATGATAAATCACGTCTCTGCCAGGCTTCGCTGTTCACAAAGCACCTGTGTGTACAGCGTCTCACTTGATGATAGCGATCTAGGAGAGGGGCGGGGGTATCAGTCAGGGTTATCGATTGCAAGCAACAGAAACCAATTCTGGGTAGCTTAAGCAGAGAACGAGTGTATTGGGAGGTCATTAAATAGCTCACAGAATCACAGGAAAACTGGAAAACTAGGGTCAGAAAATAGGCAGAATCAAAGGAAGCTTACTTAAGTCTGGGTATTTGAGGCTGTCTTTGCTTCAGCAGCTTAACTATCATGGTTACATTTGGAAATCATCGAGACAGATCTTCATGTAAGTGGTAGTGTGGACATCGCTGATGGAAAGTAATTTGACCAGCAAAGAAGGGAGTTTCCAGGACAGACTCATTGGATGAGCAGAGGCAGGGAGGTAGGAAGAATGTTGAAGGTGTGCTTGGGGAACTGAGTTTGTTGCAAGGTAGCAGAGAGCTAAAGCTGGGAAGGGAAGTGGAGGCTGTACCATGAAGAGCCTTGTGTGTCTGGGTGATGAGTTGGTACTTGAGCCAGTGGGCAGTAAGGATCCTTGGAGGTTTTTATTTACTTATTTATTGGGCTGCATCAGGATTTATTTGGGGCTTCCCCAGTAGCTTGACTTCCCTGGTGGCTCAGATGGTAAAGCATCTGCCTACAATGCAGGAGACCTGGGTTCAATCCCTGGGTCAGGAAGATCCCCTGGAGAAGGCAATGGCAACCCACTCCAGTACTCTTGCCTGGAAAATCCCATGGACAGAAGAGCCTGGTAGGCTACAGTCCATGGGGTTGCAAAGAGTTGGACACCACTGAGTGACTTCCCTTTCCCTTTCCCCAGTGGCTCAGCTGGTAAAGAACCCACCTGCCAATGTAGGAAATGTGGGTTTGATCTCTGGGAAGATCCCCTGGAGGAGGAAATGGCACCCCACTCCAGCATCCTTGCCTGGAAAATTCCATGGACAGAGGAGTCTGGTGGGCTACAGTCCCTGGGGTCATGAAGAGTCAGACACGACTGAGCATGCACACATGCACACAGGGGTCTTATTTGCGATGTGTGGGCTTGGTTGCCCCGTGGCATGTGGGATCTGAGTTCCTCAACCAGGGATCAAACCCACATCCCCTGCATTAGAAGGTGGATTCTTAACCACTGGACCACCCGGGAAGTTCCCCCTTGGAGGTTTTTGAACAAAGGAATAAGAGTTTCTATTCCACTTTAGGAGGAATAACCTGGTACCCACAAGAGGACTGTGTGAAGCAGGAAGAGTCTGGACCTGGGCCCGCTGACATAGGAAGTGACACTCTCCCCCACTCCTGAGATGCTGAGGCTGAGGACCCTAGAGGGCTTCAGTGCCTGGGTCACTGGAACCACGAGAAAGCAGTTTCAGGAGTGCGCTGAGGCCAGTGTGCAATGTTAGAGGCTGAGTTGAGGTGAGGATGCGGGGTTTCAGGCAGATGAGAACACAGGCCCTAAGTCCAAGCTTTCCACCAACTACCCCCCCAGCCCACCACTGTCCTCAGCTCCTTCTGGGCTCCCCGTATCTCCCCCTACCCCACACTCTTCCCCAGTCTCAGGGTTGAGTCCCTCTGGATTTTGCTCTTTCATCCTGTTTCCCCAGCTTGATGGAGAATCTTAGCGTCTGGGCCACCTAAAGACTTTAGATGGACCAGCGGAGGCTTGGGGAAGGGACCGGACTAGCCAAGGACACAGTCAGGGAGAGGCAGAGCCAAGAGTGAAGCTTCGTCTCTTCTGCCCTGTTCAGGGCCCCGACTAGACACTTCTCTTCTGAGACACTGTCCCCGACTGAGCCCTGTCATTGGGTTATATCATAGCGTCATGGTGGCATGCATTCAGTTTGATTGCATATTCCGTGAGTAACTTAAAATTCCTGATTTGATGTGTCTTCCAATGAGATGCGGCAGAGGCCTATTTCTTCGTCCTTGGTGTTGCCTCCAGAACTAGAGTCCAGGGCTCTTCACGGGGAGCTCTTGGGCCCGGGGTTGAGGCCGGCTCTCCATCTCAACCTGGGGAAATTTCTGAGCACAGACCCTGCAACCTTCAGACTGATTCCCAAAGGCAGTGCCCCGTGAGAGAACATGAAGCTAGGAGGTGCCCTGGTAGAAGGCTTGAGCCAGCCTTCTGCTCCTTGGAAGTCCCTCTAGAGACCACTTCACCTTCCAGGGAATAGTCTAGCACTGCCCCCAGGCTGTACAGGCCTGGTATGCTGTGTCTTTCTAGAGTATCCTTAGGGGCCCAGGACACATTTTATGTTCATCCTTCAGCTTGTGCTTCCAAGATCATGTGAGGAGTGTCAAGTCAAGCCAAAAACCTGACCCTGAGGAGTTTCCTGGTGGTCCAGTGGTTAGGACTTGTCACTTTCACTGCCAAGGGCCTGGGTTCAATCCCTACTCGGGGAACAAAGATCCCACAAGCCACAGGTGTGTCCAAAAAACAAACATACAAACCAAAGACCAAAAAACAAGCCTGAGCTTGGATTAGAAATTCCCAGGGCAATACCCACCCTCCACTCTATTGCAGGCCAAGACATACCCATTTCCTTGTTTTTCCCTGTGCCAGACGAGAGATTTTTTTCCCCTAATCTCCTCTTCTGCCAAGGATGTAGTCCTGGGAGGGTCCTGTCTCATTTCTAACTCCTCATCCTGTATCATTAGAACCTGGACTCAGCTACCCCTTGTCATCTCTCCACTCAATTCCCTACCCTGAGAATCTTCCCCTGCTGTTCCTCAACTTCACCCTGGAGGAATCTCAGCATGGCTCTGATCATGCTCAAGAACCTTCAGCGGCTCCCCATGGATTAGAAACGTAGCACATCATTAAGTAGCGTTTCAGACCTCTCATCACCAGTGATCCCCCACAGAGAGGCCACTGGGCAGGTAGAGCAGTAACCCAGGGGGTATCAGGGAGAAGTGCCTGCCACCTGCTGGCCCTTGCTTGGCAAAACGATGCCCCCTTCTCTGTCACTCACATTCTCCTCAGATTTCTTGTGCCTATTTTATTCATAACATAGAAGGGATGAGAAAAAATCCTATTTTAAAAAAGCTGCCCCAAATGGTAAATTTTATGTAATGTATATTCAACAAGGGAAATAGTGGGGGAAATGGAAAGGGGAAAAGTGGAAGCAGTGATGGATTTTCTTTTCTTGGGCTCCAAAATCACTGCGATGGCAACTGCAGCCGTGAAATTAGAAGACGCTTGCTTCTTTGAAGAAAAGCTTATGACAAACCTAGACAACATATTAAAAAGCAAAGATAGCACTTTGCCAACAAAGATCCGTCTAGTCAAAGCTATGGTCTTTCCAGTAGTCATGTATCCATAAAGAAGGCTGGGTACCGAAGAATTGATGCTTTTGAACTGTGGTGTTGGAGAGGCTCTTGAGAGTCCCTTGAACAGCAAGGAGATCAAACCAGTCAACCCTAAAGGAAATCAAACCCTGAATATTCATTGGAAGGACTGGTGCTGAAGCTGAAATTCCAATACTTTGGCCACATGATGCAAAGAGCCAACTCATTGGAAAAGACCTTGATGCTGGGAAAGATTATGGGCAGGAGGAGAAGGGGTCAACAGAGGAGAAGGGGTCAACAGAGGAGAAGGGGTTGGATGGTATCACCAACTCAATGGACATGAACTTTGGCAAACTCTGGGAGATAGTGAGGCACAGGGAGGCCTGGCCTTCTGCAGTTCATGGGGTTTCAAAGAGTTGGACACAACTTAGTGACTGAACAACTATGACAGTATTCAACAAGAAAAAAAATCTGCCAGGTTTCATTTCATCTTGGTGTAAGACTACCTTTAAAAATTTTTTTTAATGTTCTATTCACATTTGCTTTTTCATTTTTAGTGTGCTCACAGAAAATTGGGACACCTTAAGCAGTTTAACAGCAATTTTTGTAAGCAAAGTTACATTCCATCTTTATGTCAAATTAGTCAAAGCTTCTCCAGTATTTACAAAACATGATAGACAAGATGCTACACAAAACCACTGCATCTGAAGATCTTTTCCTTTGTTCTGAAAGATCACTGGAAAAGAAAGCATTGTCTGCAGAAAACTGCCTTTTGGGGGACAATATTCCTACTCTGCCTCCCGTGATGCCAAGCAAGTCTCAGGATTCAAGTGCAGAAGGAAGCTGAGACCAAAAGACCAAAACGTGTCCCACCAGGAGATAAATGGTCAGCCTCTGGCTGATTGTTTCGTCGTTACTGTTTGTTTTTGTTTGATTATAGATGCTGTTCTGGTTCTTTCTCTGGAGGACCCAAGAAATGGGTGTGCGGCAGTTTGGACACAGTAAAGTAGGGGCAGGCACCGAAGAAGGTCTTGATTCGAGCAGGGAAGTCCCCTCTCCTGTGGCAGAGGCTGGAGTGGGTGGGCTGAAGGACCGGAGGGGCGTGGCCGAGGGGCCTGGTGACGGCTGTACTGAGTTATCTAGCAGGGCATCAGTTTCCAGCTTTCATTAACTGAATTGCAATTTCCTCACGACGTACCCAAGCTGTCAGCAAGGCTTGTGAGCGCCACAATTAGCTTGGGGCTGGCGCTGTCTTGGGGAATGAAGGGAAGAACCGAGGCTCTCTCTGGGTGGAGGTGATTGGGAGGGCGGCAGCAGCCTGCAAAAGTGATTACAAGGCAGCCTGGAATGATCGGGAAGCAGCGAAAGCAGCTGTGCAGGTTACATGGCAACAAGACATAACTGTAATCTATGAGTGTTTTTTTCGGCCATACTGCATGTCTTGTGGGATCTTAGTTCCCCAATGAGGGATCGAACCTGGGTCTCCTTTTCACAGTGAGAGCACCGAGTCCTAACCACTGGGGTGCCAGGGAATTCCCAACCTATGACTTTTGGATTCAGGCAGCTGGTTTTGATTCATGGTTGTACCTTACAAGCTTTGTGACCTTGAGCAAGTTAACTAACCTCCCCGAGCCTCCATGGTATCCTCTGTTAAATGAGAATAACAATCCCGACCTCACAGGGCTGTCATGAGGCTGAAATGAGATACAGCACTCCCCACCTCATCTCTGGTTCTGCTTTCTGAAGTTTCAGTTACCCATGGTCAATCACAGTCCGAAAATATTAAATGGAAAGTTCCAGAAATAAACAATACAGACGTTGTAAATTGTGCCATGTTTTGAGTTTGAGATGAGGTCTCATGTGGTCCTGGAGAAGGAAATGGCAACCCACTCCAGTATTCTTGCCGCCACCCCACCCCCGGAAAAAAAAAAAAATCGGCTCAGAGATCTCAAGTGGTCTAGCTCAGCCTATCCAGTCGTGAATCATCCCTTTGTCTAGCGTATCCTGCCTGTTACTCGCTCAATAACTGCCTCCGTTATCAGACTGACTGTCGAGGCGTCTCAGTGCTTGTGTTAAGTAACCTTTATTTTACTTAATAATGGCCCCAAAGCTCAAGAGTAGCGATGCTGGCAATTCAGATATGCCAAAGAGAAGCCATGACGTGCTTCTTTTAAGTGAAAGTTCTAAACTTAATAAGGAAAGAAATCATATGCTGAGATGGCTGTGACCTACAGGAGGAACAAACCTTCTGCCTATGAAGTTGTGAAGAAGGAAGAGGAAATCTGTGCTACCTGTGGTGTCCACCTCAAATAGCAAAGGTTGTGGCCACAGTGTGTGATAAGTACTTAGGAAAGATGAAAAAAGTATTAAATTTGTAGGTAAGATATTTTGAGAGAGAGTTATGTGCATTCACATAACTTTTATTATAGTATATCATTATAATTGTTCTATTTTATTATTTTTGTTAATTTCTTACTATGCCTTATTTATTTATATTTACTGTGTATAATTTATAAATTAAAATTGATCATAGGTAAGTATATATAAGGGAAAAAAATATCATAGTGTATATCTGGTTTGTACTATCCTGTTTCAGACATCCACTGAGTGTCTTGGAACATATTCCCCGAGGACAAGGTGGGGACTGCTATGCTGTATGTATAATTCATGTCACGTAGACCTCAATTCAACCATATAATATCCCTTTTTTGTGTTCAAATGGGGTTAAGAGGCAAATTGATATTGTTAGGCCTAACAAGGACCTGAGGGGCATCCCAGGTGAGTCAGTGGTAAAGAATCCGCCTGCAATGCAGCAGACGAAGTTCCGATCCCTGGTTCGGGAAGATCCCTTGGAGAAGGAAATGGCAACTGACTCCAGTATTCTTGCCTGGAGAATCCCATGGACAGAGGAACCTGGTGGGTCCATTGGGTCCATGGGGTCACAAAGAGTCAGACATGACAGAGCAACTACACAATAAGGACCCAACAAGCACAGGACATTATTTTTATTGTTGTTGATATTAAGTATCTCCTCTCCGGAAACCCTCAGAAATATTGGCAAGAAGACTGGACTCCCTGCAGTTGTTCAGAGGGAAACTGGAGCGGTTTGGTTCTGATAGTAAAGGGAAGGGGAAGCCGGGGAGCTCAGGAAACAGGGGACTCTCAGGTGACAATTGTTACCCTCTTGAAAATAACTTATCTTACTTGGACCACATACTAAATGTACCTTGACCTTTAATTCTAGGTATTTCCCTTTCATGGCCCCTCTAACTCCGTCACCCAGTCCCACCCTCATGCAGATTTTACCTGGCCCATAGTTATTTTTAAAAGTAATTTATTATTTTCTTTTATTTTTGGATGTGCTAGGTCTTTGTTGCTGCACTTGCAATTTCTCTAGTCGTGATCAGCGGGGGCTACTCTTCGTTGAGGTGCATGGGCTTCTCATTGCTGTGGCTTCTCTTGTTGCGGCCTGTGGGCTCTAGATCTTGGGGTCAGTAGTCGTGGCGCCGGGCTTCGTTGCTTTGAGACATGTGGGATCTTCCCGTACCAGGGATTGAACCCATGTCCCCTGCACTGGCAGGTGTATATCTATCCACTGTACCATCAGGGAGGTCCCTGGACCATAACTGGAGGGGGAGGCTGGTCCTATGGAAGCAGGTGAGGCAGAGCCTGGGCTGCAGAGAGGAAGCGTGGGTGGGGGGGTGGGAGGGCAGGGTTGGCGAGGGGGGTTTCCAGAAGGAGGGAGGTGGGGGAGGCCTGGCTCCCTCTTGGCAGCATGTTCTGACAGCAGGGTCTGCGGGCAGGAAGGGCTGGGGCCTTCAGGAGGGCACTGGAAGCTGCAGAGAAAGGGGGCCTTCTCCAGAACACAGACCTCGGCATGAAGCTGGGAGGGGAAAAGATGGAAATGAACACCCCCTCCCCCAGCCCGCATTAACTTTCCTGGCCTTGAGGGCAGGTGGGAGGTGTCTCTGGGGCTGGTGGGCAAAGGGCCAGGAGCTGGCTCTCTGGAGAGAGCCGGACACTTGGGTTCCCCTCACTCTCCCTGTGGAAAGAGACAAGGGAGAGATGGGCAACTTGCAAGTCCTTGGGATCTCTGTGCTCATTTCACAGACGCTTGAAGAGCAGTCTGAGTCACGTTGCCAAGTGCAGTGAAGGCAGGACACCCAGCCTCTGTCTCCAGGCCACCCCCCCCCCCCCCACCCTCTCTGCTGTCTCTGCCACTTCAGCCAGACTGGCAGCAGGAGGAGATTCACTGATTTCTAAGAAGAGGAAAATAGCTTTGTTGGATTTTTTTTTCTGTTTATTATAAAAGATTTAGACAGTGACATAAAGATATCTGTCTTTCTTTCCTGCCTTCCCTCCTTCCTTCCTTCCTTTCTTTCTACCTACCTATTTATCCATCTATCTATAAGTAAACAAAATCACGTGGTCCCTCCAGCCTCCAGACGTAGCTCCCATTAGCATTTTGGTGGCAAGCTTTCCACACTTTGTTTTCTTATGCATTTATATGCAGGTCACCCAGAAGTCTGTTGGGGTCTTAAGATGAAGAAAAGGCGGGCTTGAACCCTTCATCCCATGCCCATTGGAAATCTAATTCCCTCCTCGAAACGGAGTTTCCCCAGGGAGAAACATGAGCTCAGTCACCTCTGTCTCTATCTTCCCAGCTCCACCAAATGGCTTCCGTGGTGGTTTAGGAGTAAAGAATCTGCCTATAATGCAGAAGACACAGGAAACCCAGGTTTGATCCCTGGGTCTGGAAGATCCCCTGGAGGAGGGCATGGCAACCCACTCCAGTATTCTTCCCTGGAGAATCCCATGGACAGGGGAGCCTGGTGGGCTACAGTCCATGAGATCGCAAAGAATCAGACACGCTGAAGCGACTGAGCACACAGCACATGAGTAACATATCCAGGTGGTAGCTGAGACTTGGAATTTAGCTCCTTTACTCCATTTCCAGAAAAGTTCCCTTCACAAGAAGCCATGTGTATCCATGTTGCAAACATTTCTAAGGTAGGAGGGATAATGGTGGGGAGTAGAAGCCACTGAAGACTGAAGGTTGACATGCTGTTAAGTCCTTGGTGCCCATTCCGCCCTCCTTCCTTTTCTTGTTCCTTCCGCCCCAGTTCACGTTCTTCTTAATGCATCTCTCTCATAGGCTGGTCTGAGAGTGAATGCCCTTGGGTACACGCTTCCTCCTCAAGTGGTTTACCAAAGTGTTATCTTAAAGAGTGACAATTCTCTCTCCAAGGAGCCGACTGCCATCTGTTAAGATGACAAGTCTTTCCATCCTGCTAGACATATCTTTTTTTTTTTCAAATGAGCTCATTCTACGCATCCTCTATGACAACAAAACTGATATTTCCCCCCCTCCATTTTACAAAAGAGGAAACTGAAATGAATCTTGGCTCTTGCCTAAAGGCTGCTTTGCCCAGCTCTTCACGTGGCCAGGACTCTGGGTCAGGCAGCTCTATCCCTGGGGTTGCACACACTTCTGAAAATATCTCTCATTAGTGTGTTTAATATTGTGTTTCTTTTTCCTCCTTCCTCCAGAAGGTAAACTCACCGAGGCCACAGACTGTCCATTTTGTTCACTGCTCTGTCTTCAGAATTAATCACGTAGTAGATTGTTTCTTCAGAGAAACGGAGTCAATAGGATGTATATATGCAGAGAGACTCAGTTATTTTAAGGAATTAGCTCAGGTAATTATGAAAGCTGGCAAGTTGAAACCTGTAGGGTGGGCTGGCAGACTGGAGGCCCAGGGAAGAGCAGTTCAAGTCTGAAGGCTGTCAAGCTGGGGAATTTCTTCTTGCTTGAGGGTGTTTAGACTTTGTTCAATTCAGTCCTTCAACTGATTGGATGAGACACCCCCCACCCCCCGCCCCAGCATTATAGTGATTCCAGATGGCACAGTGGTAAAAATCTCCCTGCCAATGCAGGAGATGCAAGAGACACAGTTTCGATCCCTGGGTCAGGAAGATCCCTTGGAGTAAGTTAATGGCAACCTACTCCAGTATTCTTGCTTGGAAAATCCCATGGACAGAGGAGCCTGGCAGGCCACAGTCCATGGGGTGGCAAAGAGTTGGACACTACTGAGCGACTAAGCATGTATGCACACTCACATTACGGAGGGCAATCGACTTTATGCGAAGCCTACCAACGTACATGTTAATCTCATCCAGAAACGCCCTCAGAGAAACATTCAGAATGATGTTTGACCAAATATCTTTGCACAGTGCCCAGCCAAGCTGACACATTTTATGTGTCACAATAGGGCACATGGTAACTATTGGTTGAATGAGTGACAGACTGAATGAATGAATGAATGAATGAACTTAAGGAGGGTGAGAGTCTTCCCAGGTTCACACAGCTGGTAAAAAAGAAGGCCCAGGTCTTCAGAACTCAGTGCAGGCAGCTGTTCTTTCCATCCTACCGCAAGGCGTCTAGGGATGCTGACCAGAGCCAGCCCTGTGTGGTTCCCAGGACTGCTTGTCAGGGCATACAAGACATTCTCCTTTCACGTCCCACAAAGGTCTTCGCTCCTGTCTGCTGTTATTACAAAATGACTCTTTTGATGGAAATTTTCACTACCTGTGTGACCTGAAGGGCTTCCCAGGTGGCGCTAGTGGTAAAGAACCCACCTAGCAATCCAGGAGATACCTTAGAAAAGGGTTCGATCCCTGGGTCGGGAAGATCCCCTGGAGGAGAGCATGGCAACCCACTCCACTATTCTTGCCTGGAGAATTCCATGGACAAAGGAGCCTGGTGGGCTATAGTCCATAGAGTCATAAAGAGTCCGACACGACTGAAACAACTTCGCACGCATGCATGCGTGTGACCTGAAGCAATCAAGAACTTATTCTTTTACAAATAGGAGAGCCTCACCTAAAACCTTCTCCTGCAGGTATGAATAAGCTAAGAGCTAGATGCTCTGGTGTGGAGATCTCACTCTAACCCACTAACCTACTCACTGGATCCTTGCCTACTTCCCTTCCTGCTCTCTCCTCTCCAGTCAAAATAAGCTACTTCCTGTGTGAGGTACAGGCCCTGCAGTTAATTCTCTCTGCTCTTGTGTTTCACCTGGTGCTGTTATTGCACCTGGAATGTATCTTCCCCTCCTCTATATTTTATCCATTTATTTATTCATTCAACAAAAATTTCTTTAGCATCTACAACAGGTTGGGTAGTAGGACTTAGCACTGGGGACACAGAGATGAATAGAGAGATAAAGTGCCTGCCTTTCTGGAGCACTTACATGCTCGTACTGGGAAAACAGACACAACTCAATCGAGGAAGCAAGCAAGATAATTTCATGTGGTCATCAGTGCTGGGAAGAAAACCGGGAAGTAATAACAGGTGACAAACAGGCTGATGTGAAAGATGGTGCTAGGAATGTAATTTAGATGGAGCTTAGGGCTGGTGTTTGAGGTGAGACCCCAGCCACGTGTGGAGTGGGGGAAGAACACTCTAGGTGGAAGGAACAGTAAGTGCCAAGGTATAAGGTAGAACAAATTTGATGTGTTAGAGAAGAGAGAAAAAACTCATACCTATTACACAGTTTCTGTTAAACATGTGCTAGGCTCTGGAATACAAAGATAAATAGGCCATGGTCACCGGCGGGGGCGGGGCGGTGGGGGGTACTTCCTGGTGGTCTAGTGGTTAAGACTCTGAGCTCTCAATGCAAGAAACACAGGTTCAATCCCTGGTTAGGGAACTAAGATCCCCTATGGCAGGACCAAAGAAAACAAAACCCAAAAAAGTAGGGCATGGTCCTTTCCCCTAAAGAGTTCATTATTGGGGGAAAGACAAACATGACAGCTGCCACCCTTTGAGAGATCTACCCACGCCATGAACCAATGACCGCATCCCTGGCAGCCATATTTGTACTCTGTGGCCACGGCTGATTGGTTGGGAAGGGTGGTCACCTGACTTAAGCAGGACCAATCAGAATTCTTTCCCTTAGGATCCCTGAATAGGGGGTCAGATACTACCCTTGCTTGCAGGGTAGTGCTAGCTGGTATTAGTTATGTCTTGAGCAGGTATTGTCGGGGTGACTCAGCCTCCTGACTTTCCCAGGACTGAGAGGTTGCTGTGGAAAAACTTAAGAGCATCCCAAGATGGTCGGTCCATCATCCTATCTTCAGTGTGCCGGGTTGACTGTTAAACCTGAGAATTGAGGAGCTGGTGAGGAGGGGGTGTCAGACCCGTCACTGTGGCTGGAGCAGCAGAGGATGCTTGTCTGTAGAGGGAGGAGAAAGGAGGAGTGATGAGAAGCAGAGATCGAGTTCCTGGGATTCTATTCTTGGACCAGGGTCTTTCCAGGGACCATCTACATCCCTGACTAGGGATTCTCAGACACCCTTGTTCCCCTACAGAAAATCTCCTATGTCTGCTTGAGTCAGTTGCAGTGGGTTTCTGTTCCTTGCAACCGCAGACTTCTAACTGATAGAGACAATGACTATAAACAACTATAACCCAGGAGGTGTATGTTTGATGGAGGTGTCTGCAGCCTGGGGTACACTGAGGATGTGGCCTGCCTACTTGGCTAATCCCCAGGAAAGCCTTTCCCGACTCAATCTATGGTCTCTGTCTCTCACCTCCCAACAGCCTCATCTGACCCTCACTCATAACACTCACTCCTCCCCTATATCTTCTGTCACCTTCTAGCCTGTAAAGACTCGTGTGAAAAATCTTTGTACTTTCTTCCAAACACAGTGTCTTATGTGGCTAATATCTTGTGCTTTTGCAATGCTGCATATATAAAGCATTTTTTTTTTTTTTGGCCAAGCAGTGCGGGTTGTGGGATCTTTGTTCCTCCACCAGGGATTGAATCTGGGCTCTCAGCAGTGAGGGCACAGAGTCTTAGCTGCTGGATTGCAAGGGGATTCCCTACAAAGCATTTTTAAGTTCATTATCTGATGCGCATCCAACTCTTCAAAAATGTGAATATTAGCATTAATAATAGCAGCTGCTGTTTATTTTGTGCATACTCTATGTGCTAGGTGGAGGAAAAAAAACTTGAGACTTAGAGAGGATACGTGGTTTGCCCAAGATCTCTAAATTTATGTGTCACAGATCTGGCCATAGAACGTTATTTTCAGGCTATAAACCCATGCTGTCTCTGCCCTGCCAGCATCTTGGGGGCAGAGTGCAGGCTGCGGATCCCTTCCCTGGACCCTCTGACTCAAATCATTTGGGCTGGCCCCGACTCTGCCTTGACGTTTTCCAGTAGGGCAGGTCTCAGGTCACTCAGTTTGCCAGTCTGGCCAAGTCAGGCGAATTCGGCTCCCTGGAGCCGCTGTGGTTGCCATGGCACCTTCCTGGGCTCCTCTCAGTGTAAACCTGGGGGCGAGCTGTTTTGCAGCAAATAGGGGTGAACACAGAAATTCTCCCATGAACATGGGCAACTAGCGAACAGCCTGCCTCTCCTTGGAATTCCTTTTGATGCCTTGCAGGTGGGTTTTTAGGGCCATGAACTCTAATTCCTCCATTTCACAGGTGAGGAAACTGAGGCCCAGGGGCTTGGTGTTTCACAAAGAGATTTTGTGCTGTGGCTAGGAGGTCTCTGGAGTCAGAGAGACCTGGGTTCCAATCTAGCCTCTGCCTGACATTGGGCAAGCTCCTGAACGGCTCTGAGCCCTGCACTCCTCATCTGTAAACTGGGGCTCATGACACTCCTTCTCTGAATGAGTTAGGGGAAGGGTTAAATCATATTTTTTCATATGTATACATAAAAGTGCTTCCCAAGTGCCCGGTATGTGAATAGATGCAACTGCCCAAGGTCACCCTGCCAGGAGTGGGGGAAAGTATGTTGCTACAAGATTCAGGAGATGTAGATTCTGGTCTTGACGTTGCTGCTAACTTGCTGTGTGTAAGTCTCTTCACCACCTTGAACCTCAGCAACTTTTTCTGTAAGCGAAAGGTGGGTTGGATGAGATGATGCCTCAGTTTTCATTTCCCCAGCCCTACAGTTCTGTGCATCTGCTGACAGAATGCTGGTTCCCGGGGCTCCTAAAGCTGTGCTTGTTCACCACACCACCCTGCCTCACCACCAGAGTGGCCCTGGGATCCAGTCAAGAGCCCCAGAGTCTTTGGCGGGAGAGGAAGGGATGCTCCTGAAGGTAGGAACTCTCCATGAGTGCCGGGGCTGCACTCATTCTGACTCCCCAGCGTCCTCCTCCAGTTCAGAGTCCTGCCCAGGCGTTATGGGGAGGACAGGGCTGAGTGGAAGGGAGAAGAAGGAGGCTGGGGACTTGCTGGTGAGGGAAGCCCATCTGATGAGGTCAGCTGAAAGCAATTTAAAATGCTGTCAGCATTAGTGGGTGGAGATGAGAGGTGGGCAGTGTGGAAGCTTGAAGCTCTGCTCAGATAGCAGCAACGACTGAGGAAAGAGGAGGAGAAACGGGAGGGGGTGGCATTAGGGATCCAGTGGAGGAAACAGGAATCCACATTCGGGGGAGGAGGAGGTGAGCAGTGGGATGGGGAGCTGGAGGGAATGAATGGAGGAGAAGTAGAGACAGGAAAGGGAAGAACTGCTTTTTGTCTAAGGAAAAGGATGGCTTGATAGGAAAAACTGGAGACAGAGCACGCTCGCTCCCACCACGGCGCTTGCTCACTGTCACCAGGAGCCAGGCTGGGAGGCATTGAGCACCGTCCTCGGAGGGGAAGTCCGGTGGCCCTTCTCCCCCACTGGGCTGCCCTGGATGGGCTGGCCTGCTGGGGCCCCGGGCCCCTGAGGGGCCTCACCTTCTGCATGTAGCACCAGGCTTCTAATCACGGATGAGCTGGGGGACTCGGAGCCTGTCTTGCACTCTCTTCCCAGCCACCATCCCTCCCCTGCTGCCGCCCAGGGAAAGTCCCTGAGCGGGACTCAGAAGTCCCTTCTAATCCCTTCCTCTCCTCCACTCTAAACAAACACATCCTACAGTTTGACACTTGGGAATGAACTCAGCCCTGGCTCCTTGGGGGGGTGGGCCCGTCTAGATCTGGGATCACTTTGCCTCACAAGATTGAGAAAGGAAGCTTGATATAAGCATGGTCTTCTTGTTATTAGTATTGGGCATGGTTATTGTAACAGTAGTACTAGTTAAGATAAGAACTTATTGAATGTTTTCTGTGTCAGGCACACAAGTTCTGTATTTGCATTACCTCATTTATCTCCTTCATAACCCTAAGAAATATGTATTATTACCATTTCCTCTTCATAGATGAGGACACTGAGACTTGGTGAAGTTGAGAAACTTATCCAAAATCATAAATTAGATGTGACCAACCCAGTGTTCAAACCCAGAGTCCATACTCTTCAAGAATTCTACCTCGCTCAGTCTCCAAACAAAGTTGTAGTCATGCAGTCAGCCATGCCTACTCATTCTTGTGTCATTCTTGGATGTTACCCTTGGATGTTATCCTAAAGGATGTTACATCCTTTAGGAATGCTTTAAGCTACAAGTAAACAAAAAGCCATCATTAAGAATGTCTTAAACAAAAGATCTTGAAGTCCAGAGCCAGTATACTTAGAGTTCAACAACCTCATCAACTATCCAGGCTTATCCTTTCTTTCTATTGACAACCTCATCGTTTTGGCTTTTCATCCTCATGCTTATTGCTTTGTAATTGCAAGATAGCTGCTATAGCTCCAGGCATCACACCAGCATCCCAAGGGGTCTGGGCAAACAGATTTCTTCTGATGCAGCTTAGCTTTTTATCCTGAAAAAAAGGATGTCAGCAGATTTCTCTACACATTTCATTGGTTTCACATCCATCCTTAGACCAAGCACTGAGGTAGGAAGGTATGTATGTACCTATATATCATGATGGCTCCTGCTTAACGGATCATCACAAAACTTAGGGGCTTGAAGAAGCATTCCCTAGGGCTATGAATCTGTGGATGGCTGAATGGTTCTGCTGATTTGAGCCAGGCCAGACTCATCTTGGTTGGGTTTCCTTCTGTGCCTGTGAAAGTTGATGGGTCAGCTGGGAATTGCCTGGTCTAGGACAGCCTTACTTACTCACATGTCTGGTGCTGACTGTTTGCCAGCTGGGGTGATGGAATGACTAGGTCTTTCATCCAGCAGGTTGGCCCAAGCTTGTTTCCATGGCAGCGGTAGGGTTCCAAGAAACTGGGTAGAGTAAGGCAAGGCCTCCTGTGGCCTGGACTCTGGACTGGCACACTCATTTCCATCGCATTCTTTTGGGCAAAGCAAATCACAAGCCAGGTCAGGTGTGGGGGTGGGGAAATGGATTCCGCTGTTTGATGGGCGAGCTGCAAGGTCACGTGGTAAAGGGCTCAAATGCAGAGAGTGATGAAGAATTGTGACTGTTCTGCAGTCTACCACAGATTTGTTGTTTCGTTTAGTTGCTCAGTCGAGTCCAACTCTTTTGCAACCCCATGGACTGTAGCCCACGAGGCTCCTCTGTCCATGGGATTTCCCAGGCAAGAATACTGGAGTGGGCTGCCATTTCTTTCTCCAGGGGATCTTCCCAATCCAGGGATCGAACTGGTGTCTCCTGCATTGACAGGTGGATTCTTTACTGTTGAGCCACCAGGTTCATTTAGGCCAGTTCATCCCCTAAGGGTGGGAAGCGCTCCTTTCCCCCAAATCGAGGGAATACCCCTACCTCCTGATCAGGGTAGAGGTGCAGGGAATAAAGGGAGGACATGGCTGTGGGTAGACTGCGTCTAGACAGGGGCCAATCCCAGGCACAAGGTGGGGAAGGGAGATTTTGCAGCTTCAGTTTCTGCAGGTCACCTTCCTTCTTCTGAAGAGGGTAATTTTCATCTGTCTTTTGTTGATGCTTGGTCTGGGCCTCATGATGCTTCCACTAACAGGCATATGCATTTCCTTGACACTCAGATGCAAAAACCAATTTACAAAACTAAATAAAATGAACTCTGCCGCCATCCACTAGTTGTGGGAAAATCCACTGTCAGTCACTGAGGACAGGCCAGGGGATTGTCTAGTTCTTCTCCCTGAGGTTTGCATGATTTAGGAAACATGAGGCAAAGCCTTTGGTATTTGGTGCATTAAAGTTTCTTGTGAGGTGCTTTTGTCCAAACCCCACCCAGGTGTCCATTCAAAAGCAAGAGACTCTATCTCTGCTCCCTTGATCCTCTCTTGTTGCAGAAAATTTCCAGGTTCATGAAAGTTCCCTGGCAGTCCAGTGGTTATGATCCCACACTTCCATTGCCAGGGGCCTAGGTTTGACCCTTTGTTGGGGAACAAAGATTCTCCCAAACCCCACAGTGTGACCAAAAAAAAAAAGACCTCTAGGCTCTTACTATCCATCAAAATCTTCACAAAAGGAACCTACAAACCTTCTCTGCCCTCCTTTTCTCAAAGAATACAGCTCTCTCCTGCCTCCCTATTCAACTCCATTCCCTCTTTTTCCTAACAGACCCAGGCCTCCCCGACAATGTCTGGGTGGGATTGTTTTCCAGGAACCCAAGACCTGACTGTGCTTCCTGGAAGAAAAAGCACCCCGAGAGAGCAGACAGTATGTGATAGAAATGAGTCTGAGGGATCAGGGAAGGAAGACACATCTCAGCTGAGATGGGCAGGAGTGTAGGAGTGGGTTAGGTGACCAAGGGGCTGGGAAGCCTGCAGTAGAGTGTTCCAGGCAGAGGTGCCATCCTTACCGCAAGAGCCAACATACTGAGCGCTGCCTACATGCCAGGTTCCATGAAGCAGATGCTTCTGTTGTCCCCATTTCATGAAACTGACAGAAGAAGTTAAGGAACTGGCCCAAGAACGTGCAACTAGTAAGGTGCTGAGCTTGGATTTTCAATCCAACCATTTTGATGCTGAAGCCCCACTCTTAATTGTTTGGAGAACCAAAGGGAGTTTATTTTGGCTGGAACATAGCATGTGAAGGGGAAGGTGGTACAAGAGGTTATGGAGGTAGAGAGAGATGCCAGCGTGGCGACTCCTGCTGCCACGTCACCGCTTGGAGGCAGCCAGCCTAGAAGCATTTCAGAGGCTATTTCAATAACTTTAGCAGGAAATGATGGTGGGTCAGTCTAAGCAGATGGTAATAAAAATAGTTTTTAAAAAATAAAGGACTTCCCTGGTGGTCCAGTGGTTCACTGCATGCTCCCAATGCAGGGGGCATGGCTTTGATCCTTGGTCAGGGAACTAAGATCCCACGTGCTGCCAGGCATGGCCCAAAAGTTAAAAAGAAATGGCAGGATTTGTGGGTTATTAGGAAGAATGGACAGCCCTTGGTGATTACGTAGTGGAAGGGGATTTGGGGTGGGGGAAGAGACAGGAGTCAAGAGTGACCCTCAGATTTCTGGGTTGGGAAACTAAATGGATGTCCTGATCCTATTCACTGGCTTGTTTTGAAAGCATCTCTCCCAGGCTCTCTAGCTGTCTGTTTTCCTAGCTCTAAAATGAAGATAATGAAACCTGACCTCCCCATTATCCAGATGGTGTCAAGATAACATGAAGTCATCAATTTGGAAGTGCTTCAGGAAAGTCAGAAGTACTTTGCAAATGCAAGTGGTTATTATTTTATGGTTATCGCTAAGGTCCTGCCCCTCCTGGGGCTTGCAGATGGAGCCAGACTCAAGGCAACCCAGGGGAAATGCCCGCTCGCTCTCTCACTCACTTTCTCTCTCACTTGGAGGCAGTCTCAGCGTTCCTAGCAGGCAGTGCCTCTTTGGCAGGTGGGAGCCACAGTCCTACGTACTAAATTGTTAATAGCTTCCCTGGGGAGTTCCTTTCTGCTCTGACTCCTTCAGTAATTTCTGTTTCTCTACTGCTGACGCCTTCTGATGCCCTGGGTTGGCCCAGGATTCCCCATCCATTTTGGTTTGTGTCTTTGTTCTGACCTGAAGTCAAGGATGCGGTCAAGCAAAATTGAATTGTTTGGCTGTCCAGGCATGGAGGGCTGTGTATTCTGTGCTCCACCAAGAGCAGGGACGGACTTAAGAATCCCCGATGTTCAATGACTCATCGCCCTTCACAGCCCGGGAAAGTCTGCTGAACAGAGACAGCAGCCACCGGTTCTTGTGTTTTGGGGGGACTGACCTTCTAGGTTTCGCTCTGAGCAGCAGGAGTGAGGTGCAGCAGGAGCGAGGTCCATCAGGAGTGGCTTTTGGGGTCACACAGACCTGGCTTGACATCCCTGCTCCGGCATCAGCATATCACCTAAGCTCTGCCAGATGGAACCACAATAGAAAGCTCTCACATTTCTAGGGCTGCTGAGAATTAAATGAGATAATCCATAGAGCACTTGGCCTCGGTGCCTGGCACACAGCCGACTCTCTCTAAATGGGAGCCAATGGGATCATTTATGAGTTATGACCACAGAAATGAGACTGTCTTTTAAAGATAAGTAGACCAGAATGCTCACATCCGAGTAAGAATTGATGTCTTCAAAGTCTTCACTTTGGGAGTTCATTGGGGAAACTCCTTTGAGATGCCATTCAAGTTTCCATGTGTCCTTCCAGTGTCCTCGGGGCGGGGTTGGGGGAGCTCAGTTCACATGCACTGGCATGAGCCTTAGTCATCTAAGGCTGCTGTAACAAAGTACCATAATGGAGTGGCTTATCAGCAACAGACATTCATGTCTCATAGTTCTGGAGGTTGAAAGTCTCGGGGCAAACAGGACTGGGTTCTGATGAGAAACCTCTTCCAGCTTGCAGACTGTTGCTGTCTCATCGTATCCTCCCACGAGAAAACAGATGGCAAGCAAACTCTGCAAAGGTACAGCCCATCACAGCACGTGTGGTGTCTTAGCAATCATGTCCCTCATGTACTTGGTCATTTACTTATCTGTCACAGCTTCTTGACTGCGAGCTCCTTTAGGAGGGCAATGGTCTGACTCATGCTCTTGGTTTCATAACTGGTACTCATGCAGCCCTTTCTCAGTTGGCACAGCATCTGTTGTTTCACCAGATCCTCACACCAATCCTGCCTCTCTCTACTTTCTGGATGAGAAAACTAAGGCTCAGAGAACTGAAGGGAAACTTTCTGTCTTTTGCCTCTACCATAGCTGTGACTTTCCTCCATAGCATTTCCTTACCCAAGAGGGACTCAAAAAACATGGTGGAATGCAATGTTTAAAAAGTCCCTCCAGCCCAGTATGGAGAGGGGGTGGAGTCAGAAGAGGGGAACAGTAAACCCTGGGTAGGACCAGACTGGTCCCTGTGTCGTTCACTCATGTCAGATTCTTTTGCAACCCTTTTGGATCGAAGCCCACCAGGCTTCTCTGTCCATGGGATTTTCCAGGCAAGAATACTGGAGTGAGTTGCCATGTCCTCCTCCAAGGGAGCTTCCCGACCCAGGGATCAAACCCATGTCTCCTGTGTCTCCTGGATTGCAGGCGGATTCTTTACCCCCGAGCCATCTGACTAGGAAGGGCCTCAAATGCAGTGCCTAGGGGTGAGGGTAGACCTGCTTGGTGACAGTCAAAAGCCAAGGAGGCGATGGAGTTGGGAACTAGTACAGATGTTCTCTGCTTTGCAATGGTTTGATTTAAGATTTTTTGACTTCACAGTAGTGCAAAACTGCTACACATTTAGTAAAAACTGTGGTTTGGATTTTGAATTTTGATCCTGTCCAGGCTTGTGCTATGCAGTGTGGACAGCATCAGTGAACCACAGCTCCCACTCAGCCAGGAGATCACGACAAACAGCTGGTATACTTACAACATCCTGTGCCCACACAGCCGTTTGCTTTCAGTAGAGTATCCAATAAATTAGTGAGACAGTCAACACTTTATTATCCAATAGGCTTTATGTTGGCTATGCCTGACTGTAAGGAGTACGTCAAGGCTGTATATTGTCACCCTGCTTATTTAACTTATATGCAGAGTACATCATGAGAAATGCTGGGCTGGAGGAAGCACAAGCTGGAATCAAGATTGCCGGGAGAAATATCAATAATCTCAGATATGCAGATGACACCACCCTTATGGCAGAAAGTGAAGAGGAACTAAAAAGCCTCTTGATGAAAGTGAAAGAGGAGAGTGAAAAAGTTGGCTTAAAGCTCAACATTCAGAAAACTAAGATCATGGCCTCTGGTCCCATCACTTCATGGGAAATAGATGGGGAAACAGTGGAAATAGTGGCTGACTTTATTTTTCTGGGCTCCAAAATCACTGCAGATGGTGATTTCAGCCATGAAATTAAAAGACGTTTGCTCCTTGGAAGAAAACTTATGTTCAACCTAGACAGCATATTAAAAAGCAGAGACATTACTTTGCCAACAAAGGTCTGCCTAGTCAAGGCTATGGTTTTCCCCGTGGTCATGTATGGATGTGAGAGTTGGACTATAAAGAAAGCTGAGTGCCTAGGAATCGATGCTTTTGACCTGTGGTGTTGGAGAAGACTCTTGAGAGTCCCTTGGACTGCAAGGAGATCCAACCAGTCCATCCTAAAGGAGATCAGTCCTGGGTGTTCATTGGAAGGACTGATGTTGAAGCTGAAACTCCAATACTTTGGCCACCTGATGCAAAGAGCTGACTCATTGGAAAAGACCCTGATGCTGGGAAAGATTGAGGGCAGGAGGAGAAGGGGACGACAGAGGATGAGATGGTTGGATGGCATCATCGACCCGATGGACATGGGTTTGGGTGGATTCTGGGAGTTGGTGATGGACAGGGAGGCCTGGCTTGCTATGTGGTTCATGGGGTCACAAAGAGTCAGACACGACTGAGCGACTGAACTGAACTGAAGCTAATGTAAGTGTTCTGAGCATGTTTAAGGTAGGTTAGGCTAAGCTATAATGTTCGGTAGGTTGGTTGTATTAAATACATTTTTATTTATTTATTTTTTGGTTGTGCTGGGTCTTGGTTGCCATGTGGGCTTTTCTCTAGTTGCAGTGAGCAAGGGCTACTCTTGGCTGTGGTGCACAGGCTTCTCATTGCAGTGGCTTCTCTGATTGCAGAGCACAGGCTCCAGGATGTGAGGGCTTCAGTAGTTGTGGTGCGTGGACTCAGTAGTTGCGGCTCACGGGCTCTAGAGCAGTGGCTCAGTAGTCATGGTGCATGGGCTTAGTTGCTTGTGGCATGTGGGATCCTCTCGGACCAGGGATCGAACCTGTGTCTCTTGCATTGGTTGGCAGATTCTTTACCACTGAGTCACCAGGGAAGCTCTTAAATGCATTTTTTAGTTACCATGATATTTTCAACTGACAATAGACTTATTGGGACATAATCCCATTGTGAGCCTTAGTTCAGGGCTGAGATTAAAGCCCTGGAGGTGCTGGGATGTGCTGGGCGTTCAGGGCCAATACTATGGGCACCTGATGCAAAGAGCTGACTCACTGGAAAAGACCCTGATGCTGGGAAAGATCGGGGGCAACAGAAGGGGGCGACAGAGGATGAGATGGTCGGATAGCATCACCGACTCACTGGATATGAGTTTGAGCAAACTCTGGGAAATAGTGAAGGACAGGGAAGCCTGGCGTGCTGTAGTCCATGGAATCACAAAGAGTTGGACATGACTGAGTGACTGAACAACAACAATCCCATTGTAATTGAGGGAGATCTGTACTTAAGTTCCAAATAAGATGTGACTGCAGAGTTTATGCAAAGGGTTTTGAGTTGCTTAAGAGAATTCATAGGTCCTGTATTAAGCTGTAAATGCTCTGTCTCCCTTATCAAAGGGGGAGCTCACCAAAGGTGGAATTGAGCTTTCTAGTCAATCACACACCAAGCACTAAGGAGGAGGTGCAGAAGATCTATTGTAGAGGCGATGCACACAAATCCCGTGATTATCCAGATGAATTTCTGTGAGAAGAGGTGCATGATGCTGTGAGAACAAACGATAAGGACAGCTTGATCTAATTGCATGGGGCAGTGGAGGAGGGCAGTCAGTGAAGGTTTCGTGGAGGAAGTGATATTTAAGCTGAAACTTGAAGGATGAATAGCATTTAGCCTAAGGAGGTGGCGGAGCCCTTCCCAGTGGAAGAAATAGAATATGCAAATGTCCTGAAGTGGGAAAAAATTTGGCTTGTTGGAGGAGTTGGGAGGGGGCTGGAACTCTAGTAAAACAGCCCTCCTGCGTCCTGTCCCAATTTCTTTCCTCTGGCACCAGAAAAGTCTCTGAGTATACCAGGCCTTTTGGGACAAGGGAGAGAGTTTTGGCAGCAGACATGACCATAGAGTAAAAAAATCACCTGTCTGATGAGTCCTTAGATGGTTGGGTGGGAAAGCCTTGAGGAGTGGGGAGTCTGCTGTAGCTAGTAGGGGGACTTGGACGGCAGCTGAGAGGGACAAAAACAGAGAGGAGAGCTTCGCTGGTTCCCCTTCCAGTGGTTAAGAATCTGCCTGCCAATGCAGGGGACACAAGTTTGATCCCTGGTCTGGGAGGATCCCACATGCCATGGAGCAGCTGAGCCTGAAAGCCGCAACTACTGAAGCCGTTGCGCCTAGAATCCATGCTCTGCAATAAGAGAAGTCACCTCAATCAGAAGCTGTGCATTGCAAGAAAGAGTAGCCCCCACTCAGAAGAACTAGAGAAAGCCTCTATGCAGCAACAAAGACCCAGCACAGCCATAAACACACAAACAAATAAAGCTGTTCTTAAAAAAGAAAAGAATGGAGAGGAGGATGATCTTGGGAATTCCGGCTTTGTTCTTTCTGGGAAAGGGTAAGAGTCTTGTGCATAGATGGATGACTCAAGCCAGAGAGTGAGGGGACCTTACCCAGCCACTCACAGGGCCAAGAGTATCACAGCAGAGTCCAGAGCTCAGGAACTCCAGTATTGTCCCATTCAAACCACCCCTCACCCCCACTCCAACCCGGGTCCTTTATTCATCCAACAAGTATTTCCTGAGCACCCACTGTGACCCCAGCCCTCCATTGGGTTCAGGGATCAATCAAGCCTGGTCTTCCCAAGGAGGAAACAAACTTGGCTAGAAATAATTACCACATGGGGGTCCAGTGATTTAAGACTTCTTGCTTCCACTGCAGGGGGCATGGGTTTGATGCCTGGTTGGGGAACCAACTGAGGCCAAATACAAATTATCATATGAGAATATTAGTCTTCTTGTCTGTAAACTGTGTGTGTGACTTCTTTGACTGAAATGCTCCTCCCCAGTCTCTTTCCTGAGTCAGTTCCTCCTCACACTTCACATCTTACCTTAAGCGTCATTTCCTCAGGGAAGCTGTCCTGACCCCTGGCTTTTGTAAGTCCCGCCAAAGCAATGCCCTGCTTTCCTTCCCTCTCCCCCATGTGTGACCAGATCTTCTTCAGTGTGATCTTGGGATTGATGTCTCTCTCCTCCACTGGGCTGTAAGGAGGCAGGGCTTTATGCTCCAGCGGCCTCTCAGTTGGGCTTCCCTGATGGTTCAAATGGTAAAGAATCTGCCTGCAGTGCAGGAGACCCAGGTTCGATCCCTGGGTCTGGAAGATCACTTGGAGGGAATGGCAATTCACTCCAATATTCTTGCCTGGAGAATTCACCTCAATAGTAACTGGCTCTTATAGTCAGCACCCAAAAAAGATCTGTTGAGCAGATGAATGGGCCGCAAAAAAAAAAAAAAAAAAAAGGATAATAATGGTTATTTATGAACTGTGTACCCGGCACTGAGCTAAATTCTTTAACCGCATCATGTTAATCTCCCCAACAACCCTCCGAAGGAGGTGGTGTGATTATTCTCACTTTACAGAAAAGGAAAATGAAGTCGAGGGATGTTAAGTGACTTGCTCAAGGTCACTCTGCTTGTTAGCACAGGGCTGAGGGGCGGGATTCATATACAGGTCCTTCCCACCCCCAAAGCAGTGAAAGATGCGGAGGTGAGTCCCGGCTGCGGTCCGCGCGGACGCACCCGAGCCTGCGGAGCATCCCTAGGGAGGGAGTGGGCAGTTTCCCCCGGCTCCACTCCGAGCCTGTGGTGCAGCGCCCGCCCCCGGTCGCGGGTGCAGACTGGCGGCCGCCTCCGGGCCACGTGGTGCGCGCGGCGGGCGCGTCCGAGGAGCCCGCAGCGGCTCTGGGCTCAGAGCTCTCCCGGCTTGGAGAGCGGGCGGGAGCCGGGGGCCGGGCCGGTGCGGACGGCGAGGCGGCTGAGGAGGCGCGGAGGTAGCAGGGAGGCCGGGGCTTAGCGTCCGGCGGCGTCGGGGCCGCGGCCTCGTCCCGGCCGCAGCCTCTTCCCTTGCCGCGTTGCTGGCACCGGGTCTCTGCGCCCAGGGCGCACGGCGGGCAGGGACGCAGCCCGGCCGCTTGGCCGCCATGGATCCGGCCCCCTCCCGCGACCCCGAGCTGCAGTCCCAGCTCCTCGCCAACGCGTCGGACGCCTTCCCCAGCGCGGGTGCCAACGCGTCGGGGCCGCCAGGAGCACGGAGCGCCTCGTCCCTTGCCCTGGCTATCGCCATCACCGCGCTCTACTCGGCGGTGTGCGCCGTGGGGCTCCTGGGCAACGTGCTCGTCATGTTCGGGATCGTCCGGTGAGTCCGCTGCGGGTTGGAGCGCGCGGCAGGGCCCCAAGGTTGAGGGTGGGGACCGCGGACCTGGGACCCTGACCTCGGACTCCGCACACCCGGGGCCTCTGGGCTTCCTGAAGGGGGCGCCCGGGGGCCCAGCAGAAAGAGCGCTTCCATGGCAAGGGGGACCGTGGCGTGTGTGTGTGTGTGTGTGTGTGTGTGTATGTGTGTGTGTGTGCGCGCGCGCGCGTTTAACTAACATTGGATAATCTGTTGGCCTCCCCCTATTTCTGTGTCAGACTGTGTGGGACAGTTTGGTGACAGTTGTGTGTCTGTCACAGTTTGTGAGTGCGTGATTCTGTGTTTGTGACAGTACCGATGCGTGTTTGGACCTCCACAATCCTGGTAGTGGTGGGCAGAGATGCCCGAGGTGCGCTGGGCCTCGGGCGAGACAGCGGTGTGTGGGCTGAATATGCAGGTGAGGGTACAGGAGCGCTTGTGTATCTGCATCATGCTGACAGGCGCTTACCAAGTCACATTTGGGGACCATCTGTTGGGGTTCCAGTGTTGGTGTATGTGCTTGTCTCACACTGTCAGTTGGTGATTCTCTCTGTAAGAGCGAGTGACAACGTGACTGTTGTTTCTTGTCGGACCCTGAAGCCCCCATGGGAGGAGAGCATCCAGAGTGGCTCTGGACACTTGTGTGTGCATCTGCTGAGGGGTCGCCATGGTTCCCGGGTACAGTGGGCCAGCCAGTCGCTCTCTGCTTCCTTCCCCGGGGCCATCTGGTTCTGAGCTCTGGACGTGATTCAGAGAGGCCACAGATCCTCCTCACAAATGTCCCCTCTCTCACCTTCTCCTCTTCTCCAACAGTCTTTATTTATTTTTTTTCCTGGCAAAAGCAAAAGTGATGTGGTTGGGCTGGACTGGAGTTTGTACTTTCATCTCAGGAAGTCAAGTTCTCTTCTATGTGTCTCTGTTCAGTGCAGGGACCTTCTCAGAGAGTCTAAAGCATCATGGGCTTGCCCAGAAGCAGTCTTCCTGACCCAACCCTACCAATGCAGACACAGGCAAAAGGGCTTGAAAGGAAACTCCCATCCTGGTTAACTGGAAATGGGTCATCTGTGCTGGCTGACCAAGGGACAACCCTAAACCTCTCTGGGGCCTGGTGCCACCAGACAGGGCGGAGGGCAGGGGCAGATGTGGATTCACATCTGGAGATGTGAACTGTGGTCTTGGCCCAATTGCTGATGCCTATCACACTGGGGGCCCTTTCCTCTCACCCACCTGCCTCAGTTTCCCTGTCTAGAGGATAGAGACCCAGTCTCTGCAGCTGGGACCATGAGTTCCAGAATGAGAGGTCTCTGTTGGACAGAGCACAGTACACTGGAGTGTTGTGTGGTGTTGGGGTGTTGTGGGAGCTTTGGCTTGGATGATTCCGGGGGAAGCTTTGCTCCCCCAGGAGGAGTGGAGGGCACAAGAATTTCCTGTTCTTTCAGTGACTCATCACCAGCTCCAGTGGGAAAATTCCCCCAAGCACAGGCAGGAGCAATCTTTGCTTTGTCAGTGGTTCTCCCCACTTTACCTTGGGAAGTAGTCCATGAACTGGCTCTGCCACTGGGGTAAACTGCTTGGCCTCTTTGAGCCTCAGTTTCTTCATCTATAGAATGGGGAAGTAATAGAGTCTTGACAGTGTTTTTGTGAGGTGGCACTCAGAGAGCATTATAAATGCAGCTGGCATGGTGTCTGGACCCAGTAAGTGTGAGGAGGAGGAGTAAGATTCCTCAGAAGGAGAGTGAGGGGGTGCTTTTCCTAAGGTGGGCCTGGGAGTAGCTCTGATTCCAGGAGTCCCAGGTTCCTGCACTTGCGCTCTCGGGGGCTGGGGCGGAGGTCTCAGTGCTCTGATCCGGGGAAAGCCAAGTGTCAGTGTGCTCACTTCCACCTCCAGTCTCTTTCCTGGGGCCTCTGACTGGTCGGCTGATGAGTGAACCACCCCGCCCCCGCCCCGCCCTGCTGAGCCAGGGGAGGGCCTCTCACTTCTGAGGGTCCACTGAGGGTAGGCTCTGGGCTCCATGTGCTAGGGTGCTGCCCATCAACCTTCCCCAAATCACCCTGTGTCAAGTGCATCTTGCAAGCAGCATAGCGGGTCCCTTAGGTCCCTGTGTCGCGCACACATTTCCCGGAGCAGCCATCTATGTGATCACTGGGCCTGACTGACTGAATCCTCTCCTGCAGCCTGGTAGGATAGGCATTAACATCCCCATCATTGTCACTTCCAGTGTACAGGTGAAGAAGCTGCAATTCAGAGGGAGGCAAGGTGGCTTGTTCCCCTAGGTCCAGAACTTTTTCCAGAGCTGCCTGGGGTAGGGGACAAAGAATTGCATAGAAGGAGGGGGCGGAATCCTATCCCTCCTCTTGTCCTAGGGTTCTCAGAGAATGATGGAGACAAAAGCACGGTGACTACACACGTTATTCAGCACATGTGCTTTAGGCGGCCATCCTTGGGGAGGGGAATGACAGGCCCTGGCACTTAGTCCTCCCCCACTGAAAGGGAGGCTAGGGACAGGGCAACTGTCTGGGGCTCAACTTCTGCTGGCAAAGTCCCAAGAGCAGTGTGTATACAGTGGGGAGCCAGGATGAAGAAAACCTCCGGTGTATCCATGGTTCTCTGAGCATGCAGAGCTCAGCCCCACCAGTGAGTGAGTCAGTTGATTGGCTGAATGAATGAGTGAGTGAATGGATGAATTCTGCCTGTGAGTCCTGAGCTCAGCCTACTTGGAGAGCAGGGGAGGGTTTGCAAAAATGATCCAGAAGGCCGTTGGGACAAAGAAGGAGGGAGGTGAGCGGCAGAGCTGGGGCTCTGAAGCCAGACACTGCTGCTGCTAAGTCACTTCAGTCGTGTCCGACTCTGTGTGACCCCATAGACGGCAGCCCACCAGGCTCCCCCGTCCCTGGGATTCTCCAGGCAAGAACACTGGAGTGGGTTGCCATTTCCTTCTCCAATGCATGAAAGTGAAAAGTGAAAGTGAAGTCGCTCAGTCGTGCCCGACTCTAGCGACCCCATGGACTGCAGCCTACCAGGCTCCTCCATCTATGGGATTTTCCAGGCAAGAGTACTGGAGTGGGGTGCCATTGCCTTCTCCAGAAGCCAGACACATCAATGTGCAAATCCAGAGTTCAAAGCCACTTACTTGCTGTGTATTTGGACTAGTGACTTCACCTTTCCGAAGCTCGTTTCTTCGCGTGTAAAGTGAATGTAACAGCAGCGCATCTGGGCTGGTGGCGAGGATTAAAGGAGACATGTTGTGTCTGAGCCCTTTAAGCCCTTTGAGAACAGGGAGGGTTTCTATGTGAAGGAATGAAAAGAAATAACTCATTCAATAAAAATCCATGCTAGATGCTGAGATGTGATGGTGGGGAAGAAAATCCACCATCCCTGCCCTCGTGGAGCTTAGGTCTGGGAGAAATAGACATTCATCCACTAGTCATCCAACAGCTAGAAGTTTGCAGCTGTGCTGAGGGCCATGGAAGAGTGAGCTGTGAGACCCAGGATCGGGGAGGGTCTCACCTGGTCTGGAAATTCCAGGAAGGCCTCTGAGGAGCTGAAGGGTATGGAGAGGGTAACTAAGTAAAAAGGTGAGGAACAAGGCTGACATACATGAGGGGCTGGGAAAAAAAAGATCACAGGAATCTCAGAATCCCAGAGCACAAAGCACTCCCTGTTCCCCCATCCCAACTTCCAAGGATATGCTTGGGAAGCCTGTTCACCCTCTGGATACACAAGAGGGGCCTCTGGGAATTGCACTCTTAGCCAACAGCCTGTGGTTTCTGAAGTTTCCATGAAATGTGAGCAGGAGTTTGGGGATATGTGGTCCCCAGGCAGATGCTCCCTCCCTCCCCTTGCTGGGTGAGTTCAGCCAGTGCGGGGACTTGGGGAGTCTTTACAGCAGATGCCCGACAACCCCTCCTTCCGGGTCGAGTCATGCCCTGAGCAGGGCTGGCATCTCAGAGTTCCCATCCCAGCTCTCTAGGTGGAGTGGAGTGTGAAGGGCTTAAGGATCCCTGCATCTCTGATGACTCTGTCTTTAGAAGTCATCAGTGATGATGCCATCTTCCCTGTACGTGGCCCAGAACTTCCTGGTTTGCCTACCCCAAATTCAGGGAGGAGAATGGAGTCGATGCTTCTCCGGTGTGGCTGCTCGTCCGCCTGCCCTGTCTGCTGCCTCCTCCTCTCCCTGACTCTGGTTTGGGCGTGTTTATACCTTGCTGTGTCTCTCACCAACCCCCCACCAGGCCTCCCTGTCTCTTCATGACTCTGTCTCTTGAGCTCTTCCTGGGCTGGTGTCTCTTCTGACTCTTCTCCTTGTATCAGGTGCCAACTCTGCCACCTGCCCAGATCTTTAGCAGGCCGGATGGCTGCTCTGCCCTGCGGTTTCATCATTTATAAAATGTGGATCGTAGCACCTGCCTAAGAGGCAGCTTTGTCCTAAAGATGACAAGATGGTGTTGCTAGAGCATTGTGTTTTGCCTCCCATCCCAGGGAGCTGCAGCACAGAGCAAGCAGGGAGGGGAGGTTGGGCCTGGCAGCCTGGTGTGGGGCAGGGTCACGACAGATGAGTGAGGCATTCTGGTTGTCCCCTCTGTCTACTGCCCAGGTGCCAGGCGTGGCTGGGACAAGTGCTTGGTGGGGGGAGCCCTGAGTTCCTGTCTTGCTCTTGGAGACCCAGTGTGAACCTCTTGCCTTCTGGTCTCCCTCCCCTCTCTTGCCTGGATTGAGGTCTTGCAGACCCTGGGGCCCTTGGACCAGGAGAGATCCCAGTGAGGTGAGACGGTGCAATGGAGAAGGTCACACCAGGAGGTCAGGTGGTGCTGGTCTACCATCCCTGCTCTACCATGTCCAGTGGTGTGGCTTTGGGAAACGGCTTAACTCTCCTGAGCCCCCTTTCTGCATTTGCAAAATTGTGGTGATCAGGATAGGCTCTTGGGAGGTCTAATTGAGATCATGCATGTAAAGGTCATAGCACAGCACTGGGCACAGAGTAGGCCTTCAGCACATGGCAGATGCTGAGATTAACTGGCACCCCAGTGGCTGTTCCAGGCAGGCAGAGCTGGTGGCCATGAGATTGTCTACACTTTCCACCTTGGGTCCTTTCCTGCTTCCTGCATCATCTGCACATTTACTCATTCAACAAGCATTTGCTGATACTGATCCTGCTGGGCTGGTCCAGCTGCAGCCCCCACGGCCCAGATGCTCAGCTGAAGCCGCATCGTGGGCCCTGGCTTCTGACACAGCCATGCGCCCTGGACCCCCTAGTAAGTTACAGTTCCAGGGACAATTGCAAATTTTCAGAGCTGACGGAGTCTGGAGGCACCCAGCCAGGGCAGGTGGTGTCTGTGCTGAGTCGTGATGTGGGTGGGAGCAGTGGGTTGGCTCCACAGAGAGGTGAGGATGGAGCATTCCAGGCAGGGGGAACAGCATGAGCAAAGAAATCTTCAGGAGATGATCAGAAGGCAGCACTGCAGAGGGCAGGGAAGTTCACCGTGGCTGAACGAGGAGTGCTAGGGGGCAGGGCTGGCAGCCAGGTGCCAAAGCGGGAAAGGTCTTGCAAGCGGGTGTCCGCCTCAACAGGGTTGTCAGGCACGCCTGCTGAGTGCTGAGCTTCAGCCAGGCCCTGGGACTGGTGATGAACCACCGACTACAGTCTCTGCCTTCCAAAATTCCTGGGGGAGTGGGATGCACATATTAGAGGAACTCCATGAGCCAGCCCCTGGGAATTGGAGGGAGTCATTCTGGTGGGGGCTTCGCTGGTGGCTCAGATGGTAAAGAATCCGCCTGCAATACTGGAGTTGTTAAGTGTGCCCATTCGTGTCTGACTGTTTGGACTGCAGCATGCCAGCTTCCCTGTCCTTCACCATCTCCCGGAGTTTGCTCAGACTCATGTCCGTTGAGTTGGTGATGCCATCCAACCATCTCATCTTCTGTCACCCCCTTCTCTTCCTGCCTTCAGTTTTTCTCAGCATCAGAGTCTTTTCCAGTGAGTCAACCCTTTGCATCAGGTGGCCAAGGAATTGGAGCTTCAGCTTTAACATCAGTCCTTCCAATGAATCTTCAGAGTTAATTTCCTTTAGGATTGACTGGTTTGATCTCCTTGCAGTCCAAAGGACTCTCAAGAGTATTCTCCAACACCACAGTTCGAAAGCATCAATTCTTCGGCACTCAGCTTTCTTTATGGTCCAACTTTCACATCCATACATGACTACTGGAAAGACCATAGCTTTGACTATACAGACCTTTGTTGTCAAAGTGATGCCTCTGCTTTTTTAATACACTGTCTAGGTTTTGTCTTACCTTTCCTTCCAAGAAGCAAGCATCTTCTACTTTCAAGGCTGCAGTCACCGTCCACAATGATTTTGGAGCCCCATTTTTTCTCCCATCTATTTGCCATGTGATGGGACTGGAACCCATGATCTCAGTTTTTTGAATATTGAGTTTTAAGCCAGCTTTTTCATTCTCCTCTTTCACCTTTCTGGGGTCAATCCCTAGGTCAGAAAGATACCCTGGAGTAGGAAATTGCAGCGCATTCTGGTTTTCTTGCCTGGAGAATTCCATGGACAGAGAAGCCTGGCAGGCTGCAGTCCAGGGCGGGTCTCAAAGAGTCGTACAGGACTGAGCGACTAACACTGTTACTACTATTCTGGTGGGGAGAGGGGAGGGAGAACTTAAGAGAAGCCTGGATTCAGGCCCAGCATGGCTGTATGAGGGGCTGGAGGCTGTGCTGAGGCTCGAGTTTTGAGACTGGACAGGTTCTTGGGCCCACGGTAAGGCAGCCATGCTGGGAAATGCGGGAACTTGGAGTCACAGGACATGGGGAAGAGGACTTTGGAGCAGTCTGTGCAGAATGGAGTTTAAGAGGATGAATTTGGTGTAGCAGGGCATGGGGCGGATGGAAGGGGTTGGATCAGGGCAATGGAGAGCTGGATGACCTTGGGCAGGCCCCGGAAATCCTAGCCTTGGTTGTCCCTTTCAAACTGCAGTGTTGTGGGACCTGAAGAAGGCAGGAGGCTGGGCCAGATGAGCCCTGGTGAGGCTGAGCAGGGAGGGCAGCTGCAGTCCTGGCCAGTGTCCCTGTGCCTCCTGGCCCTGCCCCGGGGCCCGGCTTCCTAGCCTGTTGGGTTTACTTTCTGGGGAGTGTGTATGACTCATAGGCACACCAGGGAGAAGCCAGAGGAGTCAACTTCCACATTCCTGCCACAGGCCAGAGGCTCCTCTGAGCCACAGTGGGCCTGCAAGGGAGTGAGAGATGAGGACCAGAAGGCTCAGATGGAGCAGGTGGCTCTCACAGCCAGAAAGGGGCAAACCCAGATCTTCCTGGCTCCCAAACCCCTCCAGACCCACTCTACCACTGCTGTCCGTGAGACACATGGGCAGTGGAGGCGAAGGCTGGGCCTGCCTAGTTAGAGGAGGGAGGACCAGGGCTGGGGCGGAAGGCAGATTACTGTCTGCAAACCTCTCAGGCCTCTGTGTGAGGTAACAGCACTTGAGAGCCTGGATGTCAGAGCCAGACTGATCTGGGAATCACATTTACTAAGAGAGGGAGCTTGGGAGATACATGCATGACCTTTCTTGGCCTCAGTTTTCTCATCTGTAAAATGGGAGTAGAAATAGACCCCTCTGAGACCCCAACCCTCACAGGGTGGTTATGAGAAGCTCATGAGGCTGGATGTGAAGGAATTCAGTACAGAGCCGGAACTTGTTAAGTATGGTATACATATTTTCCATGATTTTATCTATTTAGAAGAAGAGTGAGACTTGCATCTCATTCATTTGATTGACATTTCTTGAGCCCCAGAGGAACTAGAATTTTGGGGTGGATACTACAGGGAAACTATCAACTCAATACTAAACATTTTCTTTTACAATAAACACAGTAACACATGTTGCTATAAGTAACACTAGTTATTTCAGAAAATACTGAGGCAGTTAAGCAGAGACAAATGTTACCAATGATCCTACCGTAAAGAGAAATGCTTTGTCATTTTGATGTATTTGCTTCCCATCTCTTTCTGTGTCTCTCACTGTGTGTGTGTGTTTTAATGACATTGGAGTCATACTGTATTGAAATAATGGGCACATCATATGTAATATTTTGCTAGCAGCCTTCTCACATCGTTCAGTTCAGTCGTTCAGTCATGTCTGACTCTTTGCCACCCCTATGGATTGCAGCACGCCAGGCTTCCCTGTCCATCACCAACTCCTGGAGCTTACTCAAACTCATGTCCATTGTGTCAGTGATGCCATCCAACCATCTCATCTTCTGTTGTCCCCTTCTCCTGCCTTCAATCTTTCTCAGCATCAGGGTCTTTCCCAATGAGTCAGTTCTTTGCATCAGGTGGCCAAAGTATTGGAGTTTCAGCATCAGTCCTTCCAATGAATATTCAGGACTGATTTCCTTTAGGATGGACTGGTTGGATCTCCTTGCAGTCCAAGGGACCGTCAGGAGTCTTCTCCAACACCACAGTTCAAAGCATCAATTCTTCAGTGCTCAGCTTTCTTTATAGTCCAACTCTCACATCCGTACATGACTACTGGAAAAACCATAGCTTTGACTAGAGAGACCTTTGTCGGCAAAATAATATGTCTGCTTTTTAATATGCTGTCTAGGTTGGTCATAGCTTTTCTTCCAAGGAGCAAGCATTTTTTAATTTCATGGTCGTAGTCACCATCTGCAGTGATTTTGGAGCCCCTCAAAAAACAAAGTCTCACTGTTTCCATTGTTTCTCTATCTATTTGCCATGAAG
The DNA here is from genome assembly GCF_019923935.1 of Bubalus bubalis. Taxonomy (NCBI): domain Eukaryota; kingdom Metazoa; phylum Chordata; class Mammalia; order Artiodactyla; family Bovidae; genus Bubalus; species Bubalus bubalis. Next base: position 176,741,880 of record NC_059158.1, on the reverse strand, counting down.
TGATGGGACCGGATGCCATGATCTTAGTTTTCTGAATGTTGAGTTTTAAGCCAACTTTTTCACTGTCTTCTTTCACTTTCATCAAGAGGCTCTTTAAGTCTTCTTCACTTCCTACCTTAAGGGTAGTATCATCTGCATATCTGAAGTTATTGATATTTCTCCCAGCAATCTTGATTCCAGCTTGTGCTTCATCCAGCCCAGTGTTTCCCTTGATGTTCTCTGCATTTAAGTTAAATAAACAGGGTGACAATATATAGCCTTGACATACTCCTTTCCTGATTTGGAACCAGTCTGTTGTTCCATGTCCAGTTCTAACTGTTGCTTCTTGACCTGCATACAGATTTCTCAGGAGGCAGGTCAGATGGTCTGGTGTTCCCATCTCTTGAAGAATTTTCCACAGTTTGTTGTGATCCACACAGTCAAAGGCTTTGGTATAGTCAATAAAGTAGAAGTAGATGTTTTTCTGGAACTTTCTTGCTTTTTCTATGATTCAGTGGATGTTGGCAATTTGATCTCTGGTTCCTCTGCCTTTCCTAAATTCAGCTTGAACATCTGCAAGTTCATGGTTCACATACTGTTGAAGCCTGGCTTGGAGAATTTTAAGCATTACTTTGCTAGCGTGTAAGATGAGTGCAATTGTGTGGTAGTTTGAACGTTCTTTGGCATTGCCTTTCTTTGGAATTGGAATGAAAACTGACCTTTTCCAGTCCTGTGGCCACTGCTGAGTTTTCCAAATTTGCTTCTTTGAAGACATGATTTTATTTGGCTGTGCTGGGTCTTAGTTGAAGTACGTGGGGTCTTCCATTTTCATCAGGGCATGTGGAATCTTCAGTTGCAGCACTCAAATTCCTAGTTGCAGCGTGTGGGATCTAGTTCCTTGACCAGGGATGGAACCTGGGCCCCCTGCAGTGGGATGGCGGACCCTCAGCTCCTAGACCACCAGGGAAGTCCCTGCAGACATGATTTTTGATAGCTGTGTTGTATGAATGTCTTTTATATGGGGGTACTTATGCTATTTCCCATATTATGCCAATCTGAATAATGTGTCTGTGAATGTTCTTAAATCCATATCTTTGTGCACATCTCATATTATTTCCTTAAGGAATTTTCTGATAGAGCTCTTCAGGGAGGTATGGGCCACTGTGTAATACAGGGAGTTTCCTGTCCATGAAGCTGTGCAAGAGGGTTCTGGCAAACCATCGTGTGGAGGCTTGGCACTGGAGATTCAGGTAGAGAAAAGATAGACAGACATAATTTCAGGCTCCTCTTCCCGCAGCTGGGACTGGAGGAAGAATGCTTCTCAGATTTCCCTTCTCCCCTTCCTGGAGGATGATGCCTGAACTTTAGAGGAAGAGGGCTGTGCAAGGGCAAGACATGATTTTATTAACGTCAGAGTCCTGGGACCTCTAAATCTAATTGGCTACCCGGAACATCATAACATGCACAGGAAGAGGGATAATCGAGGGGTAGAGCAGAAGCCAGGCTTAAATTAGCAATTTACCATCATGCAAGCTGCAGCGGCCCCATTACCAGCTGAGGGGCATGGAGTAGGATGGGGTGTCTGGGTTGTGTTCTATTGATTCAGAGCTCCCAGTGCAGCTGCAGAAATCAGCAGCTTTGTCTCTGGCCTGGGTGGGTGTGTACAGCAAGAATTTTTTCTTCTGTAGCTTCCCAAGTCCTTCTTGATAAGTGGAAGGAACTCAAACTTCAGAGTCCTTTGAAGTCAAAAAGTCCCATTCAGGGGACTTCCCTGGTGGTCAGTGGCTAAGACTCCATGCTCCCAATGCAGCTGGCCCAGGTAAGCCCCATTCAACAAACATGACACAGGGAGAGGTGGAAATGGCCTCGCTGTCCTCCCCTGCAGAAGTAACCTTTTCACCAGGGCATAGAATTTTGAATCACGGATGATGATTCTCTTTATTGAATATTTATTTTGTGCCAGGCGCTCTGCTTAGAGATGTGTATATATTATCCTGTTTAATCCTCACCCTATTAGTGAGTACTGTTTACCCCGTTTTCTAGATGGGGAAACTCAAGGCTCAGAGAATGTTTGATATAATAACATCCTCAAAGTCCTGGAGTCGGATTGAAGTCAGGTCATTCTGATTGCAGAGCCCACGCTCTTTTTGTAAATTGAAGATTAGTTGGTTTACAATGTTGTGTTAATTTCTGCTATTCAGTAAAGAGATTCAGTTATATATATGTAACTGAATATATACATATGTTCTTTTTTATATTCTTTTCCATTGTGGTTTATCTTAGGATATTGAATGTAGCGCCCTGTACTATGCAGTACAGTAGGACCTTGTTTATCTATCCTATTTATAATGGTAATAATTTGCATATGCTAATCTCGAGTTCCCACTCCATCCTTCCCCCACGGCAGTCACAAGTCTGTTTTGTCTGTGAGTCTGTTTCTGTTTGGTAGATATGTTCATTTGTTTCATATTTTAGATTCCACAGAGAAGTGGTATCCTATGGTATTTGTCTTTCTCTTTCTGATTTGTTGCACTTAGTATCATAGTCTCTAGGTCCATTTGAGTTGCTTCAAGTGGCATTATTTCATTCCTTTTTTATGGCTGAGTACCATTCCATTGTATATATGTACCACATCTTCTTTATCCATTCATCTGTCGATGGATATTTGGAGTTTCCATGTCTTGGCTGTTGTGAATAGTAGAGCTACATGCTTAGCCACTGCCTTGTCCTCTGCCATCTTGTGTGTCAAGTTCAGCCCCTCCGATTTACCAGTGAGTAAACTGAAGCCTGGAGAGGTTCTGTGTCTTTTGAATCAGAGGCCAGTGCAGGACTGGAACTTTGCTTTCCCTCACTTACATCTCTTTCCATGCTTGGGATTATCTGAGCCAAAGGGTGTCTGGAAACAGGAGTAGCTGGGAACGTTACAAGTGAGTTCCTACACAGGGCAGCCCAGCCTGGGGGCCACTGACAACACAAAATGGGCCCAATGAACCCAGTTCCCCCAGGGGCAAGGCCAGCAGCTGGTGAAGCAGCCTATCCTTTAGAGATGGGATTCAAATCCAGGTCTGCTTCTTGTTGGCCTTCCACCCTTGGGCTCACCTCACTGAGCCTGTTTTCTCCTCTGAGAAATGGGGATGATAGAAAAACACCTGCGTGGCAGGTAAACATATATTTGGCAGCTTGTCCTAAGTACCACGCAGGGTTCTAGGTGCTAGGTGTGCAACAATGATCAAGACGCAGTCCCTGTCCTCATGGAGCTGACATTCTAGTGGCAAAAAGTTAGATGATAAAGAAATAGATGTAAGGCCAATGGCATAGGCAATGAAACCAACTCAAGCAGGCTCAAGGAGAGAGAATGGCGGGGCTGCTGGTAAAGATGGGGAGGATGGTGGGGGACAGGGGAGGAGACCATTGAGTAGAGGCCAGTTGCTGGGAGGAGGTGTTTTAGCAGAGACAACAGTGAGAGCAAGCTTTAGGGGAGATGATGCAGGGCCTAGCGCAGGGCCTGGCCGGTATCAGGAGGTTATTGGTGAGAACGATGCCTTTTGGCTGGTTGCCTGGGACTTGGGAGCAGGGGTAGGGATTAAGCCAAGGGAAAGAAGCTGCTTCTCCCAGCCAGGCCAGATGCCCCTGCAGGACAGATGGAGGTAATCTGTTTCCCTTGGTTACAAAAACTCATCCTCCTGAAGTGCCGGGAAATGCCCCACATTTAGTGATTTTCCATTCCTCTCGGTGAGGAGGGCAGGAGCTCACACGTGGTCACAGGGCTGCCCTGTTGGGAGGGGCAGGTGGCCCCAAGACATTTCTTCCATGGGCTCAGGCCTGGTCATTCTGGATAAGCGAGAGGTCTACAGCAAAGCATGGCATATCGACTTGTCGGACTTAACATCAAAGATACCACTGTTGACCTTTCTCGAGGGCTGACACAGTGGGCAGCTCTGTACCGAGTGCCTCACATACATGGTCTCTTTTAATTCTCCCAACTTTTTGACATACATGGTCCCTTGTTTCTTTCCATTTGACAGATGAGGCCACTGAGCCTCAGAGGTGGTAATTTGCTTGCTGAGGGCATCAGTGGGTAAATGGCAAAGTCAGCCTTTGAACCGAGGCCTGAGATTCCTGAAGGTCAGTCATGCAGTGCCCATGAAGGAATGTCCGTGAAGGAGGTCAAATTCAGGATACTCTCTGGTCCCAATTGTGGAAAAATGACTCTTTTGTACAGCAAGGGATTACAAGAGGCTGTGGAACGGGGTAGGTTGATTTATAGTTACGAAAATACTGAATTGTTGGGGACTTTTCTGGTGGCCCAGTGGCTAAGATGCTGCTCTCCCAATGCAGGGGCCTGGGTGTGATCCCTGGTCAGGGAACTAGATCCCACAGGCTGCAACTAAGAGTTCTGCAACAAAGATCCCACAACTAAGACCTGGCACAGCCAAATAAAGAAAGAAATAAAAATAAATATTAAAACAATAAGAATAAAATAAAAGACTGAACTTTTAATAAATAAAACAAAAGTGAGACTGCTGTGTGTCAGGCAGAAGGAGGTATATATAATAAGGAATGCTCAGCATGGCCAAGGGCCTGGAGTGGGGAAGCCTGGGCTTTTCAGAACATGTGACTTTAGACCCTGGTTCTGTTCCCTCTGTGCTTCTTGACAAGCACCTCTCTGTGCTACAGTTTCCTTCTGTGAATGAAATGTATTGATACCCACTTCCTAGGGTGGGTGTGAGTCAGAGGAGACTGAGTGTGAAGTGCTCTGCACGAGGCCTGCCTTGTCCATCGTCCTCCAGGAGTGGCCCTGGGTGTGAGGTCAGTGGAGGGACAGATCAGGCAAGGTGTGTAGCATTCATATAAGATCACTAGGGATAATAAAGTTATGGGCATTTTTTACACTGAATTATGGGATGGGAACATTCACTTGGCAATGGCAACAACTCAAAATAATTAAGAATCCAACCAGTTAAAACTGTGGTAAAAACGAGCTTGTGCTTTGGCCGTATTACAAGGTGCCATGCTGGAAACCTTCCATGCAAAATCTCACTTAATCTTCATAGCACTTTTATGAGAGAGGAACCACTGAATATGCCTTTACAGATAGTGAAGTTGAGGCTCAGAGATGTAAGACTTTTGCCCGAGGACGCCAAGGTTAGAAAGTGTTTGCCTGGCCAGGCCTGCCCTCTCTCCACTGACCACTGCCCTTCATCACACTCGACCCCCTAAACAGCCTAGCACTCTGGTGGTTGTCATTGTCCTTTTCGGGGTGAGGAGATGGTGGCTTCCTGGCACCAGCCTTAGCCTACATCATGATTTTCAGGTCTGTGTCAGTCAGAACCCTACCAGAAAAAAAAAAAACCAGTGAGATATAGTTCAAGGAATTGGCTTATGCAACTGGGGGGTATGGCTAGGCAAGTTTGAAATTTGTGGGCAGGTTGGCAGGATGGCAACTCTCAGGCAAGAGCTGATGCTGTGATCCACAGGCAGAATTTCTTCTTCTTCTGGGAAGCCTTAGTTTTGCTCTTCAGGCAAAACTCATTATCATGGATAACCTCCTCAAAGTCAACTGATTGTAGATGTTAATCATATCTACAAAATCCCTTCACAGCAACAACTGGATTAGGGTTTGATTAAATTTGTTGTTTAGTCGCTAAGTAGCGTCTGACTCTTTGCGACCCCATGGACTGCAGCATGCCAGGCTTCCCTGTCCTTCACTATTTCCCAGAATATGCTTAAACTCATGTCCTCTGGGTCGGTGATGCCATCCAACCATCTCATCCTCTGTCACCCTCTATTCCTCCCGCCCTCAATCTTTCCCAGCATCAGGGTTTTTCCAATGAGTTGGCTCTTTGCATCAGGTGGTCAAAGAATTGGAGCTTTGACTTCAGCATCAGTCCTTCCAATGAATCTTCAGGGTTGATTTCCTTTAGTATTGACTAGTTTGATCTTCTTGCTGTCCAAGGGACTCTCAAGAGTCTTCTCCAACACCACAGTTTGAAAGCATCAATTCTTCACTGCTCAGCCTTCTTTATGGTCCAACTCTCACATCCACACGTGATTACTGGAAAAACCATAGCTTTGGCTCTATGGACCTTTGTCAGCAAAATGATGTCTCTGCCTAGATATGCTGTCTAGGTTTGTCATAGCTTTTCTTCCAAGTTGCAAACATCTTTTAATTTCATGGCTACAGTCACCAGTCTGCAGTGATTTTGGAGCCCAAGAAAATAAAATCTGTCACTGTTTCAATTTCTCCCCCATCTATTTGCCATGAAGTGATGGGGCCAGAAGCCATGATCTTAGTTTTTGAATGTTGAGTTTTAAGCCAGCTTTTTCACTCTCCTCTTTCATCTTCATCAAAAGGCTCTTCAGTTCCTCTTTGGTTTCTGCCATTAGGGTAGTATCATCTGCCTATCTGAGGTTGTTGATACTTCTCTTGGCAATCTTGATTCCAGCTTGTGATTCATCCAACCCAGCATTTTGCATGATGTGCATATAAGTTATATAAGCAGGGTGACAATATATAGCCTTGTTGTACTCCTTTTCCAATTTTGAACCAGTCTGATTTTCCATGTCCAGTTCTAATCATTGCTTCTTGACTTGCCTACAGGTTTCTCAGGAGGTAAAGTGGTCTGGTGTTCCTCTCTCTTTAAGAATTTTCCAGTTTGTTGTGATCCACACAGTCAGTGTTTAGTGTAGTCAGTGAAGCACAAGTAGTGAGTTTTTCTGGAACTCCCTTGCTTTTTCTATGGTCCAATGGATGTTGGCAATTTGATCTCTGGTTCCTCCGCAATATTGATTAAGTAACTGGGCACTGTAGCCTAGCCACATAGACACATAAAATTAATGACCATCACAGGGTCAAACAGACCTGGGATTGAGTCCTGGTCATATAGCCTACTGGCTCTATGATCTTGGGCAAGTTTCTCTGCCTCTTTGAGCCTCAGAGTCCCCTGGTCTGCTAAATGCAGTGATAATGCTCACCAGAGTAATTTGTCATGAGGACTAAGTGCAATGATGGAAATCAAGTACCTTCATCCAGTGCCTGTCATATAGGAAGAGGGGAGACACACACAAACATCAGTGGTCTTGAATTGGGCATTTTCTGGCTGTAGTGTAATCGCACGTTCCAGCGCTTGTCTTCCCTTTTATACTGGTGGCTCTTGGAGGGCAGGGACTGCATCCCATTCATCTTCTATCCTGTTTCCTAGCTCAATCCCTGGCTCTGAGGAGGCTTCACTGAGTGTTTCTTAAATATCTAGTTGGCATTTTGTTAATGAGATTCCCTCTGAGGGGCTGGGATGTATAAGAAAACTCTCCCAACGACAAGACAAGAGGGAAAAAAGATGTGCAGGAACCTCAGACTTCTGTTTGCTCTACAGTAACACCCCTTCCTTTTCAGCTTCGTAGGGCTTCCCTTGTGGCTCAGCTGGTAAAGAATCCGCCTGCAATGCAGGAGACCTGGGTTTGATCCCTGGGTTGGGAAGATCCCCTGGAGAAGGGAACAGCTACCCGCTTCTGTATTCTGACCTGGAGAATTCCATGGACTGTATAGTCCTTGGGGTTGAAAAGAATCGGACTCGACTGAGCGACTTTCACTTTCACTTTTCACTTTCTGCTTAGTAAGTCTTTTCTCCAGGGAGCCTTCTCTGATGCCTCCTCCGTGTTCCCACAGGGTCCAGTGCATGCCGCATCGGAGACCCATACAGTTTTCAAACCCCTGATCACTCATTCCTCTCTCCCCAGATGAGGGGGTGCAGTGAGCATCCTTTGGAGCCCCAGTCTAGGGTCTGATACTCAGGTAGCATATCAGTAGGTGTTTGGAGGAGGGACATGTTCTATTTCCAGAGACCCATGGGCTGATACGTCACATCTAAGGAAATCTGCCTCTGGGGCAGTGTCCAGCTGCCTCATCCGCTGGTCCAGTCATCCTTACACTAGAAGCCAGGATGGAGAAGAGTTTCTCTTCCCTGCCTCCCATGGGTGTGTTGTGGTTCTTGAACTGAACCGAACAAGGTGCCTGCCCTGTTTATTGCTGAGTGCGCTCTGGAGGCCACCCCACCCCCCTCACTCATGTGCAGCTCAGGAGCCTTGTATTTCTACGTTTCAGCCTTTAATCTTCTCTTTCTACACGCTTGCTGGGCCTCGTTGTCATTAACCACTTTCCTTCTTCAGGCTTTGCCAAAACTGAGATAGCTAATTAGTTTCTGGCTACTCGCCACTAAGATGGTGGGCAGGGTCGTAGCTCGCTGCCCTCCCTGCCCACCACGACTTGTTTTGCCAGTGAGAAGAGCAAGCATCCTTTGTTTACAAATACAGGGAGCCTCAGCTGGACTGCTGGGTGGCCGTTACTTTATTTAAGCTGTTCACCCCTGTAGCTATGCCTTGGTTTCCTCATTTGTAAAACAAAGGGATTGAACTTGACCAACTGAGAGAAGATGGGGTAGAGGTCAGGACTCTGGGTTCTGGAATTAACCCAAGACTTACCCAGGCCCTGCCACTCCTAGCTCCAGGATTTTGGGTGAGTCACTTCAGCCCTCTGAGCCTCAACCTTTCTCACCTGTAAATGGGGAGAATAATGGTCACCTCCTGTGGTGGTTATGCCCCTTCAGTGGGATGGTGAACACACATATGGCCCTTAGCAAGGCAACTGGCACATAGTAAATGCCCAGTAAATACTCTTATCATCTTTCTTTCCAGTGCTAGCATTCTATATTTCTGATGAAAAAAGTCTTTTTGCCAGGCTTGCAGGGGAGTGGATGTTGCTTCTGTGTTTTAGGCCACTGCTGGCAAGACGGTTATCCTTATGTGTTCATTCCCTAGGGCTGCCGTAACAAATCACCATAAACAGGGTGGTTTATTTTTACTTTCTAAAAAATATTTATTTTTATTTGGCTGTGCTGGGTTGCAGCAGGCAGGATCTTAGACATTCCGTGTGGCATTCAGGATCTTTAGTTTTGGCCTGTGGACTCTAGTTCCCTGACCAGGGATTGAATCCAGTCCCCTTGTCTGGGGAGCATGTAGTCTTAGTCATTGGACCACCAGGCAGTCCATAAACTGGGTGGTTTAAAACAATAGAAATACTTTCTTTATAGTTCAGGAGGCTCGAAGTCTGAAATCAACAGGACTCTGCTCCCTGTGAAGGCTCTGGGGAAGAGTCCTTGGTCCCTGAGCTTCTGGTGGTGGCCGGCACTCGCTGTTATCCTCTGGGCTTGTAGCTGTGTCCCTCTAATTCTTGGCTGTGTTGTCGCTCTGTGTGTGTCTCTGTTCTCCTCTTACAAGGACACCAGTCATATTGGATTTAGGGCCCACCTTAATCTACTCAATAGTACAACCATTTCTTTTTTTAAAAAATAACTTTGTTGTATTCATTGCAGTGGTTTCTCTTGTGTAGCGCGGCTCTAGGGCACGGGCTCAGTAGTTGCAGGGCATGGGCTCAACAGTTGTGGTGAATGGATATAATTGCTCCATGGCATGTGAGATCATCCTGGACCAGGGATTGAACCCGTGTCCCCTGCATTGGAAAGTGGATTTTTAACCACTGAACCACCAGGGAACTCCTTAGATGTGAATTTTGAGGGCAACTATTCAACCCAGTATGCTCTCCAGGGCTCACTTTCCTCCTCTGTTATGAGGATGATAATAGTAGCAATTTCATAGGGTTGTTGGAGTGATTGAATGAGATAATCTATATAAATGTCATGGTAGGATGCAATGTAATACATCAGACTCGTGTTAAGTACTGAGTCTGTGTAGCTGCTGTGTTGGAGATGGTGGCAAAGATGCTGGCAGTGATGGGGACAGTTGCATCCATGGACCCCCCCCCTACACTGGTTAACCACTGGACACAGGGACAGACAGTGTAGGCAGCAATCTTGTCAGGAACTCTGAAGCCGTGGACAGGAGCATGTTTCCCTTTGGCCTCTTACCTTGAACCCTCATCTGAGATTTAGCTCCTGGGAGGGCGGCTTCAAGAAGTAGAAAGAACTTGGGCTCCTAGAAGTCGGGGGAACTGCTATTCTGTGTGACCTTGCACAATTGTCTTTCCCTCTCCAGGCCTCAGTTTTCCCATCTGCAAAGTGGGTGAGGAAGTTTGAACTCAGTGTTCCAGATCAGAGCCTCTTCTAGGGAGGAAGTTCCAGAACAGGGCTCTGTGTTTCATCTTGATGGTGGTAGGTTACCAAAGGGCCAGAAAAGGAGTCAGGAGCCTGGGACCCCAGGGATCATTCTGGGCCCGTCTTCCTCATCTGGACAAGAAGAGAAGCCATATGATACGAATGTGCCAGGAGTGTGCTAGGGAGATCATAGGCATGAACTCATCCCACACTCACCACACCCTCAAGAGGAAGGATGGTTATACCCAGTTCACAGAGGAGCAAACTGAGGCTCAGAGAAGTTAGACCTCACCCCGGGTCTTACGGTTAGAAGTATCTGTTGTTGTTCAGTCGCTCAGTCGTGTCTGACTCTTTGCAACCCCATGGATTACAGCACGCCAGGCTTCCCTGTCCTTCATCATCTCCTGGAGTTTGCTCAAACTCATGGCCATTGAGTTGGTGATGCCATCCAGTCATCTCATCCTCTGTCATCCCCTTCTCCTCCTGCCTTCAATCTTCCACAGAATCAGGGTCTTTTCTAAATCTGACTTTCTGATGTGAAGTCAGCTCTTTGCATCAGATGGACAAAGTATTGGAGCTTCACCTTCAGCATCAGTCCTTCCAGTGAATCTTCAGGGTTGATTTCCTTTAGGATTGACTGGTTAGAAGCAGAGCTGGGGCTTAAATCTAGGTGTGTCTGGCGCCAAAGTCCATGCTTCTCCTTGGCTGCACTTTTACTGTATCATTTCCCAGAGGTGCTGTAATGCATTGCTGCAAACCCAATGGCTTAAGACAACAGAAATGTAGTCTTTTATATTCTTGGAGGCCAGAAGTCCAGAAAGTGTCTCCAGGACTTCATTCCCTCTGAAGGCTTTTGGGGAAAAATCTTCCTTAGCTCTTCAGCTTCTGGTGGCTCCAACAGTCTGTGGCTTGTGGCCACATCAGTGTAATCTCTGCTCCCATCTTCACATGGCCTTCATTCTTCCTGTGTGCTGTGCGTCTCTTAAAGGGACACTTGTCATTAGAGCTAGGGGCCCACCCCAATAATCCAGGATGGTCTCAAGATCCTTAACTTCCATGGTGGTCCAGTGGTTAAGATGCACTCCCAATGCAGGGGGTTCTATCTCTAGTCAGGGAACTAAGATCTTACTTGCACAACTAAAAAAAAAAAAGTATAAATTAAAAAAAAAAACAAAAAAAACCCGTAATTACATGTGTAAAGACCCCTTTTCTAAATAAGGCCACTTTCACAAGTTCTGGGTGTTGGGATGTGGACTTGTCTTTTTAGGGGCTGCCGTTTAACCCACTATGGTTGTGACTGAAACTTTGGTAGTGACCCTACCTGCTGGAGGTGCAAGGAGCTCAGGGAGAAGTAGAAGGAGAGGAACAAAGTTGTGAGCTGGAACAAAGTTGCCCGTCTGGGGTGCATGATGTGATGGGAGCATGGCTTAAGCTGATGTTCCACCAGCAGTGATGTCAGTGAAGTAAGAAATACACAAAAAACACATCTGGGGGAAAAATAAAAAGTAAAAAAATAAATAAAAGGAGAGACCCCACCACGTCTATGTATGGTGGATGCAGCCAGCCAAGGGGCAGAAACTTGAAAATGTATCCACAGAGGCCACCCTTCCTGGTGTGGCCTGTGTCCACGTTAATGGCTTTGGGGTTATAGATCCCACTGAAAGGAGATTCAGCCTCCCTTACCTGCCTGGAGAGATGGGAGAAGGCCTGAGTGTCTGTGATGTGGTTTACCTGCATCGTCTTGGCCCTCCCTTAACCCAGAGGGTGGTACCATCTTTACTCGGATCATTCCATTTTTAAAAAGATTTTCTTTGTTTCTTTTTGGCTGCGCTGGGTCTTCATTAATTATGGGCCTTTCTGCAGTTGCAGCGAGCCGGGGCTGCTCTTCCTTGAGGCGCACAGGCTTCTCATTGTGGTGGCTTCTCTTGTTGCAGAGCGTGGGCCCTAGGCACGGGCTTAGCAGTTGTGGCACACAGGCTTAGTTGCCTGGAGGCGCGTGAAACCCTCCTGGACCAGGTATTGAACCCATGTCTCTTGCATTGGCAGGTGGATTCTTAAGCACTGGATCACCAAGTTAGATAATAATATTCTTGAATGCCTGAGGCCCAACTGAGATGGGGGCTCCAAGGAATGGCTACTCGGTGTGAGAAGGCAGCTTACCAACCAGCCATACCGAGCACTTACTCTTCTTCATATTAACTCAGGTCTCACCAAGCTGGGTGAAGGGAGTACCATTAACATCTTTATTTTCCAACACGTGGACAAGAGAAGGGTTAGGTTTAGAACCTGTGATTTGTGAGTGGAACCAGGAAAAATGGTGCCAGGTGACAAGGAGGGAGTTTTCAGCTCAGATAAAACCAAGAACTTGTTTTCCTGTGAGTTGTCCCCAATGGGAAGGACTGTGCTGCAGGTGGTGAGTTCCCCATCTCTGGATGTACACAAGCAGAAACTGCGTAGTCATTTGTCTGGAGTGCCACAGAGGGAATGCCCTCACTGGGAAGTTTCCTTCTAGCTCTGAGATCCTAGGAATTTCCCAAGGAGACCATCAGATATCTTTGTGCACAAAGTCATTTATCACAATACTGTTTATAATACCAAAAGAGCAGAAGCAACCTATGTGTCTTTTAATCGGAGATTTATTAAGTAACTATCTTTGGGAGCATTAGTGTCTGTAAGTGAGACTAGCTCCAGCTTGTAGTCTGTTCTTTTATAGTCCTGGAGCTAAAAATGTTTTTTTTTACACTTTTCAGTTCAGTTCAGTCGCTCAGTCGTGTCCGACTCTTCGCGACCCAACAGGAATTCCCTGGTAGTCTAGTTGTTAGGACTCCACACTTTTACTGTTAAGGGCTGGAGTTCAATCCTTGTTCAGGAAACTAAGACCTCCACAAGCCCTGAGACCAAAAAAAAAAAAAAAACAACCCGAAACACACAAACACACACACATTAAACAAAAAGCAGAAGAATATGCATCAGAGACCTTAAGGGACCAGCTAAGTCACTTCAGTCGTGTCCAACTCTGTGCGACCCCATAGGCGGCAGCCCACCAGGCTCCCCCGTCCCTGGGATTCTCCAGGCAAGAACACTGGAGTGGGTTGCCATTTCCTTCTCCAATGCATGAAAGTGAAAAGTGAAAGGGAAGTCGCTCAGTCGTGTCCGACTCTTTGCAACCCCATGGACTGCAGCCCACCAGGCTCCTCCGTCCATGGGATTTTCCAGGCAAGAGTACTGGAGTGGGTGGCCATTGCCTTCTCCATTAAGGGGCCTACAGAGCCTAAAATAATTACTTTTTGGCTCTTTACAGAAAAAGTCTGTTGACCTCTGGATTAGAATAACAATCAGTCCCCCCAAATTATATTAATTTGTGTCTGTGGATATGGAAAGATGATTACAGCATATTTTTGAGAAGAAACAGGTTATATAATAGTATTAGAGCCAGATCCCATTTATTTAAAACAGGGCCTGTATATTTGCCTGTTATCTGTCAATGATAGTCTGTCCTACTGATGGTTTTTAAATTTTCTTTATGAAATGATTCTGTATTATTTGGACCTTTTATAGTGAGCAGCTGTTATTTCTGAGATCTGACAAAGCACTGGGGAAGAAAATTAACTCTGAATACTTCCAACAGTCCATGCTGTTTGGGACCCACTGAGTTTTGATCTAGGCTGAAGCATTTTGTTTGATTTGGTTCCTAAGGTGCCATAAGGTCGATCAGCCTGATTGGTGCCCTTACTTTGTTGCTGTTATTGTTTTTAGGTCTCTTGCCCCGTGAGCTCTTATGCATGAGAGGTAAAAGAAAATAGCCCTCAGCTCAGATAAAAACAAATTCGCTCCTTTCGGTAAATGATTTGACAAGATTTCCTTTTGCCGAGGCATAGCTGAGTCACTGCAGATTCAGGGCAGGTAGGGTCAGGCCCAGATGTCCTTCAGGGACCCTGGGTTGGCCTGGGTGGAGGAGAGAAGGGATGAAGGGAGCACCGTGGTCTATCTCAGAGCTCTTGGGTCTGTGGTTGGTTACTTCCAAGGATCAGGGTGCTGACCCTCCGTCCTCCCGGGAATCCCCCAGTAAATGCGATGTTTATGACACGGTTCCTGCCTAAAGGCTGCACTGTCTAGTGTGGCGGACAGATGCAGCGACATTCATTCATTCAACAGATGTGCTTTGAGCACCTGCTTGGAGCTGGGAAGTCCCAGGCTTAGTGGTGACCGAGACAATGCCATGCCTTTGGGACTTAATGTTTTCCTTGTCAAAGAGAGTATGTGAAGGGTGCGCACTCTGGGTTTGCAGGGGAGAAGCTGAAATGGAAGTCCAGAGGAAGGCACCAGGGACTTGGAGATGCCCACAGGGGTGGAATCTCTGCTCAGCCTCTTTCTGCCTCCGCAGCCTTGGGCAAGTTCCTTTATTGCTCCCCATAAATCAGGAATGATAAATCCTATCTACCCCATAGGGTACTGGGAAAATTAAATGATGTAAAATGCTTTCCCAGTGCCTGACACAGAGTCAGTGTCCAACAAATGCTTGTTATCTATTAAAGAATAAAATGAAGCACAGGTGTAAGAAGTACCTAAAATCATGCCTGAGAAAAACCTTGGATGTAGCTGTAATGCCACAAATTCTGGCTGCCACCCTTGTGACCAGAAGTGGACATATTGTTCTGAACTGACCTCTTTTCCTTGCCCCACCGGGCCCCATCATGACATCTGTGCCATTGTTCTGAGGTGTATAAGTCTCTCTCCCCTACCCTACCTGGATTGTGAACAGGTGGTCTCCAAACTCCAGATCATAGCAGAGTTGAGGAATGTGTGAGGGCAAGTGAAGGCTCTGGAACCAACCCACCTCTGGACCAGTTCCCTCCCTTTGGTCCCTGCCTCCAGACTTGGCCCCTCTGCCATGGCTGATGTGTGATAAGCTAGGTCTTAACACTCAGGGTTGCAATGAGGTTGAAATGAAATCATGCATTCAGTGCATTTGGCATACTGCCTGGTACATGCGGGCTTTCCTGATAGCGCAGTTGATTCCTGGGTCGGAAAGATCCCCTGGAGAAGGGATAGGCTATCCACTCCAGGATTCTTGGGCTTCCCTGGTGGCTCAGCTGGTAAAGAATCCACCTGCAATGCGGGAGACCTGGGTTTGATCCCTGGGTTGGGAAGATCCCCTGAAGAAGGGAAATGCTACCCACTCCAGTATTCTGGCCTGCAGAATTCCGTGGACTGTATAGTCCATGGGGTCACAAAGAGTCGGGTACAACTGAGTGACTTTCACTTTTACTGGTACAGGAGAGAAAAGACACTTAGAGAATATTGCTTTAAAAAAAAAAAATGAGCCACCCAAAGCTGTCAGACCCATCCCCTTGGGGCCTTGTACATAGGAGGGAATGTTTTAGTCTTCTTCTGGGCACTGGGCATTAAGATGTCAACCAGTCTAACCAACCGCTCTGGGTTTCCCTGGGGAAGGAAATTCTTACCAGGAGCTTACTTGTCATGAAGAAGCCCAGCTCTCCAGAGACCCAGGAGCGTGTGTGGATTTCCTGTGGCCCTGGCTGTGCGTTAGACACTGAGCAAGGCCAGTCTGTATCAAGTTAAAGGGAAATGGATAGAGGTGGTGCCTGTTCTTCCCTGCCTGGGGCCGGTGGGGAGCGGGGCTTGTCTGACAGATGGTGGAATGGGTTTAGGGCTCTGAAATCAACATGGTCAGGCACTCAGTACTTCCTATAAGGGAAGCCTCCCTGAGGTCTGAGGATTGTTGTTGTTTAGTCAGTCGTATCTGACTCTTGTGACCCCATGCACTGTAGCCCACCAGGCTACTCTGTCCATGAGGTTTCCCAGGCAAGAACACTGGAGTGGGTTGCCATTTCCTTCTCCAGGGATCTTCCCCACCCAGGGATCTTCCCCACCCAGGGATCGAACTCACGTCTCCTGCATTGGCAGGCAGATTCTTTGCCACTGAACCACCAAGGAAGCCCCTGAGAAGGATGGTTGGGAGGAAATTCCCTAGCAGCTGTGTAATTCAAGATGCACTAAAGGGGATTTTGACCTAGAAAAAAAGAAAAGCAATGAGTTTCCCAAGGCATCTTAGAGTCAATAGAGTTCATCCCCAGGGTTGGGCCCAATTCAGAGAGGATTGAATTCTATGAGAAAAATAAGCATAAAAATATCAGGGAAAATAAACCCTTAAAGGCTGCTAATTCTTACCTCTGTGCTGGCTAGTAAGCTAGAGGCTTTCACATGTGTTGGCTCCAAAAGTGTGATAACTCTGAAATTACCAATGAGGAAACGGCTTCAGAGAGGTGAAGTAATTTATTCAAGATCACACAGCTAAGTGTGTTGAGGAGCTAGGATCTGAATGGCATTAAAGAACTTCCTCATCAGACTCTCTAGCTCAGAAAACGGGCACAGTGAGAGCACTTGATTAGCCACAACTTATTTATTGCAGTAAAATACACGTAAAATTTAACCATTCTTAAGTGCACGGTTCACTGACGTCACGTATATTCACATTGTCATGCAGCCATCACCAGCATCCATCTCTAGAACTTTTTTTCATCTTCCCAAACTGACACTTTGTACCCATTAAATAATAACCCCTCAATTCTCTCTTGCTTCCGTCCCTGGAAAGCACCATTCTACTTTCTGTCTCTGTGCATCTGACTACTCTAAGTACCTCATATGAGTGGAATCACAGAGGTCTTTGTCTTCTTGTGACTAGCTTATTTCACTTGGTGCATGTCCTCAAGGTTCATCTGTGTTGGAGCATGTGTCCGAATTTCCTCTCCTCTTAAGGTTTGATGATGTTCCATTGTATGTATAGACCACATTTTGTTTATCCATTCATTCATCTGTGGGTACCTTCGGCTGTCGTGGATGATGCTACTATGAGCATGCGTGTACTGATTTCTCTTCATGACCCTGCTTTTTTTTTTTTTGTCTTTTTTTAGAATTTATTTTTAATTGGAAGATAATTGCTTTACAATGTCGTGTTGGTTTCTGCCATACAGGTATACATATGTACCTTCCGTCTTGAACCCCTCTCCCACCTTCCACCCCATCCCACTCCTCTCTAGGTTGTCACAGAGCCCCAGGCCGAGCTCCCTGGGTCATACAGCAAATTCCCACAGGCTGTCTATTTACACTTGGTAATGTATATGTTTCAGTGCTGCTCTCTCAGTTCATCCCACCCTTTCCTTCCCCCGCTGTGTCCACAACTCTGTCCTCTATGTCTGCATGTCTATTTCTGTCCTACAAATAGGTTCATCAGTACCATTTTCCTAGATTCCATGTATATGTGTTAATATATGATATTTTTCTCTTCCTGACTTACTTCAGTCTGTAAAACAGGCTCCAGCTTCATCTACCTCATTAGAACTGACTCAAATGCATTCCTTTTTATGGCTGAGAAATATTCCATAATATATATGTACCACAACTTCTTTATCCATCCTCTATAATGGACATCTAGATTGCTTCCATGTCCTGGCTATTGTAAATAGTGCTGCAATGAACACTGGGGTACACGTGTCTTTTAGAATGGTTTTCTCAGGGTATATGGCCAGTAGTGGTATTGCTCATTACATGGTAGTTTTATTCCTGTTTTTAAAGAAATCTCCATATTGTTCCCCATAGTGGCTGTATCAACTTACGTTCCCACCAACAATGCAAGAGGGTTCCTTCCCTTTTCTCCACATCCTCTCCAGCATTTATTGTTTGTAGATTTTTTGATGATGGCCATTCTGACCCATGTGAGGTGATACCTCATTGTAGTTTTGATTTGCATTTCTCTAATAATAAGTGATGTTTAGCATTTTTTTTTTTTTTTTTTTAGTCATCTGTATGTCTTCTTTGGAGAAATGTCTGTTCAGGTCTTCTGCCCATTTTTTGATTGGGTTGTTTTTTTCTAACATTGAGCTGCCTGAGCTGCTTGTATATTTTGGAGACTAATCCTTTGTCAGTTGCTTCATTTGCAATTATTTTCTCCCATTCTGAGTATTGTCTTTTCATTTTGTTTATGGTTTCCTTTGCTGTGCAAAAACTTTTAAATTTAATTAGCTCCTATTTGTTTATTTTTGTTTTTATTTCCATAACAACGCTGCTTCTAATTCTTTTGGGTATATACCCAAAAGTGGAATTGTTGGATCATATGGCAATTCTGTTTTCAATTTTTTGAGGAATCACCATGCTATTTTTCACAGTGGCTGCACCATTTTACATCCCCACCAATAGGGCACAAGGACTCCAATTTCTTCACATCTTCATCAGCACTTGTTACTCTCTGGTTTTGTTTTGATTTTTGATAGTAGCCATTCTAATAGGTATGAAGTGGTATCTCATTGTGGTTTTGATTTGCATTTCTCTAATTATTAATGATGTTGATCATCTCTTCATGAGCTTATTGGTCCTTTGTATATCTTCAGAGAAATGTCTGTTTGAGTCCTTTAGCCATATTTTAAAGCTGGTTGTTTGCTTTTTTATTGTTGAGTTGTAGGAATTCTTTAAATATTCTGGATATTAACCCCTTGTCAGATATGTGATTTGCAAATATTTTCTCCCATTCTGTGGGTGGCCGTTTCACTCTGTTGATCATGTCCTTTGATGCATAAAAGCTTTGAATTTTGATGTAGTCCAGTTTATCTGTTTTTTAATTTGTTGCTTTTGGTATCGTGTCCCAGATTTTGTTGCCAAATCTAGTGTCATGAAACTTTCCCCCTGTTTTCTTCTAAGAGTTTTATAGTTTTAGTTCTTACATCTAGGTCTTTCATCCATTTTGAGTCAATTTTTAAATCAGGTATGATATAAGGGTCCAATGTCATATCTACAACTTTTTGAAATAGGAAAAAAAAAAGAATTAGAAACCAACAGTAGGATTTTGAGATGTGGGGAGATAAAATTTATCTTCCTAGGAAGTTCATTTTCTCAACCACTTTTGCTCTGCCCTCCAACTAGCCCCCACACGGTCGTCAGAATGATCTTTTGAAAAACACCTAAGTCAAACCCCATCACTCCCCTGCTTAAAAAGTGCAGCAATTTGTTCAGTGTCTGCCCCCTCCCTAAGATCATAAGTTTCAAGAAGTCAGACTGCCATCTTCACTCCTATAGCCCTTCCTCAGTGCCTGCACGTACCAGCTGCTCCATTGATACCTGTTGGATGAGTGAACAAACTTCAGCTTATAATAATAAGCTCACATTCTTTGACTTTTTCAAGGAATGTGGGGGAGGAAGGAAGTGGAGGAGGAAGGAAGGTAACAAGCACTGAGGGGCAGAACAGCAAAGTCATTACCAGCTGTTGGCACTAGACTTCCTGATTTAAATACCAGCCCTGCCGTTTCATGGCCATGTGACCTTGGCAAATCGCTTCACCTCTTAGGTCTCAGGTTAAGGGATGGCAGCACCTATTTGGGTGATGAAAAGCAATTTGAACAGGAGGAACAGGCCGAGCAAGGGTGAGATGTGGGGCTGAAAACAGGGGTAGGGAATCAATTACCTATAGACGGAACAGTGAGACCCTTAGTTCCCCATCCCTTGTACCCTGCACAGCCAGGTGGCCGCCCCTCCACTCTGCAGGAGGGTTTTTTCCTTGGAGAAGGTAACCTAGGGGGACTGAATTTGCAGCTGCAGACACAGGAAGGGTCACAGCGAGATACCAAAGGAAACAAAAATGGCTTTCCAGACCCCTTCTGCTACAAGGGGTAGCTCTGCTACCAGAATCCTGACAGCCAGAAGTGTGCTCTCCAGGGAGGAAATGGCAGGATTCTTTTCTGAAGCCCCCAAAGAAGGGAGCTACAGTCACTGATATTTAAGTGTTCCTAGAATAAAAGCCAGATCTCCATTCAGTCCACCTAGAATGAAGCACACCAGTTAACAGCCACTCCCCAGCCCCCAGTGTTGTCAATTAATTAATTAGTGCTTCACTCAAATGCCAACCTTTAGGGACTTCTCTGGTGGTCCGGTGGCTAAGACTTCACACTCCCAATGCAGGGGGCCCAGATTCAAACCCTGGTCAGAGAACTAAACTCCACATGCTGCAACTAAAGAGCTGGCATACTGCAACGAAGATTGAGGATCCCGCATTCTACAACTAAGACGTGACACAGCCACATAAATAAACACTAAAAAGAAAAGGGCAACCTTTGATCACATATCACCAGATATCCAAGTCTCCGGGATAAAAGAGGGAGGCCAAAGCAGACAAATAAACAAAAATGTGTGAAGCAGATAGACCATGCAGAGAGCAGAAAAAAATATAAGACAAAAATTGTCAGTATCCTTAGAGACAAAAGAGAAGATATTACGTTCTTGAAATAAGATGCTATAAATGCTATATAAAAAGGAATAATAAGAGAAGAAGAGGCACTGGGAAATAAAAATGAGAGACAAAATAACGTTTTAAAAAAGTCAATAGAAAGGTTGAGAGGTAATGAAAAGGAAAATTCTCAGAAGATGTACTGCAAAGACAGCAAATAAAAAAGAAGAAAAGGAGACAATCAATCTAGGAGGCCCAATATCTGACTACCGGATTGTCCAGGGATTCCAGAGAAAGCAGAGGGGAGGAAAGGACTGAAGAACTGATGAGGGGACATTTTATACTGAAGGGCATAAACCTTTGGACTGAGAGGGCCCAATAAAAATGAAAAAGAGCTGTCTTACGGCATATCATCACAAATGTCAGAAATCTAGGAGTAAAGAGAAGGTCCTAGGACTTCCCCAGTGGTCCAGATGTGCTCCCAATGCAGGGAACCCTGAGGTTCGATCCCTGGTCAGGGAACCAAGATTCCCCCATGCCACGTGGTGTGGCCTACAGCGATAAAAAGAATTAAATTTTAAAAAGAGAGAGAGAGAGAAGCTCCTAAAAGTTTCAGAGGTGGGAAGCATATACTACACACAAAACATCAGAAATTAAAATGGTTTCAGACACCTCAGTGGCAACACTGGAAACTAGAAGACGAGGGAGCCATGCCATCAATTTTCTGATGGAAATGATTTCCAATCTACTATTTTATGTAGAGTCAAAGAAATCAGATGTGAGGCTAGAAGAAAGACATTTGCTGGCTTGCCAGGGTGTAAATTTTTTCCTTCCTATGTACCCTTTCTTTAGGAAGTGACTAGAGGATGTGCTCCACCAAAACAAGGGCATAAACCATGATAAACAAGACTTGTAATCCAGGAAACAGGGGCTCTAACACAGGAGGACAGGTGTTCAGCGCTCTGAAAAGCAACCAGTTCCAGATTGAGAGAGGAGGAGGGAAGCTCCGGGAAGTGGATTCACTAGAAAAGCAAAAGGAACTTGATAGATTATGTGAGTGCACGGAAAAGGCTTTTTGTGGGTCTGCTGGAGTGTTTGAAGAGATTTATCAATGTGTACACAGAAGTAAGCAAATTTAAAAAAGAAGCAATTGTTTTTTTATTGAGATACCGTTGTTTTACAACGTTGTATTGGTTTCTGCTGTACAACAAAGTGAACCAGCTTCGAGTATACCTATATTCCCTCTTGTCCCTCCCTCCCGTCTCCCCATACCCCACCCATCTCGGTCATCACAGAGCACCGAGCTGAGCTTCTTGCATTATACAGCAGGTTCCCACTCTCTGTTTCACACAGGGTAGTGTATTCATGTCAGTCCCCATCTCCCAGTTCATCCCACCCCCCTCCCCCCAGCGTGTCCACATGTCTGTACTCTATGTCTGTGTTTCTATTCCTGCCTTGCAAATAGGTTCATCTGTACCATTTTTCCAGATTCCACATATGTGCATTAATATATGATATTCCGTTTTCAAAAAGAGGCAGTTTTTAACTCCACAAAAAACAAAAATTAGTACCAAAAAACAAATACAATTATAGTATACCATTTGGCTCAGCAGTGGACAGTACCAGAAAGTCATAAGAATGTAAGCCCTGGGGACTTCCCTGGTGGTCCGGCGGCTCTGACTCTGTGCTCCCAACACAGCATGCCCAGGCTCGATCCCTGGTCAAGGCACTAGATCCCATATGCCACAACTAAAGAACTCACATGCCACGACAAAGACTGAAGATCCTGTGTGCCACAACTAAGACCTTGGCACAGCCAAAGAAATATACATAAATAATTTTTTTTTAAACCATGAATGTAAACCCTGGAAAAAAAAATAAACTCTGGATATCAACTTGACTAAACAATTTTAAATTGTGGTAGAACTATATTGGGAGGATGGAGAGGAAGCTGGGTAGATGAAGAGAGTTCATCCTTATTGTGTTGTGGGCCTTAGTGGGGGTTTCCCTGGCGGCTCAATAGTAAAGAATCCACCTGTAATGCAGGAGATTCAGGTTCGATCCCTGGGTGGGGAAGATCCCCTGGAGAAGGAAATGGCAACCCACTCCAGTGTTCTTGCTTGGGAAATCCCATGGACAAAGGAGTCTACAGTCCTTGGGGTCGCAAAAGAGTGACACGATTCAGCAGCTAAACAACAACAAGGAGGAATTAGTAGTATTCACCAATACTTGGTTCTCCCTCCTTCTGGGCGCACAAAAGATTACTTTTCAGTCCCTTGCAATTGGATGGGGCCAATATAACTACTTCTGGACAGTCAGCTTCAAGAGAAAGTGCTGTGTTGCAGCTAGACTGAAGCTTAGATGACTCTGTGTCTGTCCCCTCTCCCTCTGTGGTGGCCAAGGCAGCCTTGGGTTAAGATAGCAGAGCCACAAGATTGAAGCAGGCTGGAACTGCCTCACGGAATATCGATGTCCTGGAGACACTGAATGGATTCTGCAAGGGTAAGAAATAAAGCTTCTTCATGTGTTAAGCCATCAAGATTTTGGGATTGTCTGTTACTGGTGCATACCCTGACTTTGTTATTTTGTTTAGTCACTAGGTCATGTCCAACTCTTAAAGCTCTATGGATTGTAGTCCCCCCAGGCTTCCCTGTCCATGGGATTTCTCAGGCAAGAATAGTGGACTGGGTCGCCATTTCCTTCTCCACTGGATCTTCCCACCCAGGGATCGAACCCACGTCTCCTGCTCTGGTAGGCGGATTCTTTACCACTGAGGCACCAGGGAAGCCCATAACCTGACTTAAC
The DNA here is from genome assembly GCF_019923935.1 of Bubalus bubalis. Classification (NCBI taxonomy): domain Eukaryota; kingdom Metazoa; phylum Chordata; class Mammalia; order Artiodactyla; family Bovidae; genus Bubalus; species Bubalus bubalis. The sequence continues at coordinate 176,718,756 of NC_059158.1, read as the reverse complement.
TGAATACAAACTTCAACAGCTACTGTCTAAAATAGATACATCAAGAAATAGACATTTAAACATATTATTTAGAATTATGGAGATAATCACTAGAAGAATAACTAAAAACATTAGAAGTGGTTGCTCTGGGGAGCAGGGCTGAGAAGTAGAGACGAGGTGGGGCAGCAGGGCAGCTGTTTTCATTACAGTGCTTTGACACTAGGGTGTTGTATTACACTGGCAGAAACCGCGTGTATGCAGTCGGGAGGATTCCTGCCAAACCAACACAGCGGCCGGCTCTTCAGAGGGAGGGCACGCTAGAACGAACAAACGTCTGAGGCAACCACAGATGGGATTGGACAGGGTGGGCGGGCGCAGTGGGGAGGGAGGCCACCCAGATGAAATGCCAGTGTGAGGAGTTTGGTTTTTATCCCCATGGCCATGGGGAGCCATGGAAGGATCATAAGGGATAGAGTTGAATCTGCCTGAGCAAACTCACCTTTACTGTGGGCATCCTAACTCACGTGGAGGATGAATGGTGGGGCAGGAGGCTGCTGTGATGGTCCCCGTGAGAGCTGAGGAGGCCTGGACTGAGACATCTGTACCACAGATGTTGATGGAGAAGCTGCTATTCGTCTGGCAGGCCTGATGATACAGCAGGGTAGGAGATGGGCAACGTGCCCTACCTTCAGGGAGCTTATGTGGGTGAGAGAGACAAAGGGGGAGAAAAGAAGATAAAAGACAGGCGGTGGTTTGTACTTCAGTCTTCGTAAAGAAGACTGAAGCAGTGTAAGGAGATAGAGGGGTTTCCCTGGTGGCTCAGCAGTAAAGGAGTCGTGGGTTTGATCCCTGGGTCGGGAAGATCCCCTGGAGGAGGGCATGGCAACCCACCCCAGTATTCTTGCCTGGGAAATCCCATGGACAGAGGAACCTGGCAGGCTACAGTCCATGGAGTCGCAGAGTCAGACACGACTGAGTGACTTAGCATGCACGCACGCAAGGCGATGGAGGGGAGAGAGGGTACCAAGATATTGGGGCAGCAGCTCCGAGGAGGAGATATTTGAATAGAACCCTGGATTCAGTGAAGGAATGGAGGACTTCCCTGGTGGTCCAGTGGTTAAGACTCCGAGGTCCCAGTGCAGGGGCCTGGGTTCCATCCCTGCTCAGGGATCCCAGGTGCTGCAACTAAGACTTCTCGTGCTGCAACCAAAAATAAAGATTCTGCATGCTGCAACTAAGACCCAACACAGCCGCAAAAAAAAAAAAAAAAGAAGAAGAAGAAGAAGGAACAAGCCATGCAAAATTTGGAAGATGAGGGTTCCGGGCTGAGTGAACTGCAGTCCGGTGGCCCTGAGGTGGGATGGGCTTGATGTGGCCAAGGCACAGCAAAGAGGCTGTTTGTGGTGGGTAGGGGGTGGGGGCGGGGGCGGTGGGGAGCAGAGAAGGGACACCCACCAAGAGGAAGATTCTGGGAGCTGAGGCCTGAGAGGTGGTAGGGGCCAGTCTGTGGAATGTGGAGAGGACTTTGAGGAACTCCTAGGGGACTGAGAATCCCATGGTCAGAGGAGCCCGGCGGGCTACAGTCCATGTGGTTGCAAGAGTCGGACACGACTTAGAGGCTAAACCACCGTCCCTAGGGGGCTGAGAGCCGTCAAGTGGCAGGACTGGTACTGAGGAGGCAAGGAGGACCCGGCTTGGCAGCCAGTGGGCCTCCCCCTCCCTCTACTAGGCCCCACCGACCCCCCGAGTCGGCCGTGCCTCAGCCCTGTCTGGGCCAGCTACAGCAGCTTCATCACCCACTCCCCTTATCCCAGCCCCCTCTGGGAATTGAAGGATCCTTCACAAATCAAAATAGCAGGCAGAGAACAGCCTCTAATTGTTCTGCGTAAAAGAAGTGAAATTAGACGAGTCAGCTGCGGGGTTGGGACCGCCTCCCACACAGCTGTGATCCCGCACCCGCTGAAGGCAGACTTCCCGAGACTTGAAATTCTGCTGTCTCCGAGCAAAACTTTTTGCTTCTCCAGCCCCAGGGCAAATGACAGCTATTTTGGGAGGAAGGAGACAGATGCTGGCCCTGGAGGACAATGAAAGAGTCCTTTTTATTTTTTAGCCAAAAAAGAAAAAAAGAAAATCAGTCACTTTGTGAAGGAGCAGCCTTAGGTGATGTGAGTTCGTTCAGTCATTCAAAACAGTGGGCGCGCTCATGCTGGGGGCACCAGACTCGGCCGCTGTCAGGCAGGTTCGGCCCAGAAGAGCAGAGGTGCGCGGTGTGGCTCCAGCCTTGGTGGAGCGGGGAGAGAGCACTATCTGGGCCCCAGGAGGGCCAAGTTCTCCCCTGGTCTGCCACCGTCGCTCTGTGGCCTCGGATCACTTTCTCACCTCTCTCCAGTGTGGGCTTTAGGTTGCATTGTGGCTGCTTAGTCTTTCAGTTATGTCCGACTCTTTGTGACCCCATGGACTGTAGCCCACCAGGCTCCTCTGTCCATGGGGTTTCCCAGGCAAGAATATTGGAGTGGGTTGTCATTTTTTCCTCCAAGGAAACTTCCTGAAGCAGGGATCAAACCCGTGTCTCCTGCATTGGCAGGTATTCTTTACCACTGAGCCACCAGGGAAGCCCTTTAGGCTACATAGTGTTTCTCAAGCATTAGAGTCCATGAGAAGCTCGCGCACGTGTGTGTGTGTGTGTGTGTGTGTGTGTGTGTGTGTGTGTGTGTGGTGTCTGGTTGAAGATGAAGATTCTCCAGGCCCAATTTCCAGAGATTAAGATTGAGAAGATCTGGGGTGCAGTCTAAGAATCTGTACTTCTCACAGACTCTTCTGGTAATTCCCTCCAGAGTCCCTGGACCACAGGTAGTAAAAACTTTCCCTCAATCTCTCTGGGCTCTTCTTGCTGTGAAATTTGAAGAGTTGCTCATGCCTGGGTTTCTCAGATCATTCCAGGATCATGGAAGTATCCTAATCCCTGCCTTGGTGTCTGTGTGTTTCTGTGATGATCACGCTGCATGGGGATGGTCTGTTTCAGTGTATTTCGCCTCCTCCAGGCTACCTGGTGCCCAGCCTGGGCCTCCCCAGGAGAGGTCATGACTGTAAACGTTGGCCCAACAAGAGGCCAGCTGTAGGGCTGGCAGCTGGGCAGCAAGTAGACCAAGGAAGGATGCTGCCGAGCTCTGGGTGCCCGGCGTGGCTGCAGACATCTGGTTTGGACACCTGGACTCATGCCCTGGGTCAGGTGTGTGACTCTGTCACCTGCTTCCCTTGCCCGCAGCTGGGGAAGTCCAGCCACCTGGGGCTAAGGTGGCCTGGATAGGCCCACCGACTGGGAGCCCTGGTCAACCCTGGAGAACACCCAGGCAGTCTGAGGCCCCAGCCAGTTTGTCTCGGCTTCCTCAGAGTTGGCTAATCATATTCCCCAAAGGCCAGGTCAGTGGCAGAGGCCAGAGGGTCAGGTCACTCTGGTCTAGCCCCCAGCTTCATTTTTATATATGGAGAATAATAACAAATGTCATATACTGAGCACTTACCATGCTCTGAGCTCAAGGCTAAATGCTTTATCATCTGTTATTAAATTTTATAACAGCCCTATGAGGTTGGTAAAAGTATCACTCTTTTTTTTTTTCTTAACAATATGAACACCAGGGCTTAGAGAGGTCAAGTTACTAGCCCAGAGTCACTCAGCTAATAAATAGTAGAGGCAGTATTAGAACTGAGACCTGTTTTCCTCTGGAGCCAAGTTTTATCTTTAAGCATATTGCTTAGAACCCCCGAGAAGATAAGGGTTTTTCCTTGAGTAACTTCCTACTAAAATTACTCCCTGTTGGAGAACTCCTTTTGAATGTGTTATAGTGGAAAGGAGTGATGCTGAATCAGATAGGTCAGGGTTCTAGTCCGACCTCTGCCCCTGACCTTTCCCGTCACTTTGGGTCAGTCATTTCCCTCCGTAAGTTTCATGTGAAACTGAAATCCGTGAAATGGAACAATTATATATGCACTTCCTTTTAAGGTACACTAAGATGAAGACGGCCACCAACATCTACATTTTCAACCTGGCCTTGGCAGACGCCCTGGCCACCAGCACACTGCCCTTCCAGAGCGCCAAGTACCTGATGGAGACATGGCCCTTTGGGGAACTGCTCTGCAAGGTCGTGCTCTCCATTGACTACTACAATATGTTCACCAGCATCTTCACACTCACCATGATGAGCGTTGACCGCTACATTGCCGTCTGCCACCCCGTCAAGGCCCTGGACTTCCGCACCCCTGCCAAGGCCAAGCTGATCAACATCTGCATCTGGGTTCTGGCCTCCGGTGTCGGTGTACCCATCATGGTCATGGCTGTGACCCGCCCCCGGGGTGAGTGAGGAAGGGAGCCTTGGTACAGATCACTGACCACAGGAGGCAGCACACAGGCTTCTGTGGGTTTGTAGACCTTTTAACAGGGTGGGTGTAGGTGGATCACCAATGGAGTATGGGTTGCTGATCAATGAAAGGGTGGATGGCTGGCCAGTGGGAGTGTGAATAATCAACCAATGGGAATGTGAGTAATGGACTGATGGGAGAATGAATGACTGGTCAGTGGTCATATGGGTGGTTGGCCAAAGAAATTTTATGAATGGGATTATGGATGGCCAGATGTGTGGATGGATAGCCAGTGGGGTAAGGGTGACCAGTGAGCAGTGGGGGCCATAAGATCTGCAATCCCATCCCAAAGTCCCTTCCACCCCATTGGCCCAGATGACCAAAGCAGGGCCTAGAGAATGGCCTGCATGGAATGACAGGCGCATTTCCTCAGAGTGAAATGCTGTACCAATTAGTGTAGTATAGTAACTACCTGTATCAGTCAGGGTGGCTGCTGTAACAGCCATAGCTTAACGCAGTAGAAGTTTATTTCTCACTCACATCACAGTCCAGTGTGAGTAAGAGGAGGAGGAGCTCTACTCCACACAGTCAGTCAGCGATCCAGCCTCCAGATGATGGTTGGGGCTACAGTGTGCTGGCATCTGGGCTTCCATGGTGGCTCAATGAGTAAAGAACCCATCTGCAACGCAGGACGTGAGGGTTTGATCTCGGGGTCAGGCAGATCCCTTGGAGGTGGGCATGGCAACCCACTCCAGTATTCTTGCTTGGAGAATCCTATGGACAGAGGAGCCTGGCAGGCTACAGTCCATGGGGTCACAAAGAGTCAGACATGACTGAAGCGACTTAGCACACACACACGTACTAGCCTCTGGCCAGCAGATGAATATGGGAGTGGTGAGAAAGCACAATTACTTGAAATGCAGGGTCCATCACTTCCTAGTGATAGCTGGTTAGTTGTTGCTTTAGTCATGTCTGACTCTTTTGTGATCCCATGGATTGTAGTCCTGCCAGGATCCTCTGTCCATGGGATTTCCCAGGCAATAATACTGGAGTAGGTTGCCATTTCCTTCTCCAGGGGATCCTGCATTGGCAGGCAAATTACCAGTGAGCCACACTGGAAGTCCAGTGATAGCTGGTTACATGACCCCAACTTGATACAAATGGGAGAAGTAATTTAGCAGGTGTCAGAGACACTGGTCACTAACCTCTCTTGAGCCACGCTCTGTCATGGGGTGTTGAAAAGATTAAATGAGATGATAGGTTGTAAAACATTTAGGACAAGGCCTGGCTCATTGTCAAGGCCCAATAAGTAGCAGCTATTAGAATAACTGAGCCTGTGAGATAGACAAGGCAGGGACGCCTGCTTCCATTGGGCTGAAAGCAAACTGAGAGTCAGAGAGGTCAGGTGGTTTGTTTAGCAGGCATCTGGGAGAATCTGGCCTAGAGCCCAGGGTTCCTGTCCCCATAACTGTTGCTCCTTTTTGCCGCCAGGGTGAAGGTTTGCATTGTCGTAGGAGAGGGAACAGGCCTGGTGGGGAGTTTCTTGGCCACCCTCGACCCTCACAAGGGTAGAGTTCCCCGTGCCCTTATATAGTCTCTGAGTGATTTGTCTTGACTCAGCAGCTGGACCTCATTCCTCACTGTCAGCCTTCAGTTTACAGGCCATTAACTTCAGCCCTCCTGGGGGCTGGGCCAGATGGGCCTCCTCATCCCCTGCCCCCTACTCACTTTCTCTCTCATACACACACACACACACACACACACACACACACACACTCCCTAAGTGTGTGCCATTGGCACTCAGTTCTATAAGCCACTTGCTGTGTGACCTTGGACAAGTGCTGTTCCTCTCTGGGCCTGCTTCTGCCACCTGTACCATGAAAGTCCTTGGGTCCAGTTGTGGCTGGTGGTCTGCCAGCCTGATGTCCTGTGGACCCACTCTGTCTGTGGACCCCAGCCCCTTTCTCACAGCTCTCAGGCTCCAAGTCCGCTGGATGGGTCCTCAGATTCCAGGATCCCAAGAGGTCCTGGGAGTCCCCTGGGCCAGCCTCAGCCCTGTATCTGAATCCTATAACATCCCCAAGGTGCTCATGCAGCCTGAGCCCACACTCCAGGAGAAGGGAGCTTATTCCATCCCCTCTTATCTGTGCACAAGAGTGGCAGTCAGAACGTTCTTGACATGAAGGTGAGATCTGCCTCCTTGGCCCTAGCTCTGACCCCTGGACTCCCGTGTTTCTGCCCTGTGAGTGCACTTAGTGTTTGAACCATTCTGTGCTAAATGCTTTCCACACCATGGCCCATTTGATCCTCACAACAACCCTATGAGTTTAGGTACTGTTGTTAGTCCCACTTTATGGAAACTCTGGTAGAGGTTGAACAATTTGCCCAGGCCACATCACACAGTTAGCAGGGCCTGAGTCCTACTCTTAACACGTGCTTTCAAGTCAATCTTAGCAGTACTGTCCCCACTGGAGCTACTTTGTAAATGTGTGCAGTGTTTTCAGTTATCATCATGATAGACATTTAGTGGGCTTGAGCTAAATTCTATCATTATATCACTGCTCCCCACGGGCACAGAGGCTGATAAAGGGACTGGGAGAGACTATATAGAAAACAGACCTCCTTGGTTAGGGCCAGTTTGCTGGGGTCTTGAAGGATGAGTAGGAGTTCACCAAGTGCAGAAGTGATGGAGGACATTGCAGGGAGGAGAATCGAAAAGGCCAGGAGGAGGCAGCGGGGCTTGGCTAAGCCTAGAAGGGTGGGTGAGCAGGGAGACAAAGTCCTTAGGCCCACCAGCCCCTCACCCAGTGTCTTTCCTTGTTCTCTGGCTCAGACGGAGCAGTGGTGTGCATGCTCCAGTTCCCCAACCCAAGCTGGTACTGGGACACGGTGACCAAGATCTGCGTGTTCCTCTTCGCCTTCGTCGTGCCCATCCTGGTCATCACCGTGTGCTACGGCCTCATGCTGCTGCGCCTGCGCAGCGTGCGCCTGCTGTCGGGCTCCAAGGAGAAGGACCGCAGTCTGCGGCGCATCACCCGCATGGTGCTGGTGGTGGTGGGCGCCTTCGTGGTGTGCTGGGCCCCCATCCACATCTTCGTCATCGTCTGGACGCTGGTGGACATCAACCGCCGCGACCCACTCGTGGTGGCCGCGCTGCACCTGTGCATCGCGCTCGGCTACGCCAACAGCAGCCTCAACCCCGTGCTCTACGCCTTCCTCGACGAGAACTTCAAGCGCTGCTTCCGCCAGCTCTGCCGCATGCCCTGCGGCCGCCGGGAGCCCAGCAGCTTCAGCCGCGCCCGCGAAGCCACGGCCCGCGAGCGGGTCACCGCCTGCACCCCGTCCGACGGCCCCGGCGGTGGCGCAGCCGCCTGACCCTGGGCCGGCCGGCCCGCCGCGCGCCCCTCCGGAGGGACCCGGCGGTTAGGCGGAGTCCTAGTTGGGGCGGGGGCCACGACGCGGGGTGGGGCGGGCGGCGGCCCTGCCGTGGGGTGGTCTGGGGCCGGCTGGGAGTGGGCTGGTCGGCGGGGCGATGCCTCTAGGCCGAGCTCAAGGTCAAAGGCTTTGGGTTGGGGCAGGGGGAGCTCGCTAGCCCCAGGGAGTGGACCTGTGGCTCTGGGATTGGGCGGCTAAATGGGGGCCCCTTCGTTCTAGCTGGAGCTGGGTTGGCGGGAGTGAGAGCCTGGTCTGAGACCCGGCCCAGGACCAAGGAGGGCCGGTGCTGCGGAAGGTGGAATCGAGCTTCAAGATCGGGCCCGGTATGATGGGGAGGGGCCTCCTGTGGGGGTGAGTTGAAGGACGGGACGGTGAGGCTGACGGTCCAGCTCTGGACGGGGCTGGGAGAGAGGGCCTGTGTACAAACAGTGGGGCTGCAGCTTGGAGTCCGGTCCCAGCCCGGAGTTCCAGAAAGGGGAGGGGCTCGCCGAGGTCCAGGCCCAATTTGCCATTTTTATGAACGAAGAGAAAATAAACTAGAAACGATACACCTTTTCTCTCCTCGACAGTCGTTTCCCTGGAAGGGGCAGGGAGGCGCAGCATCGAAGTGGAGCTTGAGATGGGACAGTGGAGTTGCAGGACAGGGTAGCAAGCAAGACAGGCCTCAGCTGGGGCGGGGTCCCCACGGGGAGGAGTCAGGAGGGCTTGCAAATCCCAAACCAGAGCCTCCAGTCGGCCTCTGTGCCAAAGGCTGGTGAGGGGGGCTGAGGCAGAGGGAGGGGGCTTCTACTTTGAAGTTAGGTCCTCAAGCCACAGGGAGGACACTTTGGGGGTCCCCACGGCTGTGGCTTCTCTGGCCCAGATGCTGGAGGACAGAGGGCCACGCTAATAGCTCCCTGAGTGTAGGAGGCCCCTGGCTCTGGGTGTGTGTGTGGGGGGGGGGGGTTGGTTTCTAAAGCACCAGGGTGGCATTTTCCTCCTATCAGACACTGGCACCCTATAAGAACCTCCAAGAAATCCTCTCTCCCTTCTCCCAACATCTGGCTACTACACCCAGTATGTCTGATGAACTGCATCCCGGCCCTGGGACCTGACTTGGAAGGGACTGGGGAGAAGAAGGCTTTTATAACCGCAGTGCCAGCATCAGTCTGTGTCCCCAGGTCCCCAATCCCTGCGCGAGCTGCCCCATTCAAGCTGCTGAGGGCCAGGTCCACCAGACTTAGGCATAGAAGTTTTCCTTTTCGTTTGGCATTTTATTCCGGCATCCCCAGATCTTTGCTTCCCCCTATATGAGGGTCTGGTCTGTTCTCTGTGTCCCCCACCCCAAACTTCATCTCCACCACCCCCCCACCTCTCTCCTCTCCCCACAACACTGCCTCTGTCACATACACCCTGACTCCCTATTGAAGCTGTGTGCTGACATCTTTGTAAAAACAAATTTAATTTTCTTCCCTTTTTGGGACAGATGGAAAGAAATTGACGTCTTTGTCTCAAACAGGGGGAAAAAAAAAAGCGATATACCTCTTCTCTCTTTGACAGTCATTTCCTTGGAACAAAAGCCTTTCTCCTCTCTGGGAGGCTGTCACTCCAGCAGGGGCTGAACTAGCATTCTGGGGGTTGGGGCTCAGGCACCAAGGTGGGCTTTGGGCACCTTGAGGGGCAGGGATGCCCTTAGTGGGCAAAACATAGTCACCTTCTCAGGATGAGAAGCCCCAGACCTGGGAATGTCCTTCCTTCAGGAAGTGGCTCCACTAGTGTTCTGGAAGATGTGGGATCATAGCCAGCACTCCGATCAGGCTGCTAAGCTACCAAGGCCTGGGGTCCCAGTCCACCTGGATCGCTGTCACCATCCAAATGGAGCTTGTGACTATAAAGATCTCTGTGTCTGAATAGGGTGGGGGGTTCAGCAAGGCAGGGGACACACTCCAGGACACTTGGTATCATCACTTGGGACCCCCTCCTGCTAGTGCCTTCTGGAGATGTCATAGAAAGGGGACAATTTAGGAACCAGGGAAGACTCTTGAAGGCGGTGATTTGGAGCCAGGGCTGTTTATTCTCCTTGCAAACACTGGGTCCCCTTCAACCCCTCTGGGACAGGTCTGTCTTGAGGCTGCTCTAGACCCAGTCACTGCCATTTCCTGTGGCTGTCTGGATCTGCCTGCTTGTTACCAATCCTGGTATATAATTTTGTCTTGGAGTCAGCAGGGGCTGGGTCCTGACCACGTGCATTTAAGGTAAAGCAAACATGTTGAAATCTACTTCCTGTGCACACTGGGCTCTGGGACTCAGAAGTGAGTCCAATATGGCCCCATCCTCAGAAGGTTCGAGCCAATGCTTGGACCAAAGCATAAATGAATCTTTGCATCTCAGTGTGATGCATGTGAGGTGATAGGGAGCCCCAGGATGGGCGGGGGTGTCACAGGGAAGTGCCTTTTCTAGCTTTTTACTGAAACCCATATTTGTAGCAATTTTGAGAAGGGTGGAAAGGGTCAGAGGGCCTTAAAAGATGACTAGGAGCTAGCCACCAAGAAGAGAGAACAGTGTGTACAAAAGCATAGAATGATCAAGCGCTTGGTAAACCCAAGAAGTTGTGTGCAGCTGACGCGTGGGGCTCAGTCGAATGCTTCCGTGTGCTAGCCCCCATGCCATGAGCTTGATGCCCATCATTTCTCTGGTCCATGACAGCCCAGTGGAGCAAGTAATACTGCCTTTATTTTAAACAAGAAGTCAGGCTCAGAGAGGTCAAGCCACTTACCCCTAATTCACAGAGCCCATTTGTGGTCGCAGAACTCAAGTCCGTGGAACTCCAGGGTCCAAGTTTTCAGTAAATTCCAGGCATCATTGAAGTAGAAGAGCCTTAGTAGCCGGTATCCTGGGGTGACATTTTTGAAAACTTAAAACTAAATGGAAAAATCTGAGGGAAAGGGGCAATTTTCCATGAACTTTTGTTCCTCCTGAAGCTCTCCAAATCTTCAAGTTTCAAAGTGTATTGTGCATGATGCATTTTAAAGCTGCAAATTGACAATGTAATTCTAGATCATCACCGGGCTCTCAAAGCGGTGGAGTAGGTCTGATTTCCTACAAAATTTCCACTCCTCTCTTTTCAAGAGGTGGGAGGAAAGTTTTCGCTTCTGGTTTCAAAATGTCCTACAATTTCATATCTCTTCTTGTAATAGAAGTAGTGGTTAAAGCTGGGGTCAGAGCTTGGTTTTCCCTCTCTGTGTCTGTTTCCTCATCTGAAGAATGGACTTCCTTCATGGGATTGTTGTGAGAATTTAATGAATTAATGTATGTACAGGGCCCAGCACATGAGCTATTAACATGTGTAAAGTATCCATTATTACTCAAAAGTAGAGTTGCTGTGTAAGGTCAGAGCTGGAGACCCAGATGGAAAAGGAGGTGAGCTTTCAGGGGAAGTGATGAAGAGAGAAGAGGTGGAGGACCCAGCCTGGGGATCCCCTGCTTTTTAGGCTCAGGCACCACTATGGAGAGTGAGAAGCTGCCAGAAAGGCAGGAGGAGGATGGGGAGAATGTGCTACCATGGAAACCGGAGGAGGAGGGCGTTCCCAGGGGGAGGGAGTGATGGATAATGTCAAGTGTCATGTAAGACAGGTTGGGTGGGGAGGGCAGGAGAGTGAAGGGAGTAAACTGGAGCCTTCAGGTTCCGTCTTCGGTGTGGCCTGGAAGCCTCGACAGTGGATTCAGAAATCAGCTCTGACGTTAACTGTCTGGCTGTGTGACCTCTGTAAGGAATTTGCCCGCTCTGTGCTTCTGCTTCCTCCTAGACGTAAGACAAGGGAATGAGTCAGCCTCTAATATGATGCTCCGTTTCTAGTAAGTGTCCTGATTTTGACGGATTCTTGACCACTTCTAGCATTAGGATCTTAAGCAAGTCACTTCACTTCCAAGTGCCCTCTCTGAAGGTCGGACAGGGCACATGAAAAGTGAAAGTGTTAGTCGCTCAGTCGTGCCCAACTCTTTTCGACCCCATGGACTGCAGCCTACCAGGCTCCTCTGTTCATGGGGTTTTCCAGGCAAGGATACTGAAGTGGGTTGCCATTTCCTTCTCCAGGGGATCTTCCCGACCCAGGGATCGAACCTGGGTCTCCTGCACTGCAGGCAGATTCTTTACTGACTGAGCCACCAGGGTGCATAGTAGGCCTCCAAGCCAGGGTTCTTCTGTAATAAGAATGGGGGTGCCAGAAGCTGCTGTCTAGGGAGGTTTGCTTGGCTTGGAATTTGAGATGTTCCCCAAGATGAAGAGGGGTCACCATGTCCTAAGAGAGGAGGAGCAACAGTCCAGGTTGGGCCTCCGCTGGGCCCCTGACCCAAGACCAGCCCCTTGGTTGTCAGCAGCAGATCCTCAGCCTGGCCTCTGCCTGCCTTCCTGCCTGGCAACTACCGCAGATCCAGGCTGGGAGTCAGCTCAGGGACTCCAAAACCCCTAGGAAGTGCTCCCCGTGGATCCTGACTCCAGCACTCACACACACACACCCTTTTCTCTTATCATTTATTTACTCATGATCATCTCTTCCTTTATTTCATTTCTGGGCACTGCGCACATAGTATGGAGTCAGGGGAGGTGATGGGTGAGGAGTCTCTAGCAGGGGCTCGAATTGCAGGCCGGGTGGTTCTCGGGGAGGGCAGCTTGGAAATTCAAAATGGTAGCTGGAGGGGAGCTGATGCGGTTAGGATGGACCTCCTGATGGAGCAGAGCGCTAGGCTTGGGGCTTGCTCAGTCTCTGGTTCACCGGCGGCACCTGCCACGAGCCCCACCTGTGTGCAGCTCTTCCTGGACACGGAGTGCCTTCGCATCCCCTTCTCGGTGAGAGGCCAGTGTCATCACTCCAGGGAATACAGACAGCACGTAGGGCCCTTCGTTGTTCTAGGCACTAGACGTGGGGTAACACTTCATCTTCACAGCATAACTATGAATAGGCATTACTGTTACCCCTATTTTATAGGTGAGAAAACTGAGGCTCAGAGAGGGCAATGACTTGCCTAAGGGCACACAGCTGGTCCATGGCTGATCCGGCTAGAATGCTGTCTTGGGTCTGTCAAGTCCACTTCCTCTGCATGCCTGACTCCCAAGCGGACACTCTGTGATTACACAAAGGGGTACTAGGGAGACCCTCGCGTCCAGGTCACAAGTGTGAATGGAGCACCCTCCCTGGCAGGCTCTGTGTCTCATCACCTGGGCGGCAGGGGTACTGGCTGGGCCGCCCGAGAAACTGCTGTGACTTTGGCAGTTGCTTCTCTCCCATCCAGTCACCCTCTGCCTCGGAAGACTGCTTTGCTCTGTGAATTTGTGGACTGCCTACCATGTCTGTGCTGTGTGACCTCAGGAAGTCACTTCACTCCTTGAGCCCATTTTGTCCATCATGGACAATGATGCTCCCCTGGTAAGAAGTTGTGGGGATTTACAAAGAAGCTATGAGTGAAGGACCTGTCTGTGTGGGTCACACAAGCGTTCCTGGCAACTGAACTGCAGTGACACACAGTAGTTGTTCTACTGAGTGGAGGAGAGAGGTGCTTGGCATGCAGTGAGTCCTCAACAAATGGAGCTTTTTTTTAACATTATCTAATGTTCTTGTTTATCCCTGCTCCGACCCCGTCTCTGAATGCTGTAGGTTGGTCAGGAGCAAAGAACTTTCCTTTTTAGCCATCTGCTTGAGTTTGAGTTTCAGAAGGTGGGACAGCACACATTGGAGAAGCAAACTTCAAGAGGATATCTTCTCCCCAAGTACCTTCTACAGAGCTGTCTCCTTTGATCCTTGCCAGGTCTCCGAGACCCTAGATTGGGGCACAGCCTGGGAGGGAAGAAAGGTCCCCAGGTGGCACTGGCCTGGGCCTCCTGGCTTGCATGGTTGAGTCACGGGGATGGAGTCCCCGGGCAGGTGTCAGTGCAGGCGACATCCATCCAATGGGCTCATCTTCTAGAATCTCCTCTTGAAACGAGTCCCAAGCCAGTAGACAGGGAACGTGTTTGACTCTCCATCTCCCACTTGCTGTGTGCCCCTGGGCAGGGCTTTTGTCCCTCTCTGAGCCTCTGCACCATGGACATGGGTTGATGGATTCTGAGGGCACTGCCTTCCTGGGAGAGAAAGAGATGGTTCCCTCATGTTCCTCGATCCCAGAAACAGACATCTATTGGTAAAATGCCCTGGGCATTTGGCAGAGACTGGGAGAACCAGAGGCCCTCTAGGGGTCCAGTGTGTGTCATTGGAGTTGGCCCCCTTTGTGGGTGAGGGAGGCAGGCATGTCAGAAACGAAGCTTGACTCAGACACCTGGCTTTTGCCTCTCCCAGGTTCCATCTGGGGACCAAGGACCCGACTTTCTGTTTTCCCAATAAAGTGAGCCCTGTTCTCAGTGTCTGCAATCTCTGGCTGTTTCTTTTGCACACCCACTGTGGTCCTCTCATGAGGGGAGCCCAGTTTGTGGGGGGATGACCTAGACCTGCCTGCTCACAGAGCGAGAAGTATAGCCCCACCCTCAGGACCTGACTCAGAGGGTGATGTGACACTGTCCTGAAGAACCCCGTCTGGGACTTCCGTGGTGGTCCAGTGGTTAAGAATGCAGGGGACGTGGGTTCCATCCCTGGTCAGGGAAATAAGATCCCACATAACTTAGGGCAACTAAGCCCACTGCAATTACTGAGCCCGTGTCATAAACCGATCTGATGGGAGAAGGGGACACAAGAGACAGCTGTAGCCACTTCCTAGCATGTGCCCCACCCCTTCCCTCCAGATTGACTCCGCCTTCTTCCCTGTGGCCCACCCCCCTAATCTAAGGCCCACATGCTCACAAGCCTGTTGGGGCTCCCACTAATCCCCTTTCCCTCCCTCCCCCTCCCACCTGCTCTACAAGGGCCCTGCCTTTGGTCATGAAAGTGAAAGTCTCTCAGTCGTGTCCGACTCTTTGCGACCCCATGGACTACACAGTCCATCGAATTCTCCAGGCCAGAATACTGGAGTGGGTAGCCTTTCCCTTCTCCAGGGGATCTTCCCAACCCAGGGATCGAACCCAGGTCTCCAGCATTGCAGGCAGATATCTTTACCAGCTGAGCCACCAGGGAAGCCTTTGGTCATAAAAGACCCAAATCTCCTCTGTGCGCGTTCAAGGGCACCCTAGGAGCGGGAGTCAGAGCCTGAAGCCTCAGAGAGCATCCCCACCTCCTCAGGGTTTTCTCCTCAAATAGATGCTGGCCCCGAGGTTACTGTAACTTTGGAAGGTGGACTTCCGGTCCCAGGACCTGCCTCCCCGCCGTGTGAGACCAGGTCCTGAAGAAGGCATCGGGGCACAGAGCCCCTCTTCCCCTCGAGACAGCCTCCCTTCTGAGCCCGGAGCCCTAGTCCTGGGCTGCCCACCTGGGGCCTGCTGTGTCGAGGGGGTGAGGTCCAACACGGGGGAGACTCGGAGCTCAACCGCGACCCCCAGCGGCAGTGTGGGCGGCAATGGCAGCGGGGCTACCAGGCTGCTCCGGGGAGGAAGGGGGCCTGACTGCTTGGCCTCACCCTCCTCAAAGAACCGCCCAGAGGCTGGAAAGAACAGCTCTGAGGGTGTGTGTGGGGGGAGGGAAGAGGAGAGGGAAGCGCGCACCAGAGCTTTAGGCGTTTGAGTTTGTGCACGCTAGAGATTTTCTTTCTTCACCGCTGTATGTATGCCCCGAGGAAAAGCATATCTGCGGGACCACTCCGGGCATCTCTTTCCTTATTTGTAAAACAGGAGAGCAGTTACTGTAACCAGGATTCTCTTCAGGACCCCACAAGACAGCAGCTGTCTTGTAACGAGGGCGCATTATTATTGATGGGGAAACACACTCTGCTTTTCACCTTCAATAGCTTCCAGTTGCCTCAAAAGTCCAGATGACTTCTCCGTGCTCCTTCCCAGTGGAGGATGCTAGGAGCCTGAGCTCAGTCTTGCCTGTCCACCACCTCAAAAGCCCTTGGAGAGAGAAGGGGACCCTCTACAGGGACGGGGCTGCCGAGGCCCAGCCCAAGGGCGGGCAGTTCTCAGAAAAATGGGGCAGGTGGTGCAGGCTCCTCTCAGGTGCCAACGTCATCACACTTCCAGGTCAGCGCCGCTTCCTCTGCCTCCAGGGAGCCTTCCTGGATTGCTCTGTGCTGACTCTTGGCCCTGCTGGGATATCTTGCAGCTGCTATCAGACCCCCACCCCACCCCCATGCTGAGCAAGACCTGCCCTTTCTCAGAAGGTGGCTGGGCCCCCACAGCACTGCCCAGACTCGGAAACCTAGCTGTTTCCTAACGGGGGCGTGGGGAGGGGGAAGGAAATATGGTGGAAGGGAACACAGGTTTTTTTTTTTTTTTTTCCCCTTCAGTGATGTTTATAGTCATTATAGAATGCTCATTATAGAGACTGAGAATAAGCTTAAAAAGAAGGGGAAAACATCACCCATAGTTCCCCATTCTGTTGACATTTGAAAGTACTCCCTTTACCCAGGGGAGCCCCTGGAGGTCCACCATGATTCTAGAACCCTCTGAAATGGGGTCCGCACTCTGTGTCATTAAAAGACGCTTGCTCCTTGGAAAAAAAGCTGTGGCAACAGCGTATTAAAAAGCAGAGACATTACTTTGCCGACAAAGGTGCGTATAGTCAAAGCTATGGTTTTTCCAGCAGTCATGTATGGATGTGAGAGTTGGACTATAAAGAAAGCTGAGTGCCGAAGAATTAATGCTTTTGAACTGTGGTGTTGGAGAAGACTCTTGAGAGTCCCTTGGACTGCAAGGAGATCCAACCAGTCCATCCTAAAGGAGATCAGTCCTGGGTGTTCATTGGAAGGACTGATGTTGAAGCTGAAACTCCAATATTTTGGCCACCTGATGAGAAGAACTGACTCTTGAAAATACCCTGATGCTGCGAAAGATTGAGGGCAGGAGGAGAAGGGGATGACAGAGGATGAGATGGTTGGATGGCATCACTGACTCAATGGACATGAATTTGAGTGAACTCCAGGAGTTGGTGATGGACAGGGAGGCCTGGCGTGCTGCAGTCCTTGGGGTCGCAAGGAGTCAGACTCGGCTGGGCACGACTGATCCACTGAACTGAACAAGGAGACAAGCTCATTTCCCAGACGCTTCTGCCACCTACTGGTCTTGTGTGGCATTAGCACCCTTATTTGGTCCCCACTTTCCCCTGTTCTTGGAGAAGGCAGTGGCACCCCCACTACAGTACTCTTGCCTGGAAAATCCCATGGATGGAGGATCCTGGTGGGCTGCAGTCCATGGGGTCGCTGAGAGTCGGACAAGACTGAGCGACTTCACTTTCACTTTTCACTTTCATGCACTGGAGAAGGAAATGGCACCCCACTCCAGTGTTCTTGCCTGGAGAATCCCAGGGACAGGGGGGCCTGGTGGGCTGCCATCTATGGGGTCACACAGAGTCGGACACGACTTAAGTGACTTAGCAGTTCCCCTGTTCTGCTGTCCACAGCTGATCCACCTGGCAAGCTCTCTCATCCCTGGAAGCTGTGGACTGGAACTGGTTCCTGAAAGAGGGTCTTGAACGAGGTGGGGCATTCTGTTGGGAATATTGGATGAGCATGGAGAACTATGACTGACCATCCATTATGTACCAGGCACTCTTATCCTTTCAAGTTATTACCTCTTTTATTCTTTCTACCCCATGGGCCTTATGCAGTGCCTGGCACATGAAAAGTCATAATAAATATTTAAAGTGAATAATTAAAAACACTTTAAAGTGAGTATTTTTGACAAAAATTTCTGAGCTGGTGGCTCAGAGAGGGGAAGTGACTTGCCCAAAGTCACACAACAGCTTCCTCTGATAGGACATTGCTCCAGAGAGAAAGAGAAGGAAGACACAACGAAGCTGAAATATTTACTAGGACCTACAGGAAGTCCAGGCCAGATTCCAACCCCCAGAGGACCAGAGGAAACACCCAGAGATGGATGAGGTCAACCTGGAGGGATGATTTCCCCACCCAAGAAGAATCCCCTGAGCTGCTAACTCAAATCCATTCATTCAACTAATAATGCCAACAGAGTGGCAGGCTCTGTGCTATGACAGAGGATAAGCAGTGAGCAAACAGACAAAAGTCCAGTCTTTCCCCTTATTCAGCATGGGCTCCAAAAGGGCCCCTCTTCCTTGCTGTCCCACTCCCATGGCCCCTGGGACCACTTTGAGCCTCTCTTCACCGTTCTGGCTTTGCTGAGTGGATACAGAATCCAGAATGAGACTGGAGGGAGATGTGAATCAGGGGTGGGAAGGATGTTTCAGCCCTGACTGTCCAGTACTGAGGCTGAGCAAAGACAGCCTGAAACCTGGGCAGGCAGACTTAGTGCTACTGAACCAGGTTCATCTGCTTGACATGCAGCATGTCAGATGCTGAGATGCAGAAGTTTGCAGCAGTTATTGCTGTTCAGCTGCTAAGTCATGTCTGAATCTTTGCAACCCCATGGACTGCAGCACATCAGGTTTCCCTGTCCTTCACTGTCTCCTGGAGTTTGCTCAAACTGGTCCATTGAGTCAGTGATGCCATCCAACCATCTCATTCCCTGTCATCCCCTTCTCCTCCTGCCCTCAGTCTTTCCCAGAATCAGGGTCTTTTCCAGTGAGTCAGTCCTTTGCATCAGGTGGCCAAAGTATTGGAGTTTCATCTTCAGCATCAGTCCTTCCAATGAATATTCAGGGTTGATTTCCTTTAGGATTGACTGGTTTGATCTCCTTGCCATCCAAGGGACTCTCAAGAGTCTTTTCCAGCACCACAGTTCGAAAGCATCAATTCTTTGGCACTCAGCCTTCTTTATGGTCCAACCCTCACATCCATACATGACTACTGGAAAAACCATAGCTTTGATGGACCTTTGTCAGCAAGGTAATGTCTCTGCTTTTTAATATGCTCTTTGTCATAGCTTTTCTTCCAAGGAGCAACGTCTTTTAATTTCATGGCACAGTCACCATCCATAGTGATTTTGGAGCTCAAAAAATACAAAATCTGCCACTATTTGCAGCAGAGAAAGGGTTTATTAATAAGGCAGCCAAGTGAGGAGACAGGAGAAGAAATCTCAGATCTGCCTCCCTGAAGGTGAAGGGCTGGGGATGTTTATGGGATAAAGAAGCAGAGTCTCAGCATTGGGAAAGGCGGTTGGAGGTGGGGAAAAGGTGAGGTAATCGGGGTTCTGTGCAGGTGCATCTGAATGACATGGCTTCTTTCTAGGATGTATGCTCAACAATGGAGGTGCTTAGCATGATCTGCGGAGAAGGCAATGGTAACCCACTCCAGTACTCTTGCCTGGAAAATCCCAAGGACGGAGGAGCCTGGTAGGCTGCAGTCTGTGGGGTCACTAGGAGTCGGACACAACTCAGTGACTTCACTTTCACTTTTCACTTTTATGCACTGGAGAAGGAAATGGCAACCCACTCCGATGTTCTTGCCTGGAGAATCCCAGGGACGGGGGAGCCTGGTGGGCAGCCATCTATGGGGTCGCACAGAGTCGGACACGACTGAAGCGACTTAGCAGCAGCAGCAGCAGCAACATGATCTGAGGGTGGAGTTTTTGGCCTCTGTTGTCCAAAGGTCATTCATCTGACTTCTGTGCAGGCCCAGTTTTAGGGTGAGTGGTCTGATCCAGTCCTAGCCAGCTTGAACTGGACGGGAGCTGACTCCAATCTCCTGGAAAATAACATAAGCTCCTGTTACCGTAGTGACCCATATCTCAGAGGTGTTATCTATAGGGGTGATTAAGGAGTCAGAAAATAATTAAGTGAGCTTGGTCAGTGGAGGCAGGTTACAAGCAGAGGGTTGTTGTTGTTGTTTTTTTTTTTCAAACCATTCCTTTACCTGCTGTTCTGTAAGACAAGCCCAAGAATTTCTAATAGTTACCTGTTTCTGTTAACCCTATGTGGCATGGTTTCAGGATTTTTTTAATCCTATGGGGTACAGTTTCACTAGGTTTGACTACATCCTTGGCTACTAACTTGTTCTGTGACCTTGGTCACATCCGTTATCCTTGCTGCTGCTGCTGCTAAGTCATTTCAGTCATGTCCGACTCTGTGCGACCCCATAGATGGCAGCCCACCAGGCTCCCCCGTCCCTGGGATTCTCCGGGCAAGAACACTGGAGTGGGTTGCCATTTCCTTTTCCAATGCATGCAAGTGAAAAGTGAAAGTGAAGTCGCTCAGTCGTGTCCGACTCCTAGCGTTATCCTTGCTAGGCCTCTGTTAAAACAACTTGATCTTAGTGGTTTCAACTCTCAGTTTCTTAGAAGGGCTGGGGGAGGCCAAGCAAATAGAATTTCCATATCCTCTTACACCCATCGCTTCACTCAGCATAGTCCTGCTTCTCTCTGTTTCTTACACTGAGCTTCTGTGGCTAAATGAGTTTGATATCACTTGGACTCGTCCGTCTTAAGGTTACTGCCAGGCCTGAAAATTTTAAGACTCAGTCTCCATCTTACCTGACCACCAGATTATGAGCTAGAGGAGGGCTAGAACTGGGTCTGAGTCCTTTCTTTGTCTCTCACCCTCCACCCCTTAGGCCTCGCTGAAGAGGAGGGCCTTAGGATGTCCATCTAGGCTGACCACACGTGGATGACACCCTACAGACAGCACTTCAGGGATTCAGACAACGACTCTGTGTGGACCAAAGTGCCAAGCACAGTGCTGGCACTGCCTGGGGAGGTGAGGGCAGGCAGAGAAGGCTTCCTGGGGCTTATGGCCTGGGACCTCCAAGTCTGGAAAGCAAATGAGGGTCGGACTGGATGGAACAAGATCCCCGAGCAGTCCTGGCTGGAGCAACCTAGCTGTTAGGATGTGGCCACACACAAGGTCCAGGTCAGCAGCTCTGGAGGACATGGGTGAAGAGCCTGGCTGTGGGGTATGGCAGTGGGGCTGGGGTGAAGGGGATTGGTTGGGAGACACGAACCCAGCTCCTGCTCTGGATTCAGAATTCCCACATCTCCCATGTGTACCTAATACTTGACCCTGCCAGGCCTAGGGGTGGACTCACCATGAGGTTTATGTGTCAGTCAAGGCTTCACACTTGCATAGGTCCTTCGGCCTTGTGTTCACAAGGTCGTAAATGTCTATAAAACTTGCAAAAGTGAAATACATTAACTTCAGTTGGTTAAGAGCACCGTCTCTTTCCATTCTGACTTTCCCTTCTTCCCACTTGTGTCCTGCATCCTTGAGTGGCTACATGCATGCGTACTAAGTCGCTTCAGTTGTGTTTGACTCTTTGCAACCCTATGGACTGTAGCCCGCCAAGCTCCTCTGTCCATGGGATTCTCCAGGCAAGAATACTGGAGAAGGTTGCCATGCACTCCTTCAGAGGATCTTCCTGGCCCAGGGATTGAACCCATGTCTCTTATGTCTCCTGTATTGGCAGGCTGGTTCTTTACCACTAGCGCCACCTGGGAAGCCCTAAGTGCTACAGGCATTTTTTATTTCTTTGTTGTTCAGTCACTAAGTTATGTCAGATTCTGTGATCTCATGGACTGTATCATGCCAGGTTAGAGCTTCCTCAGATTCATGTCCACTGAGTTGGTGATGCTATCTAACCATCTCATCCTCTGTTGCCCCCTTCTCCACCTGCCCTCAATCTTTCCCATCATCAGGGTCTTTTCCAATGAGTCTGCTCTTTGCATCAGGTGGCCAAAGTATTGGAGCTTCAGCAACAGACCTTCCAATGAATATTCAGTGTTAATTTCCTTTAGGACTGACTGATTTGATCTTCTTGCTGTTCAAGGCACTCAAGAGTCTTTCTCCAGCACCACTGTTCGAAAGCATCAATTCTTCATCACTTAGGCTTCTTTATGAACCAACTCTCATATCTGTACATGACTATTGGAAAAACCATAGCTTTGACTCTATGCACCTTTGTTGGCAATGTGATGTCCCTGCTTTTTAATACACTGTCTAGGTTTGTCATAGTTTTCTTTCCAAGGAGGAAGCATCTTTTAATTTCATGGCTTCAGTCACTGTCTACAGTGATTTTGGAGCCCAAGAAAATAAAATCTGTCACTGCTTCCACTTTTTTCCCTTCTATTTGCCATGAAGTGATGGGACCAGATGCCATGATCTTAGTTTTTTTTTTTTTTTAATGATCTTAGTTTTTTAACGTTGAGTTTCAAGCCCGGTTTTTCACTTTCCTCTTTCACCTTCATCAAGAGGCTCTTTAGTTCCTCTTCACTTTTTGCTATAGAGTGGTATCATCTGCATATGTTAGGTTGGTGATATTTCTCCCAGCAAACTTGATTATAGCTTGTGATGCATTCAGCCCAGCATTTCACATGATGTACTCTGCATATAGACCCAGGGTTCGATCCTTCGGTCAAGAAGATTCCCTGGGGTAGGAAATGGCAAACCACTCCAGTGTTCTTGCCAGGGTATCCCATGGACAGAGGAGCCTGGTGTGCTACAGTCCATGGGGTTGCAAAGAGTCAGACATGACTGAGCAACAGCACACACTCTGCATATAAGTTAAATAAGCAGGGCAACAATATACAGCCTTGTCGTACTCGTTTCCCAATTTTGAACAAGTCAGTTGTTCCATGTCTGGTTCTAAATGTTGCTTCTTGACCCACATACAGGTTTCTCAGGAGATAGGTAAGGTGGTCTGGTATTCCCATCTCTTTAAGAATTTTCCAATTTTTTGTGATGCATACAGTCAAAGGCTTTAGGGTAGTCAATGAAGCAGAAGTTGATGTCTTTCTGGAACTCCTCTGCTTTCTCCATGATCCAACTAATGTTAGCTGCTTGATCTCTGCTTCCTTTGCCTCTTTGAAGTCTAGCTTATGAATCTGGAATTTCTCAGTTCACATACTGCTGAAGCCTAGCTTAAAGGATTTTGAGCATTACCTTGCTAGTATGTTAAATGAGTGCAGTTGTACCATAGTTTGAACATTCTTTGGCATTGCCCTTCTTTGGCATTGGAATGAAAACTGATTTTTCCAGTCCTGTGGCCACTGCTGAGTTTTTCAAATTTGCTGGCATGTTGAGTGCAGCACTTTCACAGAATCATCTTTTAGGATTTGAAATAGCTCAGCTGGAATTCTGTCACCTCCTAGTACACAATTTTGTTCCTAGTACTACTTCCTAAAGCCCACTTGACTTCACAGTCCAGGATGTCTGGCTCTAGGTGAGTGATCACACCATTGTGGTTATCTGGGTCATTAAGAGTTTTTTCATGTAGTTCCTCTATTCTCGCCACCTCTTTTTAATCCCTTCTGCTTCTGTTAGGTCGTTACCGTTTCTCTCCTTTATCGTGTCCATCCTTGCATGAAATGTTTCCTTGATATTTCCAATTTTCTTGAAGAGATCTCTAGTCTTTCCCATTCTATCGTTTTCCTCTATCCCTTTGCATTGTTCATTTACTCTTTACATTCACTTAAAAAAAAAAGAGAGACCCCCAAAGAAGCCCCCAAAGAAGCCCCCCAATCCTGGACCTGCCCACTAGGTCCTGAGTTTTTCCAACTTCAAAGATGAGTAAAAGCTGTGAGGGTCTTCACAGGAGTAAAGAGGATCTCTTTTCATCCTCTCAAAGGCAGTGAGAGAAACTGAGGAATGAGAGTAAGAGACGTGTCAAGGGCCTCACACATCACAGTGAGTTGGGCTTGCAATCTGGAAGACTCTCATTCGAATGCCCACCCTCTCATGACAACCCCTGCCTTGGAGCTGACCCTCAGGCACCCAAAGCAGCCTCAGTCCCAGGCCGAGCTCCCTCTGGCAGCCCGGGTGGCGGGCTCCACACTTCCACTGCAGCAGCTCTATGGACCACAAGGTGGCAGCAGACACCATCTTTCCTCCTCGCTCCTCCCAGATTCCTGGCCCCAACTAGCCAAATCTTAAGCCTTGCCCACAAATATCCCATCAGCTCTTTCCTTCCCTCTCAGGAAACAGGGAATGCTGCTTTCAAGTCCTGGCCTTGTCATTGACTAGTTGTGTGATTGCAAGTAGATCATTTCACCTCTCCCAGCCTCAGCTATAAAATAAGGGGAACTCACGGGAATGGGTTAGTGACATACCTGGCAGATATACAATAAACCAATCGCTGGCAACCACTGCTGTTTGAAAAGGGGCTTCTGGAGATGGCACCTTGCTTGGGAAGGGGTTCTCCTGGTGGGATTGGCCCCCTCCCCACACCTTAGCAAAGCAGAGGCCCTCTGGGGGCAGCGGGGCCTTCAGAGACCTTCCGTGTTTATTGGTGGGCACCCTCTCTGCCCCTGCATGCATCTTTCCCCAGACTGGGGCATCTGACTCGGCTTTTTCTGCATCCCCGCCAACACCCATCTCTCCCTTGGAGGGGGCTCTGCAGCCTCTTGCCCACCTTAATGTTATCCTGGGGATCAGCCGTGGGCTTCGGTTGGATAGGAACAGGGTCCCTGAACCACTGCTCATCAATTTTCTCTCTCTCCACTTCAGGTGCCCCCAGGTGACTGCCAAAGGCAAGCCAGCACATGGCTGTCTCTACCTCCAAGACTCCCTGGCTGACCCAAATGTCAGCATCTCTTCTCCCCCACCACCTGCCCAGCTCTTAACCTGGCATTCAAGGCCTTCCACTATTCGGTCACACGATGCACTCTGTGCTCCACATATACTGGACCATTTTCTGTTCCCAGAGCACACCTTCACTATTCTATTTCCAGGCCTTGTGCAGGCTGTCCTCCCCTGGAAGGCCCTCTTCCATTTCCATGCAGTAAAGTCACCCTTAAAAGTCTAGCTGGAAGGTCCCTTCTCCAGGCAATCTTCCCTACTCCTGCAGATGGAATCCTTTTCCCTTCCCTGGGCTCTGGGTACACAGCTGCTTTAGGGCCTTCATCACAGGAGGCCATGAATCTCAACAGGAATGAATGTCCATTATGTATGGAGAGCAACTTTCAATTTACAAATGGCTTTCCATCTAATTATCTTAGAGTCTTAATGTCCCGGAGTCAGGAAAGGATGACAGGATGAGTGCCATGACCTCATTTGACTGGTGAGGAGACAGTCAGGCTAGGAGAGAAATATGACTGGCTGGGTCCTATGCCCACCCCTGAGAATGGTGAGATCGGGATTCAAACCTGCAACAGATTCCAACCCCTGCCTCCTGCCTGAGCTTCCCATGCTGTCTCCACTGTTCCTTGTGACCTGGTCTTGTGACACCCTTCCTCACTTAGACTGGGCATTGGTCAGTTTTGAATAAAGAGCTCAATTAAGTTTTGTTGATGCAACAGACGCTCTCCTACTGGCCCTGCCTCCCACCCTCTACCCTCTAAGCCCCTAGCCCATTCCTTGGCCTCTTAATCACCCAACTCAAGACCCAATCACCCAGTGGAGGCTGATGGCAGAGCCCAGGCTCTGGCAGGATAAGGAGTTGGCTGGAGGCCCAGGCAACTCAGAGGAGGAGGGGGAGACAAAAACAGGTTCGTTCCCTGCCCCCCAAGCTTATCAGTCCCCCCCAGGCCCCAGGCACACTTGGTGCTCAGCTCGGGGGGCAGAGATCTGTTGCCTGCTTATAACCCTTAAAAGCTGTGTGACCTTGGCTATCTTCTGCTCTCAGACCCTCTTTATTTTTTTATTTTTATTTTTTAATTTGCCAGATATTCTTTTAATGAGAATTATAATCTCAGACCCTCTTTAGAACACTTTAGGCTATAAGGATTCACAGGAATCAAATGAAAGAATACAGGTAAAATAACAGTGATCACCTCCTCTGGAGGACTCCCCCAGAGGGAGCATCTCAGGAGGCAAATAACACCAAGTCTGGGGAGGGAGGTGGAGACTTCACTGGCAGAGGCAGGGGGGGGCAGAGGGCTTGAAGTCCACTCAGGGACAGCATCCACCCATCCCACTGGCCCCCCCAATCCAGCGAGTTTCACCCACACAAGTGCACATGTCACTTCAACAAGAAACCCAGGCTGTGTCCTGAGAGAGGGTCCTGGGCAAGGGCTCCAGGGCCCCAGGGCCTGGCGGGAGGTGGGGGAGGCACCAGTTTATATGACAACACAGAGAGACACAAACAGAGGCACACCCTC
This sequence comes from Bubalus bubalis, assembly GCF_019923935.1. Taxonomy (NCBI): domain Eukaryota; kingdom Metazoa; phylum Chordata; class Mammalia; order Artiodactyla; family Bovidae; genus Bubalus; species Bubalus bubalis. The sequence goes on along the minus strand of NC_059158.1, from coordinate 176,692,994 downwards.
TGTGCAAACTCACCATCAAGGGCACACTGTCACACCCATAAATGCATCTGCCCCACTCCACAATACACAGAGATGAGAGACACACACTAGGTCAAGGTCACAAGAACACTCCCACGTGGACATCCCAGGCACAAACTCAGAAATACAGAGCCCTCCCTGGCCACCCTCACCACACACACATTCCCAGGCACACACACCTATCAGGCCGGGGCAGGCGCAGGCGCTGCTGAGTCACCCACAGGCAGCTCCAGCCTAAGAGAGGAGGAGCCAAGTGCTCGCCCCCATCAGGAGGGGGTGGGGCCTGCGGCAGTTCCTTAGAATAGCCGCGTCTGGGCCGCTGCGGGATTCTCCGCGCCCCGCCCTTTCGATAGAGGAGGAGAGTCAGAAAAGGGGAAGGAAACCCCTTTTGCGGAGGCTAAATCAAGGCATTCACAGCCTGCTCTCTCCAGGGTGCGCGAATACACGTGGGAGCAATTAAAAAAATAACACGGGAACCATTACCGGGTATTTGCATATGTATTTTCACATGTTTATTTAATTTTCCCAACAGCTCTATGTGAAGTTGGGGCTATTATTAATCCAGAGGGAAAGGGATTTACCCAGAGGTACGGAGCGGCTAAGTGGAAGAGCCTAGACTCCATCATCTGCAAATCCCAAACTCTTTACCACTGGGCTGAGCCATACCACCTGGTGGGCAGGTGAGAATGTGGACAAGTGAAAGGTGTGTCGGTAGGCTTGGGAACCTGGGTGTGTGTCAGCTTTCCCTATGGGGTCCACTGGGCGAGGGACTGCAAGGGTCTCAAGGGTCCAGATTTCTGGTTAAAGAAACTGTAGCCCCTGTGGTGTGCACTGGAGACTGTGCACCTTTATCAGAAGGTGTGGGGGGCTCAGACCTTCCTCTGCTAGACTGTGAGCTTCTTGAAGGCAGGGACCGGGGCCTGAAAACTAAAGACTAAGACTTGACCCAAAGGGGGCTTCGGTGAATTTGGGGGGCAAAACATGAATTTCTATAATAAAGGCTAACACTTCGGGAATGCTTACCCTGAGACTGGCACTGTTCTTATTAGTACTTTACATGGGTTATTTCACTTAACGGCCCACAGCTTGTAAGTAGTAGCAGGTTCTGACTCTCGGCAATCTGATTCCTGAGTCCATCTAATAGAAAGACCATTGAAGTCACAGGAAGTCACTTGTCAGTGACCTTCTCTATGTCCCATTTGCCCCCAAAAGGGATTCATGGGTCTCCAACTTGAAGTAGCCTATGATTTTGTGATTCTCTAAGTCCTTAGCAAGAAGAGGGATTAGATTTGTTCTCTGTGGGCAGGACTCCTAAAGGGCAGAGTTCGGACGGGTTTAAAGTGAAGGAGGCCTGACTGGGAAGTGATAAGCTTCCCATCACTGAAAGTGTGTGCGTTCATGCGTGCTCAGTCATGTCCATGGCCCTATGGGCTGTACTCCTCCAGGCTCCTCTGTCCATGGGATTTCCCAATAAGAATACTGGAGTGGATTGCTATTTCCTTCTCCAGGGGATCTTCCTGCCCCAGGGATTGAACCCTCGTCTCCTGCATTGGTAAGCAGATGCTTTTACCAGTGAGCCACCTGGAAGTCTGTGAGCACAGCTCTGGAATGTGATACAGAGGGGAGGGGATTTGGACAAGTGACTATGTAAGCCCCTTCCAGCGCTGATGGGACAGACGATAAGGAAGGCAAAGTCTCTTAGTGGGAAGATGCGAATAAAGGGGACCAGAGTCCACATTTTCTGAAGACCACCCACCGTGCCCCAGCCCTGCGCTTGGTACTTAACATATATTGCTAATTCTCAGGAAAATATTCTTCAAGATTTATAGTTGAAGAAACTCAGCTTCAAAGTACTGACTCTGACACAGATGGCACAGGTCATCCAGGTGTCCTCTTTAGGATTACTTCCCTAGTCCCCTGTGACCAAGTCCGTGTCTCCCTTCCAGCCTTAGGGGGTAGCACCACGTGGCAAATTGCATCATACTTTTGCCATACGACGTTAGACACCGCACCAGCCAATTCAGGAGCTCCCAGTTCGAGCCTCCGCAGACCCAGCGGGTCAGCAACCCTACCGGCCATCGCTGGGCGTCCCGTCAGGCCGCACCTGCAGCCCTCTCCCCTTCCCGGTTGCGACGCTCTCTCTGCCCCGCCCAGTTCCTCCCCCATCCTCCCCGCCGCCCTGCTGACTGGCAGTTTCCTGCACCAATCCTAAGGCACCCCGGGTCGGGGGCGGGGCCTCACGCCAGAGTTGCCCTGTCAGTGCAGGTGGAGGCCCCCGAAGGGGCAAAGTGGCAGGAACCTCTTAAAGGGCGAGAGCGGCGGAGGGCGAGAACGCGGCCCGGCCCGGCCCGGCCAGGTCCCCGCCCTGTCCAGCCCAGGTGAGCCTGGACCTCCTGGCGGACGAGCCCGGGTCCCGGGAGGGACGGGGTGAGAGACAGACGGACGCACTCCCCAAGGGCCTGGGGCGTCCCGCGGGGAGCGGGGAGAGGTCTGGTTCTCAGGGTCGTGGGCGCTATAGAGGTCCCGGGTCCCCAGTTCCGAACTGGGGGTCCAGTGGGAGGGGTCTGGGATTCCCGAAGTTCAGAGTGCGGGGAGGGGCAGGGGAGGCAGGAAGGGGGTCCGAGAGCTCGCGTCCGGAGCTGGGTGCTTGGCGCGCGGTCCCAGCCGGTTCCGGGCCTGTCTGGGGCGGGGGTCCGGGGTGAGGCGCGGGCGGGCGGGTCTCTGCGGAGGGCTGCAGCCCAGGCTTCCCCCACCACCACCCCCTCAACCCCGCCCTGTCGGCCCTGCGTGCTCCTGCCGGGCGGGCTGCAGCGCGGCTGGAGCGGGCGGGAGGGCGGCGCGCGCAGTGAGCGGGCAGCTGGGTCCCGGCCCCCGCGCCCCGCTCCGGCCCTTACGTAACTGACTTTGAGTTTCCGGACTAAGGGACCCGCGAGCTGGGGCGCCGGCTCTGCCGGTCAGGGTGGCTCTGCTGTCGCCGCCCCGGCCGCACAGCTCCCTTTCCAGGCTGGGTTTAGGGGACTTCTCTCTGCCTCCGGTCGGCCGGGTCTCCCTGTCGGACTCTGGTTCCGGCTAGATCTCATCTCCGGTTCCCTGTGTCTCTCGTCTCCTCTGTGTGTGGCCCGGCCTCTCCCTGTCCTGCCCTCATCTACACTTTCTAGCAGACCCCACCTCTGTGGGTTGGGATAGGACTTCTTCTCTCCAGCAAATTGGAGGCCAGGACGTGTCCAGACCAACCTCAGCCCAAGCTTGCCCCAGAAGGAGGGCGGGGAGGACTACCTGGTAGGATTAGGGGAGGTTACTCCGGAGGCCCACAGATTCTTCTGGGAAAGGAGTGACTGACTGTGACCCCTTAAATTCCCAGATTAGAACTGAAGGCAGCTCCTCTCCCCCCCCCCCCCCACCCCCACTTTGCTTCTGAGCCCTTTTCTCTAGGAGGAGGTTTTCTCCAGGCTCAGGGAGAGCCTGACCTGGGTTGGGGCTTCGGGCAGCCGAAGTCCCTGGAAGAACTGCTCAGCTACTGAAGGATGAGGGTGGGGCCCCGGGGCGCCCAGAGCACTGGCAGCAGAGTCCCAAAGGCTACTTACTGCATGCTCCCACCTTCACCCCAGTTACAAGCTGGGGACTGGCCTTGGCAGGAGGCTGGGGTGGGGAGGGGATCAACAGGAGGCCACCAGAAGACTTTTCATGGGGGGGTGCGGGAGAGTGGAGGTATAAGTGACAGACTCTCAGGACTAAGGGGCACTTAGTGGGGTCACTCTCTGCCTTCAGGGTCCTTCTGAGTGTCAGAGAAACAGACACCTCAGAAATAACTCCTGCACCGCAGCTGTCCAGAGCCTGTAAACAAGGTGTTAAGAGCACCGGTGAGGTGGGAGTTGTTCATTCTGACCAGGGGTGGGGAGGAGAGACTTGGCAGAGGAGGTGGGAGTTAGGGGAAGAAGGGCATTCCGAAGCTGTAGGGAGCAGAGAGGAGGGACAGAAGGGGACTTCGGGGATCCTATAGGCTTTTCGTGCAGCAGAACTGGGTTCGAAGCCTGGTCCTGCCATTTCCTTGCTATGTGACCTTGCATGAGTCACTTCACCTCTCTGAGCCCCAGGTTCCTCCTTCGTCAATAATCCAGATCTTACAGGCATTAGCAGAATCAAATGAGCACTGAGTGTGCAGTGACTGGAATGGTAGCTGGTCTGGGAACAGGCCAGCCGGAGTGCGTTAAGAAGGGAATGGAGTGAGGAAGCCCTGAGGTTTCCTCTGTGTATACAGAAGAGTCAGGCAGGACCTGCCAGGTCCCTGGCGGTGTGGGATACGGGTGGAGTGTCTTGTGTGGGTGACACCCATCTGTTTTCTGATCAGCCCATCCCTGAACTGCCTAGACCAGGCTAGTCTCCCTCCTGAAGGCCCCAGGTACCAACAGAAGCTCTCAGGCTGCCCCGGTCCCTAGGCCAGTGGGAATGGGGCCGTGGCAGGGCAAAGCCAGCACCCTGTTTGCAGAATGGACACTGGCCGGGAGCCTGGCTGGCTGCACTGGGCAGGAACATCCCAGCCTGGCTGGGAAGATGCTGACACTGTAGAGACCTCTGGAGGCCCAGAGTGCTGCTGGCTGGAGTTGGGTGCTGCTGATAGGATCTGAGACAGAGGCTGGCCAGGGTGGAATCGAGGAAGGGAGATGCAAGGAGAGACCCCCTGGAGGGGGAGCCTGAGCAGAGCTATGGAACCAGAGAGGAATTTCATGTGGTTATTCCCCAAGCCTTCCCGGAGCACCTCCTGTGTGACTTGTATGGCTCTGCTAGCCAAAGGGCTGAATGTGCTGTGCTGTGCTTAGTCACTCAGTCATGTCTGACTCTCTGCAACCCCATGGACAATAGCCCACCAGAATCCTCATGGGGATTCTCCAGGCAAGAATACTGGAGTGGGTTGTCATGTCCTCCTCCAGGGGATCTTCCCAACCCAGGGATCGAACCCAGGTCTCCCACATTGCAGGCTGATTCTTTACTGTCTGAGCCACCAGGACCGAAAAGGATACCCATGAAAGGCTCACCGTAGAGGTCATGGTGGCCTGAGACTTGTTGGGGGTTTGCGGAGTAGACCTTTATGACAGTCCCCTGGGGGATGGGTCACTCAGAGTTTCTCCAGGGCCTAAGATTCTGATGTTGGTTAACAGGGCAGGATTCTACTGCCTGATCATCTGTGGGCAGTCACTTGTCTCTCCGGGGTCTCAGTTTTCTTTCTGTGAAGGAACATAGAGTCTCTAAGACCTTCCAGCACTCGTTACTGCAGCCCCCAGGACCTAGTTTGGGACTATCCTCACCCCACGTGAGGGGAGGGGAGAGAATGGGGATAAAGGGCAAAGTTGAGTGTAATGGGCACTCAAGTCCTGTTCTTGGCCTGTGTTCTCGAATCATAGAACTGTAGCCTCTTGAGCACTTAGGCAGGGTGCGTTGTGCCAAGCCTTTCATATGCAACATTATGTATTTCTCATAATCCCAACATCCTCGTGGGGGAATAGGTATTATCCCTATTCAGGGAGGTGAATTGACTTGAGCAGAGTCACATAACTAGGAAGTGACTGGGGATTCTAAGCCAGGTCTGTCTGACTCCAAAGCCCAGATTCAGCTACAAGAGGGCGACTCCACCCAGTAGGTACTGAGGTGCCCGCATTACTTAACCCTTACTTGCAGAACCTGCCTGACCCCTGCTGGGTGAGCTCACAGCTCTGAGATGTTCAGGCTAGGGAGGTGGGGGACAGGCTGTGTGGGTGCACTCTGGGCCCAATGAGCGGGGGTGGGGGCGGGGGTAAGGAACAGAAAGAGCAGCTGTGGGTCAGGGCCTCACAGGGAACTTCTCCAAAGGGCCAGCCCCACCTGACTGTGCTCAGTGCAAGAGCTGGGCATGAAAGGCACCCTGGGGTATGTGGCCAACTTGGACCTCAGTTTCTCCATTAGTAAAGCATGGGTTTGGAGTCGTTGAGTGCAGACATTCCTTGGCCTGTGGGTGAGTGGCTGAAGTTGGCGATGGGGTCAAGGGTTAGAGGAGGGGTCAGGTAGCAGTGACTGAGCCTGTGGAGGGAGAGCTTGGATCCTGGGCTGGCTGTTTGACATTTGAAAGGCTTGGCACAGAGTGCCATGCACAGTAAGTGCTCAGGAGGCTGCAATTCTAATTATGATTCAAGATTTCAGATGAAGGGACTGAAGCTGGAGATGTTCAAAGGCTTGTCTGGGACTGGACACATAGTATTGCAGAGACTGAAGGGGAAAATGGAAGGGAGAGCAAAATCCAGTCAGGTGCCAGCTGGAATCTTGGCTCAACCACTTAACTCGGTTTGGAGATGTGAAATGAGGGCCCAAGAACACACAGAGAAGGGTTCCATCACCTCACTGTCTTCATCTGTAAAATGGGAATAGTAATAATTCTGTCTTTGTCCACTTCCTTGGTCACTGGGAAGGTCAAAGGAGAAGAGGCGTTTGTGGAATCAGGTGAGAAGGCTGGTTATTTTTCAGTTCAAAGCTGCAGTTCTAGGTGCATGTTTGTGGGGAGGGAGCGTTTCTGACAGCAGCTCTGCAGGGATGCTGTATCCTGGGCTTGCACTGGAGAACAGCCCTATTTATGTCACCGATAAATGTCACCACTATTTATTGAGGAATTAGTTACCATACACCAGGCACTGGGCTCAGAGCGTCACCTCTCATCTCCTTTCATCTCTACCTTCTCAGGTCAGTGGTGGCCTGACCCACACTAGAGGTCTCTGAAACCCACGCCTACAGCTCCCTATGGTAACAGTAGCTAACATTTCTGAAGAGTTTCCTCTGTTACTGTGTGCCAAGCATTCTTTAGAGTGTTTTACATATATTAACTCAATCTTCACAACAGCCCTGGAGGTGGGTACTAATACTTTCCCCATTTTACAGAAGAATAACTGAGGTGCAGAGAAATGAAGAAATGGGCCTGGTATCACAAAGCTAGTATGTCGTAGAGCCAGGGTACGGAGCCAAGTTCTCAAATCTCCTCCTTGAAGCGCTCATTACAATTGCAATTCAGTCATTATAAGATTGCCTCCTCACTGACTGTAGGTTCCATGAGGGCAAGGACTGATACCTGGCACACAGTAGGTGCTCAGCTAATGTTTGTGCACAGGGATCCTGCTGCTTCCAATGGACTGGGTCCTGGGAGAGCTCATGAGCTCAGGGTGGATTATCAGATTGCTGACTAAGGGGGTATCTGTCTCAAAGAGCCCCTGAGTCAGAGGGAGGGCGGGGTTCCCCTGGGCCCACACTCAGGCCGAGGAGGGACCCCGAAGACGCGTTTGCTGGCTGTGCTGTGTCTCACTGCTGTTTTTTCCTTCCATGTGTCACCGTGGCGATGGCTCCACGGCTTCTCCCTGACGGCTGCGGGATCCTGTGGCTGCTTCTGGGTGAGTACTGGTTCTGCTAAGGAATGGCCACTGGGAAGTATAAAGGGAGGCCTGGGGTGGGGGAGGAAGAGACGAGGGAGGGTCCTAACTCTGAAGTTAGGATCCTGTCGCAACCAGCTGACTTCTCAACGGATGCCTGGCATGCTGATGTGGTGATTTTGGGGTCATGTGACACAATGCAAAGGTCTCCGGGGCAGATTGGCCTGGACTAGAATCCTCATTCTGCCATGTACGAGCTAGGTGGCTCTTTGCGTCTCAGTTTTGCCTCTGTGACGTGGGAATATTAACACCTGCCTGATACAAGCATGTTTGTTGTTTTATTCGTGTGAACCCCACAAGGGGCCGGGATGTTTGTTCTCCTGCTCACTGCTGTCCCCCAGCACTGAGGATAGAATGGCTCGTAGTAGATGTGCAGTGAATATTTCTGAATGAAAGCACATATAAATTCGGAGTCACGGTGCACCCATTGACATGCTTTGTATTGGATTAAAAGGCTAACACATGTGAAGTGCCCAGCATTAAAGGGGCTCAGTGAACATGAGTCCTCGCTTTGCTCCCAAGATGGTGAATTACTTGGGGTCAGGTCTCTGTTAAGTGAGCCCTGAGTCCACTGAACTGAGTGTGGGGTCAAGTACCAAGCAGGCATCAGGGAGCAGAGAGAGTGGCCTAGGCAGCTAGACTCAGGGCCTCTGCTTAGGTCTGGGGAAGGAGTGATGGAGCTTCTGGATTTCATCAGAAGGGTGGGGCTGCTTGCTGGGGAGGTCTAGGGCTGAAGGCGGGAGGGATGAGGAGGGACTCTGCCTCCCAAGACTGCCAGTTTCCTAGCTGTGTGACCTCGGACAAGACACAACCCTCTCTGAGTCCTGGAGACTTCATCAGACACATGCATATCCTAACACCTGCCCCACGTGGGCAGCGGGAGGAGCTAGTGAGAAGTGCTGGGCACAGGGCCCTGCTTGGTAACTGCTGGTTTCCTCCCCACCCTGGGCTCATTCTGGGAGGGGACAAAGTAAAGGGTTCCTCTTTTTGGCTCCTTTCTCCTACTTTTAATTTCACACCCAGGAGGAACTAGAATCTAGGAGTCAGGAGCCCCAGACTCCCCAGCAGGCTGGCCAGGGTCCAGGGATAAGGGCTGGCTTCTGCCCAGTGTGGAAGTGGCTGAACGGAGGACTCAGCTTTGCCATTTTTTTTTGGTTGTGTGACTTGATTCAATAACCCACCATCTCTGGGCATTGGTTACCTCACCTGTTAAAATAGGGTGAGTAAAACATACTTCCCTCAAAGGATTATTCAATGAGCAAACGGGTGGAGCAGGGACTATCCTCACTGTTAGTGTTTGGCCCTGGCTGAGCAGCAGCAGCAGAGAAGGCTCCAGTGAGGGAGCCTGGAGAATTGCATCCTACCTTGGCCTGGGGATTCTGAGATTTGAGTCCTCATATATACTATTGCTGCTTATTGGACTTTTTTATATGCTGGGCTGGTTGTTATATGCTATTTCAGACACATTATTTCATCTAGTCCTCCCAGTGACCCTATGAGGTAGGCATTATGGCCCCTACTTTATGGATGATGTAATTGGTGCTGAGTAAAGCAAGTGAGTTACAGAGTCACAGAGTTATTTGGGGGTAGAGTTGGGGCTCAGACCCAAGTCTGCTCACCCCACGGCCACAGTTCTTTGTGTGAAACTCACCTGCCCCACGAAGGTAGAGGCTGGGTCTGAGTCTTTTCTGTCTGTCTCCATCGCCCAGCACAGGGTTGGTGGGGGCTGCTGGACTCTTTGCTGCATGCACGCGTGCGCACACACACAAACACACACGGCACCCCCACCCAGTCTGGTGCTCCAAAAGTACTGAAAGGAGAGAACAGAAAGCCAAAGCCCTGATAGCGTGGTAGTCGAGAGTCAGATAGACCTGGCTTTGAATCCTGGATCTGTTGCTTTCTAGTTGTGTGACCTTGGGCAAGACATTTAACCCTTTAGAACCATACTGTCCTTATCTGTAAAATGAGAATAAAGAAATAACATGCCTACCTTTTAAGAATTCTTATGAGGATTAAATAATGCACGTAAGGCACACGATGAGTACTCAATGATAGCAATTATTGTTATTATAGTTATAATTATGAGTGTTATTTTGGGATTACAAAAACATCCCTCTTGAGACAGTGGAGACCAGGCCTGGGAGGAGCCAGCTGGGGATGGGTGGGTAGTCACCAATCTAACAGGTTCTGAAAGGCGCCCACATGTGGGAAGGGAGGAGGCCTCTTGGAAGTAAGAATGTCCCTTCCTTTCCTATCTGTCTGCTTTCACTCACACCCACTCTGTGCCTGGCCCCGTGCTGGGCATGGGGCACAGAGGTGAGTCTGTGTCATCTCTGCCCCCGCTGTCTCCTGCCCTGAGGATCTCAGAGTCTGGCTGGGGAGGAGGAAATGGGAACTACCAGCTCCACCTCTGATAGATGCAAAGTGTGGCCTGCGACTGTCTCTTCAGGCAAAGACAAGGAGAAAGAGCCATCCTAGTGGAAGGAATTGCTTGGCTATGTACAGAGCCGTGACCTGCACTTGGGGAACACGGCTGGGGAGACAGGTTCAGGGGAGTTAGGGGACTTGATGTGGAGGCCATGGGGGCCATTGGACATGAAGCTGGGGAAGGGGGTGGTCAGGCTTGTATTGCACTTGGATCACTGGGTGTGGACGCAGACAGGAGGGAAGGGGCAGGGCAACTCTCCAGGTGAGCGGTGCTGAGATATGGGGCCTGGGACTGAGCTGGGGAGCGGGGAACACGCACCATGGGTGGTTGTGAGCTCTGTCCAGGAAGCAGAACCAGAGCCTGCAGGGCATGTCAAGGGACCCCTGTGGGCAGGCAGGAGGGGACAGAGGTGAGAGTGATGTCTTAGGTCTGGGGGTGATGGGACCTGCTGGAGTCTCTGCTGAGGGACACAGCTGAGTCAGGGGGTAAAAGCCCCTTGTCTGCTTCTTGCACCTTCTGCCTCAGTTCCCCAGGGCCCATGCCCCTCCTCCTGCCTTAGGGGTCCCCTGTGGTGACTCTGGCAGGGATGTGAGCTCTTTGGGGGTGGAGGCCGGGTGGGGCTGTGAGATGCAGACAAGCCTTGGGTTCTAGCCCTGCCAATGCCATTGATGTCTGTGTGGCCCCTGGAAATCACCCCCTCTCTTGCCCTGTTGTCCTCGCCTTGGAAGTATGGATGAGAAAACCTGTTTTGGGGGCTTCCCTGGTGGTCCAGCGGTTAAGATTCTGTGCTTCCACTGCAGAAGGCATGGTTTGATCCCCGGTCAGTTGGTTGGGGAAGTTCCGCATGCTGTGAGGTGAGGCCAAAGGGGAAAAAAAAAGTGAAAAGTAATAAACTTTTTAAGAAAAGGAAACCTGTTTTGCTTGCCTCAACGTTTCAATGAGAAAATACAAGCAGAGACAACAAACATCTATGGAGCATAGACTGTGTACCAGGTTCTGGCAGGGCACAAAGATGATGCAGAGAGGAGGTTCCTCGCCTTCAGGAAGCGTGAAGTGACTGAGCCCAGACCAGCAGGTGGTTAACACTGGCATCAGGGGAAGAGATAGCTCAGCTGGGATTTGAAGGATGAATAAGAGCTCTCTAGGTAGGCAGTGGCGGAGAAGGCAATGGCACCCCACTGCAGTACTCTTGCCTGGAAAATCCCATGGATGGAGGAGCCTGGTGGGTTGCCGTCCATGGGGTTGCTAAGAGTCAGACACGACTGAGCGACTTCACTTTCACTTTTTCACTTTCATGCATTGGAGAAGGAAATGGCAACCCACTCCAGTGTTCTTGCCTGGAGAATCCCAGGGACGGGGGAGCCTGGTGGGCTGACGTCTATGGGGTCACACAGAGTCGGACATGACTGAAATGACTTAGCAGCAGCAGTAGTAGGTAGGCAGTGGAGGGAACAGACTCCTAGGCATAGGGAACAGCATGTGTGAAGGCTCAAACCTACCCCACGTGCTCAGGTCCTAAGTACCTAGTTTGGTATGGCCGGAGCAGGAAGGGAGAGGTCGGTGCTGATTTCAATGAGGCTGGACAGGGAGGCAGGCCCAGATCCCACACTTGGTACCCTTTTCTTCCTGCGCCTTCGTAACTGCTGCCCCCCTCCTCCCCCGAGACTGCCAGGGCCCTTTCCACCGTGCCCTCTCCCCACCCACCCTCCCGCTTCCCTCCTTGTTCCTCTCACCCCAACTCTTGTCACACCCAGAGGCTGCCTCTCTCAGGAGTCAACAAACTGGGGTCCCTGCTGGCTCTGCCACTTATGGGTTGTGTGGCCTTCGGTCGTTTTGCCCTCCCTGAACCTCAGTTTCCACTTCAGTGAAATGGGGACAGTGGTCTTCCTCACAGGAAAGGGTGGAGGCTTCAATGAGGTAAGCCCCACAAATGGCCTTGTATGGTGTCAGAATGTCATAGGCCCCCGTCAAAGGCAGCTTTGCTGAAATCATGATGATTTGGACTTCTTGGTCTCCCTGGTTCTGCCCACTGCTTCCCCTGCCTCTCCTGGCAGCCAGCGCTGGCCAACAAAGGAAGGAAAGGATTAAGAAACAGCCCCATATCTCCAGAGGGGTCCTGGCCCACAGCCGAGCTTGTTCCCTCCTGTCCCTTGCCCCCCTTGGCCTCAGGCTCTAGGACATGTGGCCTTAAGGCCTGGACTCTTCCCAGGTCCCCACCCAGGAAGCTCCTCCCAGACTAGAGGCCAAAACCAGCAGCAGCCCTGAAAAAGGGACTGAAATTTTGAAAATATGTAGCTTGATTTTTTTCCCCTGCAAGCTGATAATCAGCCCCCCCCCCTTTTTTTTTTCTGGGTGGTTGGGAGAGGAGCAAATGTCATGTCCTGTTATCTGTGGGTGGCCCCGTAGTCTGGGTGGAACTGGATCCCTGAGTCTCTTGGATTTTACAGCAGAGGCTGGTGACCATGTCTCTTTTGGTACAGATGTGGGAAACTCAGATCAGAGTAGGTGGCTGATGGCACAAGGTCACACAGCAGGAACGTAGGTCTCCGGACCCGTTTTTCACTGTCCTGTGAATGCTTGTGATGCTGGCTCTTATGGCACCTCCCTGAGCCTCGCTTTCCTCTGCTGTGGAATGGGGCGACTTTACTGTGAGGATTGGCAGTAAGGTGAATAGAGCACTTAGTCCGGGGCTCAGCACAGTGAGGCCTCAATGGTAGGTTGTTGTTTAGTCGCTCACTGATAGGGGACCATTGTATATGTGTGTGTGTGTGTGTGTGTGTGTGTGTGTGTGTGTGTGTGCGTGCATGCTCAGATGCTTAGTCATGTCTGACTCTTGCGACCCCATGGACTATAGTCCCTGAGTCTCCTCTGTCCATGGGATTTCCTAGGCAAGAATACTGGAGTGGGTTGCCATTTCCTTCTCCAGGGGATCTTCCCCACCCAGGGATCGAACCCGCATCTCCTGCATCAGCAGGTGGATTCTTTGCCACCGAGCCACCTGGGAATTCCCAGGCGTAGGGAGCAACTGTGATTGCTGCCGTGATAGCTGCTATAGCAACCGTGATAACTGCTGCCTCTGAGAACGTCTCAGTCTAGGGACTTGGAGTATTTGATAGTTTCTTGTTGAACAGATGACATCCAGTAGACTGGTTTCAAAGTCAGAGGCTCAGCATCCCCCCCCAACCCCCACCCCCTCTTCCCCCTTCCTGGTTGGCTGGAACACTCGAGCCTCACCCTTGGCCTGATTTTGGCCTCTGCCCCTGGCCCGTCTCTGCCCTCCTGGCACCATGCCTTGCACGGCCTCTTTTCCAGGAGTCACACGAGGACAGAGTTGCCCTTCTGCAGCCTCCTCTGCTCCATCGCCACTGCAAGTGCTTGGGAAAAGCAGAGTCGGGAGCGTCTTGCGTCACCCAGGCCTTGGCTGATTTTATTACTGTGGGGACAGTTGAGGGCTCAGGGGCAGAGGTGGCTTCTGAGCTCTCTGGCACTGTCCTCAGGGAGCTAAGGCGACATGAAGACTTTCGCAGAGGCTGCAAGATAGGTCTCGAAGGGCAAACTTGGTCCAGACCCCTAATCTGGTGGAGTGGAAGGACCGCTACACTGGGGGCTGGAGGGCTGCGTCCCTCCCCTGTGCCCTCTCAGAGCCTTTTTTCTGATTTGTAAAAGGAAGGGAATGGATTGATGTCAGAGGTTTCTACTAACACTACAGGATTAAAAGAAGGGATTTGGGAGCCAAGAGAGAGTTCCGTTTAGATTGCAGCTTCACCACTGACCAGCCATGGGGCCCCTAGCAAGGTGTTCTCCCTCAGTTTTCTCACCTGTAAAATGGGAAAAATATTAGCAGCTTCTTATGGGTACTTAAGGGCTAAATTAGATAATTCAGGCAGAGTACTCCTTCCATAGCAGGCACACTGAAATGACTGTTATTGTTGTCATTCTGAGATTAGCAGAGGCAAGAAGAAATCAGCCAAGGCCAGTTAGGGAGCAGTTCATGAAGAAGGCAGGGCTTGAGAATGTGCAGGATTCACCCATCCGTTCATTCACTCAACACAGACATACTTAGATTCGCACAGGCGGGGCACAGAGAAGAGCAGCAGGGAGGCTGGAGAAAACCGGAGGCAAGCAGACCTGCCTGTTCTAGCGGTGTGACGTGGGCTCACTGTGTGCGTGTGTGCTTGTCGTGTCCGACTCTTGTGACCCCCATGGACCGTAGCCCGCCAGGCTCCTGGGACCATGGAATTTTCCAGGCAAGAATACTGGAGTGGGCTGCCATTTCCTATTCCAGGGGATCTTCCCAACCCAGGGATCGAACCCACGTCTCTTGCCTCTCCTGCACGGGCTGGTGGATCCTTTACCACTGCACCGCCTGGGAAGCCTCTGTGGGATCATTACCTCTCTTCTTTGGGTCTTGTTTCCTCAACCATAAAGCAGTGAGACAAGTGAGCATTATCCTTACCTCCAGAACTGTCCTAAGGTGTAAGAGAGCTCAAGTATACAGTGGGTGATCAGTCAAGCTGATGCCTTTTCTTTCCTATTTCTGTTAACAACTTGGAGGTTTGATCTCAGGTGGCAAGTCCTTGAATCTACCAGCCACACCGCCAACCCCAGGGCCTTCGCACTTGCAGGTCCTTCAACCTGGAACACCTACCCCAGATCCTTCCATAACTTGTTCGCTCATCTTCTTAATTTTTTTGTTTAAATGTCACCTGCTCAGTAAGGCCTTTCCAGAAAGCTCTGTTTAACAGTGCGACACTGCAACGCCAACACTCCCCCTCCTCCCTCCCGGCTTATTTTTCTCCATCTCTTACCATTCTTTGACCTACAATATTTTATGGAGTATCTGCTTACTGTTTGACTCCCCTCACTGGCATGAAGCTCAGAGATGATGGTGATATTTGTCTGTCTTGTTCAATGTCATATCTCCTGTACCCAGAAGAGTCTGTGGTACATAGTAGGTGCTCAACAAATACTTGTGGAGCAAATTTTTAAAAATTAATTAAGTTATTTTTGACTGTGCTGGGTCCTTGTTGCTGTTCACAGGCTTTCTCTACTTGCGGCAAGCAGGGACTGGATGCGGTGCACGGGTTTCTCTTTGTGACGGCTTCTCTTGTTGCAGAGCACGGGGTTGAGAACCCGGGCTCAGTAGCTGTGGCACATGGGCTTAGTTGGTCTGTGGTATATGGACTCTTCCCAGATCAGGGATCAAACCCCTGAGTGGAAGGTGGACTCTCAACCACTAGCCCACCAGGGAGGTCCTTGTGGAGTGAATTAATGAATAAATGAAGCTTTCTTCTCTAGCACTAATCTGAGCATGCACACATACACACAAACACAATAAATTAATAAATAATTGCGTGAGTGGTCATCATTCTCTCCATTTGCCAGATAATACTTTGGTTGGGTCAATCCTGAAGCCCTTTAGCTTCTGACATTTTCTGCCAGGGCATCAGTTTCCGTTGGAGTGTCCAGATCTTTTGTTCCTAAGTCTGAGCTATGCAGAATTTCTAGTTGGGACTGTTTGGCTGTTGGGCCCACATGGTTATTATGTCATTATTGGTAATTAGCACTTAGGCCCAGAGGATTGAGCTTTTTGTTTCTCAGCAGAAATCACAGCAGACAGCTGTGCTGGCCAGTGGGGCCCCAGGCCTGGAGCGGCTTCCTCTATAACCCTCCACTTCCAGCTATGGGTCCATGGCTTAGAGAGACCAAGGCAGAGGTGCCCAAAGCTAAGGGCAGCTGCATAACCAGTTTAATTGCTGTCTTTTCCAAACAGTGTTCTGGAAAGTTTCTTCTCCCTTACACCCTTGGTTCTCCATGCCTGGCTTGGTTCAGAAGGGATCCCCATGCTCCTGGAGAAGCTAGGTGTGGTTTCCAAAGGTTTAGCTCATAGGGGGGTTTTCTTTCTTTAAAAAAAATTAAAAAAATTTTTTTTAAAGTTCCTTTTGACTGTTCTGGGTCTTTGTTGCTACACACAGGCTTTCTCTAGTTCTGGCAAGCGGGGGCTACGCTCTAGTTTCGGTGCTCGGGCTTCTCATTGCAGTGGCTTCTCTTGTTGGAGCACAGGTTCCAGGGCATGTGGGCTCAGTAGTTGTGGTACATGGACTTAGTTGCCCTGAAGTATGTGGAATCTTCCTGGACCACGGATCAAACCCATGTCCCCTGCATTGGCAGGTAGATTCCTAACCACTGGACCACCAGGGAAGTCCCATAGAGGCATTTTCTGATGCCCAGGATTCAGGTATTATGGGTGAAGGAAATAACCCAGTGTTTAAGACTCAGGAGCCTGAGTTCAAGTCCCTGCTTGCTGAGTTGTTGGATCCCCATAGGCTTTTTGTTAACTTTTGCTGGGCTTCAGCTTTCTCGTCCAGAGATAAACAGATAAAGACACCTACATGGCTTCACTGGGGAAGAGAGGCAGGATAGTGTAGTGGGCAAGGATAGGGTTCTAGAATCAGACATACTTGGCTTCCCCACTATACCCCTTCTTAGTTGTGTGAAAGTGAAGGTGGCTCAGTCATGTCCGACTCTTTGTGACCCCATGGACTATACAGTCCATGGAATTCTCCAGGCCAGAATACTGGAGTGGATAGCCTATCCCTTCTCCAGGGGATCTTCCCAACCCAGGGATCAAACCCAGGTCTCCCACATTGGGGGCACGTTCTCTACCAGCTGAGACACAAGGGAAGCCCAAGAATACTGGAGTGGGTAGCCTATCCCTTTTCCAGGGGTCTCCCCAACCCAGGAATCAAACCACCCAGGAATCGAACTGGGGTCTCCTGCATTGCAGGCAGATTCTTTGCAAACTGAGCTATCAGGGAAGCTTGTATGACACTAGGCAAATTGCTTCACCTCTCTGACTTTGGTTCCCAAAGCTAAAGAATGGGGTTAAAATAGTACCCACTCCATAGGGTTGTGAGAACTACCTAGAGAATGCAGGTAAAGGATCTGGGCACACAGAGAGTGCTCTGTACACTGGTATTATTGTAATGACCATTACAGAAATGCAAACAATCTGTAAGCTGTAAGAGCACCAGCAATAAAGCCAAGCAGATGTGGGTCTGAATCCTAATTCTGATCCTTACTACCTGGGTGATCTTGGGGAAGTTTTTCACTTCTGAGACTCTTATTTCCTTATCTGTAAAATGGGCATTATAGTCATACCTTCCTCAAGGGGCTGTTGTAAGGGTTCAGTGACATGTTGCATAAAAAGTACTTGGTACAATGGTTGGCACATGTCATCCCCATTTTATAGATAAGGAAGAGGAGTGGTGACTCGCCTGAACTCACATAGCATCTTAGTGGTGGAGCGATTGTTTTGTTTTTTAATAAGGATTAAATATATATATTTAAATTTGGCTGCACCAGATCTTAGTTGTGGCATGGGGGATCTGTAGTTGCAGCATGTGGGATTTAATTCCCTGACCAGGGATCAAACCTGAGCCCCTTGTACTGGGAGTGTGGAGTCCTAGCCACTGGGCCACCAGGGAAGTCCCTGGTGGAGCCTTGATTTAAACCCAGGTCTGCCTACCTCAAAAGCCCCCGATCCTTTTACCTCTTCTTGCCATCAGCCAAATATGGGATGAGGAGGAGGATGTCTGTTCTTGGGGCCGCTGGACTCATCTCCTTCATTCCACGGTCCCCAGTGCCCACACACAGGAGGTGCTCATAAATGTCTGCTGGCTGAGGAAAGGGGGACCAGTGTGTCCTCAGTTCCAGGGAGGCTTTTGCCTTGGGATTGAGAGTTTTTTCCCTGCTTGGTTGACAGCAGAATAAAATAAAAATAAACAATATAACTCATACTCAGTGCAGATGTGGGCCTGTCATCTGAAAAACCCTTTGCACCTCCTACATAATCGATCCTTCTTGCTACCCTGTGACATCCTGGATAGGCACCTCTGTTTGATTGGTGTGGAAATGGGAGCCCAGAGAAGGTGTAATGGATGAATATTTGTGTCCTGTCCAAAATTCACGTTGAAGCCTTAATCCCAATGTGATGGTATTTGGAGACAGGGCCTTTGGGAGGCGATTAGGGTTAGATGAGGTCATGAGGAGGGGCCCTCATGATGAGATTAGTGTCCCTGTGAGAAGAGACACCAGCAAGCTCCCCGTCTCTCTGCCATGTGGGGGGCTGAGAAGAGGTGGCTGTCTACAAACCAGGAAGAAAGCTCTTACTGGAATCTAACCAGGGTGGCACCCTGATCTTGGACTTCAGACTCCAGAACTGTGAGAATATAAATTTCTATTGCTTAAGCCACCCAGTCTATGGCATTTTGTTAAGGCGGCCTGAGCTAAGAGAGAGGGTGAGTGACTTGCCCAGAGCCACACGGTGAACTTACCGCAGAGCTAAGGCTGGAGCTTATTTGTAGTGATTTCTCTCTTTTTTACCCCACGGAAAAACTTCAGTCACTGGAAGGCTTAGAAATGGAGACTAGCTGAATGCAGGACAGACAGTTCAGGAACTGTCCTGCTTCAGCAACTTTGGAGGATCTTAGGGCAAGTCAAGCCTGGCCCCTAGTTCCTTCCTGCTTCATCATAGCTCCTCCTCTGCCCTCTCCCAAGGGAGGGTTGGGGCAGGCTGACTTCAGCAGGTTTAGAAGGGGCTCAGCTAGCTGGTGGCACTGAGCCTGTCCCCATGTTTCTTGGGAAACCCTCTGGGCCTGGAGGGTTCCCTGCCTGAGAGAGAGAGAATTAGTGGGTTAAGCTTGAGTGAGCTGGAAGCTTGGCTGGATCAGGGCCATTAGGCTCAGTCCAGCTGGTGAGAGAAGGGGGTTGGAAGGGTCGTGGGAGGTCAGATCCCTGGGTCCCTCTTTAAATGTCCCAGGGTGCCAGTCAGAAGCAGCCGCAGCAGCCTTTCCCTGGGGTTTTGGGACAGACGTTGATGTTGCTCCTTCATCTAATTTCCAAAGTGCTTTCTTGAGAGTGACATGAAAGCCGTGTGTAGCAGAGGACAGTGGTAGAAGACAGATTTATTTAAAGCTGTGTGACATGGTGCAAATCATCTAATGTTTCTAGACTGTAGTTTCTTAGACTATAATGAGGCTAATAACACTTTGCAGGGGTGCTATGAGGCTAAGTGCATCAATACATAGAAAGTACTCAGTATGTGCCTGGCATGTAGTGAATATCTAATAGATATAATAGTCGTTATTTTTAATAATAAGTTATTTCCCTTCTGGCTCAGATAGTCCTGGGTTTTATGGCTGTACAGTTTATTGTGGCCTCCAACTTCAGAAGAGGAATGAGCTGGACTTAAAAGAAGGAAGTGAACAGAATCTGTAGTAGGGGTCAGAAAACTTGAGTTCAGGTTTGGACTCTGCCACCCCTGTGCTGTGTGACCTCAGGCAAGCCTCTTACAGTTTCTGGACTCCTTTTCCAAATTGTTTAAATGTAGCCTGAGCTTGCTGATCTCTGAGGGCCTATCTAGTTCTACATTTTGTGAATCTGGAGGCCTAAAGAATACCTCAGTGACTGTCCACTGGAATCTCTTTTACAATTTCAATTTCCTTCCCTTTTGCCCCTTGTTTCTTGGAGTGTCTTCATAGAAGAAAGGACATAACTTGCCAACTCCAATATATGTATTTTAATCATATTTACTGTTTTGTTTTGTTTTTTGCTTTTACTATGCACAGAGAACTCTCTAAAACAGAGCTTAACACAGTTTTTGTAAGCAAAGTGCATTCTATCAGAGGGGTCAAAACATGCTCTGTGTTTTCAAATATGAAAGAGTATTCATTTAAGATATTGTCTTTCATTGCATTTGCTGATTTCTTTTGCTTTTATCTTGAAAAAGGCTAGCACAGGCAGCCTTGTATGCTGTAACTAAAAAATATATACACATATGTTGCAGTCAATGCATTCTAAAAAATAATAATGGGTATAATTTAGATATAAAAAGGATATTTGTCAAGTATTAAGAGAGAAAAATGGGAAAACAGAAAAAAGAGAAAGAAGAAAAAATGAGAAAAGAAAAAAGAGAAAAAAGAAAAAAGTAAAAAGAGAGAAAAAGGGGAAATAACCTAAATGATTAACATTTAAATTTAATTAAATTACGGTACATCCACTTGAGGGCACTGTGGGTGTCATAATATATTATTAGGAGGAAAAAAAGTTGGTTCTGAAACAATATGATCTAAATTTTAAAAAAGCATTAGGCCGAACCATATGCAATTGCTAATAACTTATAAAATCAGCAATTTCATGTGACTTAATATATATATACAAAAAAGTATATGATAGGAGAGGTACTAGAAGGGAAATCTTTCACTAAGATATTGATGGTAGTTATTTCTGATTGATGGCTTTATGCTGATTAAAATTTTTAAATTATTTGACTATTTTTTTGTGAACAATGCAAGTACTACTAAAAGTAATCCCCTAGAAAGGCATACCATTGTAAAAATAGCAATTTTTCTGCCTTGTTATAGCTTATTTATCGTTTGTGTTTAAAAGCTATAAAATGACTTAAATTCTATTACCAGGGGCCGTATGGAAAGCTCTACTCTTCATGTACACTCGGTACCAGGGTTGGTTTTTATTCAGTAGTGACTGTTCAGAACACTTTGCTGGTGGGCCCAGCTTTTCAAAGCCCTCTTCATCTCTTGCTACCCCCACAACCAACAAATGCTTTCCATGAGCCCCGTCACTGGGGCTTCAGGCCAGCTGTGTCCCTAATCCACCCACGTCCCAGATTTGGGAATGGCTCAGTCTCCAACTGTTCCCCCACCTACCCCTGCTTTCTTCCAGTCTCATCTCTTCCAGGTCATCGGAGGGCCCATCTCTGCTGCCTGGCCTTCCTCAGTGGTCACCACCTAATTTCACCACCTAACTTCACTCTCTTCTGTGCAGCTGGTGTTGCTTTTTTGCTGGAGCTCAGTTTGTAATGGGGAAGGATTAGGACCCTTTCATGCCGTCTTTTTTCTTTTTTTTCCCTTGGTGCCCTTGACCACTCAGGGGCTGAGAGGCAGCTTGCAGGGCCTGTATTCCCTAGGAAGAAACAGGAGGGATGGTGGGGGAGGCAGCAACGGGCTCAGCTGGCAGGCGGCATAGAGATGGCCGCTAGAGACCCCGTCTTGGGGCTTGGAGCATGGCACAGCCGCCACCCCGGTGTGAGTATAGGACAGGGAGGGAGGGAGGGAGCTGAGTTTCTTCCTAGGAAATTAGCTTCAGAGATGGTGCTTGGGACCTTTTACCCTGTACTCAAGGGCAGCCTCTGCGGGGTGAGCTGGGACCAGATGTCTGGTTTGCAGAGGCCTCTTCTGAGAGGGCAGACGGGCACAGGAGTTAGAGTAGTTTCTCTGCCTTTGATTGGGCATGATTTTTCCTCTCATTCTCTACTATGTGTTAGGCCCAGTTATGCCCAAGGATCTGGCACTTAGCCTAACAAGCTATGGTGTATACCTAACTAATTAACAAAAATCCCTCATGTGTGGATAGTACTTTACAGTTTACAAAGCCCTTTCATCTCCAGTCTAAGAATTAAAAGCCAGGACTGGATTTTAAATATTTTAAGATTCTAAAGCCTGCGCCAACAGTTTTTGATGTGGTGTTACACGGCAGTCTAAATTTGAGTGGTTTACATCTGCCTTATGTTCGGCTGTTTTCTTCTAGTCTGAGACCCCCACTTTTTTTTTCAGGGTGATGATTATTAAATATTACCCACTCCAACCAAGCCTCTTTAAATAGAAGCTATTATCCTTGCCTAGCAGTTCATGGCATAGAGAATATTGGTTTTCATGAATCTGTATTTGCTGGATAACACGGGGATGGTAGTGGTGAGCTGTCTTGTGATTGATCTTCAGGATTTATCCTTCATGGCACCAGATTTCCAGGTCTGACAGGTGAAGGGAACCTCTGAGGCACATAGGTGGTAGAGCTAGAGCTCCCTGAACCTGAGGACCTGAGGCAGGGGACCAGAATATTCAAGCACAGGTGCTTCACCCTAGTACACAGAATGACCTTGGCCAAGCCACCTAAGCCTCAGCTTCCTTTTATATAACATGGGGATAACTCATTCACTCATTCAGCAAATATTGAGTATGCACTGTTCTGGGAGATGAACAAAAAGACAAAGTCCCTGCCCTCCCAGAGTTTGTGATCTAGTGAGTCTAAACTGCAGCAATTTATTGAGAGGGACAAACAGATAAGTATACAGTAGAAAGTCAGGTAGAAGTGCCATGAAGCAAAATTAAAGCATGGCGAGGGTGTGCTGCTGCTGCTACTAAGTCACATCAGTCGTGTCCGACTCTGTGCGACCCCACAGATGGCAGCCCACCAGGCTCCTCTGTCCCTGGGATTCTCCAGGCAAGAACACTGGAGTGGGTTGCCATTTCCTTCTCCAATAAGGGTGTGTTAGTGGAGGCTGTTTTAGATAGGGTAGTCAGGTGATCCTAAAGGGTCTCTTAGGATGTTTCAAACAGATAACCATGTAAAGTGCTCAGCTCAGTGCTGACAATTTAGTGCTTACCAAATATATTATTGTTATGTCAGCGAGCCCCACACCTCTCAGTCCATATTTTAGTCTCCAAACAGCAGGAATAATTAACACTTAGGTAGATCTTACTGTGAGCTAAGCCATTTACATATTTTAACTCATTTACTTTTTACAGTAACTCTTATGAGGTAGGTAGGAGTTTGTTACTATCCCCTTTTATGGGTTGGGAACAAGCACAGAGTAGGCCAAACAATCAGGGAGACTGAGAATTGAACTCAAGTAGTCTGTTTCTCGGAGAAGGCAATGGCACCCCACTCCAGTACTCTTGCCTGGAAAATCCCATGGATGGAGGAGCCTAGTAGGCTGCAGTCCATGGGGTCTCTAAGAGTTGGACACGACTGAGCAACTTCACTTTCACTTTTCACTTTCATCCACTGGAGAAGGAAATGGCAACCCACTCCAGTGTTCTTGCCTGGAGAATCCCAGGGATGGGGGAGCCTGGTGGGCTGCCGTCTATGGGGTCGCACAGAGTCGGACACGACTGAAGCGACTTAGCAGCAGTCTGTTTCTAGAGGCCAAGCTTAGTTGTGAGGGGTCTAGGATTAGATACAAGGAGACAGCCTAGCTGGCATATACAGGCTCCCATGTCAGATTGCCTGGCTTCTTATCCTGGCAAGTCTAAGCCTCTCTGCTTGGGTTTCTTCATCTCTAAAATGGGAATACCAGAACTATCTTACCTCTTACCATGCTTAAAACTGAGCCTTCTTTCTGCTCGCTGGTTTAGACACCAGCCTGGCAGGGAGTGTGGAAGGTTCAAGTGGCCTCTGAAGCTAATGAAAGGAAATAACGGGCACATCAGGCAATTGTGGGAGCTATTTTAAGCTCAGCTGGAGACCAGATTTCCGAAGCTAAGTTCTCACGATTTTGAGGGTGCCACAGCAGAATTAGGAGACCCGTAAATGCAGAAGACAGCTAAAATCTTGGCGTGGCCGCAACACTCAGCATCCATTTCAGGTCTTACACAGCTACCAGGAGAGGTAAAGTCTCATCGATTGTCAGGGTTCGAATGGCGCCTAGAGATGTCAAGTTAGTAGATGGGGAAACCGAGGCCCGGAAAAACTGAATGACTTATCTAAGGTCAGTAGGTGCATTTGGGGGACAGCCAGCGAGCGTGGTTAGTTTGGGAGCAACTTCCAAATCTCAGACCCTTATCTGGCCCTCCTAGGGGGTAAAGGGGTGGGGAGAGGAGGGGGGAAAGGGCCTCACCTTCGTCTCGGGCACTAGCTACTCTGTTCCCCACGTGGGTAGCGCGGGGCCCCCGGGAACTTAAGGACCTGAGAGCGGGTTCGACCTGCGCTTGCGCACACGCGGCTAGCCCCTGGCCTTTTCCCCTTCTTTTCCCTTCCGCTCCCCTCTCTTTACCGGCCTAGGGGAGGGCGGGGGGAAACGTGAGGAGCGCGAACTCGGCCTTAGCCAATGGGCTGGCGGGCCGCGGGCCCGGCCCCCTCCTTCCCTCCGGCGCCGTCCAATAGAAATTTACTACAATGTTGTGGCGAACAGAGGGGGAGGGGCTCGCGGGGCGGGCTGGCTGCGGGCCGGGCCAGCCCTCGCCTCGCGGTGGGAAGGCGGGAGGGCGCGCGCCGGGGCCGCCCGCTCGCTCCCTTTGCTCGTTCGCTCGTTCCCTCCCTCCGGCCGGCGGGTTAGTAGTCAGTCAGTCAGTCCGCCTGCAGCCCGCAGGGCCAGCGAGCCGCAGAGGGCCGAGCCTCGGACGCCCGCGCCTTCTCCTGCCATTGTTCGTCTGGCGGCTGCGGCGGCGGGCGCGAGGAGCCCGGGCCCCAGAACCACCGGTGAGGCTAGGCTGTGGCGGCGCGCGAGCGGAGCTGGGGTAGGGGGGTGGGGGGCGCGGAGCTGTCCCCGAGGGGACGGTCCTGGAGGCCGCGGCGGCGCCGCTGCCTCTTTGTCTCCAGCCCCTCCGCAGGCCCGGGCCGGGGGGCGCGGGCTGCACGGCCTCCGCAAAGCCCTCTCTGCAAGCCGGCGACCGAAGGCTTGGAGCCGGGACGCGGTCGGCCTGAGGGGGAAATAAGGCCGGGGTGGCGCTGGAGGGGAGCGTTTAAAAGTTAGGCTCCGGGTGCGTTTTTGACGAGGGGGCGATCGGTACCGTCTGATCAGGCAGTCATGGTACAGTGGGCAGGAGCCCTTGAAGGAAAGCCGGTGGGGGTCGAGTTGCAGGTTTCGGGTGGTGAAGGTGTGGGGTGCAGCCGCAGAGCGATTTCTTGGTGACGAGGTAGCTGGGCGGTCTGAAGTCAGGCTCAGTTGTGAGGGGTGGAGGGAGCCTGCAAGGATTTGAAGGCCTTCCCGCCACAGATACCCATATCATTAAAAAAAAAAAAAATCCCCCCCCCCCCCCCCCACACCAAGACTCTATGCTTTCCAACTGAGTCTTCCCGGGTCCCAGAGACCAAGGGGTTAAACCGATTCTCCCAGCTTCGTGACCTCCTTTTTCAGTTTGTGCATCTGTCGGCTTGGACGTATTTCCTCCTGCTCGCTGGGCTGCCTTTACCTGTGGAGAGGGTAGGATCTAGGCTTGTCCGCCGAGATGTATCGCCAGGCTGTTATTCCTGGTGGGGGTTTGCCAAAACAGGTTTGTTCTTCCCAGAAACCAGCGTTCTCTGGAGAGTGAAAGTGATCTCACGTGAAACAAATTGCCGAGGGATTGATTTCTGGCCACATGAAGAGCGACTCTCATCCTGTTTTTTTCTCTAGCTGTACCCAATCGTAAATGACTAGTTTGTGGAGACTTGTCGTTTTTTGGCATGTATTGCTGATTAGGAGTTAGTTTTTTTCTTTTTAAGAGATGCCGAGCTTTTCTTTTCCTTTTTTTTTTTCAGTAGTCTGTGATATCACAGCTGCTATTCTATTCTGTTTTTAGGGAAGATTGGAAGAAATGGTGATGTCTTCTATCTTGGATATTATTATAGTGAATTTATACTCTCGAGGATGTACACTGTACCCAGTGCTGTTAATACAATTCTCATCTCAGTTTTGTTATGCAGCATCAACTCTTACTTTTTAGGGAAACTTGACGTACTCTTCATTTTCCTGTTCTGTAAGTTGGAAACAATAAGTTCTTTGCCAGCTGACCAATTTTGGTTATATAAAATAGTTTCTTGAGGTGTTATTAATATAATCCATATGGAGTACATAACAATATATGGTACACAATAAGCTCTCAATAAATGACAGATTAAAAAGTGAATATAAACACTGAGCATCACATTGCCTTGGTATCAAGGTGCTAATTCAGAATGCGTTCTACAGCAAGGTTATAATTAAGGTAAAGATAAGCATTATTTATATCCCTGGGGAAACTGAAGTATGGTATATCTTTGTTACTATTAAAAGTGAACTTACCTGCAGCATGCTAACCTTCTGATTCCTCTTTCTTCTAGAAAAAAACTACACTTTTTTCCCCTTGTATAATTGAATTCAGGCTTAGAAATATCCATAAATGATCTGACTCTTTAGACCTCACCAAAATTCTCCCAACATGTATACCAGTGTTTTATAACCAAATGTCTTTTAGGTAAGTCTGTACATAGTGTGGCCCCGGTCTACCTTTCTACCTTTATTCTCTTTATTACTTGTATTTTCCAGTCAAAAAGAACTAACTACTCAGTCATAACCCACGCTTTCTCATTTGTACCTTTGGCCATGAGCTTCCATCGGTGCTTGTCGTTTATCAGTATATTCCTTCTGTTTTCAGTTCTCTTTAGGAATGTTCCATATTAATAATTTGAAGTGTGAGGGAAATGTCCCTTTGTGAAAGGAACTTGATGGAACTTTTGGTTTTGTTTTGAGTTTTCTTTGAGCTTCATTAATATGGCCAGCTGGTTGAATTTGAAGTGGTGTTTATTAAAAGGATTAGGTCCTAAATGCCCATCAGTATGCGCAACCCTTGTGGTAGAAGGTGGCTGGTGGTATATTAAGAAAACCTCTTAGGGTTCCATTCTGCTCAGAGCTAAGAACTCCACCAGTTGACCGGTTGGACACTTGAAAACTCTGGCTGTCAACAAACAGACTAAACTAATAGAAGAAAGTTTTATCTCTTAAGTGGGCTTCTCTACATCTCTTCCGTTTCTTGGTGGTCTAAGAGCTGACATTGCCTTAATGTTTGTTAAACACTCAAATCATATTTATTGTGTCGAAGTAGTAGATATGGTCTGGAGAAGGAAATGGCACCCCATTCTTGCCTGGAGAATCCCAGGGACAGAGGCGCCTAGTGGGCTGCCGTCTATGGGGTCGCACAGAGTCGGACACGACTGAAGCGACTTAGCAGCAGCAGCAGCAGTAGATATGGTAAACAAGCCTATATTTTAAAGTAAGCTTGTGTGCCTGCTCAGTTGCTTCAGTTGTGTCAGACTCGTTGCAACCCCATGGAGCCCACCAGGCTCCTCTTTCTATGGGGTTTCTCCAGAATACTAGAGTAGGTTGCTATTTCCTTCTTTTCCAGGGGACCTTCCTGACCCAGGGATTGTCTCCTACTTTGGCAGGTGGGTTCTTTACCACTAGCGTCACCTGAAAAGGCTTAATAAAGTAGTTCTGTTCAGTCGCTCAGTCGTGTCTGACTCTTTGTGACCCCATGGACTGCAGCATGCCAGGCCTCCCTGTCCATCACCAACTCCTGGAGTTTACTCAAACTCATGTCCATTGAGTCAGTGATGCTATCCAACCACCTCATGCTCTGTTGTCCCCTTCTCCTCCTGCCTTCAATCTTTCCCAGCATCAGAGTCTTTTCAAATGAGTCAGTTCTTTGCATCAGGTGGCCAAAGTATGGGAGTTTCAGTTTCAACGTCAGTCCTTCCAATGAATATTCAGGACTGATTTCCTTTAGAATGGACTGGTTAGATCTCCTTGCATTCCAAGGGACTTACCAAGTAGGCTTATCATCAATATAATATATAAAATAATGTGATATGATAATTTATATATTAACAGAATAGCACACAAATCTTCCTCTTTTCATTTTAAAGGTACTTGTATCTCCTTTCTCTTTTTAGAAACATTTCTAAGCTAATATCTAAATTTAAAAATGATTTTAAATGATTCCTGTCTCTAAAAAAAAATAGTTGTGGCATTTTGTTGAGATATGACCTATGTATTTTTCTTGTTTTTCTCTTTGGTCAGGTTTGCACCTCACATTTAGAATTCAGCAGAGTATTGTTTTGTATGCAGCTTGACTTTAACATTTTTGGAAATTACAGAGCCAGCCTTCCATTTCATTCCTTAGCTTATGGACTTAATTTTAAACAGATTCATTTTATGGGCGATAGTGTGCTTACAGTGCTGTTTGGTTTCCTAAAAAAAAGCTTCAGAGTTAAGCTTGTCAGAAGAGTTCCCTACAAGTCATAGGATTCTTGAATTCTCTAGGTGCTTTGATATGCTTATCAGTAGATTGTGATTTAAAATACGAAGTCTGTGATTTGTGACACGAGTGATAGGGCTTGCTTATATTGTTTTCTGAATGTCCAAATCTAATTTAATATTGGTGATCTGATTTTATAACTTGGGAATGTTGGCAGCTATCAGGCGCTGAATGTGGTTCTGAAATCAAGAGGTGCATACGTTAGATCACAATCTGTTTCCTTATTATCTAAGAAGATCAGAGCAAATGCTGCCAGTGTATTTTTCCAAGAGTCCCATCAAATTTGTGATTGGTCACATGCCTATTCAGATACAGATTCATTGCTACCTCTAAAGGATTTTTTTTTCCCCACCTACTGCTTAAGCGTAGAATCATCTAATTTTATTTGTGAGCTAAACAAGAATAATTCTAGCAAGTTTTTTTCTTATGAACAACTTTGCTTTCTTTCTCTGAATAAAGCCCCCAAAGATTAAATTTTTAAAAACTTTTAAAAGGGCCCTCCGAATTGATAAGTTACGAGTCTTATTTATGTAGAGAATCTAGAATTACTGGAAGGTAATTGGTTCATTGTGTTTGTAATAGCTTTTAGTTAGAGAAGAGCCAGATTCTAAATAGATATGTTAATTTTTGTTGTTTAGGTTTGTTGGTACGTCACTGGTGACTCTTTTTATGAGTGGCTTCATAATGTGCGCAGTAAATGCACTGTAACAACCTGCCTGGTATACACACTGCATTAGATTAGTATTTTGATTTACTACTTTTTTGATTTACTGTGCTGTTATTTAATGAATACACAGGGAGGAGGATAAAAGAGGTTTAGCAGTGAACACTATTTAGAAATTGGAGGTGTTGGAAAAGAGAACTTTGATGTTTTGAGTGCCGGTCTTAGAATTAACTTCCTCACTGACACTACTTCAAATGTTGGTTTTAGGGAAGTTATAGTGGGAAAATCTGATTATGATAAAAGCCTGTTTACACTTATTTTTGCTAATTATTTTTATTTAAGTGGGATTGTACCCACCTTGAAGTATTTGAAAATAATTTGACTGCTTTTTGAACTTTAAAGAAAAGCAACATTCCATGGTTGTGGCCAGAACAATTCAAGGAATGACTTGGAGAGATTTTAATATACCCCACCTCCTAATTTTCATCAGTTTCCCCCAAGTCACCCTAAGTAAATATGCCCCCCTAAAAAAGTCCTTTCCAAAGAGAAATTCCAGAGCCATTCTGGTATCATGTTTATTGTTTATTTCATTCTTTGTTGTTTTATTATTGTATTTATTAAGACCAGTCCTGATTCTGCAGGTACCTCTTGATTATCTCCAACCTAAATCCACGTGGATTAAATGGTGATTTGTGTATTGGATTGCTGTTGTCTTCCTTCCATGGTTGAGGGCTCTTTCGGTCGTTTCCTCCCAATTAATCTAGGCTGTCTTCTTTCTCACCTCTCAGGGCAATGTCTGCTTATAGAAATTAATGTTGTTTCTGAACTATGTAGAGTAGAGCTTGGATAGGGTTAGTGTAATCTTGGCAGAGTGGGGAGGAAGAGGCAAGATTATCTGATAAAATAGAAACTATGATTAAATATAATGATAAAATTGGAAGAAGCAACAGACGCTCTATTAATATTATCTAATTCTGTTCTATCTACATTCAATGTATGTCCATAATTCTGCATTGTAGTTGATCCTTAATGCAGGGGTTGGGGTGCTAACGTTCTGCACAGTTGGAAATCCATGTGTAACTTCTAGTCGGACCTCTGTATGTGTGGTTCTTCCATGTATGTGATTCTGCCTCTGAGGATTCAACCAACCTTGGATGATGTAGTGCTGTAGAGTTTACGCATGAAAAAAATCTAAGTATAAGTGAACTCACACAGTTCAAACCCCTGTTATTCAAGGATTAGCTGTATTATCTAAAAATATTATCTATTAATAGGGACAGGAACACCTCAATTTCTTTTGGAACTAGGTGGAAATAATAAGATAAAAAATTGGGTATAGTATATATTCCTATAGTTTATTGTGATTTATAAATGCAATCTGTCTCTCCTTGTGTCTTCCATCCCCTATAAAAATCCAAATAAACTTTTTGGTAGGCCCTTTATTTGTCTGAATTGTGACATTGGACACAGTATAGACTAAGGTTTAGTTACTTTCTGCCTTAATAGTCACTCAGACACTTTAATATTATATTTTGATAGCATCACCATTATAAAGTTATAAAAGTTTTGAGTGACAAATTCTGTAATTTAGCAACAATAGAGCATAGCAGTATTTTGAATTGGTTGCATTTAAGCCTGTTACCCATAAGTGTAACAAAATGTATACTTTTGCTAATTTGTGACTAGGGAGTACTATGCCAAAGTTCAGTTGTGATTGTGTTTCAGCTATTAATACTTGTGTAAATTAATAACACTATTATAATCATTTTAATGCAATGGGATTTTAACAGTACATCATCTTATAAAGAAATGCTGTTTTAATTTATATGTCAGGCATGTATTTCAGTTAACCAGTTTGAAATTCTACATATATTCAAGTTAAAAGTGTTTCACCTTGATAATACACTTGGTACAGATTTTTGAAATTCATTTCCCCTGGTTGTTTTGACCATATGGACACAGGCAGAACTGTCAAGAGCTCCAAGGATTTAAGCTCTCAAATTTTACCTGCCAACCATTTCATCATGTAGTGGAGACACATGGAAGGCAGCTTAAAGTGAAGGCTCTTTGTTTTTTTTTTTTTTTTGCTACCACCCACTTGCAATTTCTTGCCCTTTTGTGATTTTTAATGATTCAGAGAATCGACACTGTTGCTAACTTACTACCTGCAGAGTCCTGCGAATCTTGATGGTATTACATAATTATATAAACCTTTTGCATGGTGTCATATGATGTGGTATTGTATATATGTCCTCCCACACGTGTGTCTTTAGAGTAATTTCTTTCCATCTGGTGTTGGAAACAAGCTCTTTGTGAGGTTATTTTTAAATCTTCAAGCTTTCTGGCATCCTCAACACTTGAAATAACACAATTGCTTTTGAAGGCAAGAAAATTCACACAGTATATTTAGTGCTTTTTTCCAGTGAAAATGTGAATAGTATTTTATTTTTAAAAATCATATCTTGCATTCCAAACAGGCAAAATATGTGCTTTATGTTTAGGTCATCTCAAGATAGTTTTGTTAGTAGGAAATAATCACTCAGTTGTTGCCAAGTAGATAAAGTAAAGGAGAAGTGGTTAAAGGAAAGGATGCCAAGAATAAGAGAACTGTTAGAAGAAAGAGGTTTCAAAGGTATTTTGTTCTCTGAGAGTTTATTGATATCCTTTTCTGAGCTCTTGCGGCATTTGTTACAAACCCGATTTGTCACGTGTTGCTTTGTATTGCACTTGAAGCTGGTGCTTCCCAGTAAGACTGTCAGCTTCTGGAGAGCAGAGGGTCAATATCCTGTCTTTTATTGCCCTCCTCAGCCCCCCAGACACAGACACTGCTTAGAACGGTAGTTAGATACATAACACTGGGGACATCCTAGACATTTAGAAGTGTAGTGAGAATGTGAATTCGAGGATAATTAAGATTTAAGACCGGGTTATGAATCTGACTGCTTCTGATTCCCTTTCTGTATGTGTGTTTTCTTGGAAAGTAAGTTGCAGATATGAAAATTTACCCCTAAAAGACTTCATTATGTGTCTTCTAAGAATAAAACTTTATTCTACATAATCATAGTACCATTATCGCACCTAAGAAAATGAACAATATTTACATAATAACAATCAATATCCAATCCATTTTTAAAAAGATGTATGTCATCTACTCAGAAAGAGTCATCCAATAGTATCCTTTTTCTCCAGATGCTATTTTTGTTGACATCTCTTTGCTAGTTGTATTATCTCTAACATGACTGTTAAGGTACACTGGTTAACTAGAAATGTTTAATAGTTTATGTACTCCCTTTGGTGTTTTATAAGATTGAAAAAACTAGCATTAGGGCTATGATTGCATAGTGACCATAGCATCATATTTAAATGCATATCTTAAAGGATATACCGGGTTTTCAAAGGTCAAGGTGTTTTTTTGTTTTGTTTTCATTCATGCAACAAAGATTTAGTGTGGTTCTGTTTCCTGGGGATACAGCAGTGAACAAACTCCCAGCCCGCCTGAGATTCACATCTGGTCTAGTTTGAAATTCTACTGCACAGTTGAGGATATCCACTGATGAGGATAAAAGCTGGTCTTCCAAAGGGCAGGGTGTTTTTGGATTTTTGTTATCTGTACTATGGTAAGCAGCCTTTGAGATGGCCCAGTGATTCCTGTCTCCTGGTATTTATGCCTTGCGTAATCCCTTCCCTTTGAGTGTGCCCTGGACCTGGTGACTTACTTCTGATGAATAGAATATAGCACAGTGGTGGGATGTCACTTCCAAGATTAGGTTACAAAAGGCTGTGGTTTCTCCCTCGGGCTCTCTCATCTCTCATCTCTGGCTCTCTTCCTGTCACTCGGATCACCAGCTGCTATATCCTAAGAACATTCAGGCAGCCTATGGAGAGGCCCACATGGTGAGAAACCAAGTCTGTTAGTAACTACCATGAAAGTGAGCTTGGAAGCAGATTCTTCCGGCAGAGTTGAACTTTGAGAGTAGCGTAAACCTGGTTGACAGCTTGACTGCAACTTCACCAGAGACCCTGAATCAAAGGTGTTGGGCTAAGCAATGCACTTGAATTCTTGATCCATAGAAATGGAGATAATAAATGTTTGTTGTTTTAAATCACTAAATTTCAGAGGTAATTTGTTATATGACAAGAGACAACTAATACATCTGTGCGTGCTCAGTCGTGTCCAACTCTTTGCAACCCCAAGGACTGTAGCCTGCCAGGCTCCTCTATCCATGGGATTTCCCAGGCAAGAATACTAGAGTGGGTTGCTGCTTCCTCCTCCAGGGGATCTTCCTGACTCAGGAGTCAAACCTGTATCTCCTACGTTTCCTGCATTGCAGGTGAATTCTTTACCCACTGAGCCCTTGGGGAAGCCCCAATACATCTACCATTTATTAATTTAATAAAAATGTATGAATCATCTGCTATTTACCAGGTCCTATCCTAAGCACACTGGGACATAACAGTGAAGAAAGTAGATTAGAAATGTCTGTTCTTGTGGAGTTTACATTTAGTGGGAGAGGACAAATAACAAAGTATACAAATCAGGGATAAAATGTAAGGTTTTAGTGAGGATCAGAGAAAGCAGGACAAGGGAGTGAAGAGGGAGGGAAGGAGGGTGGATATTTTGGGTACAGTGGTCAGAAACAACCTCTCGGGTAAGGTAACTTTTGAGCAGAGTCCTGAATGCTATCTGGAGAAGAGCATTCCAGGCGCAACAGGTGCAAAGGTGAAGGATGTTTGGTGTGTTTGAGAAGCATTAAGTAAGCCAGCATGGCAAGATCAAGATCATCTAGGGGCAAATGGTAGGAGCTGAGTTCAGAGAGGCTGCAAGTGGGAGGAACAGTTGGTGTGGTGCCCTGGTGGCTATGCTACAGACTTTGCACTTTTTTCTGAGATGAGAATTTTTGCAAAGGTTTTGAGCAGAGGAGTGGCATGATCATTTAATTAATATGTATTAATTGGTTGTCTGGGCTTCCCAGGTGGCTCAGTGGTAAAGAATCTGTCTGCCAGTGCTGGAGATGCAGGAGATGTGGGTTCAGCCCCTGGGTCTGGAAGATCCCCTGGAGAAGGAAGTGGCAACCCACTCCAGTATTCTTGGTGGAAAATCCCATAGACAGAGGAGCCTGGCAGGCTGTAGTCCATGGGGTCACAAAGAGCTGGACATGACTGAGCAATGGGGCACACACACACAGTTGATGATCTACAGTGAGCAGGACCTTGTGGTGTATGTGATCACAAAAATGTAGAGGACATGACTTCTTTCCTAAGGAAGTTTAGTGATCCAGTATTAGAAATGCCTGGGCAGGTCTTCACTGGTGGTCCAGTAGCTAAGACTCTGTGCTCCCAATGCAGGAGGCCTGGGTTCGATCCCTGGTCAGGGAACTAGATCCCACATGCCACAACTAAGAGTTCTCATGCCTCAACCAGAAATCCTGCATGCTGCAGCTAAGACCTGGCACAGTCACATTAATTAATTAATTAAAGAAATGACTGAGTGTATGCATAAAGCTTAGGAATAGAGGCATTAGGTCCAAAAGACATATGGTTATGGGACGAGCATGGAGTATAACCTGGGTTAAAGTTCTGCCTCTTTGTTTTAACACCTTCAGCCACAATTTACTGGGGCGTTGTATGTGCTTGATAAAGTAATAATGCTAGTATTTAATGATGACTTATTATGAGCCATGCTCTGGACTGTGTTCTTTATAGGGATGACATAGGTATTGAAGGTTTGAGCTTGAGGGCTTGAATGCCTGGTTTTAATTTCTTGGTGTGTCACTTTTAAACTGGTGGTGACCTTGGGCAAGTTACTTCTGTACCTCGGTTTGCTCATTGTATAACGTGTGGATGATAAAAAATACCTTTTAAGGTTGTTATGATGATTAAATGAGTTAATATATGCGAGGTATGTGGGACAGTGTCTGGCACCAGATAAATGTTAGCCATTATTTTTACACTTAAGCCTCACCACAGCCCTGTGAAGTAGGTGTGAGTCATCCCATTTTATATTTTAAGTAGCAGGTTAAAAGTTAAGTAACTTGTCCAAAGTTTTATAATTAGGAAGTGAAAATTGGCCTCAAAATCGAATTCTTAGCTCCCTGAGCAGGGATCAAACCTATGCCCCGTGCAGTGGTTAAGACCACTGGACCTCCAAGGAAGACCCCCAGATTCCTTACTGCTGCAGCTTTACTTAGTACAACCACAAACTTGTTAGGAGAGATGCAAGCTTTCTGTCTGAGATGATTTCTTAATGATGTGATCTTGTGAAAGTACTTTACTATGCCTCAGTTTACTCTTCTATAAAATAAGGATGATACGTTATGCAGAATACATAATAATGACAAAAACAAACCTCGCAGTGTGCCTGTCATCTACAAATAATCAGTGAACGTTAGTTCCCTTTTACCCTTGATAAAATCTGACTTGTGAACGTGGGGAAAATAATCTTTGGTTAAGAAGAAGAATTTTTATATCTTGCCCCTTACGTTTTCCATACTTCAATTGGGCATCTATGGCGCTCAGTTGGTAAAGAATCTGCCTGCAGTGCTGGAGACCTGGGTTTGATCCCTGGATCAGGAAGGTCCCCTGGAGCAGGAAATGGCAGCCCACTCCAATATTCTTGCCTGGAGAATCCCACG
Organism: Bubalus bubalis; assembly: GCF_019923935.1. Lineage (NCBI taxonomy): Eukaryota > Metazoa > Chordata > Mammalia > Artiodactyla > Bovidae > Bubalus > Bubalus bubalis. The sequence goes on along the minus strand of NC_059158.1, from coordinate 176,657,958 downwards.
GATAGAGGAGGCTGGTGGGCTACAGTTCATGGGGTCGCAAAGAGTCGGACATGACTGAGCAATTAACTCTTCCACTTTCTTTCAAATACAATATAGCTCTTGAGAAACATATATGGTTTTGTCTACCTTTGGATTTGATTCAGACCTACGCTGTAAGAGTTTTAAGCCTGCGGGTGAGTTTTCTAAAGACCCATTTCACAGCACCTCTGGCTTTAGAGCTTCATTTCCGGGTTGGTAGGACGCAGTCATGTGGTTGATGTCCCCATTGTTGCTTTTATCTTTCACAGCAGATGTGAAAGTAAACATACCAGGTTGAAAAACAGGAAGAGGTCTGGCTGGTGTTCGTTGGGAGGGTGTTTTCGCAGGGGAACTGTACACAAGCCACCTGAAATTTGAAGTGCCTTGAATCTTTCTGACTTTTAGAAGATACAAAAGATGTTCTACCTTATTGCTGTAGACTAATAAAACAGTAAATGATTGTGCAGTTAATGAATTCGCGAATTTGTGTTTCTGTGTTTAAACATACTGGAGAAGTGAGATAATGTGTTCCTCTTTTTGTTTGAAACAGAAGACTGATCAATGGCTTTATAGTCAGCCCCATTCTGTTTTTTTTTTTCACTTGAGGAGTATTTTTTCAAGAAGGAGATACAGAGTTTTTGTCATCGTTGTTGTTGGGTATCTGTTCTAATGTCATCACACTTTAACTTCTTTAAAATCCAAAACTTGAGACGGCATTTTTCTACTATGCTCTTGTCTTTGTTCTTAAGGAAAGGAATTAACACATGTTAAATGTTAGCTGTATAGTAGGTACTGCTCTTCATATATGCTAAGTGCATACATTACTATTAACTATTTCCATTTTTGACATTCAGTCTGCAATGAGTTGTTTTCATTGCTTTGGAGAAATCTCTCCCTCTTTCCCTTTTTCTCCTCCTTCCCTTTCCTCTCTGCTTCCCTTCCTCCTCCTCCTAAATCATTCTTTCCCATATTTTTGCTAAACAGTTTTCTGTTAATATTATTTCGGAGGCAGTGTGATGTAGCAGCCAGTAACAATATGGATTTTGGAATCAGATAGACCTGAGTTTACAGTTAGGCTGTTTTGATAGGAAAAAAACTACTTTCTCTCTCGGTAAATAAGAGCCAGGCTCCTCCAGAGTTGGCTTTTGAAGGAGATTCTGCACATGGGCTGGGATAATTGGAGCTCCCAGCAAGGACTTTTGTTCCTAAAGGTTCACCTTTCCCTGGGAAATCCTTTGCTGGCCTCAGGGAGTGTTGCTTTCTTTTTAATTTTCAGCCCCAGAGGTGAGTCTTCTCTTAATACTCTTGTAGCTTAATACTCTTGTAGTACACAGCTGAGACCAGGCTGGAACATTTAGGGCTTTGCTAAAGGCTGCTGCTGCTGCTGCTGCTGCTGCTAAGTCGCTTCAGTCGTGTCCGACTCTGTGCGACCCCATAGACGGCCTCCTACCAGGCTCCTCTGTCTAGGAGATACAAAAGAGAAATGAGCACTGAGTTACTGGAATGTTTCTGTATAATCTGTTTCACAAGATAAAACTCCTCTTTAATTGGTGGTTTTCTTTTGGGATGCCTCGCCTTTTAACTGCAACGCACATGTCTGCCTTCCCATGGCAGAAGCTGTCTTAACTAATATTTCTACCTGGGAGTGCCTACAGCATATACAGAGTGCTCTACCCAGGGAAGGCCAAGAGGTGAAAAGGGGTTCTCTGTTTTGCCAGCCCTTGGTTATATTTGAGAGAGGAGCCACTTCTTGCTTGTGATCAACACTAGGTATATACAACCCTTGAGGGAGACCACTGTTACTCATAGCTTATTAATTAGCATTCGTAGAAAAAAAAAAGACAGTAGAGGAGTTTGGGAATAGAGGTGGGAGGGGGAGCTTCTTTTTGACCATTTATCTCAGATAATATAATCTCTGATTGTAACTCAAAAATTTGGCTCAAAATCGCTCTCAGTAAGTATTCCCTCCCCATGTTTTGATTCTTAACATCGTTGGATGCCTAAGGAGCTATCCTTTGCGTTTGTTGTAATTTTATCTCAGGGTTTGCTTGAAGAGATCCTAGTCTTTAATCAGGTCCAGAGTTGGGCTGAGGACAGTGGCGATAAATGTAACTTGTTGTGATCCAGATGGAACACCTGGTGCTCTGAGCAGTCTAAGTTTAAATATTAAAGGAAGTGTCTCTCGTATCACAGACTATTATTTCCAGAGGGGGACATATAACTAGGCTATTGATACAAGGTTTCTGGCTTGTTTTAATATAGAAAAAGTACAACAGAGTCAAAGACCTTTGGAGTCACAAACTTGCTTTATAATCCTGGCTCTGATACTGTTTAGCTGTGTATGGCAATGGCACCCCATCCAGTACTCTTGCCTGGAAAATCCCATGGATGGAGGAGCCTGGCAGGCTGCAGTCCATGGGGTCGCGAAGAGTCGGACACGACTGTGCGACTTCACTTTCACTTTTCACTTTCATGCATTGGAGAAGGAAATGGCACCCCACTCCAGTGTTCTTGCCTGGAGAATCCCAGGGACGGGGGAGCCTGGTGGGCTGCCGTCTACGGGGTCGCACAGAGTCGGATACGACTAAAGCGACTTAGCAGCAGCAGCAGCAGCAGCAGCAGCTGTGTATAAGTAACTTAGCCTCCCTGTTTTTCAGTCTCTCTTTGTTAAATTTATATAAGTTTAACATGACCTACCTTTTAGAACTGCTGAAAAGACGCAATAATACATAATATGGTGGCACTAGTGGTAAAGAATCCACCTGCTGATACAGGAGACTCGAGAGACACAGGTTCAGGCCTTGGGTCAGGAAGATCCCCTGGAGCAGGAAATGGTAACCCACTCTAGTATTCTTGCCTGGAAAATTCTGTGGACAGAGGAGCCTGGTGGGCTATAGACCACGGGGCGGCAAAGAGTTGGACACAACTGAGTGCACACACACACACACACATATACACACACCTGATGCCAGGACACAGTGGACACTTAATGAATAAAAAATAATTATTATTTTCAGTGACATTTCTGTAAAATCCATCTTCTCTGATTTATACATATTCTGCCCTTGTCATTTTTGATAGCTTTATTGAGATATAATTAACAGTTGCTATTGCTATTGCTAAATCACTTCAGTTGTGTCTGACTCTGTGTGACCCCATAGATGGCAGCCCACCAGGCTTCCCCATCCCTGGGATTCTCCAGGCAAGAACACTGGAGTGGGGTGCCATTTCCTTCTCCAATGCATGAAAGTGAAAAGGGAAAGGGAAGTCGCTCAGTCGTGTCTGACCCTCAGCGACCCCATGGACCGCAGCCTGCCAGGCTCCTCCATCCATGGGATTTTCCAGGCAAGAGTACTGGGGGGGGGGTGCCATTATACTCATTTAAATATTATACAACTCAGTGTTTTCTAGTGTGTGCAGCTGTCACCTCAGTCTAATTTTAGGTTATTTTTCTCCCCCAAGAAAGAAGTCCGTACCCATTGGCAGTCAATACCCATTCCCCAACCTGTAATAATCCTAGCACTAGGCACCACTAACTACTGTGTGTCTCTGTAAGTTGGTCTGTTGTGAACTTTTCCTGTACATGGAGTCATACACTATCTGGCCCTTGTGCTTAGCATCTTTCGGTTAGCATAGCGTTTTTAGGGTTTGTCCGTGCAGTACTGTGTCAGTAGCTCACACCTTTTAATCGCTGAGTGATATTCCATTGTATGGCCGTGCTACATTTTATTTATTCATGTTATCAGCTGATGGACATTTGGGGTGTTTTCACTTTTTGACCGTTATGAATAATGCTGCTGTGACCAATCACGTACAGTGTTTTGTGTAAACATATGTTTTCATTTTTCCTGAGTATGTACGTAGGAATGGAATTCCAGGCCTTATGGTAATTCTATGTTAACATCTTGTAGAACTGTCCTTGATGGGTTTTAATCATGTTTTCCTCTTTGCATGATTTTCTGTTTTTTGCTATGGCTGACAGCCATAGCCATCTTCACTGTTAGTTACCAACAGCTTACTGAATTTCTTTTTATTATCTTCTTACTGTTCAACTGTACCATTTTGCTCAACTCGATAGTCATTGCAAATGAATCTCTTGTGTTTTTTTTTTAATAGATTATACTACCTATCCATGAAATGTTCTTTTCTATTTCATCACCCTTGTTACTTGTAGTCTCTCCCTGGCTGAAGATGGGTTTAGAAATAACAGTTCTAAATAAGTTCTATTGAAATCTGATCCATACTTCGGTTTACTTTACCTGGTTATGAATAATACTGAAGATCTATGATAGGAGGAGAGATACTTAAATGAATATTTGGTACTAAATGTATGAGGCAGGCTAAATTATTCCACCCATATTCAAAATGCTTAACAACAGGGGCTTTTAAAAGAAAAAGAATACAAAATTAGAGATAAAAACAAATGTTTATTCAGAATGAGAAAATAAACCACAACAAATTATATATTTTATTTATTTTTCTGTTGGTTGTGCCAAGTGGCTTGTAAGATGTTAGTTCCCCAACCAGAGATTGAACTGGGCCCCTGGCAGTGAGAGCACTGAATCCTGACCACTGGACCACCAGGGAATTCCCTAAACTATATCTTTTAAAAGCTGAAAAACCCAAACATCACAAAATTCAGAAAAACAGCATAATATTTTTTAACTACCTGATACACTGCTATAATTTCCCCTATATTCATGCTACTAAAGATTTTCATATTATGACTTTGTAATATCATTTTTATAGAGACCATAGAAAGATAATTCAGTCTTTTTTCTACCACTTGGCCTTGGCAGGGACCAATACAAATGAGGACCTTGAAACTTAAGCTTCTTTAGCTTTATAGTAAACCTACCTCTGCATAGTAAATAAGCTTAAGATATTATCCAGGAGATTGTAAAATGCTTATTCTGTGTTCTAATCATTGATTACAATTATTTGTTAAAAGATACTTCCTGTGAATCATTCTTGGATTTAATGTTTACTTATCCATTTATCTTTGTAAATTTTTATAATATCTTTTCTTTCAGGAGTGTACAGTACTAATGAATCATCCTAAACTGTAAAGGGTATTTTTTTAACTCCTTCGCCCATCCCAGATGCAGATACTAGCTGGGTATTTGGTTGAATGCCCTTTATTTTAAGTTTGCCAGTTGTTTTTTTTTTTTTTTTTTCATGGTTAGATAGGTTGTGCATTTTTGCGGAGAATACCACAGAGGTAATGTGTCCTTATCACATCATGTCAGGAGATATATGGTATCAGTAGTTATTATTCCTGGTTAAGGTAAAGTCTGGGCTTCTCTGGTAGCTCAGCTGGTAAAGAATCCACCTGCAATGCAGGAGATCCTGGTTCGATTGCTGGGTTGGAAAGATCTCCTGGAGAAGGGATAGGATACCCACTCCAGTATTCTTGGGCTTCCCTGGTAGCTCAGCTGCTAAAGAGTACGCCTGCAATGTGGGAGACATGGGTTCAATCCCTGGGTTGGGAAGATCCCCTGGAGAAGGGAATGGCTGTCCACTTAAGTATGTTGGCCGGGAGAATTCTATGGACTGTATAGTCCATGGGGTTGCAAAGAGTCAGACATGACTGAGTGACTTTCAGTTTCACTAAGGTAAATCTGCTAGGTTTCTCCACTGTAAGTTACTAATTTTTGTGTCTTTTCTAAATATCTACTTTTCCTAAAAAGTGAGTCCCTAAGTCCAGCCTAGATTCAAGGTGGCAGGAATCAAGCCCCATCTCCTGAAGGGGAGAATCTGAAAAAATTTGTGGGCGTATGTTAAAACTGCCACAGGAATTAATAAATATTTTGGGGGAGATACTTTGAAGCTATGCAAATATCATGTGTGTGCGCACGCTCAGTCGTGTCCGACTCTTTGCGACCCCATGAACTGTAGCCTTCCAGGCTCCTCTGTCCGTGGAATTCTCCAGGCAAGAATACTGGAGCGGGTTGCCCTTTCCTTCTTCAGGGCATCATTCCGACCTGCGTCACTTGCATCTCCTGCATTGGCAGGATTCTTTACCAGCTGAGCCATGGAGGAGGCCCTGTAAGTATCATGTTTCTCTGTAAAGTTTTGCTGGCTACTTTTAGTTTTTATCAGGGATGTTGCCTGCAGTGACCGTTGCTGTGGTGTTCTAATAGTGATTTTCTATTTTGGGAGGGCTTCTAAAAACTAATTACAGGGCCCTATCCTGAGAGTTTTTGATTCTATAGGTCTGAGTGGGGCCTGAGAATTTGCATTTCTAGCAAGTCCCCAGTGACACATTGATGCTGTTCTGGGAATCTGAGAATCACTAATAGAAAGTATTATCATAATCTCAACAAGTTCCCTTCCCAGCTAATCCCTGCCTCCCTACCCCCTTTAGGAGGCAATCTCTGTTCTGTTTTTTAGGTAGTTCCATTCTAAACACAATGAATCTCTTTAGGAAAGCTCAATTGATGAAAATCCAAATTAAAAAAAAAGGTAAATTAGGGAGAGTTGATTGTTTGCTAAATTTATTATTATTATTTATTTATTGGCTGTGCTGGGTCTTCTTTGCTGTACAGGGGCTTTCTTTAGTTCTGGTGAGCAGGGGCCACTCTTGACTTGCGGTGCGTGGGCTTTTTGCTGGGGCTTCTCTTGTTGCCAAGCGCAGGCCCTAGGCACTCGGACTTCAGTAGTTGCAGCCCGCGGGCTCAGTGGTCTCGGCTCTCGGACCCTAGAGCATGGGCTTAGTAGTTGTAGTGCATGATCTTAGTTGCTCCACAGCATGTGGAACCCAGACCAGGGGTCCAGCCAGTGTCCTCTGCATTGCAAGCAGATTCTTAACCACTGGACCACCAGGGAAGCCCCAGGGAGAATTGATTCTCATCAAAGAAGGATTTCTTTCATTTTCTTCTGAAAACTTGCAGATATATGTGACATATGCTGCCTTGTATCATTTTTCCTGTATGTGACAAGATTGTAAGTGGGGGACTTAGTCTTGTACTTTTTCACATTCCCTGTGGCATCTAGAAATCTTAGACATGGTCAATACACATTCTTTTTTTTTGGCTGTGCTGCCTGGCATGTGAGGGATCTTAGTTCCCCCACCAGGATTAAAACCTATGGCCCTTGTGTTGCAAGTGGAGAGTCTTAACTACTGGACTGCCAAGGAAGTCCATATTGATTTTTTAAGTCTTTTTTGTTTCCCTTGCTCCCTTTTTACTAAACTTTAAAATAGCAAATGATTTCTCATTTAGGTTTCTCTTCTTCATTTTAAATTATCTAGAAAAACAGGTATGACAAATGATAGATCATTGACTCTCATTAGAGACCATGTTCTATGACCAAGACAGACTGGGTTCACTGTAGTATATAAAAGTAACCCTTCACACATTGAAAAACTTTGCCTTTTTCTCCATATTTCATCATCTGTTTTTCTAAGATTTTATGTATTCTTAGAGGTTCTATTGGGCCTTCCCAGGTGGCGCTGGTGGTAAAGAATCCACCTGCCAATGCAGGAGATGCAAGAGATGAGGGTACGATTCTTGGCTGAAGCAGTTGAAGATCTGTATTTTCCAATCTTGACACCCATATTCCATATTCCATTTCTGTCTTTTCACTGTCTCTGGGATAACTCCGTTTGGATATTTTGTGCCATCACCTCTCTGCACCATTCATCTATCCAATATTTTATTCTTTGCTAGTCACTGTACTAGAAATAAGAATTTCAGAGATGAAAATGGCACAATTGCTACCTTCAAGGATACTACCAGTAAAAGTGGGAATAGCTCCATAAGGAGATATGCACAGGACATTATGGGATTACAGAGGAGGAAAACCAAGGAAGAAAAGAAAATTCTACTAGGCACAAGGGAGTGGCCAAGGGAAGGCCTTCCAAGAAGTGACTGACTAAATTCTTGAAGGACACATGAAAATAGCGTTGTTCTGATTCTATTATAAATGGAATTGTTTTCCTAATTTCATTTTTGCATTGTTTATTGCTTATGTATAGAAATGGAATTATTTTTTAAAAAAATATTTATTTGTTTTCGGCTGCACTGGATCTTTGTTACTGTACATCAGCCTTTTCTAGTTGCGGCAAGCGGAAGCTACTCTCGAGTTGCAGTGCGTGAGCTTCTCATTCCGGTGGCTTCTCTTGTTGCAGAGCATGGGTTCTAGAGTGTGTGGGCTCAGTAGCTCCCAGGCTCTAGAATGTGGGCTCATTGTGGCCCATGGGCTTCGTTGCCCCATGGCATGTGGCATCTTTCCAGAGCAGGGATCAAACCTGTGTCCCCTTCATTGGTTAACCACTGGACCACCATGGAAGTCTGAAATACAATTGATTTTTGAATGTTGATCTTGTATCCTGCAATCTTGCTAAACTTGCTTCTTGTAGTAGGTTTGTGTGTGTGTGTGTGTGTGTGTGTGTATGAATTCCATAGAATTTTCAATATACAAGATTGTGTCATCTGTAAATTGATATAATCTACTTCTCCCTTTCTAATCATTTTTATATCTTTTTCTTGCTTAATGGCCCTGGCTAGAACCTTAAGTACAATGTCAAATAGAAGTGGTAAGAGCAAACATCCTGGTTTTGTTCCTGATACTAGGGAGAAAGCTTTTCCCTGTGTGTGGTATGTGTTGATGTTAGTTGTAAGTTTTTCATACTCTTCATCAGATTGAGGAAGTTTCCATCTCTTCCTTGTTTGTGTGTTTTTTTTCAATCATGAAAGGGTGTTGGGTTTTGTCAGATGTTTTTTCTGCATCTGTTGAGATGATCATGAAGAACTTTTATTGATATGGTATATTACATTGATTGATTTTTGTATATTGATCCAAACTTTCAAAGAAAAAAATGTAATTTCATTGGTTTTCTCTATTGGTTTTCTGTTCTCCATGTTGTCTATTTCTACTCTTACCTTTTCTCCCCACTCTTAAATTTTTTTTTTTCTTTTTTAGTTAGCTTACTCTTCTTTTTTCCAATTTCTTAAGGTGGAAGTTTAGGTTATTGATTTGGTATGTTTTTTCTTTTTTAGTGTGCTTGTTTATAGCTGTAAGTTTCCCTCAGAGCATTGGTTTCTCTGCATACCATAAGTATGTTGTATTTTCATTTTCATTTATTTCAAAGTCTTTTCTAATTTCTTTTGTGATCTCTTATTTGATCCATTAGTTATTTAGGAGTGTATTTAATTTTTACGTTCGTGAATTCTCCAAATTTCATCCCATTATTAATTTCTAATTTTATTCCATGTGATCAGAGAATATTCTTTGTATGAGTTTGATCATTTCAAATGTATTAAAGCTTGTTTTATGATCTAATTTATGTCTTTTTTGGAGAATGCTCTGTGTGCACTTGAGAAGAATATGTAGTTTTCTGTTGTTGAGTGGAGTTTTCTATAGATGTCTGTGAGGCATAGTTGGTTGGTTGATTCTGGTCCGAAACTCTTCTTTTTCCTTGTTGGTCTTCTGTCTAGTTGTTCTGTCCGTCACTGAAAGTACTTTTAAGACCTTGATATTTTAAAATTTTAAAGGCCTACCGCAGTATTCTTGCCTGAAAACTTCCAGGGATGGACGAGCCTGACAGGCTTTGGGCAGGGCTTTGTGAAAGTGGTTCGTTTCTGCTCCATGTGGTGTGAGCTCGGGCAGCTTGTCTCTGTTTCATGCGGTGTAAGCACCAGTGGCGGGGCTGGAGCTGGAGGGCACAAGATGGGCTTAGGTTCATGTCTGATGCTTCAGCTGGGGTGGTGCATCATCTGGAGGCTGGCTGGAAAACGGGGCCTCATGTTGTGACTCTAATACTTGATAGGAAGAGTTGGTGGCTGTCTTTGTAAGCAAACTACCGTAGCTCTTAAACAAATGTTAAGTTGGGTTGAGAGCTTAAATCTTTGAGCTGCTATTTTTTTTTTGGCCGGGGCGGGGGAGGGGGGCGGCGGGGCGGGGGTGGCGGCGGCAAGAATACTGGAGTGAGTTGCCATTTCCTTCTCCGGGAGATCTCCCTGACCCAGGGATTGAACTGAGAGCTTAAATCTTGAATTTAACTGTTCTTTCCTTTTCTGTACACTACTTTCAAAATAATTCTTGCTAATGCTCTGATGAAACTTAGGTAACTAACATTAAAATATGTCACCTGAAATCAGATAGCAAAATATTTCTTGGGAAATGATTGAAATAACCAGTTTTGATGTTATGTTTGGTTGGTTCAAAGATTGGTTTTTAAATCAAGTCTGTTGGGGAAACTGTTCTAGTCTGGTTCCAATTACATTAAATTATGAGATGAGTTACTCTAGTCCTAAGTAGGGAAACCAAAATATTCAGAGGTTGGTTGTATGTTGTGTGACTAAAAGAAAATGTTTACAACTGTCTGACCTGTGATGTGCCAGGAAATATGTATTAGGATATTCAATGTGTTGCTTGATAAGAAAATGAAAGCATGACATTTACTTTTTTTTTTTTTACTGGGGACTTTTCATGTCTCAACGTCTTAACGAATGAATTACCCATTACCCAGAGGTATGGGATATGAAAAGCACACAAGAAGGCCTCAAGGAAAATCACTAGATGGTGATTTTGTCTTTGAGACATATTTCTTAGTATTTGAGAGTATATCAGATTATAATAACTTTTGTTGTGGAGACAAATGATGAGGAAGAATGAGTTGTAGGTAGTTGTAGGCAGGTTTTATTAAATGAATATTCTTTGGAGGAAGAGCTTTTTTATTGAGTCTACACCGAGTTTTAAGACATATTTTTCAAAAATTACCTATACCATGGTATTAATTTATCAGCAGAGATAGTTTTCTGCAAAGAAGATCCATAGAAATAAATGACTTAAATGTCTGTTTAAATTTTAAAAGTAATAACTGGAATTTTAGAAATTTGGAGCAAAAAAGAAAAGTATGAATGCAAAATTAAAAATTACCCATAATCATCAAATATCAGTAGCACTGTAAACATATTGATGGTATTTCTCTCTGGCCTTTTATATTTTCACTTTTTGAGATAATATGGAACCTTATGGATTTCATCCCTCCAGCCCCTCTCATTCTGATTTCTTTGGGAAGTCTTACTTGGTTCTTTTAATTATAATAGGAATAATAATAGGAAACTCAGTTTATTAGAAAAAAGAGAAAAGAAAAATTCCTTCCCTACATACATGCTAGGAGTATAGCTTTCAACCCTGGTCTGTGGAACAAACAAAGAAAATCTAATGTTAGTTTGGTAAAAGCCTTTGAAGATAACAGTTCATTTGGTTCTAAGGGAGAAAATCAAGATTTCAAAATGAATTTGTAGAAGCAGAATATAATTCTATTTATAACATCTATAAATTTGGGAGTAATAAAAGTAGTTTTTAATAGTGATATGAACTGAATTATCTCTGATTATGCTATAATTGGCTTTATGTCCATGCAACCCCTACTGTTGTTACTTGGTTAGTTATCAGGCGATAATTACATGCAGACCATTCTTTGTATAATATATGTTGCTAAGGAGAACCTCACCTAGGACGTAAGTTGTCATCTTTTCCTCCTTCTCTTTCTTCTCCTTCCTCCTCCCTTTGTCCTTCTTCCTCCTTTGCTCCCTCCCTCTCCCCCTCCCTCTTCTCCTTCTTCATGTTGATAAAGATGGTTGTGTACATCTTTAAGGATGTACCTGTTACATAATATGAGTTCAGTTAATGTTTGTTTATGATAAGGACTACTTGGCAGTTTTTAAACTGATGATTTTTAAAGGAGTTGTTTCCCCACCCAGAATATTGTAAAGGAGAATAGATAGAAGAATATCTTACATGGTAACATAGTGACACTCTAAAGGAAACAAAAGGAGTTTAAAAGAAGAAAGTAATGTGCACCAGTAGAATGTACTGGGTGTAGGTATTTAATGTTCTTTTTCTTTTATTTTCTTTAAGTTAAACGATGAGCTATACTTATTGTGTTGATGTGTGTTATGAAGTTATCATTCGATCTGTTAACAGCTGCGTAGACTTGCACTTGCAATAGTGACTCCGCTTTTCCTTTCGTTCTGGTAGCGACTGTGTTTTGTTTCATGCCTCCTCCTGTACGCCTTCCTCTCCCCAATACTCAGCATAAAGCTCTGACCAATAAAAATCAAGTAATGAAGAAGATGGCTAGCTGGTTCAACTCTCAAAGGGCTCTCCAAGGGTTCACTGGCCTCATTTGTGCTCCTGATCTATTAAAGACATTTATAAGGGCAAGTTGGGGCTCAGTGAATACCTCAGGTGTTTGACGTTTTTAATGTGGAATGAAGTAACACGCACAAAAAGAGAGAGGTGGAGAAGCCTGCATCACGGCTGGAAGGAAAGCTCCTGTATATGGCGAGGATAGGCAGAGGGAGGCAAAACCAGAAGAAGTGAGGCAAGGGAGAATGCGTGCTTATTCAGAAGTGGGCATGCAGCAGCTGTGGGCATGTGCGAAAGGGGAGACCACATTCAGGGATGCGTGTAACTTTAAATTTTTTGCTTAATTATGAATTTTAAATAGGCCTCTTAATCCCTGGAGGATGAATGGCTTTCTTTTTGTTAGGTACAGCTAGGGACTCTTCCAGTGTTTAGATGCTATTAAAAATGCAGCTAATTTTAGATATTCTACAGAATAGGTTGGAGATCTTAATGTTTACTTTTTAGGGTATTTTGTATTAATTCTGGTTAACTAAATTGCTTAAATTATTTTAGTATATTGACTAGAGGGCATTTTGGTTTGCCACAAATTGAAGTTACTTAATTACAAATGTGTGTTTTTCATGTTCTCTTTAAACATTCCCCTGATTCCTTATAAAACATCCTTGTGGAGATGGTCACACCCTAGCTTTAATACTATTCATACTATAGAAGCTATACTTTATATGTCTCAGATCATGTGGAAATTTTGTTTCCTTTAATTAAGTAATTTATAGCTGTGCTGGGTCTTCACTGCTGCCCTGGCTTTTCTCTAGTTGCTGCAAAAGGGGGCTGCCCTGTATGGTGGTGCTTGGGCTTCTCGCTGCGGTGGCCTCTCGTTGGGGAGCACAGGCTCTAGAGGGCGCGGGTTTCAGTGGTTGCGGTTCCTGGGCTCTATCTAGAGCACAGGCTCAGTCGTTGTGGTTCAGGAGCTTAGTTGCTCTGTGGCATGTGGGATCTTTCTGGACCAGGAATCGAACCCGTGTCTCCTGCATTGGCAGGTGGATTCTTTACTACTGAGCCACTGGGGAAGCCCAGAAATTTTGTTTCTTCAAGTGAAATTTGTCATGACTTTGAGAGAAAACAAAGCATATCAACAGTTCTTGGAAAGCCAGGAAGGACAATACTATGGTAAAAATTGGCTGTTGAGGCTCTGAAATGGCAACTATGTGAGTGGAACAAGAATGGAATATTTTTTTTTTTCCCTAAAGTGTCTTTTTTTTAATGATTTAAATCAGCACTCAGTATTCTTTCACACTATTTTTATATGCCTAACATGTGACATTTGATACATTAAAAGAATATGTGAAACAAAATGTAATTTAGGAAGTATAATAATAAAAGGAATGCTTGTGAACCTACTATCAACTTAAGAACAAGAACATTACCAATACTACTCCTCTCCCCTATCTATTCTCCTGTCTTCCCCTCAGAGATAACTGCTGCTGTGCATTTTGTATTTTACAGTAATTAAAAAAATAATCTATTAATATGTATCCTTAAAATTCTAGCATTTAGTTTTGCTTCTTTGGAGATTTATGAAAATGGTGTGTTTTGAGTCCTTCTGCTATTTGGTTTTTTCACTCTACGTTGCTTCTAAGAGGGCCATGTATGTTACTTCATGTGATTGTAGTTGACTTACGTTTACCATGGTATAATATTCCATTGTGTAACTACTCAATTAATGTGTTCATTTTCCCGAGGACAGACATTGCCATACACATTCTTCTACATATCTACTTGTATTTGTGGGTGTTGGATGAGTAGCCGTGGATGAGCACCTCAGAGTTTCTCTAGGGTAGATACTTAGGAGTAGAACTGCTGCCTGGAAAAATTTCATGGGCAGAGGAGCCTGGTGGGCGATAGTCCATGAGGTGGCAAAGAGTCAGACATGATAGCACACAAGTGAGAGAGCATACATGTTTGGCTTTGCAAGATTATACCAGGCATGGCACTAAGAGCTAGTATTTAATCATCAGAATAGCTCATGACTTAGCAACAGTTTAATAAAGAAACAGTGGCTTAGAGATGTTATGTGTCCAAGAAGCCACATGGTAGCCAGTTGGCTGAAGAGGTTCAGATTCATGTTTGTCTAATTTAGAACCAGACTCTTAAAAATCAGTCAATTGTTTTGCCTGTCTATGGTAAGTGTCCATAGCCAGATTTTTGATATGGTGTATCAGAATGTTTTTTCATGTGAATGTTTAAGTCATGAATCTATTTTAGAGAGAAAAACCTATGTGTATTGTTGTTGTCCAGTTGCTAAGTCATGTCTGACTCTTTGCGACCCCATGGACTGCAGCATGCCAGGCTCCCCTGTCCTTCACTATCTCCTGGAGTTTGCTCAAATTTGTGTCTGTTGAGTTGGTGATTCTATCTAACCATCTCATCCTCTGCTGCCCTGTTCACCTTTTGCCTATGTGTATATTTGAAAAAAAAAAAAAAAAAAAAAAGGCTTTCTCGGTCCCATGAAATTAGAGACCTGGTCTTCTAAATTTATGCTCTAGCAGCCTCAACATATGGCTTCTATTCTGAAGGTCGTAAGATGATTACTTATACTGTAGCCAGCCATCTGTGTTCTAGGCTAGAAGGCAGTGGGGGGAGGGGTAGAAGGCCAAAGGGCAGTGCCTTCCATTTATATCCTACGGGTGCCTCTGTCTGTGAGGAGAGCTGGGAAATGTAGCCTTTTAGTTGAGCACATTCTGCCCTTAATTATATGGGGATTTTGTTAATAAGAAAGAAGAGTGACATAAAGGATAGGCGCCCAGCAGTTTCCACACAAGCATATCAAGGCCAAGTGAAGAGACACAGCCTTCCTCCGTTTACTAAGGATGGTTTATAGGTGTGGCTTTTAATTATTGAGAAAAATGTGCTTATAAAAACCTACTTCTACATGTGATTAATAATCAGATTGAATCAGATAATCAGATTGAACCCAGCATCAGGTTGAACATTGTAGGTAGACTCATGAAATTTTAGTTTATTTTTGCATTATCCCATTGTATATTAGTGCTTAGAAGTAGGGCAGGTTTTAAGCAAAAAAGATACCGAAAAATGAAGTGATCTGATACATTTTGGAGACTGTGAAGCAAGAGACTGACAGGAGAACAATAATAGAGCAGAAGCAAATCAGTTAGAAAAGCCTTGAAATGAGAGGGATAGCTATATGGCCCAGAATTGGTCTAGAAAAAGATTCTAGGTTCTGAATATTTCTTGAAACCAGGAGATTTCAAATTCGGAAATTATTTGAAGATTAATGTTACCTACCCTTTGAAATCAACCTACGGAGAAACAGAGATGACTCTGTCTTCTTACTCATGAGGAGAATGAAGAAAAAGATGTCTAGTTCACACTGGGACTATGAGCAAGGGTAGGACTAAAAGAAAAACAAGATTGTAGCCTATGTATTAAACTGGGCCAAATTGAGTTGTGCAATGGGACTTATAATTCACTACATAATGTGGTAATTTAAGTTTTCTTCTGTTCCTGAACTGTAGGGACCCTTTTTTCCCCCGGTTATCAATGTGATAATACTCATCATTGTAAATCTGGAAGATACAAGAAAGGGGAAAGGAAAAACATCCCTTTACAGAAAGATAAGCACCATTTATTCAAGAGACTATTTTAAAATATGCTATATCCATAATGTTGGTGTTAGGTTACCAATTTTGTATGTTATACATATTTCAAAAGAAAAGCATTTATAGATAGTGGCTGCTCTCTAGAAGTTTCTCTCTTTTTTTAACCCATTTCTTTTTGTTAATAAATTACTTGTATAAATTAGACTAAAGATAAAGATGTAACTTGTCGTTTCCTGGAAACAGTGTGACAGATTTCATGCAGGACCTCAGCTGTGGTTTCTCCATCTCCCCATTTGGGGAGAAGTTGATAGAGTGGCTCAAGGGAAGAACCAACATATGTCTACACACTACAACCACTTAATAACGCCCTGGGCAGCTGAGGTCATCAGCGTAATTATCTGTGTGGACCTAGACCCTGGGATGGTAAAATACTGGTCATATTGTTTGCTAGAGAATTATGAAGACTTTGGAAGGCTGATCTCGTCACAAGAATATACTTTAGCCATTTCTTCCCTTAAATTGCAAAGTACAGTGCTCAGATTTGTGTTTTTAAGTTCTAAAAGTCCTAAATAGACATAAATGTTGAGTCTTTTCCTGATTGCAGTATTTCAGGTAATACTTGGGACAAACGTTACTGTCATAGCTTTGCCAATCTCTTTAAACTTGATTTAGTTAAAAACTTACATTAAAATTTTGAATGATTTTAAACATATATAATAGAACAGTTGACAGTATACTGTAATGAACCCCAGGTACTCATCACCCAGCTTCAACAGCTATCGACTCACAATCTTATTTCATCTCTATCATCCACCTGCTTCTCTTCCCTGTGTTATTGTGAAGCAAATCCAAGACATATAATTTTATATGTAATAATTTGGTTTTTCTTTAGAGATAATCTACTTTAAAAAGCTTTAGATCCTGAACTTTCATTATCCAGTGTGTGTTGTGTGTGTGTGTTGTGTGAGCCCGTCGTGAGTGATGTCATTTCAATCACATTTGCAGTAGAATCGTAACAGATTAGACATGCCAGTTAGTGTGGTAAGAAAATTTCAATACCTGAGTAACATTTTTCTAAGGAAAGGCTCTAGCTTCATATGATACCCTAATATTTCTATTTTACATTTCACAGATCTCCCACTTTTATGGCTGAAAAATTCTTTCACCAACTTGAAAAAACATGCAGAAGGGTGATTTCAGAGTTCACATATTTAAGGCCATGTTCAGTTTAGTTCAAGAACTAATTTATTAAATAACTCCTTTGTGTCACCAGCAACAAAAAGGACATGCACAGTTCTAATTCAAGGAGCCCAGTCTCATAAAATGATTTTCTACCTAAGGTTAAGATAGTCAACTCTTATTTTCAATCTCAATAACCATTAATTTTGTAGACTCCTCTTTAGATGAAACATTTTAGTAGATCTTCATGGGATTGTAGCTATAATTTTAGTAATTCTTGATTAACAAAATATATGACAAAGCTATTAAAAATCAGTACATCTTTTAAGTATATTTTGATTTTATTAAGCGTAACAACATCTGTATACATTTGAGAAACAGTAATATATATCGGGGGCTTCCCAGGTGGCTCAGATGCAGGAGACCTGGGTTCGATCCCTAACTTGGAAAGATCCCCTGGAGAAGGAATGGCAACCCACTCCAGTATTCTTGCCTGAAGAATTCCGTAGGCAGAGGAGCCTGGTGGGCTACAGTCCATGGGTCGCAAAGAGTCAGACACAACTGAGCAACTACCAAGTATATATGGGACTCATTATTTAGTCTACAGGCAATAGTGGCTTTTTGAACATCTTATGAACTTCAAAGCCTCCAACAGCCCATGGGGCCTTTACTTTCAATAAAATTGGTTATTATTTTTATTATTAACAGCACTTGCTAGTGCAAGCTCGCAGACCAGTTAAAATGGGAGTTTGTACAAGAATGAAGGAATTTTCATTCCTATTGCCATAAGGGAGAAAGGGGCAAATCTTTTCTTCCTATTTCTAATTGTAAAGTAAATGTTAAGAAGTGAGTTGTTGTTTTGTTCTTTAAAATCTGATGATTTATTTTGCTGCTTGGCTCTCCTCCATTTTCTGAATGGGTGTGGCTCGGAATTTGACAAGGTTAATGACAAGCTGCAGAGAAGACTGAACAGTGATGCTGGGTGGGAGTCAGGAGACTGAGCAGTGATGGGACTGTAAACAAGGTCCAGAGATCCTGCTTGTATATGTTGTCTGTGTAACTGTCTTAAGCACCGATCAATCAGATTGACTGAAAACTATGACTTTGCAGGAAAATCACAGGAAACTGGTAAGTAACAAATACTATAACTTTTGTTGTAACTTGAGAAGCAATTTTCTCAACAAATCTTAGTTAACTTTATTAAGGATTGCTTTAGGACCTGAATTCATACTTTTGCTTTGTCTCAAGTGAAATGAGTCCCTCCTTGAAATTAGATGTGTATAGGGTAAGAGAAAGGGATGCATCAATCTGCTGTCAGTGTTGTGAGTCAGTTGCAGCTGCTGTGTAAAACGTTCCCATTCAGCTACTGAAGTCTTGCATGTGCAAAATATTCCTAATTTGTTAGGAACACACATGGTTGTGTGTGTATACAATGTCATTGTGCTGTAGGCTGTTCTTTATTAGAAAAGTATAGATCTCTGTGGGGTACTAATTACAGCTTTGGCTAGCAAGCCGCAGAAAGGCAAATAACAAAGGCGAGGGAAAATATGAAGAGAAAAGAGGGAGCAATCTGGGCTTTGCTGTTTTACACCTCTCGCATAAATGAGCCATGGTGTGAGTAAACACAGCTGTATGGAAAAACTAGTTTTGAGGAACTGAAAGTAAATAACTGCCGGCTTATTCAGCAGATCTAAGAACAAGAACTTTTCCTTGAAACTATAGAACTGTCACAGATTGATCTCTTTGTCTCTTGGGAAGCTGCTTGACATTAATCTTTGTGTTGGGTTGCAATCAGTATTACTACTACGGCCTTTATGCAACACATAACTACAAATACCCTTTAGGAGTTCCACGATTAGAGAATTACATGTGAAGGTTTACTATTTATGTGGCTATAAGGTAACTCACAGTAAGAATCATCTAAAAATACTGAGCGCCTACTGTACAGTTCCCCTGATTAGGTTCTATGGGATGTAATGACATTTAGGATATAAACCCCACCATCAAGGAGTTTGCAGTCTAGTAATATACATGAAATAAAGAGGGCAAAGCAGAATTTAATAAAATGCTGGATAATGTGACATAAACAAGCTCTCTAAATTCCAAAAAGAGGAAGAGCAATTACAGAGGGCTTGCCTGGAAAATCCCATGGACGGAGGAGCCTGGTAGGCTGCAGTCCATGGGGTCGCTAAGAGTCGGGCAGGACTGAGCGACTTCACTTTCACTTTTCGCTTTCATGCATTGGAGAAGGAAATGGCAGCCCACTCCAGTGTTCTTGCCTGGAGAATCCCAGGGACGGGGGAGCCTGGTGGGCTTCCGTCTATGGGGTCACACAGAGTCGGACACGACTGAAGCGATTTAGCAGCAGTAGCAGCAGCAGAGTTTAGGGAAGGCTTCCTGAAAGAGCTGCAACTTGAGTTTGGCCTTGAAATAAGCAGTGAGAATTCTATCAGCAAGACATGGAGAAAGCTTTACTTAAGAAAGACTAGATCATATGTAGTGTGAAGAATGGGTTGGAGTGTGGTTGAATCTGGAGTGTCAGTCCTATTAGGAGACTTTTGCACTGAAGCTCGAGTTGGTGTGAGCAATGTACCCTGTATGCGCACCTTAGGTCTGTCATACCTGTTTTGATGGGGTAGAACCACACTATGTAGTAAAAGCCTTTTCCATGAGGGATGCTGTGCAGGGGAAGTTAGAGAACGTTTGAAGTAGTTTTAGATGTCATCATGGCATATGGAGAGACTGTCAGAAAAAAAAGCAAAAGAAGAAAAGAATGCTCAATCTGCCTGACAGAAACATAGCAAGAACATTTTTATGACAGGCTGTTGGTTTTAAGAATGGGTCTTTAAAAATAGCCAGTTTCACTATGAGGAAAAAAAAAAAAATCAATTTCAGTGAACAGTTAATGAACCTGTGCTATTCCCTCAATTCTTCATACCCTTTTCTTTCTATGGTTTGATTACCTTAACCTTTTATATAGTGGAAGTAACTGTTATAGTTCTAGCAGATTTCTTTCTGTGCTGTTTGAGTTTTCGAGTATTACTTTTTTTTTTTTTTTTTTTTTAAGGATCAACAGGTATTATCCAGCCAGTGGGATTATAGAACTTTTTTCTTCATATAAAAAAAGTAATGCTTTAAAAAAGGGCTTTCCAGGTGGTGCAGTGGTAAAGAATCCGCCTGCTGATGCAGGAGACACAAGAGACATGGGTTCGATCCCTGGGTTGGGAAGATCCTCTGGAATAGGAAATGGCAACCCACTCTAGTAATTCTTGCCTGGGAAGTCCCATGGACAGAGGAGCCTGGTGGGCTGCAGTCCATGGGGTCTCTAAGAATCAGAGATGACTGAGCAACTGAAAATGCATCCTCGCTTTTTTTTTTTTTTTTTTTTTGCATCCTCGCTTTTAGAAAAAGTGTATGGCACTTTTTGAGTAAAACCTGTGACATTTATACAGTGGAATACTGTGCAGTTATTAAAAACAATGAGCTGGGGCTTCCCTGGTGGTTCAGTAGTAAAGAATCCACCTGTCAGTGCAGGAGACACAGATTCGATCCCTGATCCAGGGGAGATCCCATATGCTGTGGAGCAACTAAGCCTGTGCACAAGTATTGAGCCTCTGCTCTAGAGCCTGGGAGCGGCAACTACCGAAGCCCATGGGCCCGAGAGCCTGTGCTCCATAATGAGAGGCCACTGCGGTGAGAAGCCTGTCCGGGACAACTAGACCAAGTAGCTCCTGCCACTAGAGAAAAACCTGTGTGCACAGCAATGAAGATCCAGCGCAGCCAAAATAAATAAAGAAAAGAACGTGGAGATTAGTTCTGTTTCCCCATAAACAATGTATTGAATTGGTTGAGTGGTTTGTTTAATGAAGGAGAGAGTAGCGCACTAAAGCTAAAGAACATTAGTTTAATGAATGTAAGTGAAAGTTTCTCAGTCGTGTCCGACTCTTTGTGACCCCCATGGACTATACAGTCCATTGAATTCTTCAGGCCAGAATACTGGAATGGGTAGCCGTTCCCTTCTCCAGGGGATCTTCCCAACCCAGGGGTTGAACCTAGGTCTCCCACATTGCAGGCGGATTCTTTATCAGCTGAGCCACCTGGAAGCCCTAATGAATGTAAACCAGGCTAGGAATCAGAGCACCTGGTTTACAGTCCCAGCTTTAACATCCTAGGATCTTGAATAGATTGTGTTATACTCTAAGATTATATTTTTTTATAAAATGGGGATAATATCTGTTCTGTCTACTTCATAGGATGAAGTGAGGTAACATTGTTGACTGCTGAAGTTGTGTCCTTCCATGTGTGTGTTAACGTGTAATACAATTTTCAAAGCTATGTATATGAATGTTTATCTCAACTCATACTTTCATGAAGGAAAAATAAAAAATTCAGCTTTATAATCGTGCAAATTACTGTCATAACTCAAGTTTGAGTCTTCCTTTCCAGATCCAGATCCAGGAGTTCCGTATGTCTTGAGAGTGCTTTTAAATTTTTAGAGGAAACTGTTATCAATTTGCTCTTCTTATACAAAAGAAGATATACAATGTCTTTCATTAATAGAGAGATATATCATACTTTAGTTAAAAGGCCCAATAGTGTAAAAGTGTCATTTTCCAAACTTGATTTACAAATTTAACATTATGAGAAATATATAAGTGGAATTTTGATAACTTGAAAAAATTTTAGGGTTCATCTAAAGGAATAAACAGACTAGCCAGGAAAGGTTAGAAACTGAGAAATAATAAATGAGGAACTTCTGCTATATTAATACTTAAAGTTTATTGTAACAATATAATGCTTTTACAACAATACAGACACATATCAGTAGACTAGAATACCATAGAATAGGAAAAAATAGGAAGAAATATACCAGAATGTTAGCAATGGTTATATGTGGTGAGGGTTTATATAATTTAAATTATTGTTTTTCATGCTTTTCATTGTTTTAAATTCTCTGTATTACATATTATTTTTAGCAAGGAAAGCTTACTTTACCTCAAATAAAAAATATTGAAGAAAAAATATAATTTTATTGAAATATTTTTGATTTACAATGTGTGACTTTGTGTACAGCAAAGTGACTCAGTTTTATATATATATATATATATATTTTGTATACTTTTCCATTTTATGGATTATCACAGGATATTGAATATAGTTCCCTGTGCTATACACTAGGCCCTTTTTATTTATCAATCTTATGTATAATGGGCTTCCCAGGTGGTACAGTGGAAAAGAATCCGCCTGCCAATGCAGGAGACACAAGAAATGTGGGTTCAGTCCCTGGGTCGAAAAGATCCCCTGGAGTAGGAACTGGCAACTCATTCCAGTATTCTTACCTGGAAAATTCCATGGACAGAGGAGCCTGGTGGGCTACAGTCCACGGGGCTGCAAAGAGTCAGACATGACCGAGCATACATGCTATGCCTATATACAACAGTTTACATCTGCTAATCCCAAAGGCCCAATCCTTTCCTCCTCCACCTCCTACCTTGGCAATCACAAGTCTGTTCTCTGTGTCTGTGAATCTGTTTCTGTTTTGTAGATAGATTCATTTGTATTATATTTTAGATTCCACATATAAATGATATCCTACGGTATTTGTATTTCTCTTTCTGACTTACTTCACTGATAATCTCTGGTATAATCTCTAGGTCCATCCATGTTGCTTTATTTAATGGCTTTATTTAATTCTGCTTTATGGCTGAGTAGTATTCCATTGTGTGTGTGTATTCTTTATGGTTAAATGTATATATACACACATTTATGTCATATATGTCATATAGACATGTATAGATATACACACACATTTTCTTTATGGTTTTTGCTCTTAAAGTATTATATTTTGTGGGTTTTAATATGGTCAAAAGTTGTACAACCATCACTGCCATCTAGTCCCAGCATATTTTCATCACCTCAAGAAATATCTTAACATATTAGTGATCACTTCCTATTCTCCCCCCAGGCCCCTGGCAACCATTAATCTACTTTCTTTCTCTACTAATTTGCTGGTCTGGACATTCATGTAAATTGAATCATCAATGTGTTGCCTTTGTGTCTGGCTTCTTTCACTGGTACCTCAGTTGGTAAAGAATCCACCTGCAATGCGGGAGACCTGGGTTCAATGCCTGGGTTGGGAAGATCCCCTGGAGGAGTGCATGGCAACCCACTGTAGTATCCTTGTCTGGAGAATCCCCATGGGCAGAGAAGCTTGGGGGCTACAGTCCATGGGGTCGCAGAGTCGGACATGACTGAGCGACTTTCACTTCACTTAACATGATGTTTTCAAGGGTCACCCATGTGATAGCATGTATCAGTACTTCATTTCTTTGTATTGCTGAATAATATTTCACTGTATAGATATATACATACCATGTTCTGTTTGTCCATTCCTCAGCTGATGCACATTTGGAATGCTTCTACTTTTTGGCTGTTGTGAGTAATGCTGCTGTGAACATTCATGTACAGGTTTTTGTGTGAACATGTTTTCGGTCTCTTGGGTTCATATACAGAAGAGCTGAGTTATGGTAACGGTGTTTATAGGGAACTTCCGCACTGCTTTCCGCAGTGGCCCCACCACTTTACGTTTTGCACCGTTTTCCACAGTGGCTATACCACTTTACCTTCCCGCCAGCAAAGTATGCGAGTACCAGTTTCTCCACATCCTCAACAACATTTGGTGTTTTCTGTTTATTTATTTTATTGTTTTTATTGTAGCTGTCCCCGTGGGTATGAAATGTTATCTCATTGTGGTTTTGACTTGCATTGCCTTACTGGTTAGTGATGTTGAACATCTTTTCATGTACTTGGTGGTTATTTGTATACCTTCTTTGGAGACTTGTCTATTCACATCCTTTGCCCGTAATTAAAATTGGTTTATTTTTCTTTTCATTGTTGAGTTGTAAGAGTTCTTTATATATTCTTAGGGAAAACCCTAATAGCTCAGTTGGTAAAGAAACCACCTGCAGTGCAGGAGACCTGGGTTCAATCCCTGGGTCAGGAAGATCCCCTGGAAAAGGAAATGGCAACACACTCCAGTATTCTTGCCTGGAAAATCCCATGGACAGAGGAGCCTGGCAGGCTACAGTCCACGGGGTCTCAAGAGTCAGATACAACTTAGCAACTAAACCATCACTAGAAATGTGCTGTAAGAGAAATGGCTATTCGCTTTTGCATGCCATTAACTTCTGTTCAGCTTTTCTCTCTGTTAACAATACTGATATAGTTAAAAATTCAGTGTTTTATTTGATATAAATGATTAACCAAAGGCAAAACAGAAGTCTCTGTGTTGTATTCTCATGTAAAGGAAAGAACGGTGTGTTACTGATACCTAATAAAATATATTGACTAGTCCTGAGAGAATTAGGCCCCCGCTGTTCCACTGGCCTGTCATTGTTTAACTCCAAATATAAATATTATGCTATGTTTATCAGTAACTGGAATTGATAATCTTTTGAAATCTTATCTCTTTTTATTTGGTATTATATGTTTTTATGTTATTTTGATATCTGCTTAATCTGTTCATGCTAGCCTGTATTAAAGTGTACTGAATTCTGAAGCAGTATATTTTTAAGAGAGAGTATACTTTTGATTTTATACTTTTGGGCTTCCCTGGTGGCTCAGACGGTAAAGTGTCTGCCTGCAGTGTGGGAGAACTGGTTTCGATCCCTGGATTGGGAAGATCCCCTGGAGAAGGAAATGGTAACCCACTCCAGTACTCTTGCCTGGAAAATTCCATGGATGGAGGAGCCTGGGTAGGCTACAGTTCATGGGGTCGCAAAGAGTTAGACATGACTGAACAACTTCACTCACTCATACTTTTGACAATATCATAAAACCTATCTACTATAGATACATTAAAGTGTATACATATAAAATGGGTAATATAGTATAGATACAAAAGCAGATTCCACTTTAATGAAGCAGAATGAATTTATCAGCTAAAATAGACACCTGTCGGGAGAAGGCAATGGCACCCCACTCCAGTACTCTTGCCTGGAAAATCCCATGGATGGAGGAGCCTGGCAGGCTGCAGTCCATGGGGTTGCTAGAGTTGGACACGACTGAGCGACTTCACTTTCACTGTTCACTCTCATGCATGGCAACCCACTCCAGTGTTCTTGCCTAGAGAATCCCAGGGATGGGGAAGCCTGGTGGGCTGCCATCTATGGGGTCGCACAGAGTCGGACACGACTGAAGCGACTTAGCAGCAGCAGCAGCAGCAGCAGCATAGACACCTGTCATTTATATAACTTACAAATGTAATATATAAAAGTTAATATAATTTTCTATCAGAATGATAGCTTACTATAATGTATATGTTTTTCAAATGAGATGACATGTTTAGAGAAGGTAATTTTCTCAAGTTCCCAGGTTAGAGGAAACAGAACTGGGATTAGAGCTCAGATTTGTCAAAATTCAGAGCCATTGCTCCTCAGTCAAGGTCTTTATGGCTGAGCTCACAGACTATGTTGAACTGTCAGTGGGTGAGTATGGGACTCTCTTTTGCCACATATCTTATTTTTTTTTTAATTAGGCAAAATTAAATAAATGTTGGCACAAATAAAGGTGTTTTTTATTCCTTCACTTAAAGTTTTAGGCATTTATTTATTTTGCTTTTAATGGATGACCTTGGGATTCTTATATATCTTTGTGTTCTTAGTACCTTCTTGGTAGGTGGTAGTAGCATTTATTGAATTAAATTGTAATAGGATTCTCTTACATGGAAATAATCAGTTCTCATTAGGAAGAAAAATTTCAGAAGTAAAAACAGCTTTTCATTTTTTTAGAAAAGGGAAATAGCAAAAACAACCCACAACCAATGCTTCTACTTCTTTTGATGTGGTAATACCTATTCTCTTAGCACAAATGGGAAACAATTGACTATTGGGAAATGCCGATGAATCTAGAAAGCCTGATGAAGGCTACCAGCTGTAGTCAGTAAAATCTAAATTTGTGCTTGTGTGTGGTTTTAACTTTGCATAACTGATTTGTTGTTGTTCAGTTGCTAAGTCATGTTTCATTCTTTGCGATTCCATGAACTGCAGCATGCCAGGTTTCCCTGTCCTTCAGTTTGCTCAAACTCATGTCCATTGAGTCGGTGATGCCATCCAACTATCTCATTTTCTGTTGCCTCCTTCTCCTCCTGCCTCAATCTTTCCCAGCATCAGGGTCTTTTCCAGTGAGTTGGTTCTTTGCATCAGGTGGCCAAAGTATTGGAGCTTCAGCATCAGTCCTTCCAGTGAATATTCAGAGTTGATTTTCTTTAGGACTGACTGGTTTGATCTTGCAGTTCAAGGGACTATCAAGATCTTCTCCAGCACCACAGTTCGAAAACATCAATTCTTCGGCGTTCAGCCTTCTTTAACGTCCAACTGTCACATCCAGCTCTCACATACGTGACTACTGGAAAAATCATAGCTCTGCCTGTATACACCTTTGTCAGCAAAGTGATGTCTCTGCTTTTTAATATGCTGTCTAGGTTTGTCATAGCTTGCAAGAATCATGTCAGTTTGCTGGAATAGTGGAGAAAAAACATATGGAATTGAGAACCTGGGTTTGGGTTTGGACTTTGCTTTTGTTTGCAGTGAAAGTGAACACAGCCAAATTGTATTTCCATGTTCCCTGAGGAGAATAGACCAGGAGGTTCTTAACCAATTATTGGGAAGTTTTATTTTTGAAGATTTCTTAGGAGAAGGTCTTTAGCTTTCATCAGATTCTCATGACAACAAAAAGATTAAGAATCACTCAACTATATGATTTATGAGTTCTGATTGAGGTTTAGCATTCTCTGATGTTTCATTATAATCCTGGTTAGATCAGTTTACATACCCAAGGTTAAGCATGTATACTTGTCGTGTTTACACTCAGGATTGTTTTTGAAAACTCAGAACAGCTTCAACTATTTTGGATAGACTCCTTAGCATGTCTAAAAACAGAATAACCACCTTTCACTTTAAACCTGTTTCTTCTTTTAAATTTGTACTTTTCTCATCTATTGCTTTGGTAAACACCTGTGCATCAACCCTAATTTCCTCTCTCTCATGACTTATATTCAGTCATCAAGGCTTGGTCGTATTACTTTATGAATAATAATTGCTACCATAAAGTTAGTGTTTACCAAGAGCAATTACTGAACTAAGTGATTTACATTTTCTCATTTAATCCTTGTAAAACACTGTGAAGCTTTTACATATGGAGAAACTGAGGCTTAGAAAAGTTAATTTGCCAAAGGCCATGTTGCCAGTGAGTAGTTTTTCTGACTCTCAGCTGGTTGTAGCCCACTCTGTCATGCCGTCTTTTTTTTCAGTAGTTTTAGAATCCATCTTCTTTTTCTGTCTCAACAATCTTGGCTCAATCTTGGCTTGTTTTGAGAGTTTCCAACCAGTCTCTTTGTTTCTGTTTTCTCCCATCTTCTGTACTCACTCACCAAAGAAGATTCTCTTAAAGCAGTTTTTCCTGTGGTACTTCCATGTTTAAAATCTTTTAATGGCTCCCTGTATTACAGAGAGTAAAGTATAGACTTTTGAAGTTGCAAAGGAGGGTCTACCCTAATCTACCCCTTTCTAATAGTTGCAAGCTTGTCATATCCTCTATGGTAGTCTCCCTTTCTCTACCGTTTGCTTTCTGTGGTTTCAATTATCTTCAGTCAACTGCTTCCTGAAAATACCTGCATAAGGTATTTTGAGAGAGAGAGAGAGATCACATTCACCTAACTTTTATTTTATAATTATCTACTTTATTATTAGTTATTGATGTTCATCTCTTACTGTGCCTAATTTATAAATTAATCTTTATCATAGGTTTGTATAGGAAAAACCTAGTGTGTATGTGTGTATGTATGTGTATGTACATATAGGTTTATATGTATATATAGGTTTTGGTTCTATCTGGTTTGGGTACTGTCTACAGTTTCAGGCATCCATCGAGGTCTTGGAAGGTATCCCTGTGGATAAGGGAGGATAAGGGAGGACTGCTGTACTATTTTCTGTCATCCTAAATTTTACACTCCAGTTGTAGGAAACCGCTGATTGTTCCCCATTCAGGTATTCATGCCCTTTCTAGGTGCTCATCCAGATGACTGTGCATTTTCCTCTTTTCTTCACCTCTTCCTACTCATCCTTTAAGACTTAGCACGGATTGTCTCTAAAAGGACTTCCCTGATAGCTGGTTTAAATGACTTTTTTCTGCCCTACTTAGTTTCTGCATATATTACTACATTAGTGCTTATTCTTGCCTGTCTTTTTAAAAACAGATTGTGCATTGTTTAAGGATAGCAGCCACATCTAGGAGCTTTTAGCTTCGTGCCTACAATATTAGTTAGTTACTTAAGGAAGGGGGAAAATCCTGTTTTCGATACTATAATTTTCTTGGCATCCAATGAGAGTTTTATGATACTGCTTAAAAATGTTCATAGAAGCTAAATAATGCAGGGAAGCACTTTATAGTTACTTATTTATTTTTTTATATAATTACCTTTTAAAGAATTTTTTCGAAAGTGATTTCCTGATAGGGTTTCTTACAGGGTAATTACTTAAAAGAATCAATTTTAGTTCTGAGACTGTATTCAAGAGAAGAAGATGAATGAATCAGAATAGATACAGAATGAGTTAACGGTGTTTCTAGTTTGGTTCACGATTCTCTCAGCAGCACTGAAACACAACCTCGTTTTTTTTTCAGAACACGTATGAATGAAGAATGACCTAGAGGTTAGTTAGGAATGGCTAGACCTGCTTCTTTTTGGACTCAGACTCCTGGGAGCTGACCCAGAACTCTATACCCTTAGGGAATCTGAGGTCATCACCACTCGTGTTGACCCTCATCATTCTGATTTCCTTTACGTGCTACCTTTGTTATAGACTAGCTGGATGACCCAAGAAATATTTAGAATGAACAAGCATTTTCAAGGTTTTGGCACATTGATTTCATTTTGCTGCTAGGCAACACAGTAATTTAGCTAATTGTTTTGTAATTATATAACAAAAACATTTTCCTGTGAGCAAATGTTTTTCTTTCAGATAGTATTTGTAAGTTAAAAAAAAAAACCCAAAACTTTAGAAGAGTAACACAAAGTTTCTAATATATTGCCCATCCTCAATTTATCCTGAAAGAAGGAGTTAACATGTCCACATCTGTAGTATCTGAGTATCTTGTTAATGTAAATAAACCTTTTGTATTCTTCTCGAGTGTCTGGAGTATCTTCATTTCTTTATCCTTCACCAAATGATGTACGATATCTCTTATCATGAGGAAGATAGTTTCTGGCCTTTAAGCCTATCAGTATCAGTTTCTTTCATTTGCTCATTTATTTCTTCAACTGATATTTATTGGCTCCGCATTCTAGGTACCAGGGATGTAGTAATGAACAAAACAGGCAAAATTCTTTTTTCCAGTGGAGTTTCAGCTGGTAAAGAATCCGCCTGCAATGCGGGAGACCTTGGTTCAATCCCTGGGTTGGGAAGATCCCCTGGAGAAGGGAAAGGCTACCCACTCCAGTATTCTGGCCTGGAGAATTCCATGGCCTGCATAGTCCATGGGGTGGCAAAGAGTCAGACACGGCTGAGTGACTTTCACTTTCATTTTGTATATTCTAGTGGGGTAGACAGACAAAAAACAAACTAGTAAAGACTATATAGTATGTCCTTGCTGCTGCTGCTGCTGCTAAGTAGCTTCAGTCGTGTCCGACTGTGCAACCCCCTAGACGGCAGCAGGAGTAGTAATTGCTATGGAGAAAACGAAAGTAGAAAAAGGAGAAGTACAGTGGGGACTCCAGTTTAGGTAGGCTGGTTGAGTAGAGCCTCACTGAGAAAGTGGTATTTGAGTAAAAACCCAAAGGAAGCAAGCCTTGTGGCTACCCGGGAAGCAACTTTCCAGGCAGAGAGAACAGCATGTACAAAGGCTGCGTGCAGAGTGCCTAGCGTGTTTCAGGAACAGTGCGAAGACCAGTGTGGGTGGAGCAGGGGAGGTGGTGGGAAAGACGGGCTATTTTTCTGAATGATATGAAATGTCCTGGAGGGTTTGGGGGCAGTGGGTAGGATTTCCCGTTCCATTTGGGTAGACTGTGCTGTTTGGATTAAAAGCATCGTTCAGGGTATTTGGTGTTAACTTGAGATCATTGTAGCTAAGAAGGAGATTCATTTTCCTTAACTCTGTCTTGGGCATTGTTACCCTGAGTTCCAGGGGAACTCTGATTTAGTTCATAGGGATAAAGCCTTATGTTGAGGTAATGAAAGTAGCATTGGTCTGAAGGTTTCAAGGCCTGCATTCCTACCACCCAGACTTAATTATTAGCTGAGTTAATAGTTATTAAGTTATTTGTTATTTAAGTTGCTATTAGCTGAGTGACCTTAGGTAAATGACTTTACTTATCTTTTTTTGAACCATAGTGACCTTGTATTTCAATGAAAGATAGTTGATAATTAAGGCATTTTTCAGTTATACATTTATTAATACATGATTTTAATAGTGATACCAAACTAAAATGAAGGAATAGCCATTTCAACACTGGGTTATCAGTCAGAAAACAAAAAATGTATTCCTCTACTGGATTGTAAATTCCTTGAAGACATGAATAAACTGTATCTTTTTCATTTTTGTATCCCCTCACGTATCTAGAAAGTGTTTTTATTTATTCGGCAATAACCTGAGTGTCAATGATTGTGATAAACACAAATGATGTAAAGATTAGCAAGAGAGATACAATTGCTGCCTTTGTAAAACATTTTAAATAAGCAATTGCTATATAGGACAGTGTAATATATATGAAAATATTAGAACTGCAAGGGCACATGTGAGTGAGGATTTGAAAAGTTAGAAGGGATGTACTCTCCCCTTTAAAAAAAAAGGGAAAGCACACATAAAGTTTACCATCTTAAGTGTACAGTTCAGTGGCATTAAGTATACTGACATCGTTGCACAGTCATTACCACTGTCCATCTCCAGAACTTCTTTATCCCAAGCTGAAACTCTCCCATTAAACCATAACTTTCCATTCCTCCCTCCCCCCAGCTCCTGCTAACCACTATTCTACTTGCCCTCTCCATGAATTTAACTACTCTGGGAGCCTTATGTAGGTGGAATCATATAATATTTGTCCCTTTGTGTCTGCCTTATTTTACTTAGAATAATGTTTTCAAGGTTCAGCCATTTCATACTAGTATATGTTAGAATTTCATTTTTTTTTTAAGACTGAGTAGTGTTCCATTGCATATATACTCCATATTTTATCCATTCATCTTACTCTTGCTTTTATATTTAGATAACTATAGTTTCTCCCTTCAGTCTCGTAGCCTCCTGGAAAAAAAAATGAGAAAAAAATCCTCACCTCTTTTGATGGATTATCTGCAGTTATGGTTTCGAGACTGCTCATTATTCTGGTCATTGGATATTCTCGGTTTGGTTAATGTCCTGCTTAAATTGTAGTGCTCAGAATGAAATAATACTCTGTGGTTAACTATAAGGAATGCAACAGTTCAGTTAATTCCATAATCTGGATACCACACTTTCATCAAGATTATGTTAATCTTTCTAGAAACCACACTGCATTTTTGGCTCATAAGAAATCTTTTAAAAATAATGCTACCAAGTTGTCTTTCCCATAATATAATTATGTAATTCTTAAAAAAATTTTTTTGTAAAATATTTAAGAAATAGAAGGAGATAAACATTCCCCAGTTTACAAAATAGAACATAATTGATAAAGCTGAGTTCCTGCGGTACCTCTCTCCATTCTCATTACTCTCCCTCTCTTCAAAAATAACCACTCTTTTACATTTTGTGACTGTGCATTTTTTCATACTTTTGTTACCTATGTGTTTCTAAGCAGTTTATATGATATTGCATGTTTTTCAATTCTGTATAGATAGTATTACACAAAATATATTCTTCAATATGCTTTTTCCCTCAAACATGACATTCCACTATGTTCATATGTATAGTTATAGTCCATTTTCACTGCTATAGTTTCCATCTTATGAATTTATTATTAATAACTTCATCTGTTTTCTGATTTTTTTTTATTAAAAAAATGTTTGGGGGGGTTGCACCACACACCATGTGGAACCTTAATCCCTTGGCCAGGGATCAAACTTGTGTCCCCCGGATTAAAAGTACAGAGTCTTAATTACTGGACCACCAAGGAAGTCCCCATCTGTTCCCTGATTGATGGACATTTGTTTCCACTTTTTTTCTTTGTCGTTATTTTTCAAGCTTCAGTGTGGAAACCTTACATTGTTTTTAAATTCCTTCTTGTTGGTTTTGATGCATCTTTCCAGCTTGAGATATTTTTGAACTCTGATTCAGTCATACTAACTGTGAATTTGGTAAAGACTCAGGTTTATTAGTGAATCTTAGATCAAATTTGGCAAGTCACTTCTGAACTTTGAAATAAGGTTTTTCTGGGATTGGAGAACTAAAGACATTTTAACATCTAAGGTTACGTATAATAGCCTAAATTATCTTTGATTATAAACCCTCCTTTATGTTGTTTGGTTTCAAAGAGCACAGTTAATTTTGTCTCTGGTACACGTTAACACTATTCTGTTTTTCTCTCAAAGCTATAGTCTGAATTTGACCTTCCTTTTTTCCTCTCTTTCCTCCCCTCTCCTTTCTTTTTTGCCATTTTTAGAAGTTTTGTTTTGTTTGTTCTTTTTTTTTTTTTTTTTTGCCTTCGGGTGTGGGGGAATCGCACTAGCCTTTGTTAGGGTTCAGATTGTTGATCATTTTTGTAAGTAGTCCTTTGGAATGCTATTTTTAAAACTTCATTATATATTTCTATAATCTCCCTGCTGTTCATGACTGTGTCTCTAATACTTTCTTCATGTTTTCTAAAAATTTCTGATCGTGTAGAGAAAAT
The DNA here is from genome assembly GCF_019923935.1 of Bubalus bubalis. Lineage (NCBI taxonomy): Eukaryota > Metazoa > Chordata > Mammalia > Artiodactyla > Bovidae > Bubalus > Bubalus bubalis. Next base: position 176,625,189 of record NC_059158.1, on the reverse strand, counting down.
TTCACTGCCATATCCCCAGGGCCTAGAAAAGAATCTGGCACTTAATGTATATCTGTGAAATGTAATGAATGAACTTTACTTTCCAGAATTGCCTTATCCTGACAAATTCTATATGCATGTAGATTCCTTGGCCATGCAGTCATGCCTTACTTTTCTTTAAGTGTTTACAGATTGGTTTATGGGGACTTCCCTGGTGGTCCAGTGGTTAAGAATCTGCCCTCCAATGCAGGGAAACAGGTTCAATCCATGGTGGGGGAACTAAGATCCCACATGCTATGGGGCAATTAAGCCAGCCAGTAGCCACAACTAAGACCCAATGCAGCTAAATAAAATAAGTTTAAAAAAATTAAAAATTTGTTTATAATAAGCTCACATATTTGACTATGACCTACCTCTTTTCTCGTATAAAAACTTTGTGAGGAATTCCCTGGCAGTCCGGTGTTTAGGACTCCATGCTTCCACTTCAGGGGCCTGAGTTCTATCCCTGGTAGGGGAACTAGGATCCTACAAGCCACTTGGGGTGGCCAAAAAAAAAAAACTTTATGAAATTATTTTTTCTGCCAAGTTTCCTGATACATTCATGTCACCAACAAATTATTCTGTATTGCTCAGAATTAAGAACACAATAATAGGACATCTCCTTTTTGAGAGAGAAAAACGTCATCAAGCTTAGTCAATAATTTTACTGAATGCTTTTAGCAAATAGTGGGTTGTTTGAAATACTCCATCATTATTGAATCTTGTTTCTGTGCCAGTGTTAACACTGTATGAGAAAGCATTTTATCTTCTGATAGACTGTAGTGTATTTTTCACATTTAACAATACTGAATGACAGCCACAGCACATTTTCCAGTCTTCACAATATCTGCTAATGCAAGCTATGATCCAATGTTTTATTCATACGTACACTCTAATCAGATGACAGTTGATATTTAATTATTTTACTGTAGTTTTCTGGCTAAAGTGAAGTTTGCCAGTATAATAAATCTTAGGGAATTTCTTGAGTTTAAAATTAGTAAGTATTATTAGATTGAATTCTCTAAGATAATAAAATAAAAACAAGAGTGTAAGAAAAGTTCCATAGTCTTAGCCAAACCCCCTTTGCAGCTAGAAATTTTCATGTTTTGTTTGTATCTGCCTTGAGATTTTTGATACTATTAAGTAGTTCTCCTCCTTTTCTGTTACATTTTCAGGCTAAACTGTTACTTTGTTTTTGGTTTTCCAAAAGAGTTTATATGAAATGTAACACTTTATATAAATAATACTATTAAAGACTCTTGATCTCTACTTGTAAAGAAAGAGAATGTCATTATATTGGAGTGATTTATCTGAAAGTCATCCAACAGTCTCAACTAGTCACAGTATAATGGGAACCTCAAAGGTTTATATTTGAAGGGCTAAGTAGATACCACAAAATCCATGGGACTAAATTATTTCAGTGAATAATGTGAAGCATTAATCTTACTCTTCCTTTGCACTTCTTTTATTTTTTACACAATTTTAACACATTTGTCAATTTGACCTCCTATTCAATGGTAGACTAACAGCAGATTAGAAAAGGAAATGTCGGAAGCTATTCAAAGCTATGGTTTTTCCAGTAGTCATGTATGAATGTGAGAGCTGGACCATGAGGAAGGCTGAGTGCCGAAGAATTGATGCTTTTGAACAGTGGTGTTGGAGAAGACTCTTGAGAGTCCCTTGGACTGTAAGGAGATCAAACCAGTCAATCCTAAAGGAAATCAGCCCTGAATATTCATTGGAAAGACTGATGCTGAAGCTTCAATACTTTGGCCACCTGATGTGAGGATTGGAAAAGACCCTGATGCTGGGAAAGATTGAAGGCAGGAGGAGAAGGAGATGACAGAGGGATGAGATGGTTGGATAGCATCACCAACTCAATGGACATGAGTTTGAGCAGGCTCCGGGAGATGGTGATGGACAGGGAAGCCTGGCGTGCTGCAGTCCGTGGGGTCGCAAAGAGTCAGACACAACTAAGCAACTGAACAACAACAACTCATTGGCAGACTATCTTGACATCAGCAAGAAATACAAGTTAATTCTGCAAATGAACAAACAGGAAAACTGTTAAAGGCAGATACATACATAACCTGCCCCCCAACCCCAGTCCTCAGGTATCCATATGGCAGAGTTCACCATCCTTATAAACCCAACTAGTCCTTGAGGACATTAGCTTTGCATAGTAATTGAGGTTCATAATGATGACTAAGTCAATAAAGATTTAGTATGTTCTCTGGGCTTTTTTTTTAATGAAACAAGGGGCATATAATCCATTTAATAAAGATCTCCGTTCAGAATGGCTAACACATTTTGACAATGAAAGGGAGTAAAACTCAGTTCTGTGAGAAATGAATGTTTTGGTGTCACATCTTCAGTGATTCCTATTATGATTGCACTTATCATGAGGGTAGTGCACTCTTCTGGGAGGGCCCAGGTGTTATACTTTTAGGATATGTCTGCTGCCGCTAAGTCGCTTCAGTCGTGTCCGACTCTGTGTGACCCCAGAGATGGCAACCTACCAGGCTCTTCTGTCCCCGGGATTCTCCAGGCAAGAACACTGGAGTGGGTTGCCATTTCCTTCTCCAATGCATGAGAGTGAAAAGTGGAAGTGAAGTCGCTCAGCCGTGTCCTACTCTTCGAGGTCCCATGGACTGCAGCCCGCCAGGTTCCTCCATCCATGGGATTTTCCAAGCAAGAATACTGGAGTGGGGTGCCATTGCCTTCTCTGAGAATATGTCTAGACATCATCTAAGTACAAGCTTGAATTCTGTGGGGAACTAAAGAGTATATTTTGGTCTTCTTAGAAGGAGATGAGTAAGAGTTTGTTTATTTAAAAATATCTTTGAATGAGTTGGTTCAATGGTGTTAGTCACCATGGATATGACTTAAATTAAAAATAAAGTTGTTGAAAACAGCATGTTCATGCTGAGTGACATTCCTGATTCACTCAATATGGCAAGAAAAGTTCACATAAGGAGTACTTTAAGGTCCAAATAATTTGGGGAGGATGAAAGAAGAATCACAAAGAACTTCTTTTGTATATTTTAAGCTACCATTTTAATATTTTACATAAATAGTTTTCCTATTTTTCTAAAAGTGCTAATTAGCTTACTTAAATTGAGTTACAAATGAAAGACACTTTCCCTGTGGTTTTGAGGAGAGTGACTTTATTGGGAAACAAACTATTGATTTTATTGGGAAACAAACTTTTATAGCATGACACTTAAGTACTTGAACATTGTTTTCTTTCTGTGTGAAGGAATGTTACTGAATTCTGTTTTCTGACCAGAGAAGTAAAATGGCCTTTTATCCTTTTTTTACTTTTGGTTTTTCCCCTCTTATTTTAACCCAAATAGGAACTCGGACTTTATAATATAGTCTTTTAAAAAACAACCCAATTGCACCACTATTCTAATGTTCCTTTGTTTTTTTCCTTACCTTCCTTCCTATCTGTAAAATCTTAGCATTGGATGGAACCTTGTTTTTCCGTCGCTAATTTATGTCTCACTCTTTGCAGTCCCATGGACTGTGGCACACCAGGCTTCCCTGTCCTTCACTATCTCCCAGAGTTTGCTCAAACCCATGTCCATTGAATTGGTGAGCCATCCAACCATCTCATCCTCTGTTGCCTCTTCTCTTTCCTTCAATCTTTCCCAGCATCAGGGTCCCTTCAGTTCAGTTCAGTCGCTCAGTCGTGTCTGACTGTTTGCGACCCCATGAATCGCAGCACGCCAGGCCTCCCTGTCCATCACCAACTCCCGGAGTTCACTCAGACTCATGTCCATCGAGTCGGTGATGCCATCCAGCCATCTCATCCTCTGTCGTCCCCTTCTCCTCCTGCCCCCAATCCCTCCCAGCATCAGAGTCTTTTCCAATGAGTCAACTCTTCACATGAGGTGGCCAAAGTACTGGAGTTTCAGCTTTAGCATCTTTCCTTCCAAAGAACACCCAGGGTCCCTTAGAGGTCATTTAATGCAAGAACCCACTTTAGTGGAAGAATTCTTTCTCTGGCATCCATGACAGACGGTCATTCAGCTTTTATGTGAATATTTCCAGTGATAATAAGCTCACTATTCCCAAGCAAGTCATTTAATTATTAGGTATCTCTAATTATTAGAAATCTCTTCCTTTTATATTGAGGTGAAAACTGTGTCTTTGTAATTTCCACTGACTAGTTTGAGTTTTCTTTTAGGAATCACATAGAATTTGGCAACTCTGGAAATTTGTGAGGGCTGCAATCACTTCCCTGTTCTCTGTTCTCTTTTTCTAGGCTAAGTATCCCAGTTTCTTTCAATTATTTACCTTATGACATGTTTTCAAATTCCATCATCATTTTATATCTCTTCTTTGGACAGACTCTGGCTTCTTTAAACTGTCCAGAGCTGAATGGAAAGTTTAAGATGTAATATATATGACAAGAACTGAGACATTGTTACTTTCCATGATCTTGTGATTGGAGATTGTGGGCCAGGAGGTCAGGAATTACGTTTGTCTTTCTCACTGTTGTAGCCCACTGCTTACCATATTGCCTAGAATACTGTAACATTCTCAGAAAATATATGTTGAAGAATCAAATGAGTGTTTTGGCTAGTGTAAATCTAGAAATGTAGCTAAAGATTGTTAGCTCCTTTAGGATTTTATCTCTGTTGGAGTGTGTACAATCAAAACCTTAAAATTCTTATGAACTATTGTTAAATTGGACTTCCCTGGTGGCTCAGCTGGTAAAGAATCCGCCTGCAATGTGGGAGACCTGGGTCCGATCCCTGGGTTGGGAAGATGCCCTGGAGAAGGGAATGGCTACCCACTCGAGTGGGCTTCCCTTGTGGCTCAGTTAGTAAAGAATCTGCCTGCAATGCAGGAGACCTGGGTTCGATCCCTGGGCTGGGAAGATCCCCTGGAGATGGGAAAGGCTACCCACTCCAGTATTCTGGCCTGGAGAATTCCATGGACTATAGTCCATGAGGTTGAAAAGAGTCTGCCACAACTGAGTGACTTTCACTTTCATTGTTAAATTGGACAACCTCCATCCTGTATATGTATAATTAATATGGTTAAACCTAAGTTTAACCTGATGCTGAAGCTCCAATACCATGGCCACCTGATGAGAAGAGCCGACTCACTGGAAAAGATCCTGATGCTTGAAAAGATTGAAGGCAAAAGGAGAAGGAGGTGCCAGAGTATGAGATGGTTAGCTAGCATTACTGACTCAATGGACGTGAATCTGAGCAAACTCCAGGAGATAGTAAAGAACAGGGAAGCCTGGCATCCTACAGTCCATGGGGTCACAAAGAGTCAGACATGACTTAACAACTGAACAACAACAAACTTATGTTATTATTTTTCCTATTTATTTATCCATTTGCTGAACAAATGTTTATTGCGTATCTGCAGTGTTGTGCTAGGTATTAGGTTCTGTTCAAAGTCCTAGGTTCTATGCTGAGTAGCAGCACCAGTTCTATTTTAGGTACTAAGTATACCATGGAAGAGAAAACAGCCCTTCTCTCAGGGCTATTACAGTGTGGCTGGAGGTGCTGGAGTGGGGCAGACAGACATTAAACAGGTAAATGACAAGTATGATTTATACATTGAGAAGAGGACTGTGAAGGAAGGAAGTAGGTACTGGGATAGAGAACTAGGGAAGGGACTTATGGACAGACTTATGTAGACATTGGGGTTGTCAAGGTAGATTGCTTTGAGGAGGAATTATTCAAGCTGAATTGCAAGGTATAAGAAGAAACCAGATTTATTGCAGGGGGTGGGGTGTATTCCAGTCCAAGGAAATGGCACGCACAAACGACTTTAGCCAGGAAAGCACTTGGCTAGCATGACCATAGAATAGAGGCCAGGAGGAAAACGGAACAAGGTGAGGTTGTTGAGATCGTACAAGGAGAAGTGAAGGAGGCTTGCACTAATGGGATAGTGGTGCAGAAGGTGGAAAATGGACTGGTTCTGAATCTATTTGGGAGGTTATAGGACTAACAGATGGACTTGATTGGGAAGGGAAATGGAGGAGGCTGAGCCAAGGATGGCACTTAGGTTTTCTGGTTAGAGCGTCTGGATGGTATGTTTGAACCTGGTATAGGAAAAAGAATACAAGAGTTTAATTTTGGACATGTATTGAAGATGCCTGTGAGATATCCATCTCACTTCTTTTCTCTTTTCTCTTTTGGTTCTAATGCTAGACCTCTTCTGTTAAGCCATTTATCAGAGTGGGTTAATGAAGTGTTATAAAAATGCCTTCAGGCTCAGACATGAAATTGCCTGTGTTGTTGAGAAACATGCTAATGAGAACAAGCTAGAAAAACTAAGGGCAGTTGCAGGGCTTTTCAAGTTTATCTGCTCAGGATTGGTTTCATCTTCCCCAGGGATACCCACTGTGAATTTATTCACTGATAACCTGAATTTACCCAGTCATTTGTTGAGCTTCTCTCTGCATCTAGGTCTGTCCTGCTTCCACTTTGTTTACCCGCTTCCCTGTTTAAAAATGCCCAGTGGTTCTCCACTGCCTTCAGAATAAACTCTGAACTATTTAGCCTTTCTTTCATAATCTTTCTTTCATAATCTTTCATAACATTCTTTCATAATCTGTTTTCTTTGTCTGTCTTTCCTTGTCTCCCCATTCCACCTTCACATACACTCCATGGGAAGAGAAATATGTACGTAAATTGTGAACTTGAAATTGGTGGCAATAGGGGTAGTCTTGGCCAGATTGAAAGCCTGTCCATAAATTCTTAACAGATAGGAATTTCCTCCTTTCTTCCTCCTCCTCCTTCTTGAAGTGTACTTGAATTACAATATTGTGTTAGTTTCAGGTATACAACAAAGTGATTCAATTATATATATATATTTTTTCTTCAGCTTATTTTCCATTTTGGGTTATTAAAAGGAACTGAATATAGTTCCCAGTGTTATATAGTTGCTTATCTAATTTTTTGCATAGGAGTTTGTGTCTTTTAATCCAGTTCAGTTCAGTCACACAGTCATGTCTGCCTCTTTGCCACCACACGGACTGCAGCATGCCAGGCTTCCCTGTCCATCACTAACTCCCGGAGCTTACTCAAACTCATGTCCATTGAGTTGGTGATGCCATCCAAACATCTCATCCTCTGTCGCCCCCTTCTCCTCTTGCTTTCAATCTTTCCCAGCATCAGGGTCTTTTCAAATGAGTCAGTTCTTTGTATCAGGTGGCCAAAGTTTTGGAGTTTCAGCTTTAGCATAAGTCCTTCCAATGAATATTCAGGGCTGATTTCCTTTAGGATGGACTGGTTGGAACTCCAAGCGACTCTCAAAAGTCTTTTCCAACACCACAGTTTAAAAGCATCAATTCTTTGACACTCAGCTTTCTTTATAGTCCAATTCTCACATCCATACATAATCACTTGAAAAACCATAGCCTTGACTAGATGGATCTTTGTTGGCCAAGTAATGTCTCTGTTTTTTTAATATGCTGTCTAGGTTGGTCATAACTTTTCTTCCAAGGAGCAAGCGTCTTTTAAATTCATGGCTGCAGTCACCATCTGTAGTGATTTTGGAGCCCCAAAAAATAAAGTCTCTCACTGTTTCCATTGTTTGCTCATCTATTTGCCATGAAATGATGGGACCGGATGCCATGATTTTAGTTTTCTGAATGTTGAGTTTTAAGCCAACTTTTTCACTCTCCTCTTTCACTTTCATCAAGAGGCTCTTTAGTTCTTCTTCGCTTTCTGCCATAAGGGTGGTGTCATCTGCATATCTGAGGTTATTGATATTTCTCCCAGCAATCTTGATTCCAGCTTGTGCTTCATCCAGCCCAGCATTTCTCATGATATACTCTGCATATCAGTTAAATAAGCAGGGTAGCAATATACAGCCTTGATGTACTCCTTTCCTGATTTGGAACTAGTCTGTTGTTCCATGTCCAGTTCTAACTATTGCTTCTTGACCTGCGTACAGATTTCTCAGGAGGCAGGTCAGGTGATCTGGTATTCCCATCTCTTTCAGAATTTTCCACAGTTTGTTGTGATCCACACAGTCAAAGGCTTTGGTAGAGTCACTAAAGCAGAAGTAGATGTTTTTCTGGAACTCTCTTGCTTTTTTGATGATTCAGTGAATGTTGGCAATTTGATCTCTAGTTCCTCTGCCTTTTGTAAAACCAGCTTGAACATCTGGAAATTCACGGTTCACATACTGTTGAAGCCTGGCTTGGAGGATTTTGAGCATTACTTTGCTAGCATGTGAGATGAGTGCAGTTGTGTGGTAGTTGTGTGGTAGTTGTGTGGTTGTGTGGTAGTTTGAACATTCTTTGGCTTTGCCTTTCTTTGGGGTTGGAATGAAAACTGACCTTTTCTAGTCCTGTGGCCACTGCTGAGTTTTCCAAATTTGCTGGTATGTTGAGTGCAACACTTTCACAGCATCATCTTTTAGGATTTGAAATAGCTCAACTGGAATTCCATCACCTCCACTAGCTTTGTTCATAGTGATGCTTCCTAAGGCCCACTTGACCTCACATTCCAGGATGTCTAGCTCTAGGTTAGTGATCACACCATCGTGTTATCTGTATCATGAAAATATTTTTTGTGTAGTTCTTCTGTGTATTCTTGCCCCCTCTTCCTAATATCTTCTGCTTCTGGTTAACCCAGTACTCCTGATTTATCCCTCCCCACACTTCCCTTTTCTCCTTTGGTAACAAGTTTGTTTTCTGTGTCTGTGAGTCTGTTTCTATTTTGTGTATGGATTTATTTGTATTAGTTTTTGCTTCCACATATGGGTGATATAATATTTGTCTTTTTCTGATTTACTTCACTTAGTGTGATATTCTCTAGGACCATCCATGTTGTACAAATGGCAATGTTTTATTCGTTTAGTGACTGAGTAATATTCCATTATACATACACACACAACCCCCCACGTTTCCTTAAATCAGTCGCCTGTTGCTGGGTGCTTGTGTCGTTTCCATGTCTTGGCTATTGTAAATAGTGCTGCTGTGAACATTGAGGTACATGTATCTTTTCGGATTAGAGTTTTTGTCTTTTCTGGATAGATGCCCAAGAGTAGGATTGCTGGATCATATGGTGGCTGTATTTTTAGTTTTTTAAGGAACATCCATACTGTTTTCTATAGTGACTGTGCCAATTTACATTCCCACCAACAGCGTAGGTGGGTTCCAGATAGGGGTTTCTTTAGCAGAGAACAGTGGGATAGAAGTACCCAGATTTGGAAAGATAGACATTATTCTGGGAATTTACAATAGAACCACCAGCTTGTAGTATATTAATAGTTTCATTAAAACATGGTTTAATTCTGTGATCTGTGACAAAAAATTTAACCTCCCAGAACCAGTTTATATTTATCTGGGCAATGAAAACACCTACTGTTTAGAGTGATTCTAGGATAACGTGGTAAATTGTGTAATGTATGGTATTTCATAGGTACTCAATAAATGGTAGCTACTATTATTAGTATTTCAGTTGTGATTCATTTTAACTTGTACCTGTTCTCACCTTGTGTCCTTGTAGCCCCATATCACCTAGTCTGGACTACGTAACTAGTTCTTGGATCTCTACAGTATTCTACTAGTGCTGGTTCAGTTCCTCATCTGGAATTTCGTCTGTTCTTCGCACTTCAGGTTGCTTTCTATTGACATCTTGTGCTCACCCTCCAAAGCACAGCTTAAAACACGGTTTCTACGAGACTTTTTGTGATCACTCTAGTCGAAAGTACTTTGTACCTCTCTGGTGCTTAATTGGTTCCACGCATGAAGCCTTGCCTGATTAAGCGCCAAGGACTACCTGTGTCTTGGTTATTTGTGAATATGTCTTATCTCCTTGAGAATTGTATATTATCCTTTTTGTTTCCCTCTCAGCTGAGCCAAAACCTTATATATGATTAGCACCCAGTAAACACTGATAGATGTTCAGTGAACTAAGTTGAGGAGTATTACCAATAATTAAATTTTAGCATTAAATGGTGCCTGTAAGGGAAATTTTCTTAGTCATTTCAAACTGGTGTGTTTTTACCAAGTTTTCCACCTAAAAAGCATTAGTGGGGCACTGACTGTACTGTTAGAAAGAGATACCAAAAAACGAAAGATGTCGTCCGGCCCTTGCAGTCTGCTCAGGATCAGGTTTGTGAAGATCTGATTTGCCTGAAGTCAACAGATGTACACTATTAAAGTAAGTGTATCTTTGAGAACAGATGGAGTATAATTCCTCGGGTTTGAAGGATTAGGATCACGATGGAATGGGACCACTCATCCCTGTCTTCTTGGCTATGCTAATCTTTTATTCCCTTTTTTAAAATCAGAAAACGTTTTTCTGACATTAAATAAACAGATAACTCCTTTTTGTTTTGAATCCAGAATAAAAATAGTGTCATTTACACAGGAAGAGCCTGTTTATGGAGCATTTATCCTGTCTTTGCTGCTTGACTTTTTTGTATCTCTGTTCCTGGTTACCCATCCTACCTATTGTAATGTGAAGAACCTGGCTGTGTGTGTAACAGATTTGTCAGGATGAGTTTATTTGAGCTTTTAGGAAATGGCCTGTAGGACTTTTTTTGTGTGTTTTTTATTTTTTGTTTAATTCTCATCAGTCTCAGAGTTAACTGGAGATACTTGCCTGACTTACTGGTTTCGGTTGTTATATTCCCCATCCTCCCTACCTCCTTTTGCTCTTGTGACTCTTACTAAATGCATTGCTACCCACATGTGCATGGCTGGAAAGGACATATATGAAAACTGTTGTTAATAATTAATTTTATTCCATTTTTCCTTCTATAGACTGAATTGTAGCGTCTCTGCTGAAGATGTGTTGTCTGATTCCCTGGTTGTTTTCTTGCATTTATGATATTACCTGAGGTTGGTTTCTGTATGTTCTAAGAGAATTCTTTTACGCTTCTGCTTGTGTACCTGTTCTTTATAATGTGTTCTCATCTCTTTTTTACTTGTATTTAGCTTTTTTTAAAAAACATGAGTGTAATTATGTGTGGCAAAGTATATTGGTTTTATATTGATAGATATTGTTTTCTAATTCTTTATTCATATGTCTTGATCATTCCTTCCTAAATGTGGCAAAGAGGTTCATATCAATGGAGCTGTCTAACCACCCAGGAATTGAACCCATGTCTCCTGCATTGGAAGCAGAGTCTTAACCTGCTGAGCCACCAGGGAAGCCTCACAAGAGATCATATCGATGGAGAAAGTCAGGTGTCAGGGCTGCATGGACAACTTGAAATTGCCACAGATCTGTGGTAGAAGGATTCGATTAACTTTTGATTAAATACCAAATGAGTTGTAAAAACATGTTAGTGGTCAGCTTCCACATGTAATAATATACTGCATTCTTTGCTGATTCATTCATTAATTCAGCGAGCATTTGTTGGGCATTTATTGTGTCAATTATTTCTCGCTGTTCACATTCTACTTTCTGAAGATAGCTTTCTCCCGTCTTTGTTTCTGAGACATTTTGAGTATGTTTCCAAAGAGATGATAGTTTTCCCTGCCTTGCTGCTCAGAGTGTGCTCAGCGGGCCAGCAGCACTGGCAGTATCTGGGAGCGCGTTAAAAATGTAGAGTCTTAGGCTCTGTTCCAGACCTGCTGAATCAGAATCTGTATTTTAAGATTACTGGGTGATTCAGCACACATTAAAATTTAACAAGCACACATATAGCATACAAATTGTAACCATGTGTGTGTTTTAAACAATTGAGTACTCATACTCATTCAACTACTTTGAGATGACATCTTTTCATGGGAAAGAAATCATAGGAATATCCTTAGAAGATCTTTTCTGTTTTTTTAATGATAAAAAATTGAAAACACAAGAAAAATACTCTTTATTTATTGAAAAATACAAGTAAAATATTGTTAGAATTGAATTTAAGCGATTTTCATGTCTGCTAAAATGTTCACGAAAGATTTATAATTTTTTATGGATCTTGGTGAGAGACCTTGTTGTAAAGTCTGTTGTGTAGGGACATTTCAATGTTGAAGTGGTTTCTGTGTCTTTTCAGTAAGATGAACGAAAAAAATCATATCCAAAATCCGTGGAAAATAGCGCTCAATCCTCAGCCTGTCCTCTTGTTTATTTTTGTGAAGGAAGTTTGAAGTAAATTGGTGCTCTTAAATCATAACTCTTTAAGAGTAACTGGTGGTTTGATATTCATGTTTTCTTTCTGGGTCAAGTTTGCTTATTTAGAGATTAAAGAAAAAGAAACTTGGAAAAATCAGTTGCCTACTCCTAATATAAGGAGGAATTAAGACAAGTGTACCTCACTCAAGGGTAGCAAATTCAGAATATACATTGGTTGGTAGATGTTTAAGTAGTGTTTATAAAGGCCTTATTGTGTTTTTTATTAGCACAGACTAGTTTTGGTGACTTAGTAGATGAAACTGGAGAACATGCTTCTGTGAATATTTTGATTATTTAAAAATATTTTTAATGCTCAAAATAGAATAATTTGAGTAGATCAGCAGTAAGAACTCATCTAAAGGCTTTTCCTTTTATTAATACGCCTTTATTTATTTCAGTATCACTTACAGTGGTTTGTCACCTACTATCAGTGTGACCTTGGGCCAGTTTTACTCTGAGTTAGTTTCTTCAACGATGAGATTAAGCAGTTCCACTTTCCCTTTCAGAGTTATTGAAAGGCTTACTTTAAATAATGTAGATAATGTCCCTGACCCCGGGGCCTGACACAGAAATAGTGCTTGATGCCATTAGCTTCCTTCCCTTTTCACTACTTTGTTCCACTTATACAAAATCATTTAGATTTATGGCACCTCACTCCAGTACTCTTGCCTGGAAAATCCCATGGACAGAGGAGCCTGGTGGGCTGCAGTCCATGGGGTCACTAAGAGTCAGATGTGACTGAGTGACATCACTCTCACTTTTCACTTTCCTGCATTGGAGAAGGAAATGGCAACCCACTCCAGTGTTCTTGCCTGGAGAATCCCAGGGACAAAGGAGCCTGGTGGGCTGCCGTCTATGGGGTTGCACAGAGTCGGACACGACTGAAGTGACTTAGCAGCAGCAGCAGCATATTGTAAATAAGAATTCTCTTAAATATTCTTTCATTATACTGATTAAAGTTGAATCAAGACTATAAACTCCATGATGACATAGACCTACTTGTTTTGTTTACTGTTGTATCCCTAGCATAGGACCTGTGCATTTGAAGTAGATTTACTTAAATAATTTAGAGAAGACCTTTGCAGTTTTTGTCAGGTGTATTCAATTGAAATTAGTTTATTCAACAGACTTTTTAAATACCTGTAATGTGCCAGGTACTATTCTGTCCTCATGGAACTTAAATTTTAGCTGGGGGGAAAGAAGACAAAAACCAGTTAACAGGATAATTGTAAATAGTAATAAATGCTATGAGACCATCTGGAGGGCCATTATTTTAGATAAGATGTGATTGGGAAGCCTTTGTAAAGAGGTGACATCTGAGCAGAGGCAGTAATGATGAGGAGGGACCTGCTTTCAAATATCCAGGAGTGGAAAATCAGAGAGAGAACAGCAAGTGTAAAGGGTCTGAGGATGGAATGGGCCAAATATGGTTCATCAGTTCAGATTTTTGGCATCCAAACTAAATTACTTCATCTAAACAGCATGGAGCAGAAGCAAAGACAATGTAAACACTGCTTTTTGAGTGGAGTACTTTTAGGTATAGCAGTGAATCAAAATGTAAGGTCATTATTTAGTTCAGTTCAGTTCAGTCACTCAGTCGTGTCCGACTCTTTGCAACCCCATGAATTACAGCACGCCAGGCCTGCTTGTCCATCACCAACTCCCGGAGTTAGTACTCAAACTCATGTCCATCGAGTCGGTGATGCCATCCAACCATCTCATCCTCTGTTGTCCCCTTTTCCTCCTGCCCCCAATTCCTCCCAGCATCAGAGTCTTTTTCCAATGAGTCAACTCTTCGCATGAGGTGGCCAGAGTAGTGGGGTTTCAGCTTTAGCATCATTCCTTCCAAAGAACACCCAGGACTGATCTCCTTTAGGATGGGCTGGTTGGATCTCCTTGCAGTCCATGGGACTCTCAAGAGTCTTCTCCAACACCACAGTTCAAAAGCATCAAGTCTTTGGCGCTCAGCTTTCTTCACAGTCCATACATGTGAAGAAACTCACACATCCATACATGACTACTGGAAAGACCATAGCCTTGACTAGACGGACCTTTGTTGGCAAAGTAATTAGTCAATTTCATTACTCAGTGGTTCCCTGGTATGGTGCTTACCCTTTAGTGACATTACTCTTTGGCATTATTATGCAACTTGACTAATAGCACTGGGAGTTTTGAGAGAAAGAAACTAGAAATCAACAAGTTTTTGAATATGTGAGGCCTACAGCTTGCTCTCTCTTCTCTTACAGTTGAATCAGTATTTGTTTTCTAATCAATATTTTTCTTCTCTATTTTGCATCTTTATTTTTCTCTATTATCTATTTTCCTCTCTTGTAATAGTTACCTGCTGCTCTTAAAAATGATGAGTATTCTAAATCATATTTGTCAGAAGGAAAAAAGATCTTAAAAAACTTCAAGTCAGAGACTATGGCGATTTAATGTTGTAACACGAAATCCTAAGGATTTGTTTTGTGATTATTTTAACTGTATACTTGTCATTGCCGTTGTCAAGCCTGATAAATGATCAAAATTCTACATTTCTGTTCTTAATATGCATTCTGAGAAATATAAACAATAAGACTGAAGAGCTGGGGAATCTTAATCCCATCATCTCTTGGGATGTAGAGAATTTTGCAGATAATTTCTACAAACCTTGTACCCGCAGATCGATGCTGTCAAAGAACAGTGTATAAATAAGATCTTTTTTTAGGAGGGATAAAACTGTGCTATACATAGTTTTGAGCTTTGAATTTAAAATATGCATTTCACTAAGCTGGCTTTCAGGGGGTCCTATTTTAAGCTAATTTCTCTATGTCATAACTTTAGCAAGTCAAGCATTAATAATTTATCCAGGGTGTATAGGTAAGATATTTTTGTGCTTTAATGGAAAGTCTCATGTTTAATGGATGAGAGCACTGTCTGTTGGTGGTTAAATACCTAAAGATACTAACTCTGTCACACTTGACCTGATTGAGGGTTTTGCCTTCAGTAATGCATTCTGTTTCTAAGAGACCCCCTTTGCCATCTTCTTTTTAATAGCAACATCATGACAACAGAGAAGAGTTTAGTGGCTGAGGCTGAAAATCCACAGCACCAACCGCAGAAGGAAGAGGGTGAGGGAGCCACAAGCTCCGGTCAACAGGAAACTCAGTTGGAAGAGGCTTCTCAAGCAGCAGCTGAGGGAGATAATCAGTGTGAGCAGAAGCTGAAAACATCTAATGGAGACACTCCAACACATGAAGACTTGACCAAGAACAAGGAGCGGACATCAGAAAACAGGGGCCTGTCACGGCTGTTCTCCTCATTTCTCAAAAGGCCTAAATCTCAGGTGTCTGAGGAGGAAGGCAAAGAAGTCGAGTCAGCTAAAGAGAAAGGTGAAGGAGGCCAGAAGGAGATAGAATTAGGAGCCAGTCTTGATGAAGAAATCATTTTAAAGGCCCCAATTGCAGCTCCTGAACCTGAGCTCAAAACAGACCCATCCTTGGATCTCCATTCATTAAGCAGTGCAGAAACACAGGTAAGGGGATGCGATTGAGTGGGAGGTGAAGGATTTCTTACTAGCTAGTTGATTGAGGTATTGTTAGTAATAAGTAACATAATGCTTTGGAGTTTCTGCTCTAAAGAAATTCATGTGGTCAAGATACTTTTGTTACTTCCCTGGCAGTCCAGTGGTTAAGACTTCACCTTCAGTGCTGGGGTCGCAGGTTCAATCCCTGGTGGGGAAACTAAGATCCCAGGTGCCTCCTGGCCAAAAAATGAAAACATGAAACAGAAGCAGTACTTTAACAAATTCAATAAAGACTTAAAAAAAGATACTTATACTGTCTAAATCAAAAAAGAAAATGAAAGAAATGTATCAAATGAATTTACATTTTGCTGTAATAATGGAACAAGTCCAGGAGTTTTAATGGTGAGGGGGAAGGAAGTGAAGTGGTTTAGAGTTCATTTTGGTGGAATTATTAGAAATGGGTTAATTTATCAACAAACATAGTTCTTTTATGGAAATCTTTATAAAAGCCTTGGGATAGATTCAGGCCACCCAGAAGTAGGTAATAAGTTTGAACTATGTCTACCTTATCTTTTTGTTTTCTACAACTAGATCGTATTTCCACAGAGTGTAAGATATAGATGCAGAAATTTAGCTCTTTTATATCACCTTTGTAATATATAGTAGTTGTGGGGAGGCTTAATTGTTAGTGTAGTTAAACTGAGAATGAGTTGTGAGCCTGGTCATTGGTCCAAAACACTTGGGAAAATATTAGTACTGCAACTCAAACTATTTTCTAGGCATGTCATTTGTTTTCAGGCTTAATAAATTACAAATTAAGAGTTGTTTTCAAAGTATTTTATTTTTGAAACATGTGGGCATTATGTACATTGTAAAATGTGTAAGTCCTATATGTTTCTATTATAGGTTTCAGACTTGGGCTATATAGTTTTATTAGATTTAAAAAATAATATATGTATTTATGAAAATATTGCATGTATATTAAAAGTTCTAAGTAAAATTTAGGATAAAGTTGTTATTATGTATTTGTTATTAGTTAAAGTAGGCGGAAGACAAAGTTTTATTTATAGTATATGACTAGAAGATTCAGTCACAGACAAGTGACACTTTTGCTTTATTAATTTTCTCCTCCGTACAATGAGGATAATAATATTCACCATACTTGGGCATTATGAGGATTAAAAAAGATACATATGTAAAGCTCTTGAGACATTGTCTGACATACTATAAGCACTGAGTAAATGTTAGTTATTATTACTTAGTTAATAAAATATATAAACAGTAAAGGCAGAGAAACCACATATTTTAATGTCATTAATTTAATTTAATTTTAGGAATACCAAAGGAGTTAAATTATGTTATGTTTCAGGAAGCCTGGTAGTTTCAAGAGGTTTTTAGCTGCCCTTTTCCCCCTTTGCTTTATGTACTGAAAAATCTCTATCTTGTTTTAGTTAGCATTTGAATCAGGATTAGTCTGTTTTGTCTAAAGATCATAACATTTGTACTAAAGTTGAAACAAATGACAAATATTAGATTTAACTAAAATCTCATTCATTGATTTCATAGTAGAATTTCATTTGAATGGTCCTTTTCTATACAGGATTTTTTAAAATTGAGTTTGCATTGTAGGATTGCACTGGCCTTCATCTAGGGTACTTTGGGTTTTTTGGAAACCATGCGTCATTTTTTAATACTTTTTAATTTATTCACTCAACAAATTTACTGAAAACCTACTGTGTGTGCCAGGCCCTAAGCTGGACAGACATTGGTAAATAAAAAACTACAATACAGCAAAGAGATCATGAATTCTGGAGTCTGACTGGTATGTGACTTGTTGACTGTATGATCCTTCCTAATTAACTTTTCTGCCTTCAATTTTTTATTTGTCAAGGGGAGATAACAATAGTACACTCCCCACAGGGTTAAATGAGTTCATATAAGTAATGCTTTTAGAACAGTAATGACCCATTGTAATTTCTATATAAATGTTTGTTGTTGTTATTGAACAAACATGATCCCTACTCTTGATAACTTTATTGTCTAATGGAAGAGACAAAAAAAGTAGTAAATACAAAATAATTATTTATCATAAATGTTACGAAGGCAACAAACAGGGTACTGACATGAAGAGTACTAGTAGAGCGGGGATAGGCCAGATAGGATATTCCACGGACAGAGGAGCCTGGGGGGCTACAGTCCATGGGGTCGCAAAGAGTTGGAGACGACTGAGCGACTTCACTTCACTAGTATCTAATGCAGGAGGAGCAGGATCCAAATAATTAAATCCTCCTTCTCAAATGTCAACTATGTTTTCTTTTGAAAGAAAAGGATTAGTGAGGTTCAGTTAAGAATCTTTCAGCAGTTTTATTGTGTAAAAAGTAAGTAGGGGTATGCCAAAATGTTGTCTCACTTACCTGTATTACTTTGGAATGACTTAATGATTGCCCTAGGGGATCCAGATTTCAGTGGGTCTCTTGCTTCTTTGAATCTTCTTTGCATTTGTCATGGTTGATACCTGGTAAAAATTTAGATCACTGGTATTTGCAATTGTTAGCCTACTACATCTGTTGCCTTTTGCTCTAAATTGGTCAGGAACCCCTCTTAGCCATTCATAAAATTTAGACTGCATGACAAATAACAGCCTGTTTTGCAATTCATAAGGCTACCTCATTAGAATTGAGGAGCAAGGGGCAAAGATGTTTAAATTTTGATAGAATTTAAGAATAGATAATGGTATAGCCAGTAAAAATGTATAGTGCTGAGAGCAACAGATTGGTATGCACTAGTTTACCTGAAACCTTCATTTATTGATTTGAAAAATGACATTCCGCCTGAAGATAGAATTTTACCTTGTATCAGGGGCCTTCCGTGGTGGCTCAGCTGGTAAAGAATCTGCCTGCAATGCAGGAGATCCAGATTCGATCCCTCAGTCGGGAAGATCCCCTGGAGAAGGGAATGGCTACCCACTTCAGTTTTAGGAAAAAAAGAGCAAATTTTACTTTATATTATAAAGTTTTGAGACTAGCAGAGTCTGTGGATCTTTGGGGAGATCGTATCTCTTATAGAAAAAAATTATTTAATCTTCTTATCACTTGTATTTGTTTTAACAGTTAGTGCTTTTATTGGTAGCCACATTATAAGCAAACGTGTGTACAGCATGTTGTGTGAAGTGTCTTTATTACTGACTTGGTAATGTCATGGCTATGTAGCCTGCTCAGGAAGAACACAGAGAAGATCCAGATTTTGAGACTAAGGAAGAAGGAGGACTTGAGGAGTGCTCTAAAATAGAAGTAAAAGAAGAAGGTCCTGAATCAAAAGCAGAGAGAGAATTAAAAGCTCCCCAGAAATCCATCAGAAGGCACGGAAGCATGCACTGCAAGGTTTCTCTGTTGGATGACACAGTTTACGAATGTGTGGTGGAGGTGAGTGCGTTTTGTTTTCCAGTAGTTAGAACGCGTACAGATTGTTTCATGTAGGACTGGATAAAGCGGTGCTGTGGTCTGAGGTAAGACCCTGTATAATGACTGTTTCTATGGACTGAAATGTTAATAGTGATTTTCTAGGGGTGGAGGTGTGGAAGGATTATGAGTGAGTCTTATTTTCATCTCCAGTTTTTTCTGTATCTGCCAAATATATGTATTGTGAATTGAGTATGTGTTACTTTTATAACCCAAAATAATTTTAAGAAAAGGTTATTTATAGAGTGACCTTCCATGACTAGATTTCCCAGGATAGCCTCAGTTTCTAGGTCTAGCAGTCCCCATAATTGTATTTGTCAAAAAAAAAAAAAAAAAAAAAAATTACTACCTATTCATTTTTGCTCTCCCAGATCTAAACTTTAATAAGCTTTAGTTTATTGAATGTATTTCTTTAGCTCCATGAGATAGGATATAAAAAGCTTACATCAAGTAATGCCATTTGTTAAAATTCTCTTATTTCCAGGAAGAATAAATAATTGAATCAAGAATAGAAATGTCAGAGTTATTAATATTTTAATTATTCTTTTGCTTCAAGACAAGTTAAAATCCTTGAAAATCTATCAGCTATTTTTTTAATTAGAGCAGTAATTATCAATTATAATATGCTTGATAAAAAGCAATTATTGAAATTATTTCTAATACATATAACTCATATATACTTGTATCTTAGGTATATAACATTATTTTGAATTTGATTGATTTATATGCACATATATCAAAGCACAAATAAGTAGTCTAAAATA
This sequence comes from Bubalus bubalis, assembly GCF_019923935.1. NCBI lineage: Eukaryota > Metazoa > Chordata > Mammalia > Artiodactyla > Bovidae > Bubalus > Bubalus bubalis. The sequence goes on along the minus strand of NC_059158.1, from coordinate 176,605,337 downwards.
TTATATTGTATTTATTAATAGAAATTTCCCTTTGAAGTTTTGAAAAACAAGAAAAATACACTGTTGCATTTAAAAAATGGCTACTATTCCTGGTAACTAGAGGAGATCTAGGGTCTGCTCTTTCTGCTTCTCACTACTAACTAGTCTAGAGATGGAGAAAGCTATTCCGCATTCATTCTTCACACTCAGATCAAGATCTAGATAGGAATCCCTTTATCTGAAGCACGTGGGGGCAGATGTGTTTCGGTATTCAAGATATTTGAGGCTTTAGAAAAGCAGTAAGTACATACTGTGGGAATTTTCGGGCTTCCCTGGTGGCATGGAAATTTTATAATACACCCAGTCAAGTGTGTAGCAGTAGGCACATGACCAAGCATGTTATTTCTATGGTAAAATACATGAAGACTCTAAGTTGGATAAATAAAAATGAAAAGTAGCCCATAATGGATCAGGTTAGAATTTCCCTTCAGATGAGCTTTGAACAAAAACAAAATAAATGTCACCTTTTACTTTTTAGGACTTCTGAATTTTGGAAGTATAAAGAAGAGAGTAGGGACCTGTATGTGAAGAATTCTCAAATCATCTCTGTCCTTTAGAAACATAGAAGGGAGAAAATGAAGAAAATGATGTAATGATATGGGATAAGTCTAAAAATGAATTAGCAACTATGTGAATTACTAATAGTCATTAAAAATAACAGCTCATTGAGAGAAGGGTATGTGTCATGTAGATGTGCCAATGATTTCTAATTTTTTGAAATGTTAAACCTATATTTCTCAGAAGGTATTGTCATGTTTAAGTTTTTCAACATTTCCAGCTGTTAGGTAGAGCAGATATAAATAATCTTATCTTACAGATGAGAAAGTAATGTTCAGAAATATTAATTGAATCAACTCACATTGTTTAGCTAGTAAATGAAAAGGCTGGGACTTTTTGACTCTAAATCTCAGTCCCTAAGTTATGGCATTTCCTCCCTATAAACCGGAGGAGGCGATGGCACCCCACTCCAGTACTCTTGCCTGGAAAATCCCATGGATGGAGGAGCTTGGTGGGCTGCAGTCCATGGGGTCGCGAAGAGTTGGACACTGAGTGACTTCACTTTCACTTTTCTGTTCATGCATTGGAGAAGGAAATGGCAACCCACTCCAGTGTTCTTGCCTGGAGAATCCCAGGGACGGGGGAGCCTGGTGGGCTGCCGTCTATGGGGTCGCACAGAGTCGGACATGACTGAAGCGACTTAGCAGCAGCAGCAGCCCTATAAACAGGAATATAAGTATCTCAAATTGGTGGTGGTTTGATTTTCTAGGTAGAAGAATGTTAAGAAATTATTTGGAGCACAATTGTAGGAGTAATGTCTATAGAGCATCTAAAATCTTATACTTTATGCATTTTTCTGAAAGAGATGGCCATGAGTTGAGACACAGCTCATTGACTTGAGACTTTTGATCTGGGAATGATAGTCTGCTGATTTCCATAGCCACTGTTAACTATCAGTGTCAACAGCTGATTTAGCTATTTCAGGTGCTCACAGTGACTGACAGCAGCCCATAGCAAGCTTCAGGAAATATCGCACCAAAAATAAAGAATGTAATGTTTAAGATGGAGGATGGGGGATGCTTGATGCAGGGAATGTGGGATTTTGCTTTGAATTGCAGCACCATTTCCAAGCAACCATCTCTGTGATGCATATTTAAACTGACAAGTTAAGAAACAGGACTTTTGTTACATTGTTCTATTTACACTGGGTAGCCATCTGAAAGTGTTAGTAACCAAGGAGAAAAGAGGAAATTGGAACCTGATGTTTTATGTTATTTCATAATAAATAAAAGAATAAGTGGAAACCTCAACCAAAATATGTATATCTTTGCAGAAACATGCTAAGGGACAAGATTTACTTAAACGAGTATGTGAACACCTCAATCTTTTGGAAGAAGACTACTTTGGTCTAGCCATTTGGGATAATGCAACCTCAAAGGTGAGAAGACTGCTTGTAATATAAGAAACTGACCTCCCCAACTTGCTTTTTTTTTCTTATCAGGAAGTATTTATTAAACATATATTTGTATTTCTTCCTATGCTGATTTTGAAGCAGATAACTACAACAACTAGGTTGGTCCTCGTTGCCAAAATTGTTTTAATTCATTTATTGTTGTTAAGAATGTATTTATGCCTGCCTGCCTCTCCAAGATATAGTGTAACTTAGTAAGGGAAGATCGAAGGTAACTCAATGTCTCTAAAACCACAGGGAAAAGCTTTCTGCCGCTGTGAGTTAGCAAATTCTCCCATGAACTGAGAAAAATATTCTGAGAAGTACTTTGTGTTATACAGTCTCAATGAGATAAAATCGAATGTTTTTATATTATGTGTGTGTACCCCATTCAGGTGTATGTTACAGTATCTGAGAACACTTGAATTTGGCATATAAATAAAGTCACTAAGTACTGGTACCTACTTTTTTAAAAAAAAAATCACTGTTATAATTTTTCTATGAACCCAATATTCTTAAATTGCTGGGAACTGGCTCATCTGAAGGCATTCAGCAGTGAAAATTCTTTCAGTTTGCAGTTGAACTTCCAGGGCTTACATTGGTACAAAACTGTTAGTTGCATTGAAAACTTTTCGCCTTTGTTAGTGTCATCTGCCCTCTGTCGTATCAGCAAGTTTTATTTCCTTATAGTAGCTCTTACTAGCCTATTTATTTTTTAATGAGAAAACATTAAATTGCTTTATTTATATTCATTGATGTATTTATGTATAAAGTCATGTTAAAAGTGTCCAATAAAAAAGCTGAATTTGTTTGTTTATACAGCAAAGTACAAACCTGGCTGTGTAAAAAAGGGCTTATTGTCCCCCTTCCTTAGATAAAATATTTCTGGGCAAAAAAGTTGATGTCTCTGAATCATAATCTAGTTTCAGCTTCTCTCATGTTTGCAAAAACCCCTTCTGGGGAAGCCAGTGGACTAGTGAATCCTGGGAAACATAGGGCCTTTCCCCCCTAAACATTCTTTTGAGAAACATTTTCTAACTGTCTCTAAGAATTAAAGACGTATTGATTGTTCACTATTAACCTTTTCTATGGGCTTCCCTGGTGGCTGAAATGGTAAAGAAATCTGCCTGCAATGCAGGAGACCCGGGTTTGATCCCTGGGTCGGGAAGATCCCCTGGAGAAGGAAATGGCAACCCACTCCAGCATTCTTGTCTGGAGATCCCACGGACAGAGGAGCCTGGCAGGCTACAGTCCTGCTACTACTAAGTCGCTTCAGTCGTGTCCGACTCTGTGCAACCCCAGAGACGGAAGCCCACCAGGTTCCCCCGTCCCTGGGATTCTCCAGGCAAGAACACTGGAGTGGGTTGCCATTTCCTTCTCCAATGCATGAAAGCAAAAAGTGAAAGTGAAGTCGCTCAGTCGTGTCCGACTCTCCACAGCCCCATGGACTGCAGCCTACCAGGCTCCTCCATCCATGGGATTTTCCAGGCAAGAGTACTGGAGTGGGGTGCCATTGCTTTCTCTGATATTCCTCTCCAGGAGCCCGGGGGTCATAAAGAGTGAGACATGACTGAGTGGCTAACACACACACACACACACACACACACACACACACCCCTCTTCCATTAGACTGACAGCTCCTTGAGGACAATCACTGTTTTTAAATTCTTGTTTGTAACTTTAGTGCCTAGCACATGGAGGTATTCTACAAATACCTTTTGGCTAAATAAAATGCTCTGAATTGAATAATTGAACCTGGGTCCCCTGCCATTGCAGGCAGATTCTTTACCATCTGAGCCACCAAAGGAGCCCTCAAAGTAATATAATATATAATCAAATGTAAGATTGTGGTGATCAAGCCCACTCCTTGGGTAGAGCAGGGATGGCCACCTTGGACTTTGCCCTGGGTGGTACAGGGTGAGGAAGAGATACCTAACTCTTCTAAATACAACTGAAATTCCATTCTAAACTTTTGGAAGAGGGAATAGTGAGGGGGCGGGGATTGGGAGGAAGCATGGAATGGGCTCCTGGGGTGCCTATAATGATGTATGTTCACTTTGATAATTTATTGATCTGTACGTATGTTGTATGTACTTTTTTGTATATGTCTTATGTCAATAAAAAATCTCTTAGACAATTCAATTTAGAAATCTCTGTTTTTAAACATTTCTCAAGTTGCCTATGAAATGGTGAGGCTCTTTTTAAGTGCTGTTAATTTTGCATGGTCCACGATGGGTTGAGGAGTCCTGCCTTCGTGGTGTGCAGACTTTAACTGTGGTTGGAGAACAGGGAAGGGAGAATTTAGTGTGGGAAAGAGTAGTCAGAGAAAGCAAAATAGTTATTCATTCAGTAAACGTTAACTGAGCAGGAACCGTGTGCCAGGTACTGTGCTGACATGGAGAACTTGAATGATACTGGAGGTTAAAGTTGAAGTGAAAATTAAGGTCTGGGTGATATCAATAATCCTGATTGTAGAGCTTTACAGAATAATAAAAATAGCAAGTGCTTATTTAACATTTCTTATTTACTAAAAACTTTATATATTAACTCTTTTAATCTTCACAATAACTCTGAGGTAGGCACTACCTCTAATATCGCATTTTATTTCCTCTAATAGATGAGGAAACTGAGGTACAGAGATGCTTAAAATCACTAAGCCAGGAAGTAGTAGACCTAGGATTCAAGCCCAATTGTCTGACTCCTTGTTTCTCTGATCAGAAGCCCTATACTATGTGAAACAAACGCAAAGAATGTTGGAAATGTAGGTTGACCTGGAGACACTATTGGAGATGGTTCGTAACCCTGCTTCTGGTACTCTGTGGTTAATGTATTTTGGAGTTCTATGTGAATGCCTTTTCTTCTTTTTACAGACATGGCTGGATTCTGCCAAAGAAATAAAAAAGCAAGTTCGTGGTAAGTGAATATAGCCATTTTATGGCTCTCTCTCTTTTTTTTAAAGTAGGTCAGAGGATTTCCAACCTTTTTCTAGTGGTGAGTCACTTTAGAATCCTGGCTATGGCATATGGCTTTGAAATTGAGATAAAGCCTTCCTTTGAAAGGTAGAGATTCCATAATAGAAAGGCACAGCAGAGGTAGACACTATTGAGATGTAGGTCAGATCTTGATTTTTTTTTTTTTTTTACAACTAGGCAAAGTAGGGGAAGATAGGAATGACAGAGAGAAACAGAAGATGGAGACGAACAAAGAATAGAAAAGAAAAGGATATGGAGTCAGTTCTCAAAATGGTAGCGATTGAAACTGTAGCAGCCTACAGTTGAGAGTTGCTGCCTGATCCTGTTCCATTTGAATTGTCCTGGACTATTGAGTTCTAACCTTCTCCATGTTTTCCTCTCTGTCGTTCTTTTTTGTTCCCTTTCAGCAGTCTTCTTTCAAATCAAAGTATGTAAGGAACTGTGGAAGGAACAAAAAGGATCGAAGAATGGAAATCCTTTGCCAGTGACCCTTTGTCGTTGTGGCTTTCTCTTTGCCCTGAGCCCATTGACACAAAATACTGCTAAACACCATGCTCAGACTTGCGCCTTGGGATAGATTTTTCTAGGTTGAAAATGTCTAGATTAGTATTTTGTGAGCTTCCCAGGTGGCACTAGTGGCAAAGAATCTGCCTGCCAATGCAGGAAACGTGAGTTCGATCCCTGGGTGGGGAAGATCCCTGGGAATAGCAAATGGAAACCCGCTCCAGTATTCTTGCCTAAAAAATTTCATGGACAGAGGAGCCTAGCAGGCTACAGTGAGGTCAGAAAGAATCAGACATAACTAAGCCCATACATGGTATTTTGTAGCCCCTGGTCCAGTATCTAAAGGGGTAGAGACTTTTCCCCTCCTTTATGACTAGATGTCCTTTTATTTTATTTTATATTTATTTTTTAACCACAGCATGCAGGATCTTAGTTCCCTGACCAGGGACTGAACCCATGCCCCCTGCAATGGAAATGTGGATTCTTAACCACTGGACCACCAAGGAAGTCCTTCAGTTCAGTTCAGTTCAGTTCAGTCGCTCAGTCGTGTCCGACTCTTTGCGACCCCATGAATTGCAGCATGCCAGGCCTTCCTTAGTTTTGTTTATTTTTCAGTAAACTTGTAGGAACTGCAGTAAATGTTATTAATCATGATTAGTAAATTTTAACTGTATCACCTGAAAACAAATTTTGTTTTTCATTTGTTTTTGAAAGAAAACACTTTTGTTATGGTAAAATGTTTCCCTTTAGACCCTGTTTATTTATATTTCTTAATTTGGACTGGCAACTCTCCATATTTGTTCCCTGCCTGTAAAATCTCATTTTAAAATGAAAGTCAGAGTAAAAAATATTTAGAATAGTTGAGACATGACAAGAAAAAACTTGATTCCAAGCCCCTTTCAATGAGCATACTTTTTATATTCAATATTACTCAGGAGTAAATGATTGTACTAGAAAACTCTTTAGGGAGAAAAGTTAAAACAGAATTTATGATGAGTAGAGAAGACTATCTAGTAGATTTTCAGGCTATTGGGGGAAAAAACTCTTACTAAGAAAAATAACCTAAGTGTTTGTCATTTTTTAAAAAAGAACTTTACAAAATAATAAACCTCTTTCCTTCAATATGGGAAAGAAAAACCATATCTGTAACAAAAACCTTAATATCAAACTGTAAATATTTCATTGCTCCAAAGAGAAGATTGATATTTACCGATTGCAAAGATTTTCAGTTCAGTTCAGTCACTCAGTCGTGCCTGACTCTTTGCAACCCCATGGACTGCAGCACGCCAGGCTTCCCTGTCCATTACCAACTCCCAGAGATTACTCAAACTCATATCCATTGAGTCGGTGATGCCATCCAACCATCTCATCCTCTGTTGTTCCCTTCTCCTCCTGCCTTCAATCTTTCCCAGCATCAGGGTCTTTTCCAACGAGTCAGTTCTTTTCGTCAGGTGGCGCAAGTATTGGAGCTTCAGCTCCAGCATCAGTCCTTCCAATGAATATTCAGGACTGATTTCCTTTAGGACTGACTGGTTTGATCTCCTTCCTGTCCAAGGGACTCTCAAGAGTCTTCTCTAACACCACAGTTCAAAGGTATCAATTCTTCTGCGCTGAGCTTTCCTTTATGGTCTGACTCTCATATCTATACATGACTACTGGAAAAACCATAGCTTTGATTAGATAGCTTTTGTTGGCAAAGTAATGTCTCTGCCTTTTAATATGCTGTCTAAGTTAGTCATAGCTTTTCTTCCAAGGAGCAAGAGTCTTTTAATTTCATGGCTGCAATCACCATCTGCAGTCATTTTGGAGCCCAAGAAAATAAAGTCTGTCACTGTTTACATTGTTTCCCCATCTATTTGCCAGGCAGTGATGGGACTGGCTGTCATTATCTTAGTTTTCTGAATGTTGAGTTTTAAGCCAACTTTTTCACTCTCCTCTTTCACTTTCATCTAGAGGTTCTTTAGTTCCGCTTTGCTTTCTGCCTTAAGGGTGGTGTCATCTGCATATCTGAGGTTATTGATATTTCTCCCGGCAATCTTGATTCCAGCTTACTCTTTATCCAGCCAAGCATTTCACATGATATATTCTGCATATAAGTTAAATAAGCAGGGTGACAATATACAGCCTTGATGTATTCCTTTCCCAGTTTGGAACCAGTCCACTGTTGATGTCCATGGAAAGATTTTGGGTTTTTAAAAAGATAATTTTATCCTATAAGTAATATATACTCATTGTGAAAAATTGAAACATAATGAAAATATATCATGAAGAAAGTAAAAGACCTCTAAATCCTACCCTCCAGATAGGATCACTATTAAATTGGTATAATCTGTAAGATTTTTCTAGGCATATATAAATTTTGCTTTTTAAAAATACAGTTATGTTGTACATTGTTTTATATTGTGTCTTCTGTGTATTATGTCATATGTATTAATAGTTTAAAATTTTAAAATATGAAGTATGAAATTAAAAGACCCAGATGAATATGAAACAAGATAAATTTCCCTTCTTCCCCTGTCCTTTAACTAACTTCTTGTGTTCTTTCCAGAGATTTTCTGAGTGTATATAGACAATACATTTTAATATAAATATGCATTTAATGTGTATATTATATTTTATATATAATGTACTTTACAAGTATATTTTGAGATAAATATGTATATTCTATATGTATTTAATATGCATATGCAAGCAGTCTTTAATATAATTTGGGTACTCTTTATATTAACATATATAAATTCATTTCATTTGTTAAAATTTTTTTTAATGATTATAAAGTTTTAGCACCATATATATATTTTGGGTTGCAGTGAATATATATAAAGGGCTTCCCTGGTGGTGCAGTGGTAAAGAATCTGCCAGCCAGTGCAGGAGACCCATGTTTGATCCCTGGGTTGGGAAGATCTGGAGAAGGGAATGGCAACCCACTCCAGTATTATTGCCTGGAAAATCCCATGGACAGAGGAGCCTGACAGGTTACAGTCCCATGGGGTTGCAAGGAGTTGGGCACAAGTGAGTGACTAATACTTTCATTTTTCAAGTTCAGTTCAGTTCAGTTCAGTCACTCAGTTGTGTCCGACTCTTTGCGACCCCATGAATTGCAGCACGCCAGGCCTCCCTGTCCATCACCAACTCCCGGAGTTCACTCAAACTCATGTCCATCGAGTCGGTGATGCCATCCAGCCATCTCATCCTCTGTCATCCCCTTCTCCTCCTGCTCCCAACCCTTCCCAGCATCAGAGTCTTTTCCAATGAGTCAACTCTTCGCATCAGGTGGCCAAAGTACTGGAGTTTCAGCTTCAACATCAGTCCTTCCAATGAACACCCAGGACTGATCTCCTTTAGGATGGACTCTCAAGAGTCTTCTCCAACACCACAGTTCAAAAGCATCAATTCTTTGGCACTCAGCCTTCTTCACAGTCCAACTCTCACATCCATACATGACCATAGGAAAAACCATAGCCTTGACTAGACGAACCTTTGTTGGCAAAGTAATGTCTCTGCTTTTGAATATGCTTATCTAGGTTGGTCATAACTTTCCTTCCAAGGACTAAGCGTCTTTTAATCTCATGGCTGCAGTCACCATCTGCAGTGATTTTGGAGCCCAAAAAAATAAAGTCTGATACTGTTCCACTGTTTCCCCATCTATTTCCCATGAAGTGATGATGGGACCAGATGCCATGATCTTAGTTTTCTGAATGTTGAGCATTAAGCCAACTTTTTCACTCTCCTCTTTCACTTTCATCAAGAGGCTTTTTAGTTCCTCTTCACTTTCTGCCATAAGGGTGGAGTCATCTGCATATCTGAGGTTATTGATATTTTCCCGGCAATCTTGATTCAAGCTTGTGCTTCTTCCAGCCCAGCGTTTCTCATGATGTACTCTGCATATAAGTTAAGTAAGCAGGGTGACAGTATACAGCCTTGACATACTCCTTTTCCTATTTGGAACCAGTCTGTTGTTCCATGTACATATATATATATATATATATATATATATGTATAGTATGTGTGTATGTGCAACATATATATGTATATGTGCATCTAGATGTGGGGACTTGCCCAGTGGCTCAGTGGTAAAGAATCTGCCTGCAGTGCAGGAGCCATGGGAGATGCGGGTTTGATCCCTGGGTCAGGAAGAGCCCTTGGAGGAGGGCATGGTGACCCACACCGGTATTCTTGCCTGGAGAATCCCATGGACAGAGGAGCCTTATGTGCTACAGTCCATTCAGTCACAAAGAGTCAGACATGACTGAAGCGACTTAGCACGTGGCACTCATTCACCTAGATGTATCTGTAGTAAATTCCTAGAAGTAGAATAAAAAAGTATGAATATTTAAACTTGTAATAGATATTCACCAAGATTTTTTTCTGTATTTCAGAAAATATATAGAGAAGTATTGAGTTAATGTAGCATATACCCATGTACCCATCCCCCAGAATTAACATGGGTTAACATTTTACATTTAAAATAGAACAGTACAGGTAAGGTTTATCTCTTTTGTTTTCCTCTGCAAAATCTGTTCATGGAAATGTATTTTAATGAATTTGGGGTGATTCAATCCATGTTATATTTTTCCTTCATATATACATACCCATATACAATAGACAGTATTGCTTTGGCTGTGTTTTTGAAATTTCCCTCCAACCTAATTTTTTCCATTTGAACTTTCTTCTAAGGTCAGTCAGTCTCTCTCCCTTCTCCCAGCTTAAATTTTAGCTTTCTTTAACTTCCTTGGTTGTGAATGAGAGCAATCTTACCTGCTGAGTTGGGCTAGCTACTTCCATCTCTTTCTGACATAGCACAGAGCAAAAGCAAGAAATCCTTATACCTCTGAAAATAGTGATTTATAAAAGAACACAAATTATGTTTAAGAAATTCTATAGACCAGAGTTTGCTCTTTCTAAATGCACCCCCTTCTCCTTCCCCTGCAGAGGTCCTGAATTTTGTGTTAATGATTCCATTGTATTTTTTAAATGTTTTTTTAGTACCTGATGTTTGAGTGTTTCATACAATACATATTGAAATATTAAAATTTATGTTTTACCTTTTTGAACATCCTGTGCTGTGTGCTCAAGTAGCTCAGTCGTGTCAGACTCTTTGCGACCCCATGGACAGGAGGCTGCCAGGCTCCTCTGTCTGTGGGATTCTCCAGGCAAGAATACTGGATTGAATTGCCATGCCCTCCTTCAGGGGATCTTCCTACTTCAGGGATTGAACCTGCATTTCTTATGTATATAAATTAAATTATATAGCAATCATAGTGGCTAGCTTTTCTTATGAACATGATTTTGAAATTCATCTCAGTTGAAAAGAAAATTTCACAAAACAGTTCTTATTCTTTACTATAAGTGATATCCTCTGACTTTTTCCTTTTCTGGCTGTGCCATGTGGCTTGCGGGGTCTTAGTTCCCCGCCTAGGGATTGAACCTGGGCCCTGGCAGTGGAAGCACCAAGTTCTAACCACTGGACCACCAGGGAATTCCTCTTCTGAATTGTTTTCTTTTATACTCTTTCATTTTTTAAAATGCTTATTTTGACTCACTAAACTGATTTCACAATGGATCATGAGTTCACAGTTTAAAACAGCCCTGATTTAACCTATATACCTTGAGGTGGAATTGCTAGATTATAGAGTATGTTTGTTTTTAGTTTTATCAGATACAGCCAAATTGCTTTCCTTTAAATTGATTGTAATAGCTTACATCTCTACCAATAGTGTATGAGATAGTTCCTGTTTTCCTGTGTACTTAGAAGGCCGAAATTTTAAAAATGTTTGGCTATAATTTCAGACTTAAAAGTTGAAAGAGTGGTACAAAGAACTCCTGGATACCCTTCAGGAATACATTCGATTCCTCAGATGTTGGTATTTTACTACATTCATTTTATCTTTTTTTCTCTTATACACACACATGACCTTTTTTCTGAGCCAGTTAAGAGTAAGTTGCATCATAGCAGCACTATTCACAATAGCGAAAAGGAGAAAATAACCCAAATGTCCACCAATGAATGATGGATAAAAATATGTTATATATATTCCATATATACCATGGAATATTGTTTATTCTCAAAAAGGAATGGAGCACTGATACATGCTGCAGCATAGATAAGCTTCAAACATGATGCTAAATGAGAGAAGCCAGACATAAAAGGCCACATATTGTTTGATTCCATTCATATGAAGTATAGCTCTATAGAGACAGAAAGCAGACTAGAGGTTTCCAGGGGCTAGGAGGAGGATGGCAAGGGAGTAGCGATTGCTTAATGGCTACAGAGTCTCCTTTGTGGGTGATGAAAACCTTTTGAAATAGAGGTGATGGTTATACAACATTGTGAATATACTAAATGTCAGTGAATTGTATCATTAAATGTACTAAATTGTATACTTTAAAATGGTTAATATTATGTGATTTCTACCTCAGTTAAAAAGAAAAAAGAGTAAATTGCTGTTGCAATAGCTTTCTACCCATAAATACTTCAGTTTGCATATCCTAAAAGCTAGGATTTTTCTCTCATAGCCATAATACAATTACTAAAAGCTGGAAGTTAGCATTGAAACAATACTATAAATTATGGACCTTGTTTGTTAGTTGTGTCAATAATATTCTTTATAGCGAAAATGCAAGGTGATGCTTTGCATTCGGTTGTCACATTGCTCTAGTTTTCTTTAATCTGAAACAATTCCTTAGTCTTTAAAATATTTCATAACATTGATAGTTTTACAGAGTCCAGACTAGTTATTTTGTGAGTGGTCAACTTTGAGTTTGTCTGATGTTTCCTCATGGTATATGAATCTTCAGGTTACGCACTTTTGTCAGGAACGTCATTAAAATTTTGCTGAGGTAGAAGGCAGAAATTTTAGTGTTAAAAAATATTAGAGCTTTTCCAGTCCCCATTTTTTTCTAGTTCAAAATTGGGAAAGGAGTACAACAAGGCTGTATATTGTCACCCTGCTTATTTAACTTATATGCAGAGTATATCATGTGAAATGCCAGGCTGGATGAATCACAAGCTGGAATCAAGATTGCCAGGAGAAATACCAACGACCTCAGATATGCAGATGACACCACTCTAATGGCAGAAAGCGAAGGGAAGCTAAAGAGCCTCTTGATGAGGATGAAAGAGGAGAGTGAAAAAGCTGGCTTGAAACTCAACAATCAGAAAACTAAGATCATAGCATCCAGTCCCATTACTTCATGGCAAATAGAGGAGAAAAAGTGGAAGCAGCAGTAGATTTTCTTTTCTTGGGCTCCAGAATCACTGGGGATGGTCACTGCACCCACATAATTAAAAGACACTTGCTTCTTGGAAGAAAAGGCTTAACAAACCTAGACAGCATATTAAAAAGCAGACACATCACTTTGCCAACAAAGGTCTTTATAGTCAAAGCGATGGTTTTTCCAGTAGTCATGCACAGATGTGAGTTGGACCATAAAGAAAGCTGAGCACCAAAGAATTGATGCTTTCAAATTGTGGTGCTGGAGAAGACTCTTTAGAGTCCCTTGGCCTGCAAGGAGATCCAACCAGTCAATCCTAAAGGAAATCTGTCCTGATGAAGCTCTAATACTTTGGCCACCTGATGTGAACAACTGACTCATTGGAAAACACCCTGTTTCTGGGAAAAATTGAAGGCAAAAGGAGAAGAGGGTGACAGAGGATGAGATGGTTAGATAGCATCACTGACTTTATGGGCATGAATTTGAGCAAACTGCAGGAGATAGGGAGGACAGAGGAACCTGGCGAACTACAGTCCTTGGGGGTCACAAAGAGTCAGAGACAACTTAGTGACTCACCAACAGCAGCAGCGTTCTCGTATGACCTTCACAAGAAAGCTGTGAGATCAGTTACTTTATGTCATTTGTTCACTCAACAAATATTTCTTGAGCATCTGTGATATGCCAAGCACTGTTACAGGTGCTCGGGGTATATACCATATATAAAACAGAAAAAAAAAAATCTTACCTTCAGGAATTTCCTTTATAGTGGGAGACAAAGATTACCCTTTAGAAAATGTGTGTGCGTGCACACACACACAAAGTGTGTTCAGGTGGTATAAAAGAGTATATAGTGAAAATGGGTCTCTCTCTTGCCACTTGCCCCTCACCTCTCAGTTTCTCTCCCCAGGAGTTCCCCTTTCTAGTTTTGTAGCTACCATACCCAGTTTACTGTGTAACCTCATAGGGAAAATCTTTGCCTAGATAATCATTCCTGTAATATGTACATTTTTCTACCCCCAACTTTTACAGTTGTTTTCTATGTGTACTGTTCTTTGCCTTGATTTTTTTTTTCACTCAACAGCATGTCATGGTGATGTAACCTTTTCTTGCTAAATAAGTACATTTAGGTTGTTTCCAGACCTTGGCTGTTACAATGTCTTACACGTGTATCACTTGACCACTTTTAAGTGTGTGTTTAGATACATTTATGGAAGTGGAACTGCGGGGTGAAAGGGCACATACATTTTATATTTCCATAGACATTCTCAGTTGTTCTCTGCAGTGTTGTACCATTTTATATTCACATCAGCAATAGAAGAAAGTACTTATTTTCCCTACCAACTGTGGGTGATATCAAGCTTTTTATATCAGTTAGCTCAAAGAGGGGGAAAAAAAAAATCACACTTTGTAAACTATTGCTTATTTGGTTTCCTTAATGTTAGTCTTCCTACCCTATTAAAAAATTGCCATTTATGTATGCTGTGAAACAACTAAATTTATGTTTAAAATTCTTAAATGCTGAATTGACATTTATTGAACATTTTTTTAGCTATATTGTTTCCCATATTGATTTCCTTTAGCCAATACATTTTTTTATAGGTAGCATAGAAGTCACCTTTTTTAAAAGCCTATGTGGGAATTATGAGTTAACAGTGATTAGATTGATGTTTTTATCATATCAGAAAATGAAACAATAGACAATGTTTTACAGTATTTCAACTGTAAATACTGCCCCCCTATCCGTTTGCCCCTTTTTTGAGAAACAATTATGTGGTTGCTTTTCTAATCTAAGTTCCATTTTAAGTTTTGGGGATATGAAGCATTAAAAGTGAGCTGATGGTAGACATTAAGAGTGACTAGATTTGAGACAGGTTTGTTGTACTGTCTGGAATTTGCCTTTTAGCTCAATTTTTGAAGGAAAATTTCAGCCATTTCCAAGAGACTCTTGTATTAAATGTTTCAGATGTTTAAAACTACATATTCATTAAGACATTCAAACTACTTCAGGTTGTAATTTGCATTTTGTCATTGCAACCAATAGTAATAAAAATGATATTTGGAGATTAAATACTATGGACGTAAAACATAACAATGTTTGAAACAGATGTATGTTAAAGGGTATAGAGTCCAGTGGTTAAAAGCATGGGGTTTGGAGTAAGAGAACCCTGAATTCATTAGCTATGTATTTTCTTAAGCCTCTATTTCTTCATAAATAAAATGAAGTATAAGAGAGCTAGCTTAGTGCCTGGTAATGCAGTAAGTACTGAACAAAATGCAGCTCTTAGCATCATAACCAATCATACTAGGATCAGGCACTACTGTTTGGGAAGCTAACAGTCATGTTAGAAAAACCTAGAACTGGTAGCACATAGCTGGAGAAATTGAAATGTATTCTCCATTTAATTTTTACTCATAATCCCTGATTTTCATTGTATATTAAAAGTATAAAACAGTTGTATGAGTTTTAGGATTGAACTCTTGTAGTTTTCATACCCAAAATATTTTATTAGAGCTATAGTTTCTAAGAGCCATGTATATTGCCTCTTCCTTCCTATTTCTAAAGTAATCTCCTAATCTCACCCATATGACTGGGAAGAATGTTTTTTGTTTATTTGACATAATATTGAGAGATGTCACAAATAAATAATACCAATACCAAAAGAAAACATCCATGAATCACTTGAAGGACTTTTAAGGACCCAGAGTGGTATATAGATCACATTTTGAAAACCATTGCTACAAACATGTTGATCTAGAGGATAGTTTCATGTTATTTTGCTTATATTATTTTATAAGCAAAACTATTAAGTCTGGTAATAAAAAATGAGATAATCTCTTAGATGGTCTCTGAACAACTTTCTTATTTTTCTTTTTAAATAAGGGTAGTATTTTATCCACAGAGCAAAGAAGTATCAATATTAGAAGACCTCAGGGGAAAAAAAGATTAAAAAAAAAAAAAATACTTTTAGGTAATTCTAACAACCAGAAACTTGGACATAAGTATAAAATTCTTTGCTTATTTTTACAGGTGTCCCCTGGAATTTCACATTTAATGTAAAGTTTTACCCACCTGACCCAGCACAGTTAACAGAAGATATAACAAGGTAAATAATGTATTAAGTTAAATATGTAATAAGTAATTTCATTATCATAAGGTCCGGGGAGTTCTTCATTTAGAATTAAAGAAAAATGATGAATTATTAAACCTAAGATAAAAAGTTTCTAGTTACTTCAAGGCAGGCTTACAAATAAGTGAGGCTAAAAACTTCAAATATCTGTGACTCACCTGGAAGAAATTGGCAGGGAATTAACCTTGCTTAGCAAGGATATTATGCTATGCTGTGGACAGGGACTCTATAAACCATGCCATCCTCCAAAGAACAGGACACAAATAGAGTGGCAAAATAGCTCTGCTGTTTTTTTGTTTTAAATACTCTTCTCTCGTAATGTTCTTTTTTAAGGGATCAAAAAAACTAAAGTCTCAGTGTTCTTATTTTTTCTTCCTATTCCTCTTTTAAATTGTAGGATTAAATACATGAACTGAATCTTTCTCAGTAATTTTTGAGCCTGCTTAATTTATGAAATAAATCTTGTACTGTTTAAAAACAGCTAACTGATTGCTTTTAAGAAAGTGTCCTTTATTGGATTCTATGTAAATATTAGCAAAAAAGGAAAATGGAAGAACAATATCTAATAAAAAGTACTACAGGAAATATTTCTATTCATAGCATCTTATGTAGAGCCTTATATATACATAGTAGGTATTTGGCAGTGTTTGTTCAATCAAATTGTTGTTGAGAAACTACTTTCTAATTCTGATTTTGCTGTCAGCCATCTGATTTCAGACAAATATACTCTCTCAAATAAGAGAATAACCTAAGACTCCTAAAAAGTCTGGTTGTTAAGTACTGTGAAGTGTCTATACCATTAAAAAAGTTATCTAGTTATTCTTCGTACATTCTTGAAGTTGAGATGCCATATCTCTGCCTGAAAAAGTTATCTTGGTTATTTCTGTTTCACAAGTAATACTTTCTCTTAGAGTTGCTACTTACTCATCTTTCTTTGTTAAGGTTTA
Source organism: Bubalus bubalis (assembly GCF_019923935.1). Classification (NCBI taxonomy): domain Eukaryota; kingdom Metazoa; phylum Chordata; class Mammalia; order Artiodactyla; family Bovidae; genus Bubalus; species Bubalus bubalis. The sequence goes on along the minus strand of NC_059158.1, from coordinate 176,588,584 downwards.
TTATATATACAAATAACAAATCCCTAAAATTCTGTACTAGCTACCTGTGTTTTAGAGGAGTTGAAGATTCTTAATGATTTGATTGGAGAAGGCAATGGCACCCCACTCCAGTACTCTTGCCTGGAAAATCCCATGGACAGAAGAGCCTGGTAGGCTGCAGTCCATGGGGTCGCTAAGAGTCAGACAGGACTGAGCGACTTCACTTTCACTTTCCACTTTCATGATTGGAGAAGGAAATGGCAACCCACTCCAGTGTTCTTGCCTGGAGAATCCCATGGACGGAGAAGCCTGGTGGGCTGCAGTCCATGGAGTCGCACAGTCGGACACGACTGAAGCGAAGCAGCAATGATTTGATTGGCATTGCTCTGACTTTTAAAAAACATGTATGTAGTGACTAATCATAGACAGCAAAAATGATTGCTGATGCATATGTTATTCAATATCTTATTATAGTCAAAGCCAAGATATGATTCTAATTAATCATGGCCCTGACCTCCTTAGCCCTTGTTCTGACTGAGTTAACCAATTCACACTCTTTTACAAAACAGGAAAACTGGAAGGTATGATTAAATTGAAAGAACCCAGTTTGGGCTATCTGACACTGAAACAGTACAATGAACAACCATATACCTTCTGCTTAGATTGAACAGTTTGTTAATATTAACTCATCTTTACTTAGTCGCTCTTTTTCTTTCTCCCTCCCTCCCTGTCTTTGCCATTTTCTTCCTTTCTCTCTCTATATTTTGTTATTGTTTCTGTCACTGATATAGTAACGTCTTTTCTCTTTTGGCTATAGGTATTACCTATGTCTTCAGCTTCGACAGGACATAGTTTCTGGACGTCTGCCCTGTTCCTTTGCAACCTTAGCGTTACTAGGTTCTTATACTATCCAGTCTGAGCTGGGAGACTATGATCCAGAACTCCATGGCGCAGATTATGTTAGTGATTTTAAACTGGCCCCAAATCAGACCAAGGAACTTGAAGAGAAGGTCATGGAACTGCATAAGTCATACAGGTAAGTATGTCTCCAGGGTTTGAGCTGTCTTTACTTTGACAGTAAGTTTAAATCCTTGACCTGGGATGATTTTAGTGTTCGCCTCAGTGGGAACTGGTGACAGAGAAAGAGTCAGCTTGAGCTCAGTCCCCTCCCAGTTCTTTGGGATTCTAAGCCTTCTGAACCTAAGTTTTCAGAGTAATGGTGCTGCATTGTTGGATGAAAACTAAATGAGGTAATATATGTAAAGCCCTAAGCACAGTGGCTGGCACACAGTAGGTGCTCAATAAATGGAAACTATTATTACTATTGCCTTTTATCTTTTTTTTTAGATTTAAATGTATTATACTATACTAGATGCCTTGAGATCTTTAGAGCAGAGGTTCTTAACTTGGGGTCTTTGTGCAAGAATAGACTTAAGAGGGCTCATAAAACCCCTGAAGATATTTTAAAATTCTTTCTTGAATTCACTAATTTTTTTTTTTTTCTTGAAAATAACTGGTAATGTGAGAGGTATAACACAGTGATCAAGGGAACAAGGGCTTTAGTCAGACTGAGCTGGGTTGAATTCTTGTTCTGCTTGGTCCTAGCCTTGTGCCCTCAGGTAATTCACTTAATCTCTCTGAACCTCAGATTCCTTATATGTCTGATAGAGATCATTACCTCAGAGGAAGTAGGGTGAGCCATAGGATTAGAAAAGGTCATAGGTGTAAAAACTCAATACAACATCTTACACATAGTAAAAATTTAATGAACATTAGCTAATATTAATATCCCAGAAAAATGTGTTTCTTCCTACAATATATCCCATTGTTATATGAGTGACTTCTCCGAGCTAAATTTTACCAGCTGCCTAGGCATATCTTGGAGAATGTCTGTCCTGGCCTTGAGTTGGCACCTTGAATTATGTTAGCATGAATTAGGCTAGGATGCCCCAGAAGGTCACACTGCTGAGAAATCCTGAGTGGTCGTACAGTAGTCTAGCTGTTGAAACATCTTATTTTCCTTAGAGTGGTTCCAGTAGGATTGCATGGATTAAGATGCTTCAGATAAGAGAGTGTTAACTCAAGGTCCCCCAGTTCTAGTTGCCTTATTCCCGTTGTAGGTTCCAGTCCCTCAGTCATGAGAACCATAATAAGAACTTTAAAGTCTTTCATCTATGTAACAATAGTCTTATAACAATCACCCCACTCTAATGAGATCACGCTGTTTCTACAGATAATTGCCAAGGTTTGTTTTTCAAGTTTGGGTATATACATTACAATACTTTGATATCTAAGAGCAGTAATGAATCACTTTCAACTAGTTGATGATTCTAACTTAAAGGATGTTGTATTGTCCTTAAATATGTGTTTGGTGATGGTAGTTTAGTCACTACATTGTATCCAGCTCTTGTGACCCCCATGGACTATAGCCCACCAGGTTCCTCTGTCAATTAGATTTCCCAGGCAAGAATACTGCAGTGGGTAGCCATTCCCTTCTCCAGGAGATCTTCTCAACCTAGGGACTGAACCTATGTCTTCTGCACTGTAGGCGGATTCTTTACTGCTGAGCCACCAGGGAAGCACAAAATATGTGTTTAAGATACTTATTAATATTCTGATTATAATTCTAGAAATTTATATGTATATGTAAAATATGTAATTATGCACACAAATACATGTATGCAAAAGTAAGTGGTAGAAAGAAGCAGTCAATTAAAATTATTTGTTAGAATGTCAGGATTGTAGGGAAGTGTTCTTTTTATCTAACAATTTTAAAATAATTTTTATTAGTAGTGTAATCTTTGAGCAATCAATAAAATGGTTGCTCAAAGTAAAAAGAAAATATTTTACTGCTGCTGTGGAGCACAACAGCAGAAAATAGTGGTGTTAGATTATGATTGATGCCTTACTTCTGTCGCTGATGATTTTGACGTATATTTGATCGTAATAGAATTTCAGGTTTGGGAGGACTTTGCAGTCTAAATTTCATGCAATGCTTGATTCTCCTTTATGCATTGTTAACATAGTCATCATCATATCATAAGCAGCTAATTATTATGTGTGTGTTATTATGTGCCAGATACCATGCTAAGCACTTTATGTGTAATATCATATTCAATCTTTATAACCACTGTTTGAATTAAGCCGTGTATGCTCAGTCACTTCAATCATGTCTGACTCTTTGTGACCCTATGGCCTGTAGCCTGCCATGCTCCTCTGTCCATGGAATTTTCCAGACAAGAATGGGTTGCCATTTCCTACTCCAGGGGATATTCCTGACCAGGGATTGAACCTGTGTCTCCTGTGTCTTCTGTACTGGCAGGTAGATTCTTTACCGCTGCGCCACCTGGGAAGCCCTTTGTTGAAATGGTGGAGCACAAATCAAGGCAGTTGGCACCAAACTGTACTACTGGTCATTGTATGCTTCACTAGGGTGCACTTTTATTTTTTAACTTGCAGTTGAAAGGTGAAATATTTTAAAATCTGCCTGTTCACTTAAAAATTTTCATGATGAAGTAGTAAAAAGTATTGATTATTTTAAATCTTAAATACATTCTGTTTAATATTCTGTGTGATTTAATAGGAAGTACCCAGAAAGCACTTGTGCTGCATACTGAGGTACAACAGTTATCTTGAGGAAAAACACTTGTATAATTGTTTTACATTCTCAGCTGAATTAGTCACTTTTTTTTGGTGCAACACCTTTTTCGTTTGAAAAAAAATAACTATGATTAATGACTATGATTATTCAGACTTGGTTGTTTGGCATACATTTTCTCAAAAAAAAAAGAAATGAGCCAGTCCTTTAAGGGTTGGTAAACAACCAACTGTTTGTTGCTAATGATAAAATTCAAGCTTTTAAGAGAAAATTAGAATTTTGTAAAACTTATATTTGCCATCATGGTCTTGACAGGCTCCAAATACTTAAAAGACTTTTCTGATGGAGTTGGTGATGACTTTAATGCATGTGATTATCTTCTTTTAATACTGTACAATGAAATGTGTCAGCATTTGGAGGACTTGGATTATTCAGTCAACCAATATTTTTCAGATATGAAATGCATGATGTTACAAAATCATGCATAACTATAAAAAGTCCATTCAAAATGCAAGATAGGCCAATGGATTTTAATATAACAGGTTACAAAAGTTCACCATTATGTCTTCAGATTTCACATTGGAAACCCCCTTAGAAAATTGCCATTGTTGAGTTTTAGTGTAGTAAGTATCAAAGAAGATTTTTAATCATCAATTCTTCATTTTCCAACTACATATCTGTATGAGCTCAGGTTTCTTCATATACTACAACCAAATTCAACTATTGCAATAGATTGAATTCAGAAGTAGTTAGACAGGAGAATCCAGCTGTCTTCTAAGTCACACATTAAAAAAATTTTATAAATATGGAAAACAATGCCGCTCCTTAACAACAGTTTGGGAAAATGTTGTTATTTTAAAAAAAAGTTGTTAAAATATGAGTTTTTTTATTGTTATTCTTTAAAGATTTAATCAGTAGTTCCAAATTTTATTAGTTTTACCTTCCATTATAGTGAATATTGATAGAAATAACCCACATTTAATAAAAGCTCTTTAGAGTCCTCAGTAATTATTGAGAGGTAAGGGATCCTGAGGTCAAAATTTTGAGAACCACTGAGCTAGGCACTAAGGCAAAAGCCTGGGCTCAGGAGTCAGCCTGTCTTACTTTGAATTCAGTCTCCATTCCTTATTAGCTTTATGATTCTTAGTAAGTTACTTAAGGGCTTCCCTGGTGGTTTAGATGGTAACGAATCTGCCTGAAATGCGGGAGACCCAGGTTCAGTCCTTGAGTTGGGAAGATCCCCTGGAGGAGGGCATGGCAACCCACTCCCAGTGCTCTTGCCTGGAGAATCCCCTGGACAGAGGAGCTTGGTGGGCTAGAGTCTACAGGATCAAAAAGAGCTGGACACAACTGCAGCAACCGTAACACACATGCATGCTAGTTACCTAAGCTCTCCAAGTTTCCATTTTTCCATCTGAAACAAAAGGATGATACTGTGAATTTTGTGATTATTTAATCAGAAATTCATGTGAAGTGCTTTGCACAATGATTAGTATATAGTAAAATTTCCAATATTTGTTAGGAAAATAAATATTCTTATTCCATTTTGCCAGTAATGAGTGTGAGTCTGGGTTTAGACAACTGCTTTTGGGAACTGACTTTAAATCCAAATAGGTGAAATGATCTCAGAGGACAGATGGATATGTTCCAGTTGATGTTCTGTGAGGTGTATGGATAGAAATTGAGCAGTAATGTATCTCCATGATCAGAAAATTTAGAGGTCTGTCATCTTGGAATTTACTTGCTCCTTTTTGGAAAGATTGGCAGTCCTCACAAACAGAAAGCCAAATGGGAATTTTAATTATGTCCCAACAATGTGACATTTTAATCAGTCCAAAGAGACTTCTGCTTAGGCAGAAGCATTTACTATGCATTGATCCCATTCCTCAGATAAATAGAAGACAGACTACATACATGGAATCCTTAGTAGTGGCTCTTTGTTTGCCTAGACAGAAACTGTGAAGCTATAATTCACATTAAACATACACTAGCAAATCAAGGCTTAAAATTAATTGTCCTCCATTTATGGGGACTAGAAAGATAATGTAAAGTTGTCAGTTGTCCCCTACTTAATTATTTGAAACCACAGTCTTTAATCTGGAGATGCAACAATGTTATTAAAAGGATGTCACATCCCCCACCAGATGAAAACTGTTGACTTGCAAGCATGTGGACCCCAAATTGGTTGATATCCAGAAGATGGGTGATGCTTGAAACTTTGCCTTTATGCCAACCAACCTGAGAATTGTACACGAGCTGACGCTGCAAACTGTACCCCCTCCCTCACAATGCCTTAAAAACCTTTGTCTCCTAACGAGCAACTTGGAGATGATTTTAGGACATTAGTCCACCATCTTCCTAGGTTGCTGGCTTCCTGAATAAAGCAGCTTTTCCCATTTAAAAAAAAAAAAGGAAAAAAAGCTGTCATTTAACACTGGAACTCACCGAGTGGCTCTGTATCCTGACTCTGCTTGCTCAAAATAAATACAGGGAAACTTTGTTATAACTTCTCTTTTTATTGAGCGAAAATTAACCTGTGCCAAACTCTCTGGTTAGGTACTTCTTGTAAGCTGCAATAATTTCAAATAGTAAAAAAATAAATAAATAAATAAATAAAAAAGTAAAAAAAAAAAAATTTTCAAATAGTAAATTATTAAGTGGTACTGAATAAATTCAAAACAGTACTCCTAATAGTTTAGAGCTGTCTAATCTCTTTCCAGCTAGTTTGTTACTATTTTCAAGAGTCTTGGAAAATATAGGAAAAAACACAATCTTTAAAACATTAAGTCAAAAATAATTAAGTTTAATTTGTGGTTTAATTGTAAAATATGATTGCATTTACATGCACAGGTATCTGTGGTTGGTGGGATTATGGGAAACTTTCTTCTGGGTTTTTTTTTTTTATGCTCTTAAAGATATTTTCCAAATTTTATACAATGAATGTATGATTTTTATAATCAGAAAAAGCTTCCTGAAACAATTGTGTTCTAAAGCCGTTAGGTGGGATAGAGCAAGATAGTCATCCATGCTGGGAGGCAGTCTGGTTGGGGATACTGGGGCCTAAGCAGGGTGAGGAGAGTGTTTGTTGTGGGGGGCCAGCCTTGCAGGAGAAGTCAGAGCTCAAATAGGATGAAAAGGGAGTCATGGGTGGGCACATGGTTGTGGTTATCAGAGGCAGAACAGAGTGAGAAGGGCGTCCATGTAAGGGTAAGGCCTGCAGAGGACATCCGTATGGAGTGGTACCTGATACAAGTGTTGAATCCTGAGCAGGGTGAAGATGTCTATGGAAGGGGTAGCCTAACCCCAGGGGTCAGAATCTGAGTGAGGACACGTGTGGGGAGCAGCCTAGCATGGGGAATTCAGAGTCTAAGCCAGTGAAGAGGGCATCCATGTCAGGGAGGAGTCAGTGGCAGGAAGTAGAGATTGGTTCTGTATGGAGGAGCAGTGGGGGGTTGATCAAATTAGTGTATTAAGGATAATGGGAGTCAAGTTTCTGTCAGTAAACGGAGATAGAAATTACAGTGAAAAGGAAACTAAAATGACTCCTATGGTATTGCGTTAAAACTGCAGGTTTCAGCAAAAACTGTTTCTGATGGATAGATGGATGGATAGATAGAGATGTAAGTAAGTACACACACATGCTCCAGCTACATCCAAAGATTAAAAAAAAATCATTTCTGATACTAGTCTCAGGAAGTAGGTATTATTACAGTTCTTACTTTATAGGAGATTGATGTCATACTCTTAAGTGCAGGAGCCAGCTCTAATGATGTGACTTGGGTCCTGGCTAAAGCCTGCTGCCTTAAACTAAGACTTATAACTTGCCCATGATCATGTAATCCCTTGAGCCCTATTTCTTTATCAGCAGAATGAAAGTGTTGGACTCTATAATCTTCTAGCCCCATTCCAGCTTCAAATTCTAAACTTCAAGCTATCAATAATACTAACAACAACAAAATGCCCCAAATCTGAAAAGTGGGAGTAACCTTAACTAGAAACTAAAAGTGAGAGAAAAAAATATAAAACTTTCCTGAGACGTTCTTAATGAGTTGAACATGCAAAATTGCTTGTTCAAGTGCTTATTTCCCCGTTCTTTTTGTGTGTATGTTCAATTTTAGTCATTAATAGCATTCAGGTGTGATATTTTTGCGCTTGCAGAAGTTTTTATTCAGGGATGCTGAGTCATTAACAAGTATGCAGTTTCTTTCCAGATTTTTTATTTTTTTAAATTGGGGAGGGGGTTTGTTATTCCAAGGAACCCTTTGTTCTTCTTGTCTTTTTTGGCTGCACCAGGCAGCATGTGGGATCTTAGGTCCCCAACCAGGAATTCCATGCATTGGAAGCATGGTGTCTTAACCACTGAACCACCAGGGAAGTCCTCCTTTGTTGTTTTTAATGAGGATAAAGACAGATGGCTTTGAAAGAGACTTTCTCTTGTTAAATGAATAGGTCACTGCTGCTTTTTTATAGCTTGAGGCAGGCAGTCTTTTGGGAAACAGGCATTTACAGGGGTTTTTCTTCGGGGGTGTGGCTGCATTATTGTTACTATGAAGTTCTATTTGATTGGTTCTGAATTGTGCAGCACTAAGAGTAATATCTTTTTCTTTAAAGCTCAACCTAGCTCATGAGCACTTTTCAAAAGAGAAAAAAGTTATAAAGAAGAAGGAAAGACTGTCATAGTGAGTGTTTAGACTATGAGGCTGATTGTTTTCAAACAAATTTGATTCATTATATGCTTTGTAATGAAGACATCTTAATAACAGAGAGAGCAGCCCTTTTATCTACATGCTTCTATTAACCAATTTATTTTGTTTAGATCAGTGGGCAGGACACCATCTGTTACCAGAAATTTTCTTTTCATCAAGCCTGCCCCCATTAAGAATCCCCAGTTAAGCAACTTCAGCTGCCCTCCTGTTTAATTTCCATAATAACTCAATTCAGGGATATGGAGAGAAAAGGGCAGCTAAGAGGATATTGTAAACTGTATCATGCCCTCAGAGGATTTAATTTGGTCACCTCCTTGGCAAGATAAATTAGTGGGAGGAGTTTATGTGTGTTGAAGAAAAGGGCTAAGGAGAGGGAGGAGCAGAACTGATGGTGGATGAGGCAGCTTTAAAGAATTTTAGTAGGATTAAAAAAAAACTTTTCTTCTAATAGCTTTTTGGTAACTTTTTGTTTCTCCAAGAGCTCTTTTTCTAAGGCATATTTCAATTATTTAGACACAGGTAGGGATGAGTCCTTTTCCATATATAATATTCTATTTTTAGGAACATGAAATACATCTACGTATCTATTGGTATGTATACATTTATATGTTTATGTAAAGTAAAAGTGATATACAAATGCTATTATTATAAACATTGACACTGTGACACTGAAAGCTTTTTTTTTCCTTCTATCAAAGGTCCATGACTCCAGCTCAGGCTGACCTGGAATTTCTTGAGAATGCCAAAAAGTTGTCTATGTATGGTGTTGACCTTCATAAAGCAAAGGTAATGGTAACTTATTAATATGCATGTATCAGACCTGTGTCATATAGTACATCGTACCAACCTTTACCTAGGGTATTATGAAACATTCAGAGGAGATAGTAATTCTTGTTATAATGTTGTCTGTCAGTTGAATCAGTCAAGTGTATTAAGTATATGAGTTGAGTTGCCCGTTTGCAATTCCACCAGCAGAACGAGGTTTCACACCTAAGCAACTGTAAAGATCAAAAGATACAGTGCCAAGAGCAGAAGAAATGGTCACTTCCTAAAATGCAGATACATTTACAAATGCAGAGTGACAGCGAGGCTTGTTTCATAGCCAGTTACCTACCTCAGAATCACCTGGGCTATTTGTTAAGTATACAGATTCCTGAGCTCCTCCCAGGTATTCTGATTGACTGTGGAAGAGAGGCTTAGTCTCCAGATTTAATGAATATCCCTTCATGCTTGAATCTGAGAATCACTTAGCATTGTCTAGGAACTTGTTTGAAATGCTCATCTCAGTTCCCATCCCAGAGTTACTGAATCAGAAACTCTGGGGGTAGGGCCCAGCTCTCTGTTTTAACAAGCTCTCCAGGTGATTCTGATGCACACAGGAGGAACACAGATGGCTCACTTGAGAACCACTGGGTTAGGTAACTGGAAACTTGAGCTTTCATCCCCATTCAACCCAAGACAGTCTAACACAATGAATAATGCCAGGATGTCGCTTGACTTCTCTCACCTTCAGCTACTGAAATGGCTGGGGAGGTTGAGGAGTTTGTGAGGGAAAAGGCTCAAGGGATGATCGGAGGTTCATTCAGTGAAATTTAACTAGGATATACGATGAATCAAACCCATGTCCAGTGAGAAACAGGCAAAAGAATAGGGATACTTAACCCACAGAAGGGAAAGTTTAGGGAAGATATAATAGCAGTCTTTATGGGTTTCAAGGATTAGTGTGTGAAGCAAAGGTTTTACTGTGCCTCTAAGATGTAACACTGGAGCAGGTAAACTGGGAACTGCAGGGAGATACTGTTTGACTCAGTTGGGCAGTTTGTCTAACAGAGCTATTTCAAAGGTGGGATGCGCTACCTCAGAAGGGACAGAGTTCTCTGGAGATATTCCAGGTTAGGCAGAATAATCACTTGGTAGCAATTTAGAAAAGGACCTTCAAACATTTTGTGGTAATTGGACTAAAGTGACCTTTCAGGCTTTTCCCAACTTGAATATCTGTATCTGAAGTCTCTTCCTTATTTGGATTTCTAATAACCCTAATAAGATTCCTTTGTATGTTAGTGAGTTTTCTTGATGTTGCTCTGGATTGTTTGGGCTGGGTGTTGTAACTTCTGTGACTCTCAGAAGTAGATGGTAGGAAGATCAGGTCAGGTCCAGAACTGAACTGGTGAGGTTTTGCGTCTCAATTTCTGCTGGAGGCTTGTGTTAATTCAGTAGTTATCAGGAATGCATGAGGAATCAGGCAGCATATTCCTTTGCCAAATGCTGTAAAGCAAATTATTTCTTCAAAACGTCTAGTTAAAAGAGGGATGTAATTGTACCCACAGGCTTTAAGACCTTAAGGGGGCATCTTCTGGGAAATTGTGTTATGTAGTCATTGAGTTGAAGCTGAATATTATTTCTTTTTCTCTCTGTTGTGCTTGTACATAGCACATGTAGACACTAATATGTTTCTCTGTACTCATTTTGGGGAAGGGAGTCATTTAGAAGCATGTAACGTTGGGTTTTTATTACTTATCTAAATAAATAGTCAGCTGTAGAGATGAACTCAGGTGAAATTTATTTTCCTTGAATCAATTGTGATTGATAATATGGGCAGGTAATAAACTCAATGTAAACACTTACCAAGCATATTGTCAATAACAGGATTTGGGATGATACAGAAATGAGTTAGATATAGTTTCCACCCTCAAGGACTGAATTTTAATTTTTTTCTAGTTGTTTTCCTCATTATAAAGGTGCTGCTGCTGCTAAGTCACTTCAGTCGTGTCCAACTCTGTACGACCCCATAGACGGCAGCCCACCAGGCTTCCCGTCCCTGGGATTCTCCAGGCAAGAACACTGGAGTGGGTTGCCATTTCCTTCTCCAATGCATGAAAGTGAAAAGTCAAAGTGAAGTCGCTCAGTCGTGCCCGACTCTAGCGACCCTATGGACTGCAGCCTACCAGGCTCCTCCGTCCATGGGATTTTCCAGGCAAAAGTACTGGAGTGGGGTGCCACTGCCTTCTCCGTTATAAGGGTGACATATATATAAGTAATATATTTACATGTATGTATGTATATATTGGGGTTTCCCATGTGGTGCTAGTGGTAAAGAGCCCACCTGCCAATGCAGGAGACATAAGAGACATGGGTTCGATCCCTGGGTTGGGAAGATCCCTTGGAGCAGGAAATGGCAACCCACTCCAGTATTCTTGCCAGGAGAATCCTTTGACAGAGGACCCTGGCAGCCTACAGTCAATAAGGTCACAGAGAGTTGGACACAACTGAAGTAACTTAGCACACACACAGCACACACATATGTATTATGCACACATAATTGTATGTGCCTAGAAAATAGGATAATTCAGGAAATTTTCAAATTAGTACTGGTTACTATTAAAGAGTATGGAAGGATGAGGGTAGATTTTTAAAATTTTACACATTTCTGTATTATTTGAATTTTTTTACATACATGTGTTAGTTTTTTGACATTTGAATGCTTTTTAAAAGACAATACATGTCTATTGTAATTAAAGTATAGAAAACTAAAATAAAAAATTTCTCGTAATTGTACCACCTAAAGAATGGCATTAATAACATTTTGGTGTACACATCTTTCTTCTATGAAAATCTTTTATATTGTTGGAATTAAATTATATATGCAATTTTGTCCTGCTTTATTTCACTTAATGTTAACAACATAGTTATTTTCCCATTTATCTTCCAAAATCTAATCTAACTATTTTAACAGCTACATCATATTTCACTATATGGATAGGCAAAATTTAAGCCTAATGCTTGGATATTTAGGTTATATACAGTTTTTCACTCTTAAAACATTCTGAACATTATCATGTATAAAGCTTCTTCTGTGATTTGAATTATTTCCTTAGAGCAGATTATAGAAATAGTATTAAAGAGTGTCATTTGGAATTTTAAAGATAGTTATGATAGGTAATAATGATGATTTTTTAAAATGTGGTATAGTAACAACATTTTGACGTAGACCAAGTAATTCCATGGGTTACAGTTGTTAGGGTAACTATTTTGGGTTGTTGATAGCTTCAGATTGTCTAATAAAAGTGAGCTATGTTGAGCATTTGGCTCAAGACTGACATTCTAACTCTTTTTTCCTCAGGACTTGGAGGGCGTGGATATCATCCTAGGTGTCTGCTCTAGTGGCCTTCTGGTTTACAAAGAAAAGCTGAGAATTAACCGCTTTCCTTGGCCCAAAGTGCTGAAGATTTCTTACAAACGTAGCAGCTTTTTCATTAAGATTCGACCTGGAGAGGTACAGAGCTCGTGATTCCCTTTCCTCCTGAATCAAACACAGATCATGTCTAAAACAGCTCTTCACGCCTGTTTCCCATGTGATCATCTCTGAGGTCTCTCTACAGCCAACTGTTTAGGCGCTGGTATTTTGTTTCCTAAAGTAATCAGTCCCATGATGCTTCTTCCTTCCTTTACTGTTGTTGGTTTTCTGGACAGTTCTCTTCATATAAGCAAATACACCAAGGCCAGCAGTGAAATTTGGATTAATAAACTTGTTCCTTGTTTGCTCCAGGTAAAAACTTGATGGAAAATATTTTTAAATTAAATAGCATGAGATATTTAACCTGTGAGTTTAAATTCCTTTCATTTTGCACCACACATCCCTTATCTTATATAAATAAATGTATTTGTAGTGACTGGAAATGTGTTCCAGGGTCAAGTTCTAGATTTGTAGTCGAGTTGGATGTTCAACTTTGTACCAGATAACTCAGTGGTTAGTTGGTAGTCAATTTTCAGGATATACCAATGCTGGCTAAGTCTAACTTTTATATTAAAGCCCTGTCATGGTATAGCAGAAACTTGTTCACGTAGGAATTAAATTTTAAAAAAAAGTTCCAATACCTATTCTGCCACCTACTAAGTAAAAGACCCTTGACAGATCTCAGGCATTCTTTATCACTCAAGGGGGATAGTACCTTCTTCTGTCAAGGTTGATGTGAAGATCACATGAGACGACAGCTCTAAAATCTCTCAGCAGAAGAGCGCCCACTAATGTAAAGAAGCTTTTCTGCGTGTGTATCGCCATCTGCTGGTGAAAACCACTCATTGTTTCAGCATGGAAATACTGAATGTGCAGCCTTAACATTTCGGATAAGGGTTATCGCTGAAGCATTTGCTTAGGACCGTAATAATTTACCTGTGCCTAGTTAAAGAGTTCCAGATACAAGAGTCATTCAGTCAACAAATGTTTTTTGACAGCTTTCTTTGTGTCAGACACTATTTTAGGGGCTAGGAACAGTGAATAGAAGAGTCTCTCCCTCTGCAGGCTTCCTTTTTTTGTGTTGGAAGGCAGAAAAAGACCACACCATATATATATATATATGTACACACACATACTTCCCATCATGGGAAGTCCTTTGTTTCTTTAAATGTTAACTATATAATATATACTAAAAATGCAAAAGTCTTACTTTAGAAAGCACTAAGGAACAACAGGAGGATTTTGAGAAGTGTAATGTAATATTATGACTACAATAGATGATTTAGAAGTAGTGTGGTGTAGGGGAAACCATGAAATTCCGGTTCTGCCAGTTAATAGCTGTGAGACTGAGCAAGTAACTTCTCTAATCTCAGTTACACATGAAGAAACTCGTGTATAAAAATATAGATGATACTATCCAATCACAGTGCTATTGGCCATAATAGGCACTAGAAGTTAATGTCAGTTTCCTTCCATCGTATAAAGCATGCTTAAGGCAGAAACAGAGGCAAGAGAAGCAGGACAGTGTTTCCAGTAGCCCTGCAGGATGTGGTTTGGTTTAGTCAAAGAGATTATCTAGATAAATTAACGAACAATCAAAGAAAAAAAAGATATTTAATATTTCAAGAATCTGGTTTGAACCACAATCTTTAGTTTCTATTTCTAAAAATGACTGCATAATAATATTAGTTGATTGGAAGAATCATCTGTTATCCCAGTCCCTGATTATTGAGTAGCCTAGTATCCTAAATGCAGGAAGAACAGTGTCTGGATCATCAAAACATGATTTATTTATGTCTCAGAAAATGTACGGTGTATGTATGCGTGTGTGTTTCTGAACAAAATAAGATGTGTAAATAGTATAAGATGAAAAACCACCTTCAGTGTATAAATTTCTTTTGTTAAGTTGGAAAAATTTTCAAGTGCTATTTTACGTCCTTAGATTAGTAACATTCTTTTTATTTGCAGCCGTCTCCTCTGTAGCACCGTGTTTCTCTGGTCCTGTTTCAGTAGTTGACTAATACTTTGTGTTCCATGTTTATCTGTACACTTACAGCAAGAACAGTACGAAAGTACCATCGGATTCAAACTTCCCAGTTACCGAGCAGCTAAGAAATTATGGAAAGTCTGTGTAGAGCATCACACGTTTTTCAGGTATTGTTCTCACTTCAGTATTTTTCAAGATTAAATTATTTATGCGTGTTTCTATTTTAAACCTGCTGTTGAAATTCCCTTCTTTGTATGGTTGGCAGTCTTTTCTTTAGCTGAGGTGAGATCATCTTAAGCAAGACAAAATGAATCTAGTTCCCCTCCTTCGGGTTGAAAAACACGGCCTCCACACGCCCAGAGCATCTTACTGTGTGTGGTGGGAGGAGGAGGGAGTGAGGAATAGGAGCCTGTGTTTAAAAGAGGCTCTGGGATTGCCCTAGGGGGCTAAATCCAGCCCTACCAGGAAGAGGGACTCTGACTGACCTCCATGTGGAATTTTTCTAAGGAGTGCCTAACTACCTGCTGTGGGTCTCTTACTCTACAAGGTTAAAGATTTGAAGCTGATCATTATCCTGGTTCTAATCAACCCCAGAAAGGGAGCACAGAGACCACCTTTGAAGCCCAATTGTATCAGATAAACAGAAGACAGAAGAAAGTTTCATCTCCTTTACTTTTCCTGAGGCCACATACTTAACCCCTCTGTTCATTTGCCAAGCATTTCCTGTGTGCTTTCCCTTCATATAGACATTGGGAATAACCACTAGTAGCTCTGGTCCCAGTCCTAATGGAACTTAAAATCCAGCAGACAAATCATTACGTACATTGAAAGGAGAGCCAACTAGTTGTTGTCCTTTAGCCTTTTTAAGAAAATGAAAATTGCATGTATAGCACAGTGAAGAGAATAATATAATGGGCTCTCCTTGTACCAAACCCCGGCTTCAATAATTATCACCCCAGTGCCAATCTTGTTTCCTCTGTATCCCCACCCACTCTTTCCTACTACTTCCCAGATTATTTTGAAGCAAATGCCAGACCTTATGCCATGTCATTCATAAATAAACTTGACTCTTTATAAATGGCTCTCAAGAGAGAGAACCATGATATCTTTTTCTTCTATTTGTATTTTTTATGTCATACTTCGCACTAAAGAACAATGTACAGAAAAATAAGTCAGGGAAAATAACATTTCAATTCTCATTTCAAATAAACCATCAGGTTACACGTTACACTCAATTAAAAAATCTTAATTATTGACATTAAGATATTTCTTTATGCTTCCATCATCTACTTTAAAACCAAGAAAATAGTTTTAAATGAAGGTGAGGAAGAATAAAAAGAACTTTTTTCTTTTTTTTTAAAAAATTGAATGATAGTTGCTTTACAATGTTTTGTTAGTTTCAGGTGTTCAGCAAAGTGATTCAGTTATATATATATATATATATATATATATATATATATATATATATATATATTTATTTTCAGATTCTTTTCCCTTATACTGCTACTGCTACTGCTAAGTCGCTTCAGTCGTGTCCGACTCTGTGCAGCCCCATAGACGGCAGCCCACCAGGCTCCCCCGTCCCTGGGATTCTCCAGGCAAGAACACTTGAGTGGGTTGCCGTTTCCTTCTCCAATGCATGAAAGTGAAAAGTGAAAGTGAAGTTTCTCAGTCGTGTCCGACTCCTAGTGACCCCATGGACTGCAGCCTACCAGGCTCCTCCATCCATGAGATTTTCCAGGCAAGAGTACTGGAGTGGGGTGCCATTGCCTTCTCCGCTTTTCCCTTATAATGACTACCAAATACTGAGTATCCTTCCCTGTGCTATATAATAGATCCTTGTTGGTTATCTGTTTAATATAGTAGTGTGTATATGTTGATCCCAAACTCCTAGTTTATCCCCCCACCAAAAAAAAAAAAAAGAGTTATTTTGAATGTTTAATATCTATGGTATAGATTTCAGTTGCATCTGGTGTATTTACTTGTAGGATAGCATATTTATATCCACTGCATCAAAATAAGAGGATATATTGACATGTAATGCTTCATTGGGCTTCCCTTATGGCTCAATTGGAGAAGACAGTGGCACCCTACTCCAGTACTCTTGCTTGGAAAATCCCATGGATGGAGGAGCCTGGTGGGCTGCAGTCCATGGGGTCGCTATGAGTCGGACACGACTGAGCAACTTCACTTTCACTTTTCACTTTCATGCATTGGAGAAGGAAATGGCAACCCATTCCAGAATTCTTGCCTGGAGAATCCCAGGGATGGGGGAGCCTGGTGGGCTGCCATCTATGGGGCTGCACAGAGTCGGACACGACTGAAGCAACTTAGCAGCAGCAGCAGCAGCAGATGGCTCAGTGGTAAAAAAAATCCACCTGCCAGTGGAGGAGACTCAGGTTTAATCTGTGGGTCGAGAAGATTCCCTGGAAAAGAAAATAGCAACCCACTCCAGTATTCTTGCATAGGAAATCCCATGGACAGAGGAGCCTGGTGGGCTACAATCCATGGGCTTGCAAAAAAGTTGGACATAACTTGTGACTAAACAACAATGCTTCATTACATAAAAGAAAGTGTTTGCTGAATTAAAATAAGCTACCCCAAAGAGGGGCGGGGAGGACTGTCTTTTTGGTAGTATTTGATGTAGCAATGTATGTATACATTTATTCAGCAAACATTCACTGAATGCCAGATTCATGCCAGGCACTATGCCAGAAGTTAAAACACAAAGATGAATAAGTCAGTCTTTATTCTTTACCCTTAGAGAGCTCACAGTCTCATAGTGGAGACTAGAACATAGATTGTTTCAATTCAGTGAAGTAAATGCCATGACAAAAGAGAGCAGAGAGTACTGTGTAGAAAGAAGATGAGGTTTCTGAGTTGAAAATACACCAAAAAACCTATTAAATAGATTACCAGGCATTGAGTTTGGAGTGCGTTTGACAAAATTATTCTAGGAGTGTAGAACAAGAGCTCTGGGCTTGAATTCTGTGACTACCCTATTTCTTAATAGCTATGTGACCTTAAGCAAGTAGCCTTTTTTGAGGTTCAGTTTCTTTTATATATAAAATGATGAAAATGTTACAGGGGTATAGTGATAATTCTTCAAGAGATGGGAATACCAGACCACCTTACCTGCCTCTTGAGAAATCTGTATGCAGGTCAAGAAGCAGCAGTTAGAACCAGACATGGAACAACAGACTGGTTCCAGATTGGGAAAGGAGTATGTCACGGCTGTATATTGTCACCCTACTTATATATGAAATGTCGGGCTGGATGAAGCACAAGCTCGAATCAAGATTGCCAGGAGAAATATCAATAACCTCAGATATGCAGATGACACCACCATTATGGCAGAAAGCGAAGAAGAACTAAAGAGCCTCTTGATGAAAGTGAAAGATGAGAGTGAAAAAGCTGGCTTAAAACTCAAGTTCAAAAAATGAAGATCATGGTATCCGGTCCTATCACTTTATGGCAAATAGATGGGGAAACAATGGAAACAGTGACAGATTTTATTTTCTTGGGCTCCAAAATCACTGCCAGTGGTGATTGCAGCCTTGAAATTAAAAGACAGTTGCTCCTTGGAAGAAAAGCCATGACCAACCTAGATAGCATGTTAAAAAGCAGAGGCATTACTTTGCCTACAAAGGTCTCGCTAGTGAAAGCTATGGTTTTTCCAGTAGTCATGTATGGATGTAAGAGCCGGACTATAGAGAAAGCTGAGCGCCGAAGAATTGATGCTTTTGAACTGTGGTGTTGGAGAAGACTCTTAAGAGTACGTTGGACTGCAAGGAGATCCAACCAGTCCATCCTAAAGGAAATCAGTCCTGAATATTCATTGGAAGGACTGATGCTGAAGCTGAAGCTCCAATACTTTGGCCACCTGATACGAAGAACTGACTCATTGGAAAAGACCCTGATGCTGGGGAAGATTGAAGGCGAGAGGAGAAGGGGACAACAGAGGATGAGATAGTTGGATGGCATCACTGACTCGATGGACATGAGTTTGAGTAAACTCTGGGAGTTGGTGATAGGGAAGCCTGGCACGCTACAGTCCATGGGGTCGCAAAGAGTCGAACGCGACTGAGCGACTGAACTGAACTGATGAGAGTTATGGAGCTTTTTAATTCTTGATTTTGGCTTTAATTTCAGCCTCATTAGAGTAAGATAATGTATATAATATATGATTATTATGTTTTTTCCCTCCAGACTGACATCTACAGACACCATTCCTAAAAGCAAATTTCTTGCCCTGGGATCCAAATTCCGATACAGTGGCCGAACTCAGGCTCAGACCAGGCAAGCTAGTGCTCTGATTGACAGGCCTGCCCCACACTTTGAGCGCACAGCAAGCAAACGGGCATCCCGAAGCCTTGATGGAGGTTTGTACTGAGAATTAATGATTTCTTGTCATCCTAACTCTTTAGAGAGAGAGAAAGGAAATGTGGTTATCGGATGTGATCAGGTGCAAAGAAAGTACCGTTATCTATAAAAGAATCAAAGGTGGTCAGTGGAAAATGAAAAGGATCTTACTAGTTGTATACTTTAGTGAAATCACCTTAAGAAAAGGAGAAAAAAGGCCCAGAGAGAGGAGTAGCTAGACCAGGGTCCAGTGCCAGGTAGTGTGGGTTAAATACCACTAGAATCAGAATTCAAAATTCTCTGCCACAGGGAGAAACCTACTGTAAAATACTGCACTAACACCCTCTTGGACATTCTTAAATAGTTATTTTTGAAGTAGAAAAGAAGGAGAGGGTCTGCCTCACTCTAGTGCTGTGGCAATCATTGAAAAAGTTTAGACTATTTGTCATGTGTCAATTATAGACAGAAAAAACAATCATATTATTGGAGTCTCCAAATTTTGTTTAAATAAAAGGAGGAGGAAATAAATGTTTCATGGTTGTATATACTGACAGAAGATCTGTTTCAGTTGTTCTAAGTTTAGTCTTAAGGATTTTAGAGCATTAACATTAATGAAATGAAGTAATAAGCCATATTCAGTTCTTTTTTTTCTCCCTGGCTGTGCCGCATGGCATGCAGGATCTTAGTTCCCTGACCAGGGATTGAACCCAGGCCCCAGCAGTGAAAGTGCCGAGTCCTAACCACTGAACATCCAGGGAGTTCCCAAGCCATATTCAGTTCTTTATGCCACTAAAAAGAGGTGGCTAATAAATAAAAGTTCAGAAGGCAGTAAGCAAAACAGAGTATCGCTGATTGCAGCTCTGTGTTGTCTACTGTAAAAGCAAGGTGCGTGTTACGGTAGTTAAAGGTTTGGGTTACAGAATCAGACCTGGTTCCCAGTCTCGGCCACTACATTTATGATCTATCTTGAATGAGTTACTTCATCCGTTTGAGTTTTCTCATTCATACCTCGAATTTTCATGAGAACTAAATGAGATGATATGCTTAGCACAGTGGTTGGCACTTAATAATTGATACTAAAATATCAAGTATCATTAAGATATTGTTAATGTTCTGGCCACAGAATTATTATTTTGTTAATTATTATCCAGAACTATGCCACTGTATTCTGGTTTGTCGCATTGTGGGAGCATATATCAGAAACGCCTAACTCACTTTAAAGGAATCAGGAATGGGTTAGCCACGCCGGGAAATTATCCAAGCAGCAGAACTTCTGTTTCTGTACTGCACATCAGGTTTCTTTCTTTCTGGTTTTTCTCTACAAGGCAGATTGTAGTCTTTGATTTATTTATTCTTCATGATAGCACTAAGAATTAAGTTCCCTGGTGGCTCAGATGGTAAGGAATCCACCTGCAATGCAGGAGACCCAGGTTCGATCCCTGTGTCAGGAAGATTCTCTGGAGAAGGAAATGGCAACCCACTCCAGTATTCTTGCCTGGAGAATCCCAGGGACAGAGGCGCCTGGCGGGCTATAGTCTATGGAGTCACAAAGAGTTGGAGACAACTGAGTGGATAACACACACACACAAATTAAGCTCAGAGATTAAATAATTTTTCTCAAGATATGATAGCAGGTAAGTGGATTGGAGTACATGTTGGTTGTTGGATACTTAACTCATTTATTTGTTCAGCAATTTGTTGTACATTTCTGTGTGTCAGGTATTATTCTAGTTACTGGGGATACAGGTGTGAACATGCAAACGTGGCCCTGCTCTCATGGGGCTTATGTTTATGGGTAGAAACAGAAGCAGAATAAAACACGTTCAGATAGTGGTGAGCGCTGTAAAGAAAACAGCCAGAGTGGTGGGAGGGACAGTGTCTGGGGATGGGGCAGCTGAGAAGCTGCTTCAGGCTGAAGTGTTGTTCAGTCGCTCAGTTGTGTCCAACTCTTTGTGACCCCGTGGACTGCAGCACGCCAGGCTTCCCTGACCTTCACCATCTCCCAGAATTTGCTTAAAACTCATGTCCATCGAGTCAGTGATGCCATCCAACCATCTCATCCTCTGTCGTCCCCTTTTCCTCCTGCCCTCTATCTTTCCCAGCTTCGGGGTCTTTTCTAATAAGTCAGACTGAGTGGTCCAATCTGAATTCAGAAGGTTTCTCTGAGGAGCTTCATCTGAACTGAAACCTGAATTATGAGGTTAAATAAATAAATCTGGGGGAAGAACATTCCTGAAGAGAGAGCAGTGAGTATGAAGCCCTGGAGGTAGGAGTGAGCTTGGCAGGTGTCTAGATCAGTGCCGTCCCATAGAACTTTCTTCTATTTTGTGATGTCCAATTTGATAGCCAGTAGCCACCTGTGGCCATTATGAACCTGAAATATGGCTATGAAACTGAGAAACTCATTTTTAACTAAATATAAATAGACACATGTGGCTAGTGCAAAGATCTACTCCACTCCAGGGGTAGAAAAGCAGAATAATGGTGAAGTCTGTTGCTGGATTTGCATGAGAGATGGCAGCAGCTAGGACTTGAATATTGGCATTAAAGATAGTGCAAACTGATCAGGGATATAATTCAGAAGCCAGGTCTGACAAGATTACTGGTAAATTAAGTGTTGGAGATGGTAAGGAAAAGAAAATCAAGGTTTTTCCTAGGCTTGATCATTTAGTCCAGTGCGAAAGTCTGAGAGAGGAGCAGAGTTGGACAAGTTAAGTCTAAGGTATGAAGACTCAGTCCTCATGTCTGCCATATTCTTATTTAAAAATAAGAATTCATTTAATTTTTGGTTGCACTTGGTCTTCGTGGCTCTGCATGGGCTTTCTGTGGTTGTGGTGAGTGGGGCTTACTCTTCATTGCCGTGCACGGCCTTTTCGCTGCAGTAGCTTCTCTCGTTGCTGAGCACAGGCTCTAGTTTCAAAGGCTTCAGTAGTTGTAGCATGCGGGCTCGGTAATCGTGGCACACGTTCAGTTGCCCCGTGGCGTGTGGAATCTTTCTGGACCAGGGATCAAACCCATGTCCCCTGCATCAGCGATTGGATTCTCAACCAGATTCTTCCCTTAACAAGGGAAGTCCTGCCATATTCTTATAACAGCATCAGGCATCACCTTCTTGTCCAATAAGTCACCCTACCTCCAGTTTAGTTTTGGAGAGCTATCATTCCCATTATTTTATCCCCATTTTTTAGTGAGAAAACTGTAATTGGAAATTTTAAGCAGCTTATTCAAGATCTCACAGATAGCTTAAACAAAAACCCACGTCTATCCAATACCATATTCCATGGCATTTTCCACTTAATGAAATTTCCTTGTTATATAGATATTATGCCTGATGTATCTTTTCTAATAGCAAAATAATCAACAGTTCAAGGGTTATTGAGCTTTGGTACTTTGACCAATTTAGAAAGTTTTACTTAGAAAGACTCTTCTATTACTTGTAGAAATCATATGTTTACTGTTTCTCTTTTTCCGGCTGTAGAAACCTCATAGTTCAAGATTTTAAAAAACCTTGATGTCTCTGTCTATTGACTAATATTGGCCAGTTCTTATTAAGTTATACACTGTGTTCTTAGGGGGGAAATCTGTAAGATATTATAGAAAAACCCGAATGAACTTTTTTGACCATAAAAAAGTTTTCAGTCATATCCTGATGACTAATGAACTTAAGTACCTTTTCATAATTTATAGCTACTTGCATATCATTATTTCTGAAGTGCCTGTTCAAATCTTTTGCTCGTATTTTTATTGGGCTGTCTGTCTTATTAATTTGTGGGTATTCTTTATATACTCTTGTCTTACTCTCAATCTCAGGGAGAAAGCATCAGTATTTCATCATTAAGTGTGATGTTTGCTCTGGGTTTTACATAGCTACCTCTTATCAGAGAAAGAAACTTCTGAGAGTTTTTATCATGAATGAATGGTGATTTTTATCAAATGCTTTTCACTTCATTAGTTGATATAGTAATAGGATTTTTCTCCTTCTTTATGTTACATGATGGCTTAAACTGATTGACTTTCCATTGTTAAGCCTTCTTGGCATTCTTGAAGTAAACTCAATTTGATCATAATATATTCTTCTTATGTCATTTAAAGCTTTCTGCAATGATATTCATGAGAGAGATAGGCCTGTAATTTTCCTTTCTTGTAAATGTTGTCAGGTTTTAGTATCAAGTTTATGCAGGCCTCAAAGTAAATTGAGAAATATCCCCTCTTTCTGCTCTCTGGAAGAGTTTGGGTAAGATTGGTATTATTTCTTCCTTAATGTTTGGAAAGAATTCACCTATAAATTCTAGCCAGCTGGTTCTAAAGATCCCTTTGTGGCAGGGTTCTTTGCTTCCAGATTCAATGTCTTTATTAGAAAGGACTATTAAGATGTTCTAGTTCTTGTTTCAGTTTTGGTAATTGTGCTTTTTCTAGGAAATGCCCAGTCCATCTAAATTTTCAAGTTTATTGCAGTAAAATTGTATATCTTTTTAATATTTGTAAGATCTACAGCAGTGTCCCCTTCTGTGTTCCTCATATTGGTGTTATACACATATCCCTATTTTTTTTTTTTTAACAAGCTTGCAACTGATATGTTCATTTTATTAATCTTTCCAAAGAACCAGTTTTGGGTTTTGTTTTCTTCCTGTAATATATTTTTAATTTAATTTTTGCCAGCTAGTATTTTTATTATTTTCTTTTTACTTTTTTGAGCTGTCCTTTTTCTAATTTCTTAAAAGAATATCCATTGATGTTTATTATTTCATCATTATTAAATTCTAAACCTTAGAATTTAAGTGACTTGCCCAATGTCACATAGTCAGTGACAGAGTTAAGAATATCTAAAACTGTTCTGCCAGTGCCATGTTTTTTATCCTTCACCAGGATAACTTCTTTTCTGTAGAAGAGGAAGGATAAAAGAGTTCATTAGGCAGTTCATTGAGCACTTAGCATGCTCTAGGTACTGTTCTAAATGTTTTTTATATATTATTTTTTAAACATCTAAATTGCATATAAACTGAGTAGGACATTTTTTGTAGTTCTGTTTTCAAACATCTTCTGTTTCTCTGTGTACTGTCTGCTCAGTATAAGAATTTGAAAACGTGTCTATAAAAACTATTTTCCTCCTTTTCCTGGATCCTTTTCCATTCTTCTTAACAGAGAAACTTTCCCCTCTTAGGCCTCCTTTTTTTTTTAATTAATATAAGCCTCTAAGCTCAAGATGGTGTATTAGGGAAACTTAGTAAGTATTACTTATAAGAGACCTCATTTTAATCAACATTCCCTTTCTCTTTTGTTATATCTGGTGCTCAGAGCATCTGCTTCACCAGCTAAAGAACTAAAACTGATTCAGATCCCAATTTATATGATAGAGTAGGAGGTCACAAGAATATGCTTAATAATGATGACAAGGATTTTTCAGCTTATATTTTTGTTGCATTTTTTTTATTTTCAAATCATTTCTATATATTCTTATTAGTGCCAACAATCGAGTGGACAAAAAGCATTTAGGAATTCTTGTTTTACGATTGAGGAAACTGGGGCACAAAGCAGTCATATAACTTCCCAGGCTCACACGCCAAGCCGTATCCGCCCTGTGAGTAGTGGCTGCAGTGGCTCTTGCCGGGGAGCATGTCCATGTCACCTTTGGAGCTTTAAAACAGAGCAAATGCCCGAGCTTCACTCTGAGATACCACATCTGTCTGTGGTGGAGATGAGCGTCAGCTGGGTTTTTTTGTTCATTTTTTCAAGATCCAAAGATGAATCATGCTCCTCTGATAATGGAACCACTGACCCATTGCATACCCATTGTACCTATGCCATCCTAGCAGAAATTGTGCTAGTAACAGAGCTAGAACTAGAATTTAAGACTCCTTTTACTCAATATGATCGCTTTGAGCTTTACTCTTCACTACTCTAATAAATAATTTGATTCTATTGTTGTCAGATAAGAGCAATATAATACTGGAGTTAATGGGCCCACAAACTGATCACAGCCAGGACTCTTCTTTGTCTAGACCTTCAGAAATGGGAAATAATTCAAATTTTTAGAGTTAAGTGTTCTCTATATATGCACCAAAATCTTTTAATAGCTAACAAATGAACTCATAAAACTGAAAAGCCAGAATATCTTAAAAAGTAATCACTACCTCCAACACTGAATATATGAAAAAGCATTGAATTATACAGTTTAAATGGGTGAATTTTATAGTATGTGACTTATATCTCAAGTTGCTTAAAAATACAAGAAAAGTAAAAAGTTAAAAAGACAAGAACCACAGTCACTACCATGATTCTCTGTTGTGATCCATACTTTTTATACCTTTTTATGGAGAAAAGGAATTTGCTTCTCTCCAGAGGTCCTAGGTGATATTTTATGCTTGAATTGCATATCAATGTGTACATAGTTAAGTTTTTGCTCAACATACTCTTGGAATAATATTAACCTGTAAGAAAAAAATACAAAGATCTAGGTATGACTTTAAAGTTACTAATACTTAGGATTTGTAATGTATTTTTATATCCAACTTTCCCATAGAGTTGGGGAAACAGATGGGGAAACAATGAAAACAGTGAGAGACTTTATTTTCTTGGGCTCCAAAATCACTGCAGCTGGTGACTGCAGCCATGAAGTTAAAAGATGCTTGCTCCCTGGACAAAAAGTTATGACCAATGTAGATAGCATATTAAAAAGCAGAGACATTACTTTGCCAACAAAGGTCCGTCTAGTCAAAGCTATGGTTTTTCCAGTAGTCTTGTATGTATGTGAGAGTTGGACCATAAAGAAAGCTAAGCACTAAAGAATTGATGCTTTTGAACTGTGATGTTGGAGAAGACTCTTGAGAGTCCCTTGGACTGCAAGGAGATCCAACCAGTCCATCCTAAAGGAAATCAGTCCTGAATATTCATTGAAATGACTGAAGCGCCAATACTTTGGCCACCTGATGCAAAGAACTGACTCATTGGAAAAGATGCTGATGCTGAGAAAGATTGAAGGTGGGAGGAGAAGGGGAGGACAGAGGATGAGATGGTTGGATGGCATCACTGACTCAATAGACATGAGTTTGAGCCAGCTCCGGGAGTTGGTGATGGACAGGGAAGCCTGGCGTGCTGCCGTCCATGGGGTCGCAGAGTCGGACACGACTGAGCAGCTGAGCTGAACTTCCCATAGAGTTAATATCTTCCATACTTTGCAAATGTTGCAACTTTCTGCCTCTGTTTCTAACTGCCAGTTACCACACTTATACCTACTTTTCCACATATAGCACAGATTGCCAGGGCTAGGAATACTGAAAACTTAAATCATTTGGCTCTGCAATATTAGTGTTGGATTAAAACCAAATGCAAGTGACAAAATAACACATGGTGAAAGAATGAATGGGCTGTGCTTCTCTGATGCCAGACAGAGTCAAATTAATTCTTTGAGAGGAGGTGTGAATACACATGTATAATGATACTTTGACACAACTGTGAGCAAAATATTTTGTCACATTCCCCTGTGTTGTTAGATTTGGTCTGCCATCTGCCATTCTTGCGTTGAAGGGCTTAGAGCACCCACGAGGAGCAGGGACTTGCAAGAGGCTACAGAGTTTCTACTGAAAGATAAATTAGATCCTTGGGTTTCTGTTGTTTTTTCCTGTGTATGCCCTGAGGAGTGATTTCTTTCTCTAGAGCTCATTACAGCACATCAAGCATTTCTTCTTTGGTGTTGTGTATATGACATACTTGTGAATCTCAATTTTTTAATCTGTCCTGATTCATGGAATTCCTTTTATTTTACCTAATTTTTATTGCTTATGAGTCTAAATTTATTAGGAAAAGTTAAATTCAGTATACTTAATTTAAGAATGCTGGAAAGTGTGTAATAAAAAATTATACAGATTTCTATGTAATTTAATTAAGATTTTAAAGTCTCAGCACATGAAGGTTAATGATCAGAACTATTAAATCATATGGAAACACACTGCATTTCTAAACATTGCCAGCGAGCTCTTACTACAAAGTGTATGGATGTCCTCTTTTAGTTCCTGAAAGAAGGAAGATAAAAATCATAAAAAGAGTATGAGTGATTGTTTTAAAGTGAGTGATGTGAAACTTAGATGCCCAGTAATCCAAACCAAAACAGCTCTTAACTCTGTGAGATCAAGCTTTTGTCATAAGCATATATTGTATATTCCCTCTAAAGCAATCTATATATAGTCTTTGCCCTAAATTAGGGTTGATTAACCTAGCGATCAGTGCAAAGAAATAGAGGAAAACAATAGAATAGGAAAGACTAGAGCTCTCTTCAAGAAAATTAGAGATACCAAGGGAACATTTCATGCAAAGATGGGCTCGATAAAGGACAGAATTGGTATGGACCCAACAGAAGCAGAAGATATTAAGAAGAGGTGGCAAGAATACACAGGAAAACTATACAAAAAAGATCTTCACACACACACACACAAAGATCTTCATGACCCAGATAATCATGATGGTGTGGTCACTGACCTAGAGCCAGACATCCTGGAATGTGAAGTCAAGTGGGCCTTAGGAAGCATCACTACGAACAAAGCTAGTGGAGGTGATGGAATTCCAGCTGAGCTATTTCAAATCCTGAAAGATGATGCTGTGAAAGTGCTGCACTCAATATGCCAGCAAATTTGGAAAACTCAGCAGTGGCCACAGGACTGGAAAAGGTCAGTTTTCATTCCAATCCCAAAGAAAAGCAATGCCATAGAATCCTCAAACTACCACACAATTGCACTCATCTCACACGCTGGTAAAGTAATGCTAAAAATTCTCCAAGCCAGGCTTCAGCAATACATGAACCGTGAACTTCCAGATGTTCAAGCTGGTTTTAGAAAAGGCAGAGGAACCAGAGATCAAATTGCCAACATCCGCTGGATCATCGAAAAAGCAAGAGAGTTCCAGAAAAACATCTATTTCTGCTTTATTGCCAAAGCCTTTGACTGTGTGGATTACAATAAACTGGAAAATTCTGAAATAGATGGGAATACCAGACCACCTGACCTGCCTCTTGAGAAACCTATATGCAGATCAGGAAGCAACAGCTAGAACTGGACATGGAACAACAGACTGGTTCCAAATAGGAAAAGGAGTACGTCAAGGCTGTATACTGTCACCCTGCTTATTTAACTTATATGCAGAGTACATCATGAGAAACACTAGGCTGGAGGAAGCACAAGCTGGAATCAAGATTGCCGGGAGAAATATCAATAACCTCAGATATGCAGATGACAGCACCCTTATGGCAGAAAGTGAAGAAGAACTAAAGAGCCTCTTGATGAAAGTGAAAGAGTAAAATTAAAAAATTGGCTTAAAGCTCAACATTCAGAAAACAAAGATCATGGCATCTGGTCCCATCACTTCACGTGAAATAGATGGGGAAAGAGTGGAACCAGCGTCTGACTTTATTTTTTGGGGCTCCAAAATCAGTGCAGATGGTGATTGCAGCCATGAAATTAAAAGACGCTTACTCCTTGGAAGGAAAGTTATGACCAATCTAGACAGTGTATTAAAAAGCAGAGACATTACTTTGTCAACAACGGTCCATCTAGTCAAGGCTATGGTTTTTCGGTAGTCATATATGGATGTGAGAGTTGGACTAAAGAAAGCTGAGCACAGAAGAATTGATGCTTTTGAACTGTGGTGTTGGAGAAGACTCTTGAGAGTCCCTTTTACTGCAAAGAGATCCAACCAGTCCATCCTAAGGGAAATCAATCCTGAGTGTTCTTTGGAAGACTGAAGTTGAAGCTGAAGGCCCAGTATTTTGGCCACCTGATGTGAAGAGCTGACTCATTTGAAAAGACCCTGATGTTGGGAAAGATTGAAGGCAGGAGGAAAAGGAGACAACAGAGGATGAGATGGTTAGATGGCATCACCGACTCAATGGACGTGAGTTTGGATAAACTCTGGGAGTTGGTGATGGACAGGGAGGCCTGGCGTGCTGCGGTTCATGGGGTCGCAGAGTCAGATACGACTAAGCGACTGAACTGAACTGAACTGAACCAGCAAGCTTATACTGTACACACTAGAGCCAGTACCCCTTCCTACTTCTCTCCTCAGTTGTGACAACCAAAAGTGTCTCCAGATATTGCCAAATGTTCATGGAGTGGGGGGCAAAATCACCCCTGGTTGAGAACTGCTGCTCTGAATATATTAGAGAATGGGAGTGATGATGCAGATTGATAAGACTCTGGGAGAGAGTAGGGTAGAACTCAAAGTGTTGTTTTGATTATTTTAAGGACTAAAGACCAAAGGTTTTGAATTTATTTTATTTTTTAAATTAATTTTTATTGGAGTGTAGTTGATTTACAATGTGTTAGTTTCTGATGTACAGCACAGTGAATTAGGTGCATATATACACCTGATATATATATAATATATATATATATAATATATATGTATCTCCATTCTTTTCAGATTGCTTTCCCAATAGGTCATTACAGCTTATTGAGTAGAATTCCCTGTGCTATACAGTAGGTTCTTATTAGTTATCTATTTTATAGTAGTAGTATGTATATGTCAGTCCCAATCTCCCAATTTATTCCTCTCCACCCCTTTCCCCTTTGGTAGCCGTAAGTTTGTTTTCTACATCTGTCAATCTATTTCTGTTTTGTAAATAAGCTCATTTGTATTGGATTGGCCAAAAAGCATCTTTTCACGTGTTGAGGAAAAACCTCAACAAACTTTTTGGCCAACCCAATAACACTGTTTTTTTTAATATTCCGCATATGAGTGGTAATATATGATATTTGTCTTTTCTGTCTGACTTAATTCACACAGTATGACAATCTCTAGGTCCATCTGTGTCCTTGCAAGTGGCATTTTCTTGTTCTTTTCTATGGATGAGTAATATTCCATTGTATATACATACCACATCTTCTTTATTTATTCATTCATCCATCGATGGACATGTAGGTTGCTTCCATGCCCTGGCTGTTGTAAATAATGGGGCAATGAGTATTAGGGTGCATGTAACTTTTTGAATTATGATTTTCTCCAGATATATGGCCAGGACTGGAATGGCTGGATCATATGATAGCTCCGTTTTTAGTGTTTTAAGGGACATGCATACTGTTCTCCATAGTGGCTGTACCAATTTACATTCCCACCAGCAGTGTAGAAGGGTTCCCTTTCTCCACACTCTCTGTAGCATTTATTGTTTGTAGACTTTTTTGATGATGGCTGTTCTGACTGATGTGATACCTCATTGTAGTTTTGATTTACATTTCTCTAATAATTAGTGATGTTGAGCATCTTTTCATGGGCCTCTTGGTCATCTGCATGTCTTCTTTGGAGAAATGCCTATTTAGATCTTCCACTCATTTTTTTATTGGGTTTTTTGTTTTTTGATATCGAGCTACATGAGCTGTTTGTGTATTTTGGAAATTAATCCCTTGTTGGTCACTTTGCTTGCAAATATTCTCTCCCATTCTGTGGATTGTCTTTTCGTTTTGTTCATGGATTTCTTTGCTGCACAGAAGCTTTAAGTTTAATTAGGTTCCCTTGGTTTATTTTTGTTTTTATTTTCATTATTCTAGGAAGTGGATCAAAAAATATCTTGTTTCAATTTATGTCAGAGAGTATTCTACAAATGGATTAAATGCCCCAGCCAAAAGGCATAAACTAGCTGAATGGATTGAATTTTACTTTTTAATGAAAAAGTTAAAAAGGAAAGTGTCTGGTTCAAAGATTTGCTCTTAAATAACCATCAAAAAGTGTACATGTCTTATAAGAAGATTCCTTTATCCCAAGTTATTTTGTAATCATTCCAAGGAGGCTTAACAGAAAAATCAGACTTAATCCTCTTTTCTAGAATATATTTTTAGGTTACTGAAATCACCTATTAATAAATGCATCTTTATTTCAAAAAGTCTTCCTGGAAGAAATCAGACTTAATTAACCCTTTTTCTCCTTCATAGACTACCTTGCAAGTTCCTGAAGCTAATAGATTACAAGGTTAAACAATCTTGCCAACTTTTTAATAAAATGAGCTTTTCATTTTTTTTTTTTTTATATTTTGTTGTCCACATTCACCCCCGTCCTGCCTCCCATCTCACCCTTTATAGAATATGATCATCATCATGAGTTTTTAGCTTTTCTGTCAGGGTTCTTCTAACTTTTTTGTCCATTATAGCCATTGGTCTCCTGCCAGAACACTGATAATTCATTTTTTACCTTCTGTATGTTAACCACTGGACACGGTAACACTCATATGTGTCCTGAAGCCACAGTTCTTTCACCTGGTGGCTGTGAAGGTGGTACAGTGACTCTCGCCTTCACTTCTCTTTCACTTTTGTCTCTTTCATGCAGCAGCGGCCGTTGAGTCAGCAGACCGAAGTCCTCGGCCCACCTCTGCACCTGCCATTGCTCCGAGTCAAGCCGCAGAAGGCGGTGTCCCAGGTGCGCCTGTCAAGAAAGCGCAGAAGGAAACAGTGCAGGTTGAAGTGAAACAGGAAGAGGCACTTTCTGAGGATGCTGAGCCAGAGCCCACAGAAGCATGGAAGGTATGTCATAAGCCCAGAGGTCCAGCTCACTCACTTTTGGTTCAGAGGTGTTGACTCCTTTAGCAGGAGGGTTCTCAAAGCACTGGTTTTTGTTAAATCCTAATGAAGTTATTTCTTCCTTACTCTTTCTGAAACCTGTAAAATATTTTCAAAGAATTATGTCATGAAGACTGTAAGCTCTCCCAGATGTTTTCAGGTGACACACAGCTTTACCCAACTTAAATTTTAAAAACTGAGTCTGTAAAACTCACCAGCACTGTGATCATCTGCTTTTAAAAATAATTTTTACTCATCCAGAAGGAATCTCCACATTCCTTTCTAAGAGTAAGCTCAGCTAGTAATGATTAAAATATAATTTGATCTCCTAAAATGGATATATATGTAACGTGCCCAGAGACTATCCAGATACTATATGAAGCACATATATGTGGTTGCTCAAATCTCAAGTAACTTTATAAAAAGAAGATCCATTCTGGAAGGAAAGTTATGCTACTGAATTGTTTATAGTTCTGAGTTGATTGTACCACAGTCACTGAACTTTGTTGAAAAATCGCAAGTTTCATTAGTAGATTTCCCAGGAGTAACTGTACCTGAACTAATCTTTTATATGTTGATGAGCTTTTAAAAATACATTTAAGCAGCGATGGAGTTGAGGTGTCAGTTCAGATTTATTAAAGTAAATACAAGTCTCACTGTTGACAACAGAAATTAATAGAAACAATCTTTATAAGAAAAGCTACATTTTTATATGTCTGTTAAGAAATGTAAAACTGTGTAAGACCTTAGTAAGTGCTCTCACCTTGGCAGATAGATTGATTAATTCTGTTCTTTTGGAGCCAGTTCAATATCTAGTTCATCTATAAAGCGTGGCCAGTCTGGCTCTGTTTTGATTGTATTAAAAAAGTATTCAGTGTGACATAGTTCTCACTGTCCTTTGAGACCAACTCGAGTCCAGAGGTAGGGGGAGATTGAATGAATGGTAAGTGTTTGCATTTTTGTTTCTAGCCAAATGTGCTTGACATTGGCCACAAGGTTCAGTATCAACAGTGCCTTTTTGATGCTAGACTACTTCAGTTTTTAATGTTAGGGTAGCTCACCTGGCACTTTGACTATCTTTTCATTTATATTGCTAACTGAAAATGTTGAATAACCGGAAGTGGCAAGGGAATCTTTCTGGTGGCTAAGATTCCTTTGGCTTTGTGCTAACTTCCTTGTTCTTTCACCTATCTGGCAGACAAAAGTATCTTCATGAATAGGTTCCCTCCCTTTGCTCTTGGGACCTCAGCAGAGTGGAGAGATCACTTCCTGTTATATGCTCACCATTTAGGTGCCAGTAGGGGGCCTTCTTGCTGGTTAATTCTATATAAATACATTTTCAGATACTTGTATTGAGATCAGACTGAAAGCCACTTCTGATAACCTTCTACTACCACTGACAGAGCTAACAGTGACTTGAGTTAATTTTATTTGTAGCAGTTAGAAACTAATTATGGCATTTGCCTGAAGCTGTATTTACTATATAAAGCAGCAGTAGTAATAAAGTAGCCCTGTAATTGTGGAAATCTTATTACCTAACAGTAATTTGGTGCCAGATAGAGAGAGCTTTTTGGCATCTTGAGTCATTTGACAAGACCTATTTTGCAGGTGTGGAGACAGTACCTTTCCTCGTGTGCATATTTATCTCAGTTAATATTCTCTATAGGAGCATATGCAGAACTACTTGGTCTCCATTCTTAAACTGTAGAGGCTCTCAACTTCTTGCTGTTGGATTGCTAAGGACCCAAAGCAAGAAGTCATTATTCATTTAAACAAGTAATTTAAGCTTTACCAAATAATTCAAAACTTATATTTGCTAAGCATTCACAACTCTATGAAGATATTGTCTCCATTCTATCAATAAAAAACTTGAAACTCAGAGAGGTGAAATAACTTGTGAACAGCCACACAGCAGGTGGGATTCAGAGCAGAAGTAACCCAAGTTGTGACTTACCTCCACAGTTAAAAGGGCTGCAGCCAGATGTGCTTATGATTTGACAGTGTCACAAAGTTCGCTGTCATCTTATGTTCCTTATATTCAGTCCCAGAGAAAACAGCACAATGACATAATATTCTGAGGTAAGGCTGCCAGATGTGATCAAGAAGAAGATGTCAAGGAAATTCCCTGACAGTCCAGCGGTTAAGACTGCGCTTTCACTGCTGAGGACCCAGGTTTCCATCCCTGTTTGGGGAACTAGGATCCAGCAAGCTGCTTGGAAGCCAAAAACAAAGAATATGTCAAAATCACAAATTAATGAAGTTCTGTGAAGAATGTAAAGATGCAGAGTGATTGATTTGACCCTTAATAAAAACATTTTTCTCATTTTGATATATCCAGTGCTTTAGGCATTGCTTACTATTATGCTTTCTCTTAACAGTCTTGTTTTTTAAATTTATGCTTACTCCACTTGGGGCATATACAATGACTGCTACTAAAGGTATTTCAAAGCTAAGCAGGAGGCCTTAGTTACTATCTTCCTACTACTGAGGATGAATCTTTCACACCCACCAAACACATGGGCCCCCACTCCCTGGAGAGGGGAGTACAGTGTGTTGAATGTTGCAGCTGAGCCCTGTGTGTGCTTATTTATAAATCGGCCTTGGAAGTAACTGCATGCGTCAGTAACATTTGCATTGAGTTTATTGTGATATGTTGTTGCCTAATAAACTCAAGGGTTAAACCGCTTCCTTAAGTAGATTGATCAACTAACAGAATTCTTTTGTATTTACCTGTTTGGTGTCATATGTGATTTATTTTATGTGTCCTGTAAGTGTAAAGACTTTCTTTTTGTTTCTGTCATATATGTCACACATGAGTATCTTCATTTGTAAATTTGTTTTTAACTGTCATTTAAAATACTTCTACATCATTTTTTAAAAAGGAAAACATGACTTTTTAAAGCCTAAATTATTGTTTTTAGTAAATACTTTTTAAGAAACAAGTAGAAACATGTTTTCTTCATCAATAGAATAATTACCTTAATTTTTTTTTTTTTTTTTTGATCCTTTGGCTGTCCATATTACCTCTTCAGCCTTGAGAATGTGATGGTGAATCTGTCAGTTTGTTATTGAGAACAGCGTCCTTCCCTGTAACACCCCCTGTACAATTGCATCATATCAGTTTATTTTATAACCACCTAAAGATGTGGCTGTTTTGGAAATAGTGCCATTCATAGAAACCTACTAACCTGAAATGTTTTTACCACTTTATTTCTTAAATGTAGGTGGAAAAAACCCACATCGAGGTCACAGTACCCACCCCAAACGGTGACCAAACGCAGGTTTGTGCCAGCAGGCCACTTGTTCCTTTTTCCCTCCCTCCCTAATTTTTTCTTCTCCCGTCTTCCCTGCTCCTTAAAAAAAAAAAAATTATATATATATATAAAATGAAGGTTCAAACAAACTTCAATGAGCCAATATTTTTATCATTTTTCTTTCTTTTTTTTTAATAATGGCAAAACAGAAGCTTGCAGAGAAACCTGAAGATCTGATAAGAATGAGGAAGGTTAGCCATTTTTCACTTTCACAAAATCACATTACCATCACCCCTGCTGACTTTCATATTGCATTAAAAAGACAGTGATCCATTCTTTTCATTGATTTCTCTTAAGCTGGGAGTACTTTCAAGTAGCAGATGTATACACACACACACATATATACACACAAAAGTGTGTGTGTGTGTATATATATATATATACACACACACACACATATGTATACTAAAGAAATTATAATCCTGTACTGTATATTGAAAAATGTCATTAAAATAAACTTTTTCAGTATGAAAACACCTTCTTAAATACAATGAAATAAGTGAAGGCCAAATCTGTCCTTTAAACTATATAAGAAATATTTCACAGTGGCGCCATATGCTTGGAATCAACAGTATGCCTTCAGTATTTATGCTTGGTGGACTTGAGTTTGAGTCAACTCTGGGGGTCTGTGAAGGACGGGGAAGCCTGGCGTGCTTCTGTCTATGGGATCATAAAGAGTCAGACATGACTTAGCAACTAAACAACAGCATTATGGAAACCATCATAGCAGCAACTCCCAGTATTGCTAATAATTATGGGTTTGGCTGTTCTGTGTCTCACTCTTCTTAGCCAGGGAGTGGGATGAATGTTTTTACTGAATAGAATATTGACTGACTCTGTATAAAATGTCCTTAGATCTTTCTTATGGAAGGTATTAGAGATGTATGTACTGCAGTATTACTAAATACGAAACAATGTCAAAAAGCTAAATAATGTTTTAAAGCATTTGCCTACTCCATGGAACACAGAGATTCAAGACTTCTTAAAGTCATGCGTTTTAAGATAACCCTCAAACAGCTTAGCTTCAAAAAGCAACATAAAACAGCTTTTTATGTAAGAAGCCAATGAAGCCAGGAGCACTGTCTGTTTAAATATCATCATCGCATTCTCCCATCATTCATGAACAAGGCCATCCATTTTCTGCTGGTAATTGTGTCCTCTGTATGTCCTTGTGGTTCTGTGACCATTTCATGTTGGCATATGCTTCGCTGTGGACATTTAATTTTAAATATTTTTTTGGTTTGCCAATTTGCAGTTTTTTCCCGCAAGAACAATGTTTTAATTTTTTATGCTTTTCTGTTTTTCCCTCTTTCATTTTCACAGAAAAAGAGAGAGAGACTAGATGGTGAAAACATTTATATCAGACATAGCAATTTAATGTTGGAGGTTTGTATGAACTTGAAGCTTATTTCAGTTGGTTGCCTGTAACCTGCATTCTTCGCTGATCCCCTTTCTTCTTTCTGTGCTGCATTTGGTTTTGCATGCCATTGCATGAGAGAACTTTAGGTTTAAGATGCTTTTGCATGTTGGTAAACATGAAGATATGCAACCATCTCTACTTGTGAATCTTTAGTTTCCATTTCTCATACTTATCCAAAATATATGATTGGGACTACCTCTCTGCATCCCATGGTTCCATTGTTTTACCCACTTTTAGAAAGAACTGTATCACTGTTTAAAAGTTTCTTGAATTGTCCAAGAGTATAAATTCCTATATGTCTCAAGCATCAAATTTGTATGGTTTTTTAATCTTCTGAACCTAGAGAGTGTGGAAAAGTATGATCACAATTCAAAATGGACGTGTGAAAATGACAAAAGAATAGTCAGGGAAAAGTAAAATACAGGAAGGAAAGAAGGGAGGCTGGCATTTAATGAGTAGTTCGTATGATATAAGATAGTTTAATTATAAAACAAGTCTGAAAGTGAAAGTCGCTCAGTTGTGTCCAACTCTTTGCAACCCTATGGACTGTATAGTCCATGGAATTCTCTAGGCCAGAATATTGGAGTGGATAGCCTTTCCCTTCTCCATGGCATCTTCCCAACCCAGGGATCGAACCCGGGTCTCCTGCATTGCAGGCGGATTCTTTACCAGTTGAGCCACAAGGGAAGCCCAAAACAAGTCTATGGGTATGGAATTTTTATTTTAAAGAGAAAATTGAGGTTTAGAGAAATTAAGTAATTTCTTTGTGGTTATTATAGACTAGTAAATTGGTAAAGCTCGGATTTGTGTTGGGATCCATATAATTATTAAATACACTTTTCTCCCATTCAGAAATAGCAACATACTATCTGCTATAGGAATTGTAAGGTCATTATATTCAATATTGATCAGATTTTCACCAAACTTATATTAGTATACTTTATCTAGTTTCAGACTCCACACTGGATAAGGAAATATAAAACTAACTAGAAGATTGGAGGAACTCTATGAGGAAAAATGAAGGAAATTGGAGTCATTCTGTGAAAAAACAGATCATGTTTACACATCAGAAACTCTTCTCTGATGACCTAATTATGACTCCACTCAAGACAGAACCACAAGAAACAAATATAAATTCTGACATCATGGATTTAACTCAAGTACAAAGGAAATATAACTGTGTAGGAAGATGATAATGGCACCCCACCCCAGTACTCTTGCCTGGAGACTCCCATGGATGGAGGAGCCTGGTGGGCTGCAGTCCATGGGGTCGCTAAGAGTCGGACACAACTGAGTGACTTCACTTTCACTTTTCACTTTCATGCATTGGAGAAGGAAATGGCAACCCACTCCAGTGTTCTTACCTGGAGAATCCCAGGGACGGGGGAGCCTGGTGGGCTGCCATCTATGGGGTCGCACAGAGTCGGACACGACTGAAGCGACTTAGCAGCAGCAGCAGCAGCAGGAAGATGATAAATGGCTCTTGCCTTCAGGAAGCATACAATGTAGGGACAAGTGGAAGAGAGAAACAGTGAATAAATAAACTGATAAAATGATTGTAGTTATTATAAAAGCTATGAAGAAAATAGTATGCCATGCTAATAAAAAGGATCTGCTCCAAATAAGGTGGACAGGGAAGTTGTCTCTGATGAGGTAACACTTCGCTGAGACCTGAAAGATGAACATATGTAACAGAAAGTATTATTAAAGTGAAAGTTTGAAGAAATTTTTTTAGATAGAACTTAGCCTCCAGGAATTAGTTAACCTCGTCTTATTCTTTATCAATACATATATTTTGAGTGCCTGCTAGGTATAATATACTTTGATAAAAATAAACTATGGCCAGTTTTCATTAACCATGTACTGCGTGGTGGGCACAATATCAAGTGCTTTATATATATTTACCTCATGTAACATGGAGTTTCTTAGGCTGGATCCTAAGACATTTTAAACTTGGTAGCTAGATCTCTTTGCTTTAGCACGTAACTGAAACTAGACCTGAATGGTTCCACTACTGAGATTAGGAAGAATAACAGATGTCAGTTGATCTCCTTATTCTCAAGCAGTGTAACGTCTCCCAATTCCAAACATGCCTGTTTCTTGGCTTGCCCATCTTTGATCCCTCCTCTTAACTGGAACCTGCAGTACCAATCATATATTTGTCCTTTGTTCCGTGAGGTGTGTTATGGCTTCTGAGACTCACAGAGTCCCTGTGTGTGATGTGTTTTTCCCAGCATTTCATTGACAGCCATGAGAGGGGATTTCTAAACAAGTGTGTGTGTGAAAATTAAAGCTACTAACAACCTTTTCAGAATATTTTCTATTTAATGACGTGTTTGGTTTGATTGCTGCTCAAGTTGTAGGATGATAGGCATCAAAAAGTGTCTCACCTGAAAACAGCCAAAACAGTTTGGCTAACTATCATTCTCTATATTGTAAAAGTTCCCCCCTACACTGCCCCCCCGCCACTTAAGGAAGTTCTCTCAAGTTATCTGTCATACTAGCAGATTTTTACAA
Organism: Bubalus bubalis; assembly: GCF_019923935.1. Taxonomy (NCBI): domain Eukaryota; kingdom Metazoa; phylum Chordata; class Mammalia; order Artiodactyla; family Bovidae; genus Bubalus; species Bubalus bubalis. The sequence continues at coordinate 176,549,937 of NC_059158.1, read as the reverse complement.
GTATTCTCTCCTCCCCCTACTCCTACCCCACCCCCACTAATGCTTTGTTCTGGCACAAATAAGGTCGAGTTCATTTTTAGATCTGCCGCCGCCTCCTCCATCTCCCAAAGAGAACCTGTAGCAAGTGTCTATGACAATTTCTATTTGGAACAGGTCCCTTTGAAATCTTAATTTTCCTCCGTGCCCCCACAGGTTTCCAACAGAGCCAGCTAAAAAGGTTGGAGAAAGCTCCCTCAGAAGCTACTGATTTTATTGAAACATTTATTTTCTTAGATGCCAAGCCAAACAAAAGCTAAGCAGGCCAAGTAACAAATCACCAGCCTCTCATAAGTAAGAGGCTAATAACCCAGAGAGTTATGGTTTTATCATAGCATCTCTTGATCATTTTTGTTTTGCTCCATTCCCACCTTTAACCCTCCCAAATCTGTTTAGTTGTTCTTGGCCCGAGCAGATTTGATTTTTGTCAGAAGCTAGGTCAAGAGCCGGACATGTCTGGTGGGTCTCAGTTGTTCAGCCAACTACGGAGTCGTTGACAGAGCTTGTTTCTGCTTTTCTTTAGCTAGTAATCATGATTTTCTTGCTTTCAGCTAGAACAAAAGTGCAAACTGTGGTTTCCCCATGGTGATGCCCATTTTCATGAGCTATACTCACATGTCACCCCAGCAGGCAATGGGGGAGCTACAGGATTGCCCTTTTGGGGTTAGTTTTCTCTTGGATCTCAGATCACGTAAACCTCTTTCAGTCTTGCAAAAATAAAAAGAATAGACTACTAAATGAATTTTCTGAATGAATATCTCCTGAATCAAAATTGTGTCATATGCTTCACTGATTCTTTTTCTTCTATTGTATTCTCTTTGACATTGCTTTTGAAGAAAATTTACTTAATTGAAGCCTCTATTGCCCCAGGAGAAACTTTTTAAGCAACTTTTTGTTTAAACAATTTCCTTCCCCACCCCACCCCCCAAATGAGGCTGTTTCCCATGGAGCCAAAAAAAAAAAAAAAAAAAAGACTAATCCTCAAAATTCACAGAGCGTATTAAGAGATATATTTAGTATTGTGCTTTTCTTGGATACAGAACTGCCTTGATATATAATAAACACAGAATTTTTAGCAGTCATCAAGTGACAGGCTCCCACATGTTTTGATTTCAAGCACAGATCTTTTGAGTTTTTTTGAAGAAATATGTTGGACAAAGAACATTTGAGGTTTTGTCTTCACATTTATTTCCCAGGTTATTTCTGGCCTAGTCTGTCTTTTGAAAGTTGGTTTCTGCCTCCTGTTACATAAACTTGAATGTTATTTATTATATCATTTCTAGCTTTATTTGTCCAGTTTTGATCATTTCTCCTTGGAATATCCCCCATGAGAGTTTTCCCCTAGTTGTCCGGTAGTCACATCTGCTCGAATAGTTATTTTAAGTTGTCAGTGAGACATAATAAGGTATTTGACAAGTTCTTATTAAATTGCTCCCTATCCATTGACAGTTACTAGAAGACAGTTCCTATTTTGAATGGTACTAAGGGATGAAGTAAAGCTGTCAGAAGGTAGAAAACATAAGGCTTTTAGTGTGTGTGGATACTATTGACAAAGAAAAAAATTCCATTATACTGTATATCCTGAGTAATTACTCAGAGATAGAAACAATCTGCTCTGGAGGCTTGAGCCAGGAATTTCAACAATACATTTCTGTATCGAGAAGGGGTTATTCCTGTTTACCGAAACCCAGCAACAGCCACCAGGTATTAAGAAAGCAAAACTCTCTCCAGGTAGAGATAGAGGGATACTGTGCAGTAACAGTTCATTAAGGCAAGGCAGCCAGTGGTGGGAGTCAAATCTTTCGCCATGTCCTTCCTTTAACAGTTTCTCCTTATCTATTGCTATCTCCATCCTGCCTGAGCTGAGCCTTAATCAGTTCCTATCAAGCTGAGGCTGATTGGGCTGTAGGATTACCTGTTTGGGATGAGGAGTTGGAGATCCAGTGCTGTGACATGATGAGAAGAAGAGTTGTAACATTAAGGAGTGAGCTCTTTATAGGTTCTATAACTGCTAAGAGCTATAGAGTGATGATGCTTTACTGCTTCCAAGAAAAGCACCATGTTTAAAAAAAAAAAAAAAAACAAACAAGAAAATATACCATATTGTATATTTACAATTTGAATGCAATTTATGGATTAATAACATCTATGCTGGATGTGGAGTTATTTTCTACCAGCGCCCATAGTATTCTGTGGGCTTCCATTGGTGTGGTCTTTTCCCTGAGTATTCATTGTTTTGCATCTTTGTCCTTTCAACTATAGGATTTAGACAAAAGTCAAGAAGAGATCAAAAAACATCATGCCAGCATCAGTGAGCTGAAAAAGAACTTCATGGAATCCGTACCAGAACCACGGCCTAGTGAATGGGATAAACGCTTATCCACTCACTCTCCCTTTCGAACACTTAACATCAATGGGCAGATCCCTACAGGAGAAGGAGTGAGTACTTTGTGTGATGAATTGTGAGATTGAGTGAAATAAATGCTTTTGTATATTGATAATCTGTACCTGAAAGTTTAGAGCTGAAATTTAGCTTTGGTGTCTCATCAGTTCATTCCAGCTTTATAGCATTCGTGATCAGACACTTAACTTTTTAAGTCACGTGGACCACCCAGTCCAGTTATGGGAGCCATTTAGAGCGACCAGTTGATGATTAGGCCCTGAGATCTGTCTCTGCAGCTGCATGCTTCTGGCTAGTGTATGTTTACAAATTGACCATAAGCCAGTAGAACTTTATGTCCAAACTGTGCCTTCAAGGGCCAGAGAGTTTACTAAATTTAGTAAGATCAAAATTGGAAAGGGATAAGCATTTTTTAAAAACTCTGTTTGAACACTTGCACAACTTAGAAATGTCTGGAATGGTTGACCACAATTATATAATAAACTGAGGCGGCCTCTAAGCCAGAAAATGGAGGATACCAAGTCTTAATGATTGTATTTCAGTTTTAGAAGAACTATTGATGATTTATTTTATGAGTAACATCAAATTTAATAATACTACTTTTTTTAAGATAGTCATAGTTAGAGGTGGTGGTACCTTTTAGAGGCTGTCCTTTTTCTATTGTTGTTGTCATTCCCTATTTTAGAAATCCTACACCTGAATAAATGAATCTGTGTAATGAGAACATATTGAAAGTTACTTTGAGCACATATTCAAAAATCCTTTACTTAATCTTTACCCTGTACAGGTTAAGTATGTATGTGTGTGTATGTATATATATAGTCACAGTCACAGTGTAATGATTTTAAAGTTATATGCTTATTTTCCCTAAAAACAATAGCGGTTCTATTTAAGAAAGGTAAAGTGATATCTTAATAATTTTTCAAAATTTAGTTTTTATATTCAGAGTTCATAGTAAACTATTCCAACTTACTGTTTAGTTTCTGGAACTGGAGAAGATAGTAAAAGTTTGTTCACAAAGGATACATTTTATATTTTTCAAAATGTGATTAAAATTGGCTAACAGCTGTCTGAAGAGAGTTGAACCCACTTCACCAAGAAGGGTGGAGAATTCCTGAATGATGGGCAGTGAAAATGTTACCAGGGATGATAGGATGCAATTTTTCCTATTCTCTGTCCTCTCAGCCTCCACTCCCTGGTCCTTAGTTCCGTATCCCAAATCTGGGGCATGAGACAGTGACTACCTTCTATAAGCCCATGACCTCATGAGAAAGCACTTGTTGCTCCCTCACCTGGCTAACCCTGCAACCCATAACTGCATATTTTCTAAATATGTTTTCTTTTTGACTCGTTGCAGGTAATAAAAGATGCTCAAATACTTTGAAAAAGTAACTTAGTACTCTCTTGGATGAAGTTTGGTAAATTCAAACCAGTCTCCATTTCCAGAAAATAATCTTGTGTCTTAATAGAAACCCTTCAGAAACCATCTCAGGGCTGGTTTAGGGAATATCTGTTTCATTCTGTGGATTTTGAAGAAATGACTTTTACAAATTAAATTAGATCAATATAGAGTACTTTAGCTCTAGGGTTATGGTATTACCCCTCTAAATGAATAATGTAATAAATAAGGACTATACTGTGATAACCTTTTATATAGGTTAATTCCACTTTCTGGCATATCTTACTTTCTCTTTGATAATTAGGGCAGTATTTCTGTTCTCTGGGGATACCTCTTCCACCTTTGACAGCATTGTTGTTGCATTGCAAGGCAACTGAATTTTATATAATTTGTGTGTGACCAGGTGAAGAAAACCTCTGTCCTTCCCTCGGAAAGAAAGGTTGGTGGGCCAGAGGTAAAGCTGCTGTTATGACTTGTGCTTCTCAATCAGAATTTGCTCTTGTCATGGCACTAAGCAGATAATCCCCTCAAAACTGAACAGCAGCTGCTCAGTGATTTTTTTTTCTTTTGGCTATACTAGTAAATTCATATCCACCGCCTTTGGACCTAACACATGTAACATTTTCACTGCTGCATTTTGCAGCTTTCAATTTGCTTATTTCGGCGCATGGCTGGTTGAAAAGCTGCATGAAGATGTAAATATGTATTCAGAGAGAAAAACGAATTTAATTGTACCCTATTCTTTTTATGTTGTCTTTCTTCTCCCTCTTATGTTCTTTTAAAAATCATTATAATTTTGCATCCTTTATTTTCCTTTTCTTCCTTTTTTTGCTGACCAGTCCCCCAGCTACTTTCTCCCTGATACATATCACTTAGGGGTGTGCAAAGAACCAGTGTCAAACTTCCGAACAGATCAGAGAAGGCTGGCTCAACTGAGAGAACTTAGAGCCAAGTTTTTCCTTTCATAGAAAACATCTGTCTTGACTGGATGGCAGAGTACAGGAATTGCTGGGGGAGAAAAATTTCTCAATTGGGAAAAAATAATTTTCCTTAAAAGTATCAAAAACATTTGCTTAATGTGATGTATAAACCTTTGTGATGGTCCTTATTATTATTTTAAATCATGATTCTGAGTGGGTGGGGAGGGAGTTTATAACTATTGAGATTTGTGAGGGTTTGGGTTAGGGTTTTTTTTCTGGTAGATCTTGGAGGCTCATATAAACTTTTATACTTTTGTTTTTCTTTTGCAATCTTTGAAATGTATAGGATTAAGATTTTTATTCCCTTGAGCAAAAGCTAATTGCCATACTGAATGAACTATTGCAGTTTTTTTAAGCCTATATGAAGAGATATGAGGATAACATTTTATATTCTGCCATTCTATTTGTAATAAAAGTAACTTTTTTGATGGCAAGAAGAATGCTTGATTATTGGCTTTGCCCAGTTGATCTAAGAAAAATTGACAGCACCAAAGCAATGAAAAATGACTGAAAATTGGTGTGAATATCCTTAAAAGAGGAATAAATACTGTAACTAATGAAGTCCAGTGATTCCTTGAACTTTGAGGATTTCTGATCTTCATTCATTCACTCAAAAAATTACCTATTGAGTACCCTACTGTGTTATAGAAACTTTGCTAGGATAATTGCCAAAGCAAAGTAAAATACAGTGTCCAAAAGATCTTCCCAAATCCTTTGCACATCCCCAAGTATCATTTTTGAGCATTTTCCATCTGTCATTTTGTTCATCTTTCTCTGTCTTTCTTGATCTTCTACCGTGAAAGCAGACACAGGAACGTGCTCTGTTAGTGCAGGACGAAGAGAAAGTTAAAAGGCAAGAGAGATCTACTGAAAGAGCCTTGCCCCAGCAAGAAAATGAAGAAACTCTTCCCAAGGTTTCTATTCCAATCCCTGAGGATCACAAGTTTCTCAAAAAGTGCCACCTCTACTCTAGTACTTTTTCATCTCCTCGTGTTCCTTTCGTGATGTCTTTTCTCGTGGTTCTTGCATTGGCTGTCTGGTGGTTGGTCTTTCTGTGATCGGAAAACAGGGGGCTCGTCTGAAATGTCAAGACTAAAACCATTGAACTTTGTCGTTCGCTTCTACTGTGTTACCTCCTGTGTGTTACCCTCTGATCTTGATAGTTCCTGTCCCAGGGGAGCGCTTGTGATCATGTTCTGTCAATACAATGTTACTCTTTATAGATGATATGTCATGGGGTACAAAGGAGTAGCCATGGATTGCCAAAGCCAGTTTTCCTCACTGAAGTTTAACAAGTTTAGGCAAATTGGATTTAAGCATGCAGCAGGTTGGTACTTTCCCCAGAAGCTTTAATTCTCTTATCCTGCATGTTCTTACTGTTTACCGTTGCTCAGTACTCCTTTCCAGTGCTTCTCACAAAGCAGGGTATCCTGTAGACACGTTTGATGAAATGTCTTCCCAATCCTTGATAGTTACTCGTGTGGCATGGGCTTTGTAGTTTAAGAAAAAATTCAACTTGCTAACCTTTCCAAAGCCTTAAAATGGTACATTTTAATCTATGAATCCATAACCACTCCTTTTCTTGAGATATCAAGTCAATACATACAAAAGCCTTTTTCTGAAAAGGGCTTTTGACTTTCGTGGCCTTCTTATGTATGTTTCTGAGGTGTACAGGGACAAACAACTTTTATCCTGCCCAATGTACAGAAGAGGTCTGCAAAAGTTAAATGCATTTTCCACAAATGTAATGTTGATGGTATAAGGAAAATGGTGCTGGTGCCCTTTAACCTCCAGCCAGGGCTGAATTTTCCAGACTACTCTGCCCATCTTCAAAAGTCCTGGAATAACAAATTTCTTGAAGATCTGGACATATGCATACCCTTCTCTGAATTAGAATACTGTGTTACTTCTTTATTGAATTAAGTAATTATATTGCTAAAAGCAATATTTAGCCATTATGATAACGTTAAAGTGTATATTGATATATTTTGTTTTTCTGATAGACTTCAGACTTGTTTATTCTTACATGTGCGTTGAAATTAATTGTCTTTAATCCATGGTCTTGTGAGCTAAGGCTCTGTTGTGACAAGTACGTGTCTTCTGTTTGCATGTTGATTTTTAAGGCTTCCCTGAAGTAAAAATGAGTGTGCTGTCTCTTTACAACCCAACTCGGATGCCTAACCTGTTTTTCTCCCCTCAGTATTAATGAAATCTTGCATGTAGCCTGTTTTTTATGGCACTTGAATGTACCAATGTGGATGATTTGGTTAATGTCTCAAATATTGTTTTGAAATCTGAGTTCATAGAGTTGTCAAACTAAGATTATTGCACTTTACTTCTCAACACTTTGCAGCTGATGAAACTTCTAAACAAGACTTTTTAAGGTGGTAGCTTCTTAGAGTTAAAAAAAAAAAAAAAGAGAACAGTAGAGCCAAGACTCTTTAGTCCTTCAGTACCCACCACTGTTATTCTATTTTTTCTGGAGACATGTAGAAATAATACTATGGCATTTCCTGAAAACTGTGACTAGGTTATTATAGGCTCTCCAAAAAGATGGGAAAGAAGTGAGAAGCAAGTTAAAATTTAAAATCTGGTATAAGTGTATATCTTTCATGTCACAGGCTATGTCTGTTTATAAGAAATATTTTGTAATTAAGCATATTTGTTTATACTCATAATAAAGAGAGAGAGACCTCGAATCAACCTGAGATATTGCAGAGCTGTTCTGTAAGACAGAAAGTGATGGTAATAATACTCCTCTTTATCTGAAATAGACATGGGAACTTTCCTTATGAAATAACAAAACTATAGTTATCGGTTAGATTCTTTTAAATTTTTTTCAAGAAACAAGGAAATAACCTTAGGATTTTATTGATGCTTTTATAACTGTTTCAGATTATATTTCCAGTTTTCATCCTTGTACATAGCTTTTTACTCATTATTGTAAGCAGCACCTTGAGTTGTGTTTCCCTTTGTATTGGAGTTGATTTCAAGTCCATTAAAATTCTAGTGTAAGCCAGCAATACTTTTCGGTTTTCTGAAGTGCAGCAGGAGTTCTCAGATGGTCAAAGGAGAGGCCTTTTCTTCTGTTAATAGAGTAAGAACGGTTGAGAAGAGAAGGGCCAGCCCTTTGACTAATAAGCTGGCTGGTGCAGTCTCAAAAGGTACGCCTGTCACAGTTATCTTAGGGAAAATAGTTTACACTGCTGTCCATATGTATAACATAAAGCTGTAAATAGTCTTGGTTTTCCTCTCACATCTCATTTCATTCTTGATACCAGAGACAGATCCGAAGAACTGTGTGTTGGTTTTAGCTTGATTCAATCTTCTTTTTTTTTTTTCCTTCAACCTTCTTAACAACAGGTTGATGAGTGAAAAACAATTGGGACTAAGTAAAAAGTCTTGGGTTTTTGCCTTGGTTTTGCTAGTAGTTTATTCCTAGGGTGACCTGAGAAGCTGACTTAACTCCTTGGTGCCCAGAGTTCCACCTAATAAAGTAGAGACAAACCTACCTCTTGAGAATGTTCCAGGAACCAGGAGCTCTGGTGGGCATGGAATGCTTGGTCTTTTGGGGACTAGAAATTAAAAAAAAAAGCAAAGACACATTTGCTTCCTGGATTTTTTAAAAATAAAAGTAAGCAATTAGATAGCTATATTTATTTCCATCTACTCCTTATTGATATTTGAGCAAACACTTAAAACAACTAAAGTTAAGAATTCCTCTTACTCTTAAGCAATTCATCTTACCTCTGTGGTATACTTTGAGTGGACCATACTTGAAAATAAATCCCGCATCTATATTTTGGACCTGTCTTTTAGCCATCTTCTTATGCTAGACATATGGATTATTAGACATGTGGATTATGAAGGAGCTTCAGTTTTCATGGGTCAGTTCTATTACTTCTTTGTATCTTTAGCAAAAGTTTTGAAGGGAGAAGATACCACTTCTGTTGAGTAACATGAGACTAGGGATTATCTGTGGACTAGATTTTGTTGTCATCTTAGATCCTAGTACATTTCTTCCTATTAAATACTACTTAAATTCCTGTGGATGTAAGACAATTCACCTTTTCCTACATTCCTAAGTCACTATTGTAATATTTCCTACAGAAGAGAATATAAGACATTTTTTGCATCAGAGGTTTGGTTATTTTTTGAAGGCTTAACCAGTCAAAATTTATATTTAGCCTTTACCAGTGACCATGTAATTATGAAAGGAAGACAGAAAATTCAAAAATAGTATGAAACACTAGGAAGTTGCTTTTTTCTTGCCTAGAGTATTGAGCAGAGTAAAGCTATATAGAACTTTTCTACCAAGTTTTCTTCACTTTTGTTCTTCTTCATAGAAATTTTAAAATCCCAAAGTTCTTTGCAGCATTCTCTGTCATACTGAGAGAGATTATTGTTATGTTGCTTCTATTACGTATAGAAATTCTGCTTTTTCCCATTGCACTCAAATGAGCCCTGTTGTTTGTAGTTTTGGTAGTAGAAGCAGAGACAACTCTTTATCTGTGGGATGACTCCATCTGCCTCCACTACACTGTAGGGAAGAGTATCCATAAGTCTGGTTCATTTCTGCTGCTTTAACCCCTCATGCCTTGGGATCTTCTTTTTTCTGCGTCAGAACATGATGCAAAAAGAAACAGGTCGGTGTGGACCTTAGGATTGGATGCCTGAAACGGTTAAGAAGTTGTTTAAGTGAGGAAGCCATAGAAAGTTAGGTTGGAAAAGGAAGGTGGGGGGTAGCTATGATTCATGGAGTATTTCATTTTGTAAATGAAATTCCTGCCATACTAGAACTTGAAAGATAAAAAGAAGAGAAAGTAGAGTGGTTTATTACTCCCACAGATCAGAAATAAAGGTTGAAAGCTAAATAACTTTAATAATAGTCTAACCAAACATACAGATGACAAATTGCCAGGGAAACATCTGCATTGAGAATGCTTTTCTAATCTTTTGTGATTGGTATCCTAGAAGGGGGCCCTCCAGTTTATCATAGTCAGAATCCCATTTGGGGTAAATAACAGGATTGAATCTACTCTTAAAGATTAAAGGAGGTGGAGAGGCATAGAGTCCCAACTCTCTTTTCAGGTCCCCCAAATCATTAGAAGATGCAGTTAAATCTCTCATTTTCACCTCTGCTGTCTCGTTAAAGAAGAGTTTCCCTATGTACAGAATCCCGTCTCAACTGCAACACAGGGGATTAGAATTAAAGGCAAAGTCCCTGGTGGCTCAGACGGTAAAGCGTCTGCCTGCAATGCGGGAGACCTGGGTTGGATTCCTGGATCAGGGAAGATACCCTGGAGAAGGAAATGGCAATCCACTCCAGCACTCTTGCCTGGAAAATCCCATGGACGGAGGAGCCTGATAGGCTACAGTCCATGGGGTCACAAAGAGTTGGACACGACTGAGTGACTTCACTTTCACTGTTTACTGATATCCATTCTTCAATCACTGCCCTCTAGGCAATGTATTGCAGGGATGGGAAGCAAAGAGGCAGCATTATCAGAATTTTAGGATTGGATAGGTCCCCAGTCCAACTCCTCTCCCTTCCAGTGTTTGATTCTTCTGTGCTGTATCATTTAGAGATTCAGAGACCAAGTAGTCTCCCAGCCTGTGATTAATTATCTCCCAGGATATAACACATTATGTCTTTGGACATCCCAGATCTTTGGGTATTAATCACTAATGTATTCAGTCAAAGTCTGTTTCCCTGTAGCTTTCAAAAGTCTGGGTCCTAAATGGAGGCATTCTGAAGAATTTTCCATCTCCCACGTTATAAGCTCTTCACAGAGCTAAAAGTAAGTTGTGCTGGAACGAGTCACAGTTCTTGCCCTCAGATAACTTGCCATCTGATATCCAGGTCTGTCCCAGTTTTCCCCCTAGTAGGTTATCCTTCTGCTTTCTTCCTCTAGCTTTTCTTGTTTTATTGGCTCTTTTTCCTTCTGGCTCCATTGTCCTTTGGTTAATTCCCAGTGGTTTATTCAGTCTTATGTCCCTACCCATTGACTCTCCCTCTCTAAAAGAACATTGTGAAGTTCCTGGAGATCTCAGCCTCACCATAGATCACAAGGCACAAGGGGGTGTTTGTCTGTCTGTTAGATGAAGGAGTTGGGGCTGGGGTGGGATAGTTTTTGTGGCTTTGGAAGCTTTTTGTAGCCCAGAACCTGTTGACAAGATTGTATTGATGTTATTATATTTATACCCTCATGAAGCATATCCCCAGAGGGTGCATTCTAAGTTTGCTTGCCTTCTCTGGTTTGCATCCTGTAATACCCCCACGTGCTTTGATGTATTCCACTTTGATATGATACAGTTACAGAAACTTATAACATTCTGATGATGATGTAGAGCCCCACCAGAGAAAGTGATACTAAAATTTTGAAATGTTAATCTCTCTCTTTTAGTTTTGCCTGTCTCCTCAAAGCCATGAGGTTCTCAGAGGTGTGAAACCTTGTTTCATCTCTTTGCCAAAGATACCTCTGTATCCCAGATACATAACAAATAATTAATATTTGTTCAATTGAATTAAATAGTTCTACAGTAACGGATAAAGTCTAACTTTTCACTTAGAATCTCTTGTACTGGGGCACAAATTTGTACCAAGTGATCCCCACACATGCAGTCAGTACATGCAGGTAGCCCAAACAATCCCTATTCAGCCTAGAAGCCTCTCTCCTTCCTGTTAATCCTGTAGCACAGTCCTTGGTTTATTCACAGAATCTACATATACTTCTATGATGTTGTCAGTCTCTCTTGTTAATGTCTTATAATTTGATTCAGTTAAAAGTTCTTGTCCATTTATCATGGTAATAATCAACTATTTTCATTACAGAATGTCAATATTATCGAGACCAGGGTACTTGTTTATGTGTGTAAATTCATCCCGGGGTGTGATGTCGTTAAGAGTACCTGTTATTTGACATTTTGTTTATCTAAAATACATTTCCAAGAGCAGTTTGGTACATTTGTCTTGTGTTTTACATGCTATAAAAACACCAAAGGTATCAAACTGTTGAGCTGTCAAGAGTTTTTGTGTATCAGATAGGCCAGGGGATCACAAACTTTTTCTGTAAAGGACCAGATGACATTTTAGGCTTTGCAGGCCATAGCGTCTCGGTCAAAACTGCTCAATGTTGCCGTTGTAGAGTAAAAACAGCATTGACAAGAATAAACCAAGAAACATGAATGTGTTCCCATCAAACTTTACTTGTGGACACTGAAATCTGAATTTCTTGTCATTTGTGTCACTAAATATTTTTTCTGTGTTTTTCCTAGCCACTTAAAAACGTAAAACCATTCTTGGCTCATAGCTGTACAGAAACAAGCCGAGGGCTGGCTTTGGCTGCGAGCTGTAGTCTGCTGACCCCCCAGCATAGGTCTACAGAAACAAAACTGATTAGTTAGACGTTATGCCTTTGTATTGTTTCAAAGAGCTGTAGTCACGACCTTAGCATCTTCATTCAGTGTTGAAGTATTTTTGGTCTTGTTTATGATTAAAAATGGAAAACAAAAGAAGAGGCACTCATTCCTATTTATCTGGCAGCCAGGATACACGTGAACTCTAAGCTAAAATATCATCACTCCCGCAGCACCCCTGCCTCTGGCAGTTTCTAGACTTTTCTCTATTAACTGTGCCCTTAATATATTCAGTGACAAATTCAGTTAACCCGTCTGTTCTGTTGGATTTTTAAGGTTCCCAAATTCACCTTCTCTTTAGCCAGGTTTTAAAGATATCTAGTGAACATGGTAAGAAGATGACATGATTTTCACTCTGAACTTTTGGTACACCAAAAGTGTATAAATTTAAGGTTGGGTGACTAAAGGAGATATTTGAAAGGTTTCCCTTTCAAAAGAAAGAGATTTATCTGAGAGGAATTCCTTAATTCAGGGCCTACTTGGGCAGTATTTATCAAAAAGTTAAAAGGAAGTTATATCCTTTAGGAGGCATCTTTGTGCCCTAGTCAACATGGTTGTTTTCTAAAGGATTTCTTCATATCTGTGACTAGCTTTGGGAGGTGCTCTGTAATACATTCCTAAAACTATGTTCCTTTGAGTCCCCTGGTCCAGGATCCTTCAGCTATGACACTCAGTGGAATAAATTGTTTATCCATTAGCAGTTGAGCAAGATATACTTCTCTTTGGGGGATATTTTCTTTGATGTTTTTTCACGTTATTTGCTCTGTTATTATGTAAATTGATCATGAATAAATCTTATTGCAAGTCTGATTCTGGTTGATACTAATCATTAAAGAAACAGGAGTCAGCGATACTGCACATATATAGACCCACTACCCAAAAGCGGGGTGAGGAGGAACCTCTGCTTCAGCAGATCAGCAAGAGAGACTGTCAGCCAGTCTTTGTAGAACAATTCTCTTGTTTTCCCCATATTTTCACTCTTTTCTGTGGCCCAGTAATTGTCTTACTCTCAGTCCTAAAACAGAGATAATTTATTGACATGCATTCAGTTCTGAGAATATTAATGTTTTAAATCTGCTTTGGAACGATTTGACTTATTTATACCAAGTTTTAAAAATAACTTTTTTCTAACCCACATAATCAGTCACTACAACACATGTAATTATCACATCTGTTAGAAGCATTTTTAATGTGCTGAATTTGTCTTTTTTTTTAAGAAGCACTCTACAAATTAGTAGTTATTAATACCTCTCTGATCATATTGAGAAACGAAGATATGTTGCAGGAAAAAGAGAGATTTTTTTCCTTTTCTCTCTTTTACTGCAGCAGATGGACAGGTATGGACATATGGGTGTGAAGGGAGCTTGCTTTTATAATTAACAGAAGGCTCACTGCTCAGTCTCTTATTTAACCATGGGCAAACCTTACCTCTTATCTTACTCTCACAGTCCTAGGGTCTATTGTATTACGCAGGTGGTTTCTTAAAACCAACATTACACACTTTGAAGTGGTCTGTTTCCTTGCACAAAGCATGTACCTTGTGGCCATGTCAGAGTAATATACAATTTTGTAGTGTTTCTCTACATTCCTCTTGGGAATTGATTGAAAGTGTTAACATGGAAAGCCATTTTCATTGTTATAGGATTTTTCAGGAAAAGAAGACACAGCTAATTAATATCTGATCCTTGTTTTCTGTTGTATGTAGTTCTGTGGAACCAAGATGCTGTTTTCTAGATATCAGATCGGAGTATCATGTTTTTTTTAAGTGCTTGTTATTGGCTTTAATCATTTTTGGAATTGGGACTTCTGAGAAATCCTGCCAAATATGTTTGTGTTCCATACTAAGTGATCAGAGTTTTTATGCTGATTATAGCTTCTTGCTTTCCATCTCTTCAACTCAACCCTTCTTAGTATAATGAAATAAAATTGGCTGACCAAAGGCTTCTGGTCTCCTAGACGTGTGTAGTATAACCTTTAATGTACGCTCAATCACTTTGATTTCTGTAGCTCTATTCAGGTTTGAGAGCCCTCATTTGATCTGTGGAGTCCTTGCTGGTGAGTGCAGTGTTAAGGCAAAATTTTCTATTATGTAATAGTTAAAATTTTGCATCAGGCACTGATATTTTACAGCAATTTGCTTTTGCATTCACCTATTCTGGGGATAATCTAATAACAGCTTTATTTAGGAAATGATAAAAACTATTTTTGAAGGGTAATTGTCATTGGCAAATTCCATTTGCTGGCATTCATGAAAGGCTGCATTCGAGTGATTTTCCTGCAATAGGCAGTTCTACCAACTGTAATTTAATAAAGGCCAGCGTCTTCCTAAAAAAGCTCCTTTATCCAGATGTAGTTTTTATATGACAGAGAATAGTAGTGGACCATGAAAATGACTCAAATTTTGTGGAGAAGCTAGCGAGCACCCCAAGGATGTGTTTCTAGCCAAGGACCACCAGTAGCACACTAGCTTTATTTAAAAAAAAAAAGTAGGAGAGGATATAGACAAGAAAGAAAATGTAGGATGAAGATAAACATATTGTATGATTAGGAATGACACCATAGAGGGGAAATCCTTGACAATCCAGTGGTTACGACCCTGCGCTTCACTGTCAGGGGTCCGGGTTCCATTCCTGTTCGCTGTGTGGTGTGGCCAAAAAAAAAAAACACAACACACTAGAGAGGAAAGATGGAATTTTAGAATCATCTTTTGCTAGCTGCTTGGTCACTCTGTTGTTAGTTTATCCCCATCTTGAGTGTTTGTGATCCTAATATCCTTTTCTAAACTGCCAGTTGGTCTGAGTTTTCCACCAAAAGTGTATCAAAACTATTATTTATGAAGCTTTTGGGAGTGGAGGGGCCAGGGGGCGTTTTTCTTTTGGGTGATTTCTGTTCTCCTTTCTTCATTTGTTTCCTTTTTTGGCTGAAGAATGGGCTACTGCTGCTTGACCTGTCATCTTTATGTGCTGTTTACACATGGCTTTTACAAAAGAAGCCATTACCACATCTGATTTATCTCTTATTGCAAGTGCCCCTTTAAAAGCATTTGTTTTAACAAATTAAAAAAAAAAATCACCAAGTTAGCATTGTTATACAACCAAGGGAAATACTGATATTATTAATTTTTCAAAATAGGGTAAGATTATAAATATTAATAATATAGTAAATGTATAAAGACATATGTTCTGTTTTTTAGAGCTTTTTCCCAAGGCATTTAAAGCCATTCTTTGCTAAGACACAAACTTGCAGTATTTTGTTAGAAGTATGTGGAAAGAAAGCACTCGCAA
Organism: Bubalus bubalis; assembly: GCF_019923935.1. Taxonomy (NCBI): domain Eukaryota; kingdom Metazoa; phylum Chordata; class Mammalia; order Artiodactyla; family Bovidae; genus Bubalus; species Bubalus bubalis. The sequence goes on along the minus strand of NC_059158.1, from coordinate 176,534,418 downwards.
TTAACTGATTTTATCAGGATTGGAGTCTACATTTTTTAGTTTGCATGTTGTAGACCTTTTGGGGGTGTTATTTAAATACATTTTGATCATTTAAGTGACTGTAATATTTATTGTTTACTTTAGTTCAGAACCAGGAGCTGGACTCTTCTGCTGGGTATCTTCCTTCTGTGCTTTAGCAAGATAACCTCGATTCCTGCTGGTTCTGTGGTCATTTGCAGTGCAAAGCATTTCTTACTGGGTTTGCAAAGCAAGGGTAATGTGCTCTGCGGGTGTATGTGTGTCTGTGTACACCCTCCCCCTCAATCCCACTGCCACCTTCTGCTCATTCCCTTTGCCTTATCAAAACTTGTTTTTTAAAATTGTATAAGTAAGTCTAACGAATCCCCCAACCCCCTTTTTTTCTGACATACAGAAAAGCTGATAAACGTTTAATGTATTACCTTTCCCTGAGATATTTGCATTTCAACAGGCCACAAAGTCATTGAAAGATGATGGTGACCTTACAGATCTGATCGTATCATTAAGCATGATTCCCAAGGCCAGTTCTGACTCTCGGTTTACTTGATTGAATGGCAGAATAGAAGGAAGAAAATGGGAAAACCAATGATGGTTTAATAGATGTAGGAGATTTAGGGTTCCTTTGGGTGAAATGATTATAGAGACAGTATGCTGACTCTGAGCCTCTTTTTACAGAAAATTCAGTAATTTCTGGAAGCAGAATCTGTGGGTGGTAACACAAAAAGATATACTTTAGGCTTAGAAACAGCAATAAATCTATGAAGCTTTAAAATAGTACTTTTTGTAACTGATCAGAAATGTTCTTAAAACTATTAAAAACAGCCTATCCAGTGTTCTTCATGAGAATCTTGGCTCAGGAATACTTAAATATCTTCAGAGTGTATCAGTTTTAGCTATTATCTTCTGTCACAATTTCTTTCTTCTAAGTTCTACCTGGTGATATCCTCTAAAATATAACGAGAACCTGACTCAGACCGTGCTAAGCTGCAAGGAAGACCGGCCTCAGTTAAACCCATGGTGTCGTTATTCGGTCACTAAGGAGTGTCTGACTCTTTGCGACCCCGTGGACTGCAGCACTCCAGGCTTCCCTGTCCTTCACTATCTCCTGGAGTTTTCTCAAATTCATGTCCGTTGAGTCAGTGATGCTATCTAACCATCTCATCCTCTGTCGCCCTCTTCTCCTGCCTTCAGTCTTTCCCAGCATGATGGTCTTTTCCAATGAGTTGGCTCTTTGCATCAGGTGGCCAAAGTATTGGAGCTTCAGCTTCAGCATCAGTCCTTCCAGTGAATATTCAGGGTTGCTTTCCTTTACGATTAGTTAAATCCATAGGGTTGGCTAATTTGGATACTTAAGAAACACTCATATAGGGACTAGTTCTGGGTTGTGTTTCTTTGCAAAAAGGCGTATTTTGAGAAATACAACGACAAATAATATCTAGTATTTGCTTAGCACTTCATTTTGAACACAGTACACAGTTAACCCTCACAATACCCATATCAGGTATACAGTGGTGTTCTGGCTTTCTATGATAAAACTGAGTCTCAGAGCAGTTCAAGGACTGCTCAAGAACAGGCAGTTTTTAAGTGAGAGAACTAGAGCTGCAACGCAGGTCTTTGATGTTTCAGTTCAATGGTATTCTGTTATGCCACAGCTATATCCTAAGTCACTTAGTCCCCAGGTAAAAATGTGATGAAAGTTACAGAAAGTAAATTAAGAAGGCTGGAATTTGTGAGACTCTAGTGACTTATAAAACTACATATTAAAAATGGTGCTTTAAGATCCCCAACCACTAATGAGTTGATTTATTAACCCTGGACTGCCCTTAACTTGCCTTAAATCCCTCAGGTTGTTTCACAGAAAGTCTCAGAACCTGAAATAGGATCTTTCAGTCAGTAGGAACCAGCAGATGGGCATGAGAAATGAGGCCTTGGGACTTCCCTGGTGGTCCAACAGTTAAGACGTTGCACTTCCATTGCAGAGGGCGTGGGTTTGATCCATGGTTGGGGAATTAAGATCATGCATGCCATGGTGCAGCCAAAATACAGAAGAAAAAAAGAAAAGAAGCCTTGCCTACTGTTGAGACAGAGAGTCTCACGGCTTTTTTTGGCCTTGGGGGTAATCTGGTTCTTGGCTTTAAAATCATTCAGAAGAAAATAGTTTGTTTGGAAGAAAATAGGTGTTTCATTTACACATTTATTGGAAATATTATTAACAGATAGATTAATAGTTGAAATTCCCAGTAATTAAATCAGACTTCAAGTACCAGTTCTGAGGCAAATCAGATTTGGGTCCAAAAGCAAACAAACTAGAAACACATTGTCATCAAACCAAAAGACATTTTATAACTGTAATAATTATTTGTTCTTCATCAAAGAGTATTTCTGTTTTTTTGTGCTTAAGCCTCTAAGTATATTTATTTAAAAGTGAAACTCTTGTTGATTTGGAAGCGAGTGTTAGAGACTCTTTAAGATGGCACTGGTAAAGTGGGTTAAGACAGGATAGTTATGCATTTAGTGACAGAATTTGTATTTTGGTCTGGCCAGACTAAGGAAATTATTTCGCAGTCATCATTTATGTTTCCTGCTTCTCAATTTAATCAATTTGATAAAACAAAATGTCACCTTATCCTGTTAATTGCCCTTCTCTTAAAATTTGTCCTGTATAATTTCAGCAAGTGCAATATTTATTAATTTGTCTATAATGTCTGCACATGCATGTGTATATTTGATGATAAAATTTTCATTGGTATTCTAAAAATAGATCCTGGAAACCACTGAGTAGAATATGAAGGAGAAGCATTTTTCTGAAAACGTAAGCATACCTTGATTCCAAGGCTCTCTTTAGAAGTTAGCTTTGTAACTGATGTGACTCTATTTTCTTCCTTCTTTTAATATTGTTCTGACATTGTTCTGTTAGCTGTCTAATTCTGCTGATGGTGGACTCAATAACATTGTTGACTGGCTTATTTCAGTGCTTAATGTCATGTTATAATACCTGAAAATGCATGCACACACACACACGACACTGTAATTAAGCTTACTGACCAGCTCTGATAAAAGTTTGCCTTCTCCCCAAGCTTTCATCATTGCCCCAACCACCACATAGCTCCGAGTTTATTATGCAGACATACTTAACTGCTGTTTGTATATATCATTGTTAATATCTTCATCCAGCTAAATCTAAGTTCCCTGGAAATTGGATGACTTCCTTCTTTTATTTATCTCAAAATCTCCTAAAAGAGGATTCTCTTCTGAGGTGACAATTAAACAGCTATTTACTGAATTTGGCCAGTTCATTCTGATGTCTTGTACTTAATTTTAGTAAGAGAAGATTTCAACCTGAGGTATAGAGCACTCAGCCAAAACAAATAAAACCCACACACACAAAAGAAATATAAAGCATTCTGATGTGAAGTATGTGTTTATCCATAGTCAGTATCACTAATCTAGAGTTAGTGTTCAGATTGGGTCTTGGGATACTTTAATATTTTATATTCCTAGTGGCTTTTGTGACTTTGGCAAGTGAATGATCATTTTCCATGTGTCTTCAGATGTCTAATAAGACATTCTCAGAAAATCTGTGACAACTCACAGATACAGCCATATTTTTATTCATATGCCTGAGAATATCACTGCCATCTCTAAATCAGAAAACATTAAACAAAATGTAATTTAAGCTACACTTTAAATTTGAACTATTTTTTCCACTCAAATAGATTAAGTCCATCACCATTGACTTTGACTTTCAAAACCCACTCAAAACACTAAATTACTAGTGTTTTATATTATATTCTCCATATAAAAGAATTTGTATACTATTACCAGTTGCTGACATTTCTTATTATTCTTTCCATTAACTACTTTTTCATTTAGGAAACCATTAAGGTTTATTTTTAACTGTTTTCAAAGGCTTGGAGAATATTAAGGATTTATTAGCACTTCCTTCATAGATTTTTTACCAGACTCCTCAGGATTTACAGATCATTTCATTATGAAACCAGTGTAAAAGCTTGCATAAGAAAAATCATTTAATAGCATTTTTATTATAGAGGTAATGCATATTCATTTTTAAAAGGTTGTGAAATACAGAAAAACACAAAGAAAGAAATTAAATTACTTGCAGTCCTACCTCTATTGATATTTTAGTATACCTTGAGGTCTTTTTCATGTGTATAATTACACATATTAGAAATTATAATTCTTAAATGGATAAGAAATAAAACATAGTATACTATCAAGAGGAAGATTTAGTCTTTGAAGTTAGCATTTTTGCCTTCTTCCCTCATTCCAACAATCTAATCATGGTCCTGAAATCAAAATATATCAATATATCCCTGGAATCATGTGACAAGGTTGACAGTGAAAAAGCTGTTCTTCACTTGGTCCTCAACTGCCTACCCAGGATTTTAATATATACAAAGATAAAGTGAGACAATAGCAGGTTCTTTTTTTTTTTTTTAACAGAGAAAGGAACTATTTTCCCATTGCCAACTAAAGGTAAAATTGGACTTTACTAGGCAAGGAACAAGTGACAAAATGGAGAGAATTACTACATAGACCCTCCAGGAAAAACAAACAAACAAACAAACAGTATATGGCTCTTGCTTATGCAGCAAAATTTTAGAAAGATTTCAGGATTTATCTTCACTGTGATGCTTATAGGATAAGAGAGTCTTGTCAGCATAACTGTACTTATTTCAATAAAATAGATAAATCCCTTCCTTCAAAAATAACCTAAAAAGGAAGACTCTGGTTTGCATTTAATGAAATAACAGCGAAATACATATAAAACACCCATATCCCACTTTTAATAATATCTGTAATCCCTAAGTCAAGAGAGAGGTTATTTATAACTCATAAAGGCACATACATGCTCAGGGCTTGATGATCCTGTGACATAATCTGTTTGAGTAAGTCATTGTCAAGAGAAAGCCTTTAGGAGGAAAAAAAAATTTCCAAAAAAAAAAAAAAAATCAAGAGTTTTTTCTCCCCCAAAGAAAATACTGATTTATCATACTTAGCAGGAACTATTGACTTCTTAAGTAAAACAGAGTTTTCAGTCAAACAATGTTCCTGCTCACTTAAATACTGGTCTAACATTTTCCCTTCTCATATTCTTTAAACCAACTAGACAACCTTGTGACATATCCTTCAGAAGATCTGTTTAAAGTTTCCAGGCCAGTTTGGTATATGGGGCTATGCAGAATCTTATATAATCCAATGGTCCATGCTGATGGTCATAGCCAAAGGCACAGCACTGTCAGTTAAAATTCTTTACTCATGTTAGATGCCAAATTGTGGGTGTCTTATGTCATAAGGATTTTATATCTTCTTTTTGCCCCAATCACTTCTTCTGGCTTTCCAGCCATCTGCTTATGTTTCAAAGTATGGTGTCAGCCACTGACAGACTCCGCTGAGAGGACTTTGGGCAATTTTTGTACTTCCCAAAAGAAAAGTCAGGTTTATTGTATATTCTTTTGAATGTAATAGGATGTGTCCTTTGGGGCTACTAGAAATACTTTCTGTTGCCATGGGAAGAAATGGCCTTTAGAATCAGACACTGACCTTAGGGTTAGGTTAAACTCTAGTTCCATTAGTTCCTAGCTCTCGCCTGCTTACCCTCTCCATTTTTTCATCTATAAAATAGAAATAGTGACTACCTCGTAATGAGGTTGTGAAAAATGAAAAGAGAAAACTTGTTAGAGTAACTGTCACGTGAACATGCCATAATGTTAGTTTTCCTCTTGTTTTACTGATGTAGAACATTGAATGCTGGTCTGGTCAAGTGGGCCACTTTTTATGTTCTTTCTAAACGAGCCTTTTCAGTTTTTGAATAGCTCGAGGCAAAACAGTTCTCAGGGCTCCTGAATTTATCTAGTATAATTTCAGCAAGTTTTTACTGAACATCTATATGTGCCAAAAACTGTGCAAGAGAGATATAGAGCTAGGAACTACAGAAGTCCTTATCCCCCAAGGAGCTCAGTCTAATGGAAAAGACAGATGACTAAACCAATGATGACAGGGTACAGTGGGAATGAAAGTCACGGTATCTAAACATACTTTAGGCATCCAGGAGAAAACTTCCAGAAGAACTAACATGAGTTGAGTAAGGACTTGCAGGCAGAAGGAACAATACAATATTGACAAAGGCACAGAGGCAAAAGGAAGCATGCTCTGTTCTAAGAATTGCAAATTGTCTTGAGTTAGTAGACAGAAGGGTGTGTGTGGAGGTATAGCAGAGTGAAGCTGGAGAGAGAGATAAGAGTCATATTTTAAAGTATTTTCTGTGTGTTAGAGAAGGACCTGAACTTTAACCAAAAGTCGGTGAAGAGTCACTGAAGGACTTTAAGCTGAAAAGTGGAATTTTCAATGTTTCATTTTTAGAAATAAACACTTTCACAGCAGAATAAAGGATGTGTTCAGGAAAGGATTGAGATGAGAAAGGAAGAAGGAAAAGAAAATTTGTTTAGGGCATTAGCAGTAAGTTGGGTGAGGCATTATAAGAGCCTGAATGAAGACGTTAAGTGTGGGAATAGAAAAGAGCAGATAAGGGACACACTAAAGTGGACTGGATGAGTTTAGTTTGGGGCATATTGTATCCCATATGCCTGGGAGAGTGTCCAGTAAGTAGTTGGCTGTGTTGTCCCAGAGATCTCGACAGCGGAGCCAACTGGAGCGGCTGATTCGACCATATGTGAGAGTGCTCTAAGTAGTAATCCAACCCAACTGTTATCAGTTCTCATGACTAATACGTATTTGGTGATCAGTAAATATTTGTTGAATTGATATTACTGTGGCCACAGCTTTTACCCTTGGTCTCCTCTATTCCTGCTTTGAAAAAAAATGATCAATCTATCTAATTTTACTCAGCAGTAGGCAACTTTGGGCCAGGTGGTGCTGGCCTCAGCAATGTTTGATTATCAGTTGGTCAGACTGGTATAAAATTGGCTCTTCCTTGATTATCTTAGGCATTTTCCTGGTTATTAATCAACCTTCTCAGTTGTGACAAAATTATTTGGAGAAGCCTCTCCATGTGACTGGGTTTGGATATGCTGTTCACAGCATTAGAGCTAGCATACAGCAATTTGAGAAAGCCTAGCTGTTTATTACCAGCGAGTCTATTTGGGCAGCTCCGTAACAGCCTGTCTGACTCGAAAGAAATGGTGAGATAAGTGCCTTAGAAAGTAGTACAGAGTGTTAGTAACATAACAACAAACTCATTCTGGTGTCCCCCAGGCCCTAGCCTATTATTGGTGCTCAGATAATGTTGATTGAATTAAGTGAATCTACATGGTAATTGAGAATCTCCATGGTAATTGAGAATTTACAGAGTGCTTTCATATACTATTGTATTTGATCTTTCAGAACCCTGTGAGTCAAACCAAGTATTATTCTCACTTTAAATATGAGGAAATTCATATATGCTTAGCATGAATAGTTTATATATCTCTGATACACCTTCAGACAAAGACAGTTTCTCTTGTCATCTTTCAATTCCGTTTTTCATGTCCTATGTAATATTCATGATCAGTCAATGAAAGACCTACCTAATGTGAGTTCAACTTGTACCACTTTGAAATGCTCTTAAGTTAGACTGTTCTTAGAGGTAAAGTTGGCCTGGAGTTCTGAAGTGCAGTGCCTCTTTTCTTCTCTTACTAGACCACTGGTTTATATTCATCACAGTGTAGACTGGTTTACAACTTAAGGAGCAGCAATGATTTTTTTTTTTAAAAAATATAATACATGTAGAGTGATTTCAGCACTAAAACGTGTAGGCTGGTCCAAGCATGAGTTATCTATTCCAGGAACACCTTTTTAAAAGAGTGCTTTTCTGTTAATTTCCTATATGGCATGTAATAGGTAAACTGATTTTACCAAAATTTCAGGCCTATGTGGCTTATTTATGGCTCTCTGGTGAGCACATGCCAGTTTTCCTAACATTTGGCTTCTGTTAGATTGTTCATTTCTCAAATGCTTCATGTTCTTTTCCTACTACGTGAGTTCCTACTCTTCTTCCAACCACAGCACTTTTCTTTAAACATTAGGAATAGGTCCACATACTGTGATGTTACCTTCTCTTCCACGTTCTCTTGAAAGTTCTTATTTTAGATCTGTTTATCCTTTGATGTGAGACATGTAGCCCAAGAGGGAACTCTGTGTTTCCAGGATTTATTTCTCTCAGGAGTTGGAGACATTGTCATTCATCCATGGAGAAATACTTCTCAACTGCTGATAAATCATGTTTATTCTGTTTAAAAGCATTGTTTCACTATTTCTGATATTATAGTTAATTCTTTGACCATGATTGGATTGTCTGTGCTGGATGTACTCACCTTCCATATCTCTGCCAACCAAAGTCTAGATTTCAGCTTCTCCATCATGGGCCAGCATGATGGTACATATGGCTTGGAGATGTATGGAACATTTTTCAATCTGAGCAGACTCATCCAGCTATGTTTTATCGACTCATAAATTGCACTGTGTCCTGTGCATAGTAATGAGTTAGGTATTTAGGAATAGTTTCCCCTCTGAGTATGAAGAGTATGTTTTACAGAGAAGACCATAGTAACACAAACTGTTTGTTCCTCTGTGAGGCACATCAGAATCATTTCTCAGATTAACCATGCTGTAGAACTATGACTCAAATGGGGTTGGAATTGTTTAAGCTGCTGACATGTTTAGTGAACAGCAAGTAATTCTTCCTTTTGACCACCTTCAGGAGCTAAGATTCCTGGTTTATATTAGTATTAATATTTTCGAGGCCTCTTAGAAATCATTGTTGATTCTCAGAGTTCACTGTGTTCCCCACCTACTCCTAATCTTCTCGCTCTTGTGTGTGTTCATTCATTTGTAGAACATAAATGGCATTCGCACCGAGGAGGTGGCTGCCGTGACCACGGGGCCATCTACCAACCCTGACTCTGAATGGGAGGGCCCCAAGCGTTCAGTAATTCCTAGTAAGAGCCAAATGACCGCTTCACCGGAGTCTCCAAAAATCTTTGACTTTGGCTCCCTCCCCGTAAGCAGCAAGGAGACAGAAGAGAAGGAGCTGGGGGCAGCTGGCTCTCTTGATATTAAGGAAGAGCTGAGAGGTCCCGGTGGGGAGTGTGTAGGAGTGGAGGAACAGGCCAGTGCCTTACGGGCCTCAGTATCACCAGCTTCCTCCCAGCTGCAACTTGGTGAGAAAAAGGCAGAGAGTAGTGAGCAACGTGTTACACCAGGAAAGCCACTTGGAAAGCAAAACGGATCATTTCTTGACTCTCGTGTGGGTAACCAATTCCCCACCCTCATTCGAAGTTTCCAGGTAGTAACTGATTCAGTGATGCAGATCTAACGACTCACTTTGGGAGAGGGCCAGAATCTCTTCTGTGGAGGAGGTGGTGGTGGCAGTGGTGAGGATCGTTGCCTCTTGGCTCTTTTCAAAAATCACAGAGTAAAATTGCAGTCCTTGATTACTACAAGTAAATGTATTCAGAGTCATTAATACTACCCCCAAAACTCTTTCCCTTGTTTGAGAACGGGCTTCGTCAAGAGGCGAATTTCTGAGACTTCTGTGATGAGGGGCCTTCAGTGTTCTGAGACCCTGCCCCCAAAACTCAAATACTCTTAATTAATTAAAAGGGGTAACTGACTTTTTAAATGAGGAGTCAGGCCCCAAATAATGGCTTATGTATTGCAGCCACATAGTGCAGCCCACCACTCCCACTGACCGCACTCACGGGAGCTTCCATGATCGTAGGCACTAATCTCCTCTGCTAAGGTGGATGGCCACTTAACTTTACCACAATCATATGCTAGTTTCAGGGTGATTTATAGTCTTGGGGAAGGTGAGCTGATGGACAGGAAACCTTTGATATTTCGCTGAAGTTCATTCTCTGGAAATTCTGAGATTAATCACCAGGTGGTGGTAAAACTGATTATCTTCTCTCCACTTTTTCCAATATTGTTTTCTTTTCAATAACTCCAAAGTGAATGTCTGACATTGATTTGAAAGAAGTTAATGAATTCCAGGGTAATGTGTTCCAATGCCAGTGCTATGTCATGTACCATTTGTACTAAGGGGAGGAAATGTGGCTGATTTCCTTGATTTTAATGGTACAGTCACAAGGACAAACAGAAGTGACTGCTCTTTGGCAAATAGTTTTATATTCAAATTCTGAAGGTCCATCTGAAGTGTTTTGTTTCACCACGCGTAACTGTCTGATGCCATTGCTTTCCATTAAGCCTGCGAAAGTGAACAGTAGTGCTGTTCTTTAATGTCCTTGGTGATTCGACACCTTGTCAGGGCTACACTGGAATAGTGTCCAAGGCTTGGGCAGAGGTTGAGCTAGCCCTTTGCTTGATCAGAGCAATCACTTTGATCAGATCAATGTCAGAAGATTAGGTAGACACAGCCTCCAGAGGACTCCGGTAACTCTCTCTCTTTACTGCCTCACAGCCTCCCCTGGTGAAGACTCAGACCGTCACGATCTCAGACACTGCCAATGCTGTGAAAAGTGAAATTCCAACCAAAGACGTCCCTATCGTCCACACGGAGACCAAGACCATCACATACGAGGCTGCCCAGGTGGGACACGGTTCAATGTTTCAGAACCAGAGACTATCCAGTAAACATGATAAATCACCTCTCTACACAGGGTTTCTCATCACTTGCTGCAAATAATGCTAGGCTTTTCTGGGGCAGTCCTTTTCCGAAGAGATCACTCATCTCAAGATGTCCCCAGATACTTTATTAAAAGCAAAATTATCTCGGATCTGATGGCTTATATCTACCCAGTTCAGTTAGGGAAGACAATCCAGTGTGATGGTTGAGAACATGGGCTTTGGGTCAAACAAACCTGAGCTCAGGTCCCAGCTTCTCCATATATTAACTTGAACAAGCGGTTGAGCATCTGGGAGCCCTGATGCCCCGCTCCACCCCGCACACCCGCCTGCACCGTGTTAGCATCTACCTCATGATTCTGTCATGAAACTTGTGTAAGATGGTACTTGAACACCACACCTGAAAGTGTAAGTAAGAGAAAGATTAAGTGAAGTCGCTCAGTCGTGTCCGACTCTTTGGGACCCTATGGACCCCATGGAGGACCAGGCTCCTCCATCCATGGGATTTTCCAGGCAAGAATACTGGAGTGGGGTGCCATTTCCTTCTCCAGGAGATTTTCCTGACCCAGGGATTGAACCCGGGTCTCCCACATTGTAGGCAGATGCTTTACCGCCTGAGCCACCAGGGAAGTCTAAGTAAGGAAGTAAGAGCTGAAATATTTATAATCAATTTACTACAATTAAATTTAAAATCATATAAGAATTTAGTGCTTAAAATTTTGTTTACTTCCTACTTTTAGTAAAATTTCTCCTTCCTTGTTAATAATTTGAATGAACTCATCTTGCTTAGGTTGAGTCATTTCCTTTTTCATTCACAGAAACCAAAAGTGCAAAAAACTTTTCCATCTATAAACTGAACTGTTTATTCATTACTGCAGCAAGTATTTGAGCATTTATGTATTAGGCCAAAGCAATGTACAGGGTGGACACAGGCCCTTCTCTCTGGCACTGACATTCCAGTCTGGAGAGACAGGCAATAAAACACAGATGTATACATTTCAGACAGTGCTAAGTGCTTTAAAGGAACTAAAATAGGATCAAGAGTCCGACAATATGCGATAACATGAAGAGTTGCTATTCTGGGCCTGGAATAGTCAAGGAAATCCTCTCTGAAAAGGTGACATTTTAGCTGAAGCCTGCATGATGGGAAGGAGGCGGCCGCGGGGAGCTCTGGCTGGCCGGTTTCACACAGATCCTTTGGGTTAATCGTCACATCACCATAAGCTGGGTGATGACATCCACCTTTGGGTAGCAGTGTCACTTGCCCATTAAAAGCACATTCTTTGCAATTAGACAAGTGGAATTTATATCCCAGCTCAACCATGTACTAGCTGGATAACTTTAAACAAATCACTCACCTCTAAGCCTCTGTTTCCTGCCTGTAAAAAGGGGGTAGTACTACCTACCACTGCACGTTTTGGAGAAGGATGAAGTGAAATGACGTCTGGACAGCGCTTGGTGTGTCCACAGACATTCAGTTAACGTTGTGTGCTTCCGGCTTCTCCCTCTTGTGGTCTCAACTGTGGAATTTGAGTTTGATAAATAATGACTTGCTCCATGGCTTCAGGTTTTCTGGCAGTGGTGATAAAGTAGCCTCATTTAGGCAGTGGTTTTGGAAGATGGTTCCTAAAGCTGTGTGCTGAATCTATTAAAGGAGGGGCTGCCTGGAGACAGGGATACGGCTTCTGGCAGGTTTAGGGGGATGCTTGTGAAGAACTGAAGTGTAGCCTGAGGAAATGAGAAGAAAGAGCTATGTCAGGAGAGACAGAGACGGATGAACAGGACTTGGCAGTGGCGGGGACTGCAGAGGAAGGCAGAGGACGTCCCTTTAAGATTGAGCACAGTGAGCCAGGAGCGTTTTGAAAGAAGCACTTGCATATGGGAGGGAACTCTCTAAGCCGTCACTACCATGGAAACAGCCGTCTGTCAATAGAGAGCAGGTTTGCAATTTATAGTACGTCCAATTAAGGTAATTATGTGCAACCATTAAAAAAAGCTTCTGATGGGAATAATCTATGTGATAAATTGGTAAATGAAGAAAATGCAGTACAATATGATATAAATAATATGCTGTTTATGTGAGGGAAAAGGGTTGTATGTATAGGTATGGATACAAAGGCTTATATGTGAATATACTGTCTCTTGAGTGGGTGCTCAAAAACACAAAAACAAAAACCCACCACTGGATGGCCTGGGATGAAGAGGCCTGGGACTTCAGTCTGTGGTCAGGAGTGGGAGGGACACTGACATTTCATTTCCATTTTGAATATTTTAAATTTTGTAACATGTGCATATCAAAAAAATTTTAATGGTTCAAAATAAATTACTTAAAAAACTGTTAGTGACATTCTGCCCACAGAAGCCCATGTATGGTTTGAGTGTATCCCATACAAAAATTCATTTTAAAATATGCTAGCATGTAAGAGAAATACAGAGGCCCCATGATGTACAAGATAAATTCTGTGGGCCCTGGAGTTAGAGAAACTTGGATCTTCTTTTAAAAAAAAAAAAAAAAATATATATATATATATAGTCATTTATTTATTTAGCTGCGCTGGGTCTTCATTTTGGCATGTGAGATCTTTAGCTGTGGCATGCAAACTTTTAGTTGTGGCATGTGGGATCTAGTTTCCTGACCAGGGATGGAACCCAGGCTCCCTGTGTTGGGAGTACAGAGTCTTAGCCACTGGACCACCAGGGAAGTCCTCAAGAAACCTGGATCTTAATTCCAACACCTGCTAGCTTTGTGACCTTTAGCAAGTCAATCTCCAAGCCTTAGCTTTCTCTTCTGAGAAATACCTTTATAAGGTTATTGAGATAAAGATAATATTTTCCTGGTGCATAGTGGCTATTCCAAAATGGTAGCTATTGTTATATTGTTATGTATCTTCCTTTATTTCACTTTAACCAGGCTTAAGACACTTTAACCAGCTACCAGCTACCTAGTAGCTCAGCTGGTAAAGAATCTGCCTGCAGTGTAAGAGACCCTGGTTTGATTCGTGGGTTGGGAAGATCTCCTGGAGGAGTGATAGGCTACCCACTCCAGTATTCTTGCCTGGAAAATTCCATCGCCAGAGGAACCTGGCAGGCTTTAGTTCACAGGGTGGCAAAGAGTTGGATGCAACTGAGTGAATTTCACTTCCATACATCTACCTTCATTTCACTTTAACCAGGCTTAAGACAAATTTATAGTTTGTCTTACTTCTTACTGACTAGACAGTGAAGTATGGTGGGGAAGTGTTGACTTTGAAATTGGATTTACTGGATTTGAACCTGTTCATCACTTACTAGTATCCAGTCAAGTTACTAAATCACTTTGTGCCTCAGTTTCCTCATTTGTAAAATGGGGCTAATAATAGTTCTGCCTCATAGGGTTGTTGCAAGGAATGACTAAGTTAATGTACATAAAATGTGCATTTCAGATTAAGTTGTCACTACCATAGAAACAACCCAAGTGCCCCTCAACAGGGAACGGGTTACATAGATTATATATAGGACATCCAATTATGGTAATTCTTTATAGTTATTTTTTTAAGCTTCTAGTGGGAATATCTACATGATAAATTGGTAAATGAAAAAGCACAGTGCAGGATGGTATAAGTAATATGTAGAAAAAAGTGACTGGCACATGATAAGCACCAGATAATTATTTGCTCTTGTTACTATTTACTATAATTATTTCTGCTCCTGTTTTTATTATCTTGCCAGACAAGTAAACCTGGGAACCTTATTTCAATTGGTCCATAATTCCTACACTTTGGGATATGGTGAGAGGAGGTGGGGAGCCAGAATAGGTTTTTTTACTTTTTGCATGTATACGTATGTATGTGTACTTGAGGTAATATTTACATACAGAGATATGCACAGTGATAAGAGTTCGGTTTGATTGGTTTTGATAAATGTGTCTATGTGTGTAACCAAGACATTTTGGGGACACAGAACATTTCCATGACCCCTGAAAACTTCTTCATAGCCTTTTCCAGTCTTTGCCTATTCTTGAACTTCATATAAATGGAAGTATACAGTCATACCCTTTTCTGTCTAAAGATTTTTTCAGAGTCACGCATGTTATATGAATCCATAGTCCACTGTTTTGTATCGTTGAGTAGTATTCTGTTGTACAAATATACCACAATTTGTTTATCCTCTCATTTCTTGGTGGACAGTTTAGTTGATTCCAGTTTGGGGGAAATATAAATAAAGCTGCTTTAAACATTCACGTGCAAGTCTTTCTGTGGACACATGTTCTCACTTATCTTGGGTAAACACCTAAGAGGGGAACTGCTGTGTCATAGGATGAGGGAATGGTTAACTTTATAAGCAGCTGTGAGAGCCACAGAACCCTTTTTAGGAAACACCGACAAGAAAAGAGGCCCCACGTGGGAAGAGCGTAAGTCAGAAATCATAACAGTGTCTCCTCCCTCTTCTACCTTCTCAAGGCAGAAAAGGAGGAATAAGGGGGTGGGTGGAGGTAATAGATTCTCAGGTTTAGCAGAGGAGGAGCTCTTCCAGGAGATTTAGACCTCCTGGCACACAAATTCTTTTTTTTTTAATTAAAAATGTTATTGACCTTTGGCTGATTCATGTTGATGTTTGGCAGAAACCAACACAATTCTGTAAAGCAAGTAGCCTTCAATTAAAAAATAAATTAATTGAAATAAATAAATTTAAAATAAAAATATTGAAATATAGTTGATTTACAGTGTTGTGTTTCAGGTATACAGCAAAGTGATTCAGTTATATATATGTGTGTGTGTGTGTGTGTGTGTATGTGTGTGTGTGTATATATATATATATACACACACACACACTCTTTAGATTCTTTTCCATTATTGGTTATTATAAAATATTGAATATAGTTCCCTGTTGGTTATAGATAACCAACAATAAGTCCTTGTTGGTTATCTATTCTATATATAATAGTTTGTATTTTAATCCCAGACTCCTAATGTATCCCTCCCTGCTACATACCCTTTCCTCTTTGGTAATCATAAGCTTGCTTTTGCTGTGTCTGTTATTTTTTTCTGTTATACAAATAAGTTCATTTGTATCATTTTTTTAAGATTCCACATATAAGCGATATCATATAATATTTGTCTTCTTCTGACTTCACTTAGTATGATAATCTCTAGGTTCATCCATGTTGCTGCAAATGGCAAAATTATTTCATTCTTTTTTATGGTTGAGTAATAGTCCATTATGTGTATATTGGGACACAAATTCTTAACAACTTACAATGTACTTTTATTTTTCAAATCTCTTTTGATCTTCACAGCTACAATAGAAGCAGAGCACAAGACTTCCTGTTGTAAAAGTGAGAAAAACTAAAACTCAGAAAAGTCAGAATGACTTGCCAAGATCCCATAGCCAGCCACTGTCTGAGCTGGGACCTGAACCCCAATCTTCAGACAAGATGTCTTTGCCCTCAGTGCTAGTTGAAACACTTACTAGCATAGAACCTTGACAATTTGTTTAACTTCTCTGGACCTCAGTTTTCTTAACTTTCTATATAGTTAAGTTATAGAAAGTTAACTTTCTATATAGTGTAATACTAGAACCTACTTCAGATATCATTGGGTGTGATTGAGGTAACAGTTGCATTATATGCTTGGCATATAGCATGAGTGCAATAAATATTAGTTGAGTCTGAATCTAAGGTAGATCAGTGGGTCTAGGCTGAAGAAGGTGTTAGTGAACTAGTCAATAATATGGTATGAGGGTGGCTGGCATGAGTGAAAGACTTAGGTGACACCATCAAGTTCCCTCTGTTTTATCCAGATTCCTACCCATCTGAGCCACCGTGGCTCAGAGGTTAAAGTGTCTGCCTGCAATGCGGGAGACCGGTGTTTGATCCCTGGGTCGGGAAGATCCCCTGGAGAAGGAAATGGCAACCCACTCCAGTATTCTTGCCTGGAGAATCCCATGGACGGAGGAGCTTGGTGGGCTACAGTCCACGGGGTTGCAAAGAGTCGGACCGACTGAGCAACTTCACTTCACTACCTGGAAGGGAACCCAGCCAGGGACTCTTCCCTAATGCTCTTCCTCTCCTCCTGCCCCTCCCCTCAATGCCTCAAATTTTTGGCTCAATGAAATGTGGTCCTTACTCAAAAGGGTTGGAGGCCTCTACTTATAATACAAATGACTTCTGTAAAGAGGCAGAGAAAGAGAGTAACCAACACATTGCTTGCTGCAGGATACTTCATGAAAACAATTGCAGTTCTCTAAATCCCCCGCTGAGTCAGCAGTTCCGGCCTCGCCTGTCTGAAAAGCGTGTAGCTGTAGGTAGCCTCCATCCTCCTCCCCTCGTTTCTTTTCATCTTGGTCGGGGCTTGTCAGCAGCTCTGAGTCTGCTACTGGCCCAAATGGTTGCTGGTAACTGTTCATCAGGCCGAGTCTGGCTCCTGCCAAACATTTCTCTTCCTTTTTTGCTAATGTCGTTTCTCAGCCTGATCATAATATATTTATCTTGGTCCTAGAAGAGTGAGCTCCAGAGAAACAAGAAGTAGCCCCAGCCCTTGTTCTCTATGTAGACTAGTTGTGTAGCCCAGCATTTTAAATACTTTTAAACCCCTCCTGTAATGAGGAGGACCCATTTCAATGATAGTTTTGGTCTCAATAATTGTCATTGAGATATTCTATGTATTTCCCCCTACTTAGCCTTGAAAGAACATACCTCACGTGCTCCAGTCTTTCATATTGATCTTCAAAGAAGATAGCCCGAGATTCCTTATACCCCATCAGGGACCTTTCCTGGTTCTTTCTGGAAAGTTCTGGCATATGACTCAGAATCTAGCCTTGCTTTAGCAACCAAGAGTTTATACCTTTCCTTCTTGCCTTGGGTGGTGTGTAAAGATCTCTAGATTTGTAGAGAGGATTGGTTTTGAGTCCTTGGGCAAACCATTCACTTTCTCTGAGCCTGAGTCTTACCTCTAGTGGTAAAACAAAAACAAAAACAAAAAAAACCCGCCTGCCAGTGCAGGAGATGTAAGAGATGCGGGTTAGATCCCTGGGTCGGGAAGATCCCCTAGAGGAGGGCATGGCAACCCACTCCAAATCTTGCCTAGAGAATCCCAGGGACAGAGGAGCCTGGCGGGCTACAGTCCATAGGGTTGCAAAGAGTTGGACACAACTGAAGCACGCGCACACACACACCTTACCTGGGAGTGCTATTAAGTTTCTGCCTTTTCTCCTCATATTGATGGGACTCACGTAAGCATCAAAAAAGCTGGAGTTTTGAAGTCATGTGTGAGCTGTCACATGCTCTATACTTACGCATAGTTACTGTCACGGGTTCTGAATCTGGTTACACAGCCTCCTCCAGTCTCTGATCCACTCCTATCCCTGACCCAATGCTGAGGAAACTGGAGTCGTCCAGCTTTTTTGGAAGGAGCTTTGTTCCCAGGAGATTATTTTTATTTATTAAGTAAGAGATCACTGGAAGGGAATTGGGGGTTTGCTTTAGGATGCACAGCTGCAGAGCAAAGCTGCATGTGCAGCATCTGCCCCCAAGGCTTCCTGAAGGCATGCTGATGCGTTGTGTCTCCTTCTGCAGACGGATGACAGCAACAGTGACTTGGACCCGGGAGTTTTGCTGACAGCTCAGACCATCACATCCGAGACCACCAGCAGCACCACCACAACTCAAATTACCAAGGTAACAGACAGCTAGAAATTCCTTATGAAATCGAGTGGCGTGCCAGGCTTGCTGCCTCTCTGCAAGAACCCCAGTCCATACAAGGATTTTCAGCTTTATCCTTACTGAGGCAAGTTATTCCCCATGTTCAGGTGGAAAGGCCCTGGTGCTTTCCCCAGTAATAAACCCAGGGAGACCCTGAGCATCCCTACCTCCTTAGTGGTCTCATAGAGTCACCTGTTTTTCTCTTTACACATTCCTCTTTCTCCCTGGTCAGTGCGTCCTCTGGCTGGGGAGGTCAGTTTAAAGGCAAGTTTTGTTGGGATTATTAAGCAACCGTATTTTCTAAGCCAAAAATCAGAACTTGGGGGTCTCACAAAGAAGGTCTCACAAAGAATTTTTATGCCACATCGAGGATCTAGGCCATGGGAACTATAGTTCAGATGCTGAAATATTGGAATCATTAGACTGTTGTTTATGGGGACAAGAGGGACAAAGTATCTAAAATTGGAACTACTCCCAGAAAATTAGAGAGAATCCATGTTTGCAGTGGCACTAGAGGAAAAAGCATTTTCTTGTAAGTAAGAAATCTAGATTCCTGACCGAACTCCTACATCAACACACAGATGACTGGAAGCCAGTTACTTCGTGTATCTAGACCTTGATTTCCTCATATGTCAAGTAGGGGGCATTATTTGAGGATCTTTTGACATTAGTCATAGGAAACTGTTTTAAAACAAAGAGCTTAGTTTCAAGCTGCATGACATTTTTGTTTATAGTCTTCTGATTTTTTTCCTCTTGAAAATAATCAAAATATACAGGAAAAGAGCAAAAAGAAACACCTGTTTTATTTACTCAGAGAATTATGTTTAGCTTATTAAGAATTTTTAGCAATACAGAGGAACAGAGGTGTGCTCATTTTAGCAGATCCAGTCCAAATTGTGAACAAGTGTGTGAGAAGGCTATTCTATGCAGTACCCCACAGCAGATTAAAATTTGGAGTATAGTTTTCAGACTGATTGCTTGATGTTATTTGTTTTGCTGTTTGGGTTTTTCTTTTCTTCCTTCCTTCCTCCCTTCCTTCTTTCCTCCCTTCCTTTCTTTCTTTCTTTCTTACATGATAACTTTTCTCTTTGGTTGCAGACTGTAAAAGGTGGGATTTCAGAGACTCGGATTGAAAAGAGAATTGTGATCACAGGAGATGCGGATATTGACCACGATCAGGTAGGGATGCCAAGGAGATTCTGAATGTGGGAAGGTTTCCCAGTGGATTGACTGATGGATACCAGAGTTGGCTTGCACAAGACAACGGCTTTATCTCCAAAGAGCCCCCCAGCTTCTCCAGCCCTCAGTTAAGGAGGACAAAGGGAATCAGGTCACAGGACCTGTAGGGGGTGGGGGGCACGCAGATTGAGGAAGCAGCCAAGTGGAATAAAAGGAACATGGGCTCTAGACTCAAAAAGACTTGAGCTCAGATCCTAGTTCTTACCAGATTTTAGCTCTAACACCCTCAGCCTCTGTTTCCTCATCTATAAGCTAGATCTTCCTTCAAGGACGTTGTGAGAATTAAGTGAGATACAGATGTACATCATGTGGCATGCGGTGGACTCCAAGCTAATGGAAAAACTGCCGCTGTTCGGGGAGATCCTGTAACCTGTGCTGGAGGCAGTAGAGGCGATCAGACCAGCCTGTGGTCTCTGTACTGGGAGGGGCTAGCCAGCGGGGACAGCGTGTGAGAGGCTGGGACTCAGGAGACTTGGAACCTGCTTTCTTCCCAGACCTGTCACGAACTTGCTGTGTGACCTTGGGCAAATCACTTTACCTCTGATTTGTTGTTGTTGTTGTTTTGTCTCCTAAAAGAGAGTAGGTTGATCTAGATCATTTCTGGGCCCTTGTGAGTGCTAAAATTCTATGCTTTTATGTTAATTAGGTGCTAATTGTGTGCTTGAAGCAATTAGCGAATAATAAGGTCAGGATTAATGTTCCCAATTCTCTGGGAGCTGAAGTTAGAACAGGAAAGCTGCAGAGAAGAGGGGGTGGAAGACACTGCATGCAAATGCTTCTGGAATCATTGACAGGCGCGCGGAGCCATAGTTTTGTGGCCTTTATGCTGATATGCTGAGTGCCTTAAAAAAAAAAAAACGAACTGAGCTGCAGTGCTGGCCGTTCCCTTGGTAGCAGGGTTGAGACTTACAGCTAAGAACACTGGACTGAGGGTCCCAGCAGCGAGGCTGCAGAAGCCCAGGTGGGAGCCCTGGCAGCCTGTTTGCCCCAGCTCAGGGGATGGTGCTGCATTACCAGCCTGCATCCACCCACGCGGCCTGATGTGTTCTGAGCCCCTGCCACGTGCTTAGTCTGTGCTAGACGGCCTGGGAAGGAGCTTTGGCTTTGCTGTGAGACAGACCCGGCTTGAATCCTGACTCTGTAACTTACTGGTTATATGTCCTTGAGCGAGTTATTTGACTTCTCTTCTGTAGTTTTGCCATCTGTAAAACAAAAATAATCATAGGTTTCTTTCAGGCTATCATGACACAGGGACATGCACAACTTGATGGCTCAGAGCGGTGCTTGATTGTCCTCCAGTCCCTGAGACATGGGGACACGCGGAGGGAACAAGACGCGGTGGGCTCTGGGTGGGGAAGGGGCTCTTGAAGAAGATGCAGGCTGTCACAGAGAGCAGGTGTAGACCGGAGGAACCAGAGAGAGGGCTTGGGCGGGGCCTTGGTTGAGCAAACAGGATGAGGGGGGATGAGCAGGGCTCTGTAGGGGTAGCAGTTCCAGGAATGGCTTTCATGGAGTCAGGAGACCAAAAGAGGGATTTCCCTTCTTACCATCCCTCCTAGGGGTAGTCTTAAGAGCCAGATTCAACAATCAGCCAGTCAAATCTAGCTCGAGCCCTTTCTGATGGAGGAGTGGGGTGGGGCACAGGCTGTCTCTGAGAATCCCATGCCGCCATCCCCCAAAGGCTGTATTGGGCTCTTCCACCTTGGGGTGCTCTGAGCTTGAGGCTCAGAGACTTGCAGCCCGAGGGGAGTAGCGGTGTCATTGTGCGTGCATGCGTGCTCAGTCACTTCTGTCATGTCTGACTCTGCGACCCTGTGGACTGTAGCCCAGGCTCCTCTGTTCATGGGATTCTCCAGGCAAGAATACTGGAGTGGATTGCCATGGCCTCCTCCAGGGGATCTTACTGACTTAGGGACTGAACCTGGTCTCTTGTGTCTTCTGCATCACAGGCGGATTCTTTACCGCTGAGCCTCCAGGGAAGCCCAGTGGTGTCATTACTCTCCTTTAACTTTTCATCTGCTCCTTTTTGCTTTCCTAAAATGATCAAAACTCCTCCAGATACTAAAACAGGGTCATCATGCCCTTCCACCTCCTGCTGAAACTGAAAACCAGTCTGGTAAAGGGGAAAGTCTGATGGATGTAAGTGAAAATCCCCTTTGTATTACTTACTAGGTCTGAAACATTAAGCATTTTAACAATTGAACCTTGGTTCTATAAAATGGAATTAAGGATACTACCTTGATTCATTGAGTTGTGAAGATCAAGAAATAATAATAAGTAATGGCATATCACACACCCACCCACTCTCCCTTCCTTTCTTTTCTCTACTTCAGCCAAAGACATCTCTTCCTTCTTGTAGCATGCTTCATTATCTTCTCCTGTCCTGAGCCTCCGGGTTACCCTGTGCTGAGCACAGATTTTGCTTTGTTCTTTAGATGCCCTGTCTTGAGTGAATTCTCCCAGAGCCACCCAGCCTATCACCTCTGAAGTCCCCCTGACTTCCTGAAGACAGCTTTTAGCCTTCCCCGTGTCCAGCCCTCCCTAAGCAGCCCGGGATGGGTTCAGCCGTCATCAGTGTGGCTCAGCCCGCCCTCGGCCCTGCTTCTACAGACAGCAATGTTGAACTTGCCAGAGAAGTGGTATCCCGTGACCCTTTCCTTCTTCACTAGCCAGCCTGCCTTCTGTCTGATGGGCATCGTTTCTGTCTTCCTCAGGTCCTGGTACAGGCCATCAAGGAGGCAAAGGAGCAGCACCCAGACATGTCAGTGACCAAGGTGGTCGTCCACCAGGAAACCGAAATCTCTGAGGAGTAAGCTCAGGTAGGGGCTGTTCTTGGGGGGCAGACCTATCCCTCCAGAGGGGTCCACATCAGCACGTGATCAACTGAAGGCGGAGGAAGGCTGAGGAGGAGGGTGTGGGTGGTTGTTAAGTCCCTGGTGCCCAACTAAAGCAGCCAGGTGTCCTCCTGCCCCAGCAGTCCCGTCAGTGATGGGTTGGAAGAGATTCCCCACACGTGGATGTAAACCCCACCCACCTCTTGAATCATCCCTCACCCTCTTGCTTCCCCACCTCCTTTTCTCCCTGCTGCTGTGTTCTCTGCTGTCACAGGGCTCTCTGAGTCGAGACCTGGGAGGTCAGAGGAAGAGAACAAAACCATGAAAACCAGGACTAGTTGTCCGGAAATGAGGCTTTTTGGGGGGGTAGGAGAGAGATGGCTGAAGCCCTGGGGCCAGACTAGAGAGTTGGAAGCAGGGTAGCTGACTTTTGGGGAGCCAGGATTCCAAGATAAATCCATGCCTAAAAGTAGTTTACAAATAATTTGAAGAAGCCATCAGTCACCAGGTAGGACGGGGCCCTGTAAAACCCACTCAGGCCCTGATTGTCACCTGTGGCCTCAAGAACTTGGCAGGGGGACAGGGAGGTCTCCTTTGCAAGATTTTAAAACTTTGCTTCTTTCTTCCCTCTAGGAACTCTCCCACTCTCTCCCCCCAACCCCTGACCCCCAGCCCATCTGCCATCCCAGAGAAAAACCAGCGGAATGATAAAGAAGCTAACCAGCAATAGTTAGACTTCAGACTTTTAAGATGATTGATTCTAAACCACCAGAAAATCAATTTCTTTTTCTATTTGGAGTTTATACCAAGAAAGTCTTCTAGACATCACTGATCCTTTTGAATACCTTTTTCTATATTGTGATACCAGAAATTGTGCAACTTTTCACTCTATGGACTGTTTTTAAAGAGCTTTTTTCTTTTTTTTTTTTTTTTAAATGGGGTGGTTTGGAACCCCTTCAGACCAGCCTCTCCCCACTTACACTGACAGGGTCCATAGCATTCTGGAAATCCTCCAATGACACTGTCAGCTGTGCTGGGGGGACAAAGCCAGCTTAACGGGGCCTCCCCGATCCTCCCCTGGTCTATACTCTGTAGGCGACTGCAGAAACTTCATAAACCAGCCCTTCCTCAGAGCCAATGATGTCCCTTTACCAGAATGTCAGGCAGGGCGGCTGCCCTAAGGCGCAGGCCCTAGGCAAGTGCCCCCTATCCCTTTGCGGAGGTGGAGACTCTGCTCAGAATGCAGCGCTGTTTCCCTTCCTCTCCCCCAACTCTTTCTCTTTGGAGCCTCTTTAGATCAAAGACATAAGACGTTGCTTCAGACATATCTGATACTGTGAATGTTTGACTGTATCCGTGGCCTTCACCTTCCTGCCCTCCCTCCCCTCTTACCTCATCAGAAGCAGTGGCTCAGCTAAGAGCTCCCCCCGCCACCTCCCATCTCAGGAGACCAAAACTCACGGGGAAATAGGCACTTTGGGCCAGAAGCACCGATGGCACATTTTTACTGGTGATGTGGACAAAGCAAGCTGACGAGATTTTTTTTTAAGGTTTTCTAGTTCTGGGAATGTGCACTTGACATGAGGGTGTGCTGGGGTTTGCCTCACTCAGCCAGATCTGCTCGGATGTATTTCCAGGAGACCACCCCTGGGCCTCTCTCTCTAATCCTCGGGTGACAGGGAGTGTAACCCAGCAGGCGACTGTGGTCCATGACCTTACTCCTCACCAGTGGCACCTGCTTGCAGATTATCCTTTCTGGAGCAGGGGGATGGCTTTCACGGGCCTCCCTCCCCACAAAACCCCCCTTGACAAAGGGGCACAAACACCAGCTCCGCTCATCCCCACTTGCCATCTGAGGTCTGTCCGGTTTCGTGGCTTGATTTTTGTGATGGGTTTAAGGTTTCTTTTTGTTTGTTTTTGAAAATGAGTAACTGATGTCCCCAATTCCACTATTCCTGGTAAAGATTTGGGGGTGGGGGGCATTTTTATTCAGTAGGCCTTCTCTAATCTTCCAGTAGACAGATCTGCCTACACGGTCTTAGAATCCTAAGTCTAAGACAGAAGGTCAGCTCCCTGAGGTGGACAGTGGGTCACACCCAGCCATTGCTGGGGGATCCGGGGCGGTGAGCAGAGGCGGCTACAAGCCTCTGCTCCCCGCAGTGGGACCCAGCAGCACATGCCTGGAGTCCACTGGCTGAACTTTGTCTCAACAGACACAGTTGGTTTGAACTTATCTCACGTGTGTGCGTTTTTCTCTGAGTCCTTCCTTGAGACTGTTACTAACCCACAGGTAGCTCTCTCTCTGGGCAGGGACAGGGAGGAGCTCAGGTAGGATGTGTCACTGGCCGTGGGGGAAGGAGAGCACCCTGTCTCAGGAACAGACTGACAGCCTGGGAGCGTAGGTCTGGAGCGACGGGGCTTTCTGGGCGGTGCCCAAGCCAAGGGCTTTGTGGCCCAGAGCGGTGGCGAGGTTGGGAATCCAGCTCACATCAAGCAGATGTGCCAGATAAGCTTGCTTGCCAGTGGCCGGCTCTGCTGCTTGGAAGAGCTGCAGGAGCCCAGAGCTGACACCTGTGGAATGGAGATGGGCAAAGGAAGAGGGCAGGGCACGTGCGTCAGGAATCTGATGCCCCTGTATCCCGTGATACCCGCTCAGAGTGGCTGCTTTCACAGCTCTGGACCACACATTGGGGGCCTGAACTTCCCCTTGGTCTGTTACCAGCTCACTTCACTTCTCCTTGCTTCCCTGACTATAAACTGGATCAGAAGATCTCCAATGCCCTGCCAGCACTGTGAAGCCATGATATGGACAAGCCAATGCGAGGGGTATCCTCCCAAGCCTCTTTCATCTTCCTCCCTCTCTGGTTACCGAACTTGGCGTTTGGCAGTTGTTTGAATTTTTTTTTTTTTCCTTATTGCAATTGTGTGCGTGCGTGCGTGAGAAGAAAAACAGACTGTCCAGGTGGAAATGGCGAAGAGGGGAGAAGAGTTCATTTCCAGGGTCAACAACTTAGCAGCCATTTTCCTAAAGTGACTCAGACACACCACAGTACCAACTCTCGCTGCAATTTGATTTTTATTCCACTTGAGAAAGAAAGATTTCCTCCAAGCCACGTGAGGTCTCTGTCACCCACCCACCCACAAAGCAGGACCTGAATTTATCAGCTGAGGCCCCACAGAGCCTGGCTGCAGGGACCTGTCAGGGAATCTTTGCCCGCCCCCAGTCCCCGCCATGTGTTCTTCAGGGCAGCTAAGGGTGGCGAGGCAACAGTCCACCTTTGGAAATGGAGCCAGAGCTACGGCCTGACCAACACCAAGGAATGCTCATGGGAAATACCTGCCCAGTATCTCAGTCCCTGGGCTGGCTGGTTTTACAAATCTCTCTCAAATGTTTTATTTTGGTGACAAAAATGAAGGAGCTTTGTAAATTAAAAAAAAAAAAATTATGAATCATATCAAGTAGTTGTTTTCATTTCTCGACAAAATAGGAGACTATGGCAGCCGAATCAAATTACAACAACCTTAGATTAAATAGGCAATATTTAGGTCTGCCATCTGGGCCTTTTGTAGTAAGAGAAGTGGTGGTAGTGTTTAGATACTACTGTTTAGTTTGGTCTTGCTTCCTCTTGTATTGCATTTTTCAATAAACTCAAAAAAAAAAAAAACAAACAACCTGACTGTGTGAAGATTGATCAACTTTTAAAGTTCTCTTCCCCTACTGGCAACTTAGGAAAAACATGGGTCAGGGAGACCCCAATCCAAGCCATTTTCTAAGGCTATCCACACTGACCAAAAGGGTGCTTTAACATATAAAAGAATTTCTGAGAACTGGCAAATGCTTTTTGCCACCCGGAGAAAGATTTCACGGCATGGGCCACACGACAAAGGAGAGAAGGGGGCTTCTCAGACCTGTTTGGGGAGGGGCCAGAGCCTAGTACAGAGACATCGGCAGTAGTAGAGCCCTTACCGGATGTACCCAGCATGGCTGAGGGCGAAAGAGGTTTAGGTGGTGGGAGTTAAAGGCTCAGTCCCAGATGGCAGTGGAAGGTCTCAACTCTACGGCATTGCCCATCTTCCCAGAGGCCCAAACCCCAGCACCAGTGCCACCTTGGAGGGCGCCTGTCCCAGCCTGTAACACCACAACCTACCTTCCAGGTCTGAGGACCCTCACCCATCACTTGGGGTGTGCCAAGACACCCACCAGATGCATCCCCTGGGCCTCCAGCCCCCTCAGATATCTGTCCAGGGCTAAGGCCACTTTTGGAGGCTGAAGGAATTCCTGAGGCTGAGTCCTGCTGGTCTCCAGAGTCCACATTAAAACACAACCTCTCTAGCTTTTTGAACCCTTGTGCAGTTGGCATTTCTTTGCCGACATGTAAGTCAGGAGGCCTTGGCAGCTGTTGGGGCTGGAGCATCCATCCCCCTCCCCCGCTGGGATGTGACTGAAACCTCTACTAGACATCAGGACTCCTAGGGCTGTACCACGGTCCACGCTGCAGCCTCACAGCAGGCTGTGCCCCTCCTCCTCAGACCCGGGCCCCCAAGTCCCCTCCTGCTCCCAACTTGGCATAACCCCCCAGACTGAGGCGGTCCAGCCGTGGCCAGCTTCGGTGAGCGCAGTCCCGAGCCGCTGGGGCCCCCAGCAGGAGGTCTCCGAGGCCCAGATCCAATGACTTGGAATGTTCGATGCAGGAGCCAGAGGGCTGCACGGTGATGATCACATGGCCGGCCTGGGGCCGCGGACCCCAAGGTGGATGCAGTCCTGAGCCCTTCAGCGGGTAGCTGTTAAGCAGGGCAGGTAACCCCAAGCGAGGATTAGCTGGCTCTGAACGCAGACTCCGCACTGACGGGACGGGTGAGGTACCCCTACGCGGGGACAGGTCCCAGCTTTCTGGTTCCACGCAGCCTACGGCTCGGGGAGTCCTGGGGCCGGGGCTGGGGAGGAGCGCGCAGTCCCACCCTGGGCCGTCCGGGGGCCGCAGCGCCTGAGCCCGCAGCACCCCCTGGCGAAGCCGTCGCGTCTCCAGGTCGCGGTTCTCGTAGAGCAGCGTGTTGGCGCAGATGAACACGAACAGGCCTACGCCCATGACCACCGGCCCAAGGAGTCTCAGCCGCTCGTGCGGGCCGTGAGCTCGGCCGGCGCCGCGACCCTCGCGCCGCAGCTCGCTCAGGGGAGGCGCGCTGGAGTTCGCAGCCCGGGGTCCCGGGACTCCGGCGCGGTGCGGCCAGTAGCCGGCCACCGCGATGCCCATGCCCACCAGGACCACAAGCGCCCCCAGCGCCGCGAACGCCCCCGACGGCGAGCGCAGCCGCAGCCGCGCCCGCACCCGCAGGGGCTCAGGAGGGGAGCGCGCGCGCCGCCGGCGGCCCAGGCGGCGGCCCAGGCGCGAGACGCGGCCCTCGGGGCTCCTCCGCACCTCCCCGCAGTCTCCAGGGCTCCCGGCCGTCATCTCGCCGCCGTCTGGGCGCTCTGCGGAGAGAAGTGGGGAGGCAAGGACTGAACCGACGGGCCTACGGTCGGAGCGCCAGGTCGAGGGCCCCAGTCTGGGAGGGAAGAGGGGGCCGCCTCGCCCAGCACGCTTGGAGATCCTTGGCGGCCACCCCCGGATTTTCCCGGGCTGCGAGGCGGGGAGCCGCCCCCGCTCGGGTTTTCCGCAGCGGAGCTCCGAGCCAGGGACGCGCGGCAGAAGCCGGAGTTGGCCGGACCCGCGGGCGGAGACGAGGGAGGGGGGCGCGGGCTGCTCCTTGGCGCATCCTCGGCTGCGGGGCTCCGGCCGCCGGCGCCCTCTTGGCCAGCTTGCGGGTCCCTGGCTCAGGGAGGTGTGGGGCCCCCGGCAGCGGCGTCTGCAGGGTAAGTCCCGCCCGCGATCGAGCTCACCCCCGCACGTGGCTGCACCATATAGTAAAGGAGGGAGGGGGCACTTGGCCGCCCGGGGCCGCCGGGGTCGCTCGCGGGCCCCCCTTCCCCCTTCTGCGCTACACGTACCGCAGCGGAGGAAGGTGGTGGTGGTGGTGGGGGTTGTCACGGACTCCAGCCTCTTCCTGCCCGCCCCCTCCTTCCAGACCTCCTCAGTCAGCACTGAAGCTGCAGCAAGACAGACTTGAGCTAGACTCTGAGAAGACCGCTCAGACCAAAACCAGCGGCAGACTTTGCGCAGGATTTCTTGAAACTCCGCGAAGAGCCCCCTTCCCCTCCTCCAGCCGCCCATCTACGGTCCGGGCAGGAGGCAGGGGGCCATGGGTGCCAGGCTCCGGGCCTTGCCGGTGAGCTCCTCTCCTGGCCCCCAGGTTGCAGCGTTTCCAATTCGGGCTCCTCCGGATGAATCATCCCCCTTTCCCGCCGCCTGGCCTCCTTTCCGGCCTCCTCAGCCCGAGGCCTTAGTGGCCCGCGTCCCAGCTAGAGCAGCACCGCCCTTGCACCCCAGGGTCTGGGCCGCCAGGCGTAAGCCCTTCCCAGCTGCTGGTGCGACCCGGCCTGCGGCCTGAGGGACTGAATCCAGGCCGGGCGGGAGTAGCCGGGATACGTGTGATGTAGCCCCCACGAAAGACAGGGTGTGGGAGGAAACGGTGCCCCGGCCCAGGAGCTCCGGGCCCCGCAGGAGAGGAGGGTTAGGACCTCGCTGTCCAGTAGTGCGTCCTGACTGCCCCAGTCTGGTTTCCCAACAGCTGCATCGCTGGAACCCGTAGCCGAGGCCCCAGGAAGGAGGTCTTGTTACCCTTCTCTCTCCCCATCCGCACCCCAAAGCTCAAAGCAGGACATCCCATCCCTGCCTCCGACAGAAGCGCTGAAGGCCCAGGCCCTAGCACGGAGCCCGGCGTCTTCCGCGTCCAAGGCTTGGGGTTCACAGAGGGAAACTGCGGCCCGGAGAAGTGGACGGGTCTGCTGGGGTCACGCAGCGCACGCCACGCAGGACGGGGGGGGGCGTCCACACAGGACCCAACCCCGGGCACTTCTCGGCACAGCCCTGGGAGCGTCCTGGGAGGAGGGGAGGCCCGTTCCCCGCCTGGTCTCTGAGTATGGAGCTCTTTCCCCAGCCCCAAACTGGAGAAATGACCACCCCAGCCCCAGCCCAGAGCTGGCGCCCCCGTCCCAACTCTCGAGCCACCCTCGGGTCCCGGCGGGTAGGGAAGGAAACGGAGGCCTGCAGAGAGAGGGATGGGGACAAGCTCAGAGACACTGAGATTTTGGAGGGCGTGAGTCGACGCTGGGGACCCCGGGAGAGGCAGCAACTTGGAGCCACAGTCCGAAGACCCCTGGTCGCAGGAAGTTGCCGGGGGCCGGATTCCTAACACTCCGGGGTTCCGCCTCCACGCGCGTCCACACTCCTGCCGCGGGAAAAAAGGGAACCCCGCTCCCGCTCCCCCCCAACCCCCAGGGCCTTTCTGGAGGTAGCGACCAAACAAAAGTTGGGGAAAGTGGAGAGGCGAGCCTCACCAGGCCCCTAGTTTCGCTCACCTGGCGCTCAGCGCCGGAGTGGGTCTGGGTCCGAGTCCGCACGCCTGGGCTCCAGCCCTGCCGCGGTCTCCGTGGACTCTTGGTGCCCGGCCCCGCCCCCTGGCCCAGTCCCGCCCCGGTCCGGCCCCGCCCCCGCCCCGCCCACCGGGAGCCCCGGGGCCAGTTCGGCCGGTGTCCAGCCAGTGTCCGGCCCGGCCCCACGGCTGGAAGGAGGCAGCGAGTCTCAAGGCCGAGGCTCGAAGGTAAGCGCTGTGTGCGCGCCCGGTGACTCGGAGGATCCGAGGGCCCCAAGTCCCCGGCTGACGTCTTTCAGAAGGCCTGGGAGGGTGCCCTCCCCACGTGGGAAGACTGAGACCCCTGCCTCGCCCCGCAGCCGGAGCGAACAGACCCAGGGCGAGCCGCACGTCCTCCCCCGCCTCGCACAGTCCGTCCCTTCCAGGCGCCCCGGAGAGGACCCTCGGGCAACTGAGAGCCCACAGGTGCCAAGCGCCGTCCGGGGAGCTTCCCGAGGAGGCGGCCAGAGTTCCCGCTCCGCCCGACCTTACTATCTGAACCTTCCTGCATCTGAACCTCAGTCTTCACCTGTAAAATGGGCGTGATGGTCTCTGCATCACAAGATGCCGAGGGGTGAAAATCCGGCGTTAAGGGCGGGGCACACTAGAGGGGCACAGCCCGGGGTACGCCCCCGAGCGCTCGGAAGAGGAATCACTTTGCTGTTTAGTTGCTAAGTAGTGTCTGACTCTTTGGAACCCCCCTGGACTCTAGCCCGCCAGGCTCCTCTATCCTTGGGATTCTCTAGGCAGGAATACTGAAGTGGGTGGCCATGCCCTGCTCCAATCACGTTGGCGGGGAGGTAAATAGAGAAGAACCGGATTCTCAGAGCCGAGGGAATCGGATGGAGCGTCGCCGGCCTCCCTAGCCTCCCCGAAGAAGATGCTGCCTAGCGGGAGTGGGGAGGCGGTGCTGGTCTCAAATGAGGAGGCGGGTTCGGAAATCCGCGGCGCCCCCCGCGGACCGGCCCAAAGGGGGCTGCCAGGCCTTCGTGTCCCGCCCGCCCCCAGAGGCAAGAATGTGGCGCGGAGCCAGGGGGTCGGCCGGCGGCCCAGTTTCCATGATGCGGGGGGCGGACTCGGAGGAGGAGGGGGCGGGGAGGTGCGGGCAGATTGCCAGCCTCCGCGCCGGCCGCCCCCCCCACCCCCACCCCACTCCCGCAGCCCAGCTAGGGCCCCTCGGGAGGAATTTCCGGCCTGGGATTGATTATAACCCGCCCCTCCCCCGGTCGCCGAGACCCCCCGGCCCTCGGGGCGCTCGTGAAGGGGGATGGGCGGTAATGAGACCCGGCTGTGCGCCGGGGGGCCAGGAGGGGAAACTCGGCCCCCCCCCCCAAGCCCGCTGCCGGGTCCCGGAGCCACACTGCACAACTGGGCCTCGAACCCAGGCTCCGGTCCTCTGGCTCGGCCGAGAAGACCAGGGGTGGCGTAGGCGCCCCGGAAGCCGCCTCGCCCCGCCACCGGCGACCAAGCATCCTCGGGAGAGACCGAGGCCACCGCCGGGGGCGGGGCCTCCCCCGTAGGCCGACCGCGCGGAGGCCCGGGTCCCCGAGGAGGCCGCAAGTGGGCAAGGTCTATCCTCGGCCCCCGGAGCCACATCCCTGCGGGTCCGAGACCGCCTTCCTGCCGCCCGCGTGGGCCGCGACGCTGCTGCGGCCCGAGCTCGCGTCTGGGCCGTGGCCGGCGCTCCACTGGGGCCGCAGCCTCCTTCCTGCCTCCTCCCGCTTCTTGCTCCGCTGGAGGACCTTTCCTCTCGCCCTCGGTCCGCTCCTCACATACGGACCCCACCTCCGCCCTCTCAGCGTTTCCCCAAGCCCCACCCGACCCCGTTGCCCCTCTCGGCTCACTGGGTCACCAACTCCAGAGGCCAACCCGGGGTCTCCCGGGCCTCGTCCCGCTGCCCCCTCTGCCCCGCCGTTTACCACCTGTTCCTCCCGCCTTCTGCCCTCCTCAGGACTCTGCCCTCCCCAGTGTTGGGGCTTCTTCCATCCTGGGCCCCAGGAGGATCCCCGCTTCCAGCAGCCAGCCATCTGCCTGGACCCACGGGGAGCAGTCGGTTCCTGCTCTTTCCCTTCTTCTCACTTTGTGAGTGGACCCATCACCCAGCCTAAGGCCAGATACTTCAGGGTCATCTGGGCACCTTCCTCTCCCGGTTCTGTCTAATCCATCAAGCCCCTGTGGACCCTGGTCCAGGGATCTTGAATCAGTGCCCCAGTGCCCCTGTCCTGCTGCAGGCCAGGCCTTGCTCTTCCGCAGGTGGGCACCAAGCATCTTTCTACTCACGATCAGATGAACCCAGGTCTCAGAGGTGGGTGAATCAGAACTCCTCACTCACTCCCTGCTTCAAGCCCTCAGGGGGCTCCCCAGTTTTTTTCCAAGTGTAGTTTGTGTACCGTGTGCTAAGTTGCTTCGGTCGTGTCCGACTCTTTGCAACCGTATGGACTGTAGCCCTCCAGGCTCCTCTGTCCATGGGATTTTCCAGGCAAGAGTATTGGAGTTGAGTTTAGATCCCTCTTCCTTCCACAAACCAGCCCTGCCCCTCTCACTCGTGCCTCCTGGGTAGCTGAGCTTGTTTCTATCCCCAAATCCCCTGCGTTCTGGCACGTGCCTTGCCCCCTGTTGGGAGCTTGCACGCCCCTGGTTGTCCCCTTGCCTCCTACTCATCCTTCAGACCTTCGCAGGGCTTCCCCTGGGCCCCCAGCCCAGCCCAGCCTGTCCTCTACCCTTCTGTTACCTTCCCCCCCACCCCCACCACCTAACCACACACACACAAGACTCCCCGCAGCAGCACTGCACGTAGATGAATTGAAATCAGTGTTTGGGAACTGAGTCTATGTCCTGTCTGTGTCCCCTGTGGCCATGAGCTCTGAGGGGCAGGACTCAGCTTTTCTTGCTCACCCCTGTGCCCAGCTCAGTGCCTGCCCACCACTGGCCCTCAACTGGCCCATCTCCCCCGCCACTGGGCCCCCTCCTAATTTCTACCCCTGGGGCCCATTTCAGGCAACAGGAGGTAAGAAAACAAAACAAAACAAAACTCTCTGTTTCCCCATCTGCAAAAAAGAGGGGAGTAATACTCCCAGTGTTTCGAAGGTTAGAGTCCACATGCTCAGCCCCTGGCACAAAGCGGACATCCACTGAACAGCCGCTCCCCCTTTGCCTGTGGGCTTCAGACCCCAAAGACAGAGTTTGTGGGTCAGAGAAACTTTCTCTGGTCATTTGGGGTGGCTGGGGAGAAAAGGGCCCCTCTTCTTGGACACAACCCTTTTCAATTCTCTTGAGGGCTCAGGGAGGTCAATATTATGCCCACTTTACAGATGAGGCTCAGAGGAGCAAAGAGACCTGCCCACAGACACGCAGTCAGACTGACTGGTGCCCCCCGACCCTCCACAGAGGGAAGTCCATTGATGGTTTAGCCCTGTGGGTGTGCAGGTGTGTAGACAGTCAGTGTCTCAATATTGGGACACTGATCTCAAATTGTGCCTTGGCCTTGTATGGCCTGGACCCCTCCACTTCTGAACCAGGAGGGGCCTGGGTGAGCTGTCCCCTAGGGACCACAGAGGTCAGCGTGCTACCCTGAGCCTTCTTTGTGAAGGCAGAGAAACAGACACGGTGACCCTGAGGTCCCTGCCTAACTGAGGCTCCAGGTGCTTTCCAGAAGCCACCATGGGGAGGAAGCGACTAGTGACGCCTGCATGTCCCAGCCCCACCCTGGGGCCACACATCCGCAGGACCTGGGAATCCATCTTCTCTCATCATCATTTTTAGAACAGTGCATCTGCCTGGGGCTAGTCTGCCCTGGATTTCTTGCCCGAGCCCCAGAGGTTTCTAAAACCTTCACAGCCCTGTGCCAGTGGGCTCCCCTTCCCCTCAACCTGCAACGGAACCACAGGCTCAACTAAGAATCCAGAACCCTGGTTCAGAGTGGAAGCCTGGCTCTGAGCCCCCGGTGTGATTATGCTGCTCAGTCATTTGCTGGGTGCCCTCAGCCAGGTCACAGCCCCTGCCTGTGTAACGTGACCTTCCCAGGGAGGAAAGGGCTGGGGTGCCCATTCAGAGAGAACTGATGGGTAAGTAGAGTCCAGAAGCCCAGTCCCGAGGCCCCCTGTTACAAGGATGGACACCAACAGCCCCAGAGGGGTGGGGCCTCGACCAGGGTGACCCGGCTGGTAAATAGCGAGCTGGGCTTCAAGCCCCAGAGTCACAGGTCCCACTGGGGCTCAAGGCCTTAGAGGGCTCTGGGATATGGACCCCAAAGCCGTCTCCTCCCACCCAGGGAAGCTCTGAGCTTGGCAAGCTAGGCTTCTCACCAGGTGTCTCGGTGCCACAGGCAGAACCAGCTCCCCATCTCCGCTGCCCTCCGCAGTCCAGAGAAGAGCCGATGTGACACTGGAAGGGCAGGGAGCTAAGATCCCTGCCCCGGGGGGACAGGATGAAGCCAGCCCCCTACCTGAGCCCCTAGACAGAGAGACAACAGCAGGAATACCACCACCGCGCAGAGCTCCCTGCTGCCGGGCCCTTCATACCTGTTAACCTCCCTAAGTGTGCCAGGCAGCTGTGAGAGTGAGGCATCGTCGTCACCCCTTGTCACACGTACAGAGACAGGGACAGTGAGGTCCAGGCTTGCCTGCGGTCACACAGCCGGTGGGTGGCACAGCTGGGGACCAGATTTAACCACGATGTTACGCAGCTTGCCACTAGTCCCGTGACTGCGGCCCAATCAGCTCCCCTGCTTTCTGCCTCTCTTCCCTCCTCTGCAAAGTGGGGACAATGGCTGGAACAACCCCAAAGGGCTACGATGAGGATGGAGCCCCATGCTAGAGTTTTTCTGGCCTTTAGCTGGTTCTTACACCAATAAAATGTGAAGCTGAGGCTAGCGATTGTGTCTCCTTAGCCACCTCCTCTGGGCTGACTGTTGGGGGCCAGAGAGACATCAGCCCTGGGCCTCATCCAGATGCTTCGTGTGGGGGTGGTAAAAAGACCAGCCACCAAAAGTTGAGGAAGCAGCAGCTTGACCCCATGTCTGGGGCAGGCAGCAGGGAAGACTTCATGGAGGAGGAGTCCCCCCGCTGGATTTCAGGGTCAGAGTATTTTTCCAGCTGCAGAGCGGGGAGACATTCCAGGTGAGCAGGCAGGCAATCTGGAGGCATGGGTGGGAGTCACGTGCTAGAGGGTAGCAGAGGATGGCATGAAAGGGGGTCAGGGCCAGATTACAGAGCACTTCAAACAGGAGACTCAACATCTGGGGCTCAACCCCCTGGCACTGTGAGCCCTTGGAGGTCTGAAAACAGAGGAGAGGCTGGATCCCTGTGTACCTGGGGAAGGACTTTACAGACTGTCGGTGTGGAACCTGAATTGTTTCTCCGAGAACACGGGAGAGGAGTTGCGTGATACGGAGCCGGGGCTGACCCAGGAGCAGGCAGGGAAACTTACCACCTGCAGAAGGAGAGGAAGCCCCAGGAAGCCATGGGGAAAAGTGTCTGGAAGCAGCAGTCCCCACCTCCCAGGCCGTATGGTTCTGTCTTTGAAGCCAGCTGCTTTGGCCTCCGCCCACCCAGATCCCTCCCAGTTCCCTTGCTTCACCCCTGCCCTGGGACCCTCCCCGCCTCCTTTTTCAGAGACAGGAGTGAAGGAAGGTAGAGAAGGAAGTGATTTAGATTAGGGCCCAGACCTAGTCATCTGAGACTGAGGCTGAAACTATGGCTCAGCCACTTAACAGGCTGTGTGACCCAGGGGAGGCCATTCTGTATTCCCGAGCCTTCCTTTTCACTCTCTGTAAAATGGTGTTGTGATATAAACATAATCCCCCACTCCAAGAGAATGAAGTGGGACAGGCACAAGAGGGCTCAGCACCTGGTGCCCACCCGAAGCGGGCCCTGCCCTTAAGGAGGCCGATCTGCAGGGAAGATGGACATACAAAGGGAGCACCGCTTGTGGTCTCTGGGTTGTGTCCAGCGCTGGGGGCCCAGGGCATCTGCTGTGGAGGAGAGGGATGATGAAGGCTTTCTGGAAGAGGAGGTGTTTAAGCAGGGACTTGGAGATCAGGCAAAAGTCACTGCAAGGGCAGAGGTGTGGAGGCGGGAAGGAAAGGAATTGTGAGTCATTTGGAAAAAACTGGGGGAAGGGCGGGGGATGGGGTAGGAGGGGATCTGGTACCAGGTTTTGAAGATCCTGGAATGCTCTGTTAAAGAAGTTAATCCCAGGGGAGACAGAGGTATGCGTGCCCAGATAACCTCAGGGCAGTCCTTTCCCCTCTCTGAGACTCAGATCACTTCATCTGACTACCGCCAGTTACCAGGATTTCATACTTGTCAAGCGCTCACAGATCCTACCCAGAAGCGCCTGATACACCTTAGCTGCCGTTATTTTCACTGTTACTATTTCTACTGCTATTAACTTAGTTCCAATATTCTATCTCATCTTCTGTGTCCTTTTTCAATTTCTTGAATATTTGGATTGGCTCAGCTTGGATCAGGTGTCTCTCCCTGGTCCAATCAGCTAAGGACTGGAAGTGGGAAACTGGTCAGGAGGTCCAAGTGAGTAGGGGTAGAAATGTAGATTCTCTCTGAAGCCTGGAGGAGGGTTCTAGGTCCTGACTGCCGGGCTGGGGGAAAGAGATGGGACCTTGGGAGTTGAGTGATCTCCTAGCAAGATTTCCTGCTGGCCAGAAATGTGACCTTGGGCACCTATTTGGCACCCATGCCCTCAGCCATGACGTGTGCCCAGCAAAGGAGGGTCCCAGCTGCAGGTTCCCAGCGAAGATCTTTTCCCCCTTTGTTCCCTCTGGAGGGCTCACAGCAGACAGGTCACAGTAGGAACCTCAGAGCAAGAAGCCTCACCCAAGAAAATCACACCTACGTGTTCCCCCTCCTCCCTTGGAAGTTAGGAAGAGCAGCACTGTTCAGGGAGGCATGTCTCTGAGCAGAGCAGGGCTGCAGACAACTCAGGGCCAACATGTAACACCATCAGGAAGCCTGTGTTTGTTGTACACCACTGAGATTGGACTAATTTGTTACCGCAGCATAACCTAGTGAAAGCTGACTGATATACCTGGTGCAGTAAGCACTTGTTAAATAGTAGCTAGTCGTATGATTGTCTTATTTCAATGACCGAACAAGGAAACTGCTGATGTTGCTAGAGCAGAAGTTAAGAACAATGATTTTAAGCAAGTTAAACATGTATTTCTCTTTACAGCTGGAGCACTAGCTGTGCAGCATCAATAAGGAGACCCCACCACCAGCAGAGTTAGAGACCCAGGCTCCTTCCATCTTTTTGCTCTGTCATCCTTAGGGTGCAGCACCCTCCCTATCTTCATGGTTGAAGATGCTTAGTATTCCCTGTCCCTGAGTCTGCAG
The DNA here is from genome assembly GCF_019923935.1 of Bubalus bubalis. NCBI lineage: Eukaryota > Metazoa > Chordata > Mammalia > Artiodactyla > Bovidae > Bubalus > Bubalus bubalis. Next base: position 176,497,189 of record NC_059158.1, on the reverse strand, counting down.
ACCAACCAGGGAGAATGAAATGCTTCTTTCCCACTGGTCAGAACTAGGGCATGTGGCCACACTCAGCTCCAAGGGAGGCTGGGAAATGGATGCCGGGAGATGGCTAGGAGTCCTTGCCACAGAAACACCAGGGGTGTGGCACCTCCATTTGGTGACAAGTCACACTGCAGATGAGCCAGGCAGTGCCATGGCACTGGTGATGGGGGTAGGGCTGGCCCCTCTGGAGTCTGGGATTCTCAAGGTGAGAATCCTGTGGGCAAGGCCCCTTGGTCAGGGGAGCCCTGGTGTTGGCGGCATGCCCAGCCAGGCATCCTCCCATCCTTTGTGCCAAAAAAGCCAGGGACCAGTGGGGACGCTCTATCTGTCCATCTACCTATCAGTCACCCTGATCCCGCAGAGAGTGGCTCCCAAGCTCTCAGATCGTACAGTCCAGTTTCTCCGACCCCACACTGCAACCCTGAACTGGTGCCAGTTCTGTCTACAACCTGGGTCAAGTGCCAGGACCCAAAGGTCTTGAATGAACTGCTTTGTGTACCGCGAAGACAAGGCAACAGGCCAAGAGAGGGTGAGTGACACGTCCAAGGTCACACAGCCCAGTGAACGGTCGTTCAGTTCAGTCGTTCAATTGCGTTTGACCCTTTGAAACCCCATGGACTGCAGCATGCCAGGCTTCCCTATCCATCAGCAACTCCCGGAGTTTACTCAAACTCATGTCCATCGAGTCAGTGATGCCATCCAACCATCTCATCCTCTGTCGTCTCTTTCTCCTCCTGCCCTCAATCTTTCCCAGCATCAGAGTCTTTTCCAATGAGTCAGTTCTTCACATCAGGTGGCCAAAGTATTGGAGTTTCAGCTTCAGCATCAGTCCTTCCAATGAATATTCAGGACTGATTTCCTTTAGGATGGACTGGTTGGATCCCCTTGCAGTCCAAGGGACTATCAAGAACCTTTTCCAACACCACACTTCAAAAGCATCAATTTTTTGGTGCTCAATTTTCTTTATAGTCCAACTCTCACGTCCATACATGACTACTGGAAAAACCATAGCCTTGGCTAGACAGACCTTTGTGAGCAAAGTAATGTCTCTGCTTTTTAATATGCTACCTAGGTTGGTCATAACTTTTCTTCCAAGGAGCAAGTGTCTTTTAATCTCATGGCTGCAGTCACCATCTACAGTGATTTTGGAGCCCCCCCACCCCAAAATAAAGTCAGCCACTGTTTCCCCATCTATTTATCATGAAGTGATGGGACCAGATGCCACAATCTTAGTTTTCTAGGGAGGGAACACAGCTCCACCCATCAGCAGAAAATTGGATTAAAGATTTACTGAGCATGGCCCCGCCCATCAGGACAAGACCCAGTTTCCCCCTCAGTCAGTCTCTCCCATCAGGAAGCTTCCACAAGCCTCTATCCTTCTCCATCAGAGGGCAGACAGAATGAAAACCACAATCACAGAAAACTAACCAAATGGATCACATGGACACAGCCTTGTCTAGCTCAGTGAAACTATGAGCCATGCTGTGTAGGGCCACCCAAGATGGACGGGTCATGGTGGAGAGTTCTGACAAAATGTGGTCCCCTGGAGAAGGGAATGGCAAACCACTTCAGTATTCTTGCCTTGAGAACCCCATGAACAGTATGAAAAGGCAAAAAGATAGGAAACTGAAAGATGAAGAGTCAAGTCATCCCAGTTCACCCTCTCCCATCACAATGAGGCAGGACTCCAGTTTCAGGCAGCAGTCCTCTGCCTCTGGGCCATGCAGAAGGCTTGGTACCCAGGCCAGAGGCAGGGGCGGGGGCGAAAAACGCGTCACAGACACAGCCGTGGAGCCAGGGAGCCTGTGGACCGGCTGCCCGGGGAAGCCTGGACGCGGCGGGCCCGTGCGGGCGCCACCTGGCGGAGAATCCCTGGCACTGCACCCAGCCCGCCGAGGCCCGGCAGGGGTCGCCGAGCCCCGGCTCTCGGAATAGAAAAGCCGCGGCCCAATCCCTTCTCTCCACCGACTCCCCACGCGGTGATCCTGGGCGCGCAGGTGTTGGTCTTTGGCTGTCGTTGCGAACCCGGGGTCGCCGGCCTTGGGCTCTCACGGATGAATTCGCTGCAAACCGCAGGTTGCAGGCGACAGAAAGGGTTGTCCCCCGGGGACGTCGGGGGAGACGGGGCCGGGCCGCAGGGGACAAAGCCAGGGGTGGCCGTGGGGTGGATGGAGGCTGCAGTCAGACTCGCCCGGCGTGGAGCCCTGCGATGTCCTAACGCCCCAGGGAGTGCAGCACTGGCCCAGCCCAGTCCTGCGATCGGCTCGGAGACACGAAATGGTACCGACAGGGCTGGGTGGGCCCCCCAGGACTGTCTGCTCTCAGCCCAGACTCCAGCCCTGGGTTACTTGCCCCAGGCTCGCCTGCTCCCCTGCCCACCTCCACGCTCGTCCCTGGCCGTGTCCCTGGCTCGGCCGCGCAGCTCCGGCCTGCAGACCCTGGCTTTTTTTTAATCAGACAGGCCGCACGTCCTTTGACAGTTACGGTGACTGTTTTCCCATCGCAGAGGGGACATCCGAGGCCCCTTGCCCCGCCAGCCTTCACTTCCGATGCGGGAGGTGCGGAAAGCAGCTCGCCCCGGGGGCACCCGCACCCGTGTAGCTTTGTTGCCCATTTTACAGGTGATTCGACGGGGACGGACGTGGGGAGCTGCAGTGCCCTCCCCGATGCCCGCAACTCCCTGCCCCCAACCTCGAAGCTCCAAGCTGGGAGGTGGGGACGGGAGGAGGCAGCCCCCATGGAGGAGCTGATGTGAGGCGAGCTCTCAAGGTGCAGGAAAGGCACCTGGGGCTGGAGGAAACCCCTCACTCACTGAGCACTCGACACCCGGCCTGCAGGAGGCCACTGACCTCATTCCCTGCAGTGTAGCAGGGACTGGATTATTTCTGGTTTCCAGGTTCTGCGGTGAAATGACCTCCGATCCTCTAAGTCACGCAGCATATGAAGCAGGATCAAAGCTCTGGGCCAAGTCTGTCTGACTTCAGAGTCTTTTCCACACTGAGTTGGGAGATAGGGGATATGAATTATTATTTGTGTTTCCCAGAGGAGGACACTTCTTATTATAAATGGCCCAGAGAGTTTAAGTGGCTTGTCCAGGGTCACAGAGCAAGAAAGTAATGAGAATCCCCACCTTCCTAGCATCTCTCATGTCCTCATGTGTAGAATTTGGACAGCACGCAGACCTTACAGAGCTGCTGACTTGACAGGTAACCAACCTGCCCCCACCCCCACTGTGCCTGGCACACAGGTGGCATTAGATCATTCACTTGGTCCCCTACTGTTATTTCCTGGGAGCCTTATGTCCCAGATCGTATTCCAGTAAGAAGAGATAGCCAAGAGGAGGAGGAGACAATGTCCTCAGATAGTCGCAAGTCCCGGCAGAGCTTCTTCACTGGCACACTGGTGCCTCCGGCCATCAAGCTAAGATGTCCCTGTCTGGAGCACTCGCCGTTCGTCTGTGACACTTTTGGCTCTGGCACAAGTTTCTGGTTTGGAAGAACCACTGCTGATGCTCCGAGAGACTGCTCAGATTTCTTGCCAAGAGGTGCTTGAGGGAAAACCCTAAAATGGCTAAAAAGTCATTGAAAGACCCCACAGTCAACACAAATGGCGGCTAAATGACAAAGACAGCGTACATCAGAGCCAGGGATGTGTGTGGTCATGAAGTGTCCATTTCAAGTAATTCAAGCCTTCCCAATAAAGGTGATTCACGGAATGATATTTGATTCTTAAGCCTTTGTAAGATTTTTCACAGACATAAACTCAGGACTGAGGGAGGAAATTGCACAGTGATTTGGGGTGGGGAGCTATGAAATGGCCTGGGAGGGGACTTAGGCCACAGGTTGTGGTGAGTCCCTTGTGGCCCCACTTGGATGGTTCTCACGCATCTTCTCATTATAAATTGCATCAGTATAAATACCTTTGTATATACTTGGAGCTCTTTTCTTTGAGTTGTCACCTCAGGATGAAAGCCTGGGATCAGGGGTCCCAGCGTTGCCCCTCCTGCTTCCCTCCCAGTGCCCAGTTGGAATCCCAGCCCGGGTTCATAATGGATACCAGGCAAACACACTACCAATGGTTGTTCTAATTTGCTTTTCTTAGGGCTATCTTCAGGTTCTTAACAGACTCTCTAAGAAACACCAGGGTCTCTTGCAAAGTGTGAAATAAGGATAAGGATCCTATCTAGGAAAAAAGGAATTTAGATTCCCATGGACCTGATTCAATCTCCTCTTGCCTTTCGGTAAAACTCTTTCATTGTGAATATAACGCACATCCAGGAATGCACATAAAACCTGAGGGTCCATAAAATTTTCTGAAGCAAATTCCCACCTAACTCCCACCAGGCACACCCCAGGAGGCCGTTTCCAACCACCTTCTCTTCCCTCCGCCCCAAAGTACTCACTGTTCTGACTTCTAATATTACAGTTTAGTTTTCTTTTCTTTTTCTAAACAACTACAGTGTAGTTGGGGCTGCTGAAGAAGTTTGTATGTGTGTTCTTAGTCACTTCCGTCGTGTCTGACTCTTTGCGACCCCATGGACTACAGCTCGCCAGGCTCCTCTGTTGATGGGGTTCTCCAGGCAAGAGTATTATATAAGTGGGGTTAAGGTCGTGTTCACCTATGTGTCTGGCTTTTCTAGTTTGTAAAATTCCTCTGCATTTGTAGTTTGTTCGTAGTCATTCCCGAGGGTCTCTGTTACAGAAACACGCCATGGCTTGTCCACTTTCCTACTGAAAAGACTTCGGGGCTGTTTCTGGTTTCCGGCCCTTACAATTAAAGCTGCTGAGGACAGTCCCGTACCTGCCTTCTGCTGGCAGGACCACACCAAAGGTGCCGGTGCTGGCTTTGTTTTTGTTTTTTCTTCTCTGTCTTTTTTTCTTGTGTGACTCTGCTTTTCTTTGATTTACCTAGAGTAAATCAAAACATTAGCTGAAACGAAACATTCTACATTTCAAGTCCTGGCCTTTTTGCTTCATCCAGCTAGCACTCCTGCACCAAGCATGGATTAATTTAAATTTGGCTTTTAGCATTAAAAATGAGGCTTTCTGAAACTCTTGAGTCTCCTTTAAGAAATTTTTGTTGAACAATATTTTAAATTATGTGTTCGTGTGGTTTTGGCTGTGCTGGGCTCTAGAGCGCATGGACTTCAGTGGTTCTGGCGAGTGGGCTCCTTTGTTGCAGCTCACAGGCTCTAGAGCTCATGGGCTCAGTAGTTTGGCGCACGGGCTTAGTTGCTTCAAGGAATGTGGAATCTTCCAGAACCAGGGATCAAACCTGCGTCCCCTGCATTAGCAAGCAGACTCTTAAGCACTTTACCTCCTGGGAAGTCCTGAACTATAGTTGATGTATAACTGAACGACTGATCTGATCTGATCTGATAACATTATATAAGTTAAAGGCATACAATATAGTGATTCACAATTTTATTTAAAAATGTTTTATTATTTATTTATGTTATTGGCCTCTCTGCTGTAGTTTGCGGGATCTTAGTTCCCTGGAGAGGGATTGAACCTACACCCTTGACAGTGAAAGGGTGGAGTCCTAACCACTGGACCACCAGGGAATGCTTGATTCACAATTTTTAAAGGTTATACTTCACTTATAATTATTATTCAATATTGGCTGTAGCTTATTTTATACATAAGTTTGTACCTCTGAATTTTCTACCTCATTTTGCCCCTCCCCACCCTGTGCCCACTGGTAACCACTAGTTTATTCTCTGTATCTGGGAATCTGCTTCTTTTTTGCTGTATTCACTAGTTGTGTTTTTTGGATTACACGTATAAGTGGAATCATACACTATTTGATATGTGATATCATACAGTATTTGTCTGATTTATTACACTTGGCATAACCCTCTCTAAGTCCATCCATGCTGCTGCAAATGGCAAAGATTCATTCTTTTTTATGGCTGAATAGTATTCCACTGCAGTATGCCATTCCTCTTCTTTATCCACTCATCTGTGAATGGACACTTAGGTTGTGAAGCTTCCTGAAGATAAGTCCCATGCCTGGTTCATCTCTGCTTCATCTTTGAATCCTCCTCAGGACATGATACCAGACTTTGAGAGTAGGTAGCAGAACTTTGTGGGTGTTTGACTGCCCTCCCCCCAGCCTCCTACTTCTACTTTGGGGGAACCATCCCCATTATAGAGCATCTTGGGGAGGCAGTGCCACGCCCCTCTCTCCAAATCTTGGGGAACTAGATCCCCCTCTACCAGAAGGTTGGAACTTGCTGCTGGTCGTCCTGAATTGCCTGGATGCTCTCCCGTCATCCAGTAGGGTCCCCCAGTTTCTGCTGGAGTCTTAATGCACTAAGAACATTATGATTGCTCTGTACTTTCATAACAGGTGGCCTGCAGAAACTTCCTTTAAAAAATCAACTTAAATGGGGACTTCCCTGGTGGTCCAGGGGTAAGTTCTGATACAGGGGGTGCTGGTTCTATCCTTGGTTTGGGAATTAAGATCCCAAATGCTGTACAGTGTGGCCAAAGAGTAAATGAATACATTGGCTTATTTTTTTTATTGTTGAGGTTGAAAAGCTTCTTGTATATTTTGTATACAAACAACTTTTACAACTCAACAACAACAAAAATAAATAACCCAATCAAAAAATGGCAGAAGACCTTAATAGATTTTTCTCCAAAAAAGACATTAGATTGCCAGTAGGCACATGAAAAGATGTTCAACATCACTAATTATTAGAGAAATGTGAATCAAAACTACAGTGAGGTATCACTTCACAATGGTCAGAATGGCTATCATTAAAAAGTCTACAGACAATAAATGCTGGAGAGGGTGTGGAGAAAAAGGAACCCTTCTACACATTGGTGGGAATGTAAGTTGGTGCAGCCACTGTGGAAAACAACACGAAAGTTCCTCAGGAAACGAAAAATAGAATCGCCATTTGTTGGTGTTCAGTCACTCAGTCGTCTCTGACTCTTTGCGACCCCATGGACTGTAGCACGCCAGGTCTCCCTGTCCCTCACCATCTCCTGGAGCCTGCTCAGACTCATGTCCATTGAGGTGGTGATGCCATCCAACCAACTCATCCTCTGTCACCCCCTTTCTCCTCCTGCCCTCAGTCTTTCCCAGCATCAGAGTCTTTTCCATGAATTGACTCTGCATCATGTGGCCAAAGAATTAGAGCTTCAGTCTTAGCATCAGTCCTTCCAATGAATATTCAGGGTTGGTTTCCTTTTGAATTGATGGCTTTGATCTCCTTACAGTCTGAGAGTCTTCTCCAACCCCACAGTGTGAGAGCACTGGCGCTCAGCCCTCTTTATGGTCCAGCTCTCACATTCCTACATGATTAGCGGAAAAACCGTAGGTTTGACTAGATAGACCTTTGTTGGCAAAGTAACGTCTCTACAATTTAATATGCTGTCTAGGTTTGTCATAGCTTTTCTTCCAAGGAGCAAGTGTCTTTTAATTTCATGGCGGCAGTCACTGTCCACAGTGATTTTGGAGTCCGAGGAAATAAAGTCTGTCACTGTTTCCATTTTTTTCCCATCTATTTGCCATGAAGTGATGGGACCAGATGCCATGACCTTAGTTATTTGAATGTTGAGTTTTAAGCCTATGACCCAACAATCCCACTTCTGGGAATATACCTGTACAAAACTAGAATTCAAAAAGATAAATGTACCCCTATGCTCATAGCAGCACTGTTCACAATACCCAAAACATGGAAACCTGAATGTCCATTGACAGATGAATGGATAAAGGCGTGGTACATATATACAATGGAATATTACTTAGCCATGTGGGTGTTTGTTAGTGACTCAGTCATGTCTGACTCTTTGTGACCCCATGGACTGCATGCATCTTGCCAGGCTCTTCTGTCTGTAGAATTCTCCGGGCAAGAATACTGGAGTGGGTTGCCATTCCCTTCTCCAGGAGATCTTCCCAACCCAGGGATCGAACCTGGGTCTCCTGCATTGCAGGCAGATTCTTTACCATCTGAGCCACCAGGAAAGCCCCCCAAAAGAGCAAAATAATGGCATTTGCAGCAACACGAATGCAACCAGACATTATCATACTAAGAGAAGTAAGTCAGACGGAGAAAGACAAATGCCATATGATATCACATGTATGTGGAATCGAAAACATGGCACAAATGAGCTTATCTAGGAAATAGAAACTGGCCAATAGACATTGAGAAGAGATTTGCAGACAAGGCGGCGGAGAGGGGGAGGAGCAGACTGGGAGTTTGGGGTTGGTAGTTGCAAACTCTTATGTATGCAGTGGATAAACACGGTCCTACTGTGTAGTACAGGAAACTAAATTCAATATCTCGTGAAAAGTCATAATGGAAAAGAATATAAAATAGAACATATATGTGTATAACTGAGTCACTTTGCCGACACTGACGGAGATTGGCACATCATAAATCAACTATACTTCAATTAAAAAAAAATCCTTATATATTTTGGATTCAAGTCCTGTGTCGGATATGTGTTTTGCAAATATTTTATCTCAGTCTGCCGCTTGTCTTTTCGCTCCCTTAGCAGTTCCCTTCACAGAGATATTTTTAATGATCAGTCCAGTGGATCAATTTTTCTTTCATGGATTGTTCTATCAGCGTCTTATGCTGGAAAGTCAATACCAACCCCAAAGTCACCTAGATTTTCTCCTCTCTTATCTTGTAGCAGTTTTGCGTCTTACATTTTGGTGTACAATCCATTTGGAGTTAATATTTTTGTGAGAACTGTAAGGGCTGTACCTAGGATCGTTTTTCTCCATGTAGAGGTCCTGTTGTTCCGGCACCTGTTTTAACATTTATTTATTTTTGGCCGCACTGGGTCTTCACTGCTGCGTGGGGGCCTTCTCTAGTTGCGGTGAGCAGGGGCTACTCTTCGTTGTGGTGTGGGGGCTTCTCTTTTTAGGGGCTCCTCTTGTTGTGGAGCCTGGCTCTAGGGCTTGGGCTCAGTAGTTGGAGGGCACAGGCCTAGCTGCCTTGGGGCTTGAGGAATCTCCCTGGACCAGGGATGGAACCCATGTCCCCTGCATTGGCAAGGGGGGTTATTAACCACTGCACCATCAGGGAAGTCCCTTCTAGCACCTGTTTTTGAACAAACTCGTTTCTGTGTTTCACCATTGCCTTTGCTCCTTTGCCAAAGACCAGTGGGTCTATTTCTGGGCTCTTCATTCTGTCCCATTGATCTATTTTGTCTAGTCTTTAGCCAGTACAAACCTGTCTTGATGACTGAAGCCCAGGGTAAGTCCTGAAGGTGGGTCGTATACGTCCCCTGACTTTGTTTAATTTCAGTTCGGTGCTGGATACTCTGGGTTTTCTGCTTGCCTGTGTAAACTGGAAAATCAGTTTGTTGATAGTGAAGCCGTGGGTTAAATCTATTTTACCCGCCTTCGCTAATCGAGGTTAAGACTGGCATGACCTCCAAGTGGCACCAGCCTACATGATCAAACATTTGCCTGAGTTATTGTCTAGGGACTTGGAGTCAGCTGCTTCTAGTTGGTTACGACTGGCTCGGACCCCTGGCCCTTCCACCAGGGCATGTGTGAGTGTCTCCTTTTTGCCATCAGAGGGCCAGAAACGCCACCCTCTGAACTCACTGAGGCCTGTAACCTAGTTACACCTACGTAGAATGAGTTACTGCAGCTTTCCCCAATTACCTTGCCCCACGCCCCCGGTGCCTCAGACCACCCTGCCTCTTTTAAAGCTCCTTGCCTTTTGGGGAGGTGGACATGAGATTTGTCCTCCCATCTTCTTGCTTGGCTGCCCTGTGGGTAAGCCTCTAGTTGCTGCAAACCTCGGCATGTCAGCATTTTGGCTTGTTGCATGTCCAGCAAAGGGAAACTTTTTTGGTAATTATAGCCCGAGAATAACTTGCTGGGATTGCGCTGAATCTATGGCTCAAGTTGGAAAGGACAGACTTTTTTGACAATAGTGAGTCTTCCTACCTATGAACATGGAATATCTCTCCATTGGTTTTTGTTGTCTGATTTCTTTCACCAGAGATCTTGGTACAAATTTTGTTAGATGTATATCTAAGTATTTAATTTTGCAAGGTGCTAATGTTATTGGTATTGTTTTTAATTTCAGATTCTAATTTTTATTGATGTACATAGGAAAGCAATTGACTTTTGTATGTGAATTTTGTATCCTGGAAACTTGCTATAATTGCTATTTAGTTTCAGGAGTTTTGATGTCATTCTTGAGATTCTCTACAAATCATGCTATTTCTAAATGGAGACCATTTAAAATTTTTTCCTCTCTTACCTGTGTACCTTCTATTCCCTTTGTCTTAGTGCTGGGACTTTAGAGTGATGTCGAATTGGAGTGCTGAGGGGGGACATCCTTGTCTTATTGCTGATTTTAGGGGAAAGCATTTAGTTTCTCACCACTCAGTACGATGTTAGCGGTAGGCCTTTTGTAGATTTCATTATCAAGTTGAGAAGTTCCTTTCTATTTCTAGTTTGCTGAGAGTTTTTTTTTTAATCAAGTGTTGGATATTGTTAAATGCTTTTTCTGCAACTGTTGATATGCCCATGTCGCTTTTCTTGTTCATGTGATGAATTCCATTAATTGATTTTTGAATGTTGAAATAGTCTTGTATAACCTGGAATAAATTTCACCTGATAATGGTGTATAATTTTTTTTTATATCATTGGATTCTATTTGCCAATATTTTGTTGAGGATGTTAATATCTGTTCGTGAATATTGGTCTATAGTTTTCCTTTCTTATAATGTCTGTCTGATTTTGGTGCTGGTCTCAAGTTAGAAAGTATTCCTTGTGCTTCTATTTTTGAGGATCGGTATAATTTCTTCTTAAATGTTTGGTAGAATTCACTAGTAAGCCATTTGGGCCTGGAACTTTCTGTTTTGAAAAGTTATTATGGACTCAATTTCCTTACTTTTTTTTTCCTATCACTACATTTTCTTTTTTTTTATTTTTAAAGCAAGTGTTTTAATTTTTTTGACTGCAGCAAGCAACTTGTGGGATCTGAGCTTCATGACCAGGGATGAGACCTGGGCTCTGGCAGTGAAAGTGCCAAGTCCTAACTGCTGTACTGCCAGGAAATTCCCAGCTTCAATTTCTTTAATAGATATAGGCATGTTTGATTATTTCTGTTAGTTTCAGTATATTGTGTTTTTCAAGAAATTGTTCCGTTTCATGCATATTATCAAATTTGTGGAGACAGAGTTATTTATAATATTCCTTTATTTTCCTTTGAATGCCCATGGGATCAGTGGTAATGGCACCTTTCATTTCTTTCTCTTTTTTTTAATTGAAGTATAGTTGACTTACAATATTGTGTTCGTTTCAGGTGTAGAGCATAGTGGTTCATTTAAAAAAATTATATTCCATAATAAGTTATTTTAAAATATTGGATATAATTCCCTGTGCTATAAAGTAACTGTGTGCTTTATCTGCTTTATGCAGTGTAGCTGTCTGTTAATCCCGTAATTCCCAGTCCATTGGCCTTTAAAGTAATTATTATAGGTATGTAGTTATTGACATTTTATTTCTTGTTTTTCAGTTGTTTTTGTAGTTCTTCTTTGTTAATTTTTCTTTGTTTTTCCTTTTGTGAATTGATTCTCTTTTGTAGTATGCTTGAGTTCCTTTCTTTTTGGTTTTTGTGAATCTGTTATTTGCTTTTGATTTGTGATTACCACAGGGTTCATGTACGTCAACCCGTAATCATGTCTACTTGCTTTCAACTGATAGTCATTCCAGTTCAAACGTATTCTAAAAGATTCACATTGTTAGATGTAGATTCCATCCCACATTTTGTGGTTTTGATGTCCTGTTTTTACATCCTCATACTTATCTTTTTACTCTTTATTGAAGCTATATTCAATTTTATAATTTTTTTTGTTTGTTTTTTTTAATCTAAATACTGTCTTATTAAGTGGTCATCAGTCTTTACTATATATTTGCCTTTCCTAGTGGGATTTTCTCTTTCCTACATATTCTTGCTTCTTTTTCATTTAGAAAAGACCCTTCAAATTTCTTTTCAGATAGGTTTAGTACTGTTTAATTATTTTACTTTTGCTTGTCTAAGAGATTCTTTCTCTCCTTCTATTCTAAATGATAATCTTTCTGGGTAGAATATCTCAGATTTCAGGTTTTTCCCTTTTAGAACTTTGAATATGTCATGTCACTCCCTTCTTGCCTTCAGAATTTCTGCAGAGAAATCAGATGATAGCCTTATAGGGTTCCCTTGTAAATAGCTCCTTTTCTCCTGCTGCCTTTAGAAATCTCTCTTTAACTTTTGTCATTTAAATTATGTGTCTTGGTGTGGATCTGTTTGTGTTCATCCTTTTGGGACTCTCTCTGCTTCTGTACCTGGTTATGTTTCCTTCTTTAGGTTTGGGAAGTTTTCAGCCGTAATTTCTTCATATTGTTTTTGATCCCCTTCTTTCTCTTTTCTTCTAGAACCCCTATTATGCATAGGTTGAGATGTTTTATATTATCCCATATATCTTGTATGTTGCTTTTTCTTTCCCATTTGTCTGTCTGCTGTTCTGATTGGGCAATTTCTATTTTATCTTCCAGGTCACTTATTTATCCTCGTTATTTAGTTTGCTATTCATTGCTTCTAGGTTGCTTTTTATCTTGGAAATTGAATTATTTATTTTGATTCATCTTTACAGTTTCTAGATCCCTGATACAGTGCTCTGCATTTATACTGACATTCTTTCTTAATTCAGTTAGCATTTTTATTACCACCTTTTTGAACTTGGGATCTAGTAGATTGGTGAGCTCTATCTCATTATTTGTCCTTTAGGGGACTTCTCTTGCTCTTTAAATTGAGACTAACTCTCCTTTCTTTGCTTTTACTTGACTTTCTCTGTCTCTATGAATTTAGGAGAAATAGTTGCCTATTGTCTTGAAAGGGTGTTTTTATGTGGGGACATCCCTGTGTGGACTGTGCGTGTCCAGTGTCTTTGGTCCACAAGAGCTGCTTTTGATAAGGAGGCCAGCCATGCCTTTCCTCTGGGTCTGCGGCTGCTATCACTTTGGTAGGGGGTGTGGTTGGTGTTGGAGATTCTAAAGCCTGTGCAGGGCATGAGGAGGGACTTCCTCTCGGCTCCCTTGGCAGTTGCTGCTCTGTCAGGGGTGGGGTCTGCTCCATCGTTGTTGGATTAGGAACCTTAAGGGTCATCTTAAAGGTCAGAATGACTTAAGGGTCATTCTCCTTGAGTGCCTGCCTGCCCTGCCCCAAAGGATGGGAGAGCTGAAGCACATGAGGCCCATGCACTCAGAGGTCAAATGCCTTGCCTTTGTAGGTGTCTGGGTCAGCTCAGAGTTTCCCAGGTGGCGCTGGTGGTAAAGAACCTGCCTGCCAATGCAGGAGACCTGAGAGATACAAGTTTGATCTCTGGGTTGGGAAGATCCCTGGGAGGAGGGCATGGCAACCCACTCCAGTATCCTTGCCTGGAGAATCCCGTGGACAGAGGAGGATGGCGGAGTACAGTCATGGGGTCTCAAAGAGTCGGACACAACTGAAGCGACTTAGCATGCTCAGCTCAGATGTAGCCCAAGGTCACTTACTTCTCTGTTGTGGCTGTACCCGATTTAATGCAAGGCTGTGGCATGGATGGCGAGTGGCTAGGGTGTGTGTTAGGCTGGCAGTCAGGGCATTGTGGCTGTAGGAATCAAGACGGCTCTGCTGTTGCCAGAGACCTGGGGTGCCTCTGTGGTCATCTTTTCCCAGGACCTGTCTGCCCCAGATCCAGCACCAAATTGTGGTGTGGGGTGGGTTGGGTGGGGCTGGAGTTTTTTCTAGGCTGGGAGACTGAACCTATCATGCTGTCTCCTGTGGTGCCGTCACAGGAGTAAGTGGTGACTGCAGCCTCTGCCACACCCCAGGCCCCCAAGCCACCTCTGGGTCTTTCCCAGGACCTGTCTGGCCCAGGTCCCGCACCAAGCTGTGGTGTGGGGTGGGTGGGGCTGCGGTGTTCACCCTGCTTGCAGTGTGGCAAGGTGATAGCTTGCCAGTGCAGAGCTCTCTCTGCTCTGATTGTTGGCAACCCAGCAGCCACGCACCCTTCACGAGTAGTCTAGGCTTCTCCAGCCCTCAGTCCCTGCAGTTCTCCCAGTAGCCAAAGGGGCTTGTTTCCTCTGTGTAGGACCCCAAACTGGGCTACCCAGTCTGTGGCTTGACCTGCTTGCTCCCCAGGGTGAGGGTCCACCCATGCAGACCTTCTCTTCCTTTCAGACCCTTCCCAAGGCTGGAGGTCCCGACCCACCTTTTGTCTGTCTGTCTTGGTTACATGGAAATCTTTCTTGCACCTTTGGTTGTATAGGAGTTCAGCTAGTTTTTAGTGAGTGGTTCTGTGAGCACTGTTCCACATGTAGATGTAATTTTGAAGTGTTCATGGGGGGAGATGAGCTCTTAGAATGTCCTCCTATTCTACCACCTTGATCTAAATTCCTGTTTCTGATATTAGTTATCATGTTTTCTGTTTTTTTTTTTTTTTTTTTTTTTTTTTTTTTATGGGTTAGCCTAGAAGTTTTATCAATTTTCTCAAGGACTCAGTTTTTGTTTTCTTTTGTTGATTTCTTGCTTTTAATTTCATTGATTTCTGCTCAAATATTTCTTTCCTTCTGCTTCCTTTAGACCTAATTTGCTTTTTCTAGTTCCCTGAAGCAGCTTACTGATTTCAGCTCCTTTTTAAATAGATGCATTAATGCTATAAATGTCCCTCTAAGGATTGCTTTTGCTGCATCCCACGAATTTTGAAGTTATATTTTCCTTTAGCTCAAAAATATTTTTCTTGAGACTCCTTTGATTTACGTGTCATTTAGCAATATATTGCTTGGAATTCCCTGTTGGTCTAGTGGTTAAGACTCTGTGCTCCTCATTCAGGGGGCATGGTCGGGCAACTAAGATCCTGCACGGCGCACAGCATGGCCAAAAAGAAAAACCAGTGTGTTGTTTAATCTCCAAGTACTTTGGGACTTTACAGCTATCTTTCTGTTGACTTTTCTAGATTAATTCTACGGTAGTCTGAGAGCATTTGTAGAATGATTTCTATTCTTTTAAATTTAAGGTATGTTTAATGGCCCAGAATGTAGTCTATCTTGGTGAATGTTCCATGTAAGCCTTAAGAATGTGTGTATTCTGCTGTTGTTAGGTGGAAGTATAACTGTCAATGAGATCCAGTCATTGATGGCACTGTTTAACTATGTCTGTGTACTGATCTGAATAGTGATTTGTCTCTTTCTCTTTATGGTTGTTTTTGCCTCATATGTTTGATGCTTTGCTGTTAGGTGCATACATATTAGGCCTATCTTCTTGGAGAACTGACCTCTTTATCATTATGTAGTGCCTTTGTCCTTGATAATTTTCCTTGCTCTTGTCTGCTTTGTTTGAAATAGTTACCCTTTGATTAGTGTTACTATGGTATCTTCCTGTACACCTTTACTTCTACCATGTCTGCAGGAAACCCATTTTAAATAATAAAGACAACATATAGTTGGGTCTTGTTTTTTTTAACCCAGTTACTTAGAATATTATTTGAAGTGGTTACTGAAATAGTTTTCTACCACATTTGCTAGTTTTCTACTCTGTTCCTATTTTTGAGGCAGGGGAGAGGCAGATTAACTATGGAAAGAAGGGTACTTCAAGATATTGAGCATCCTGAAGTTGACTTATGGGGCATTTGTATTTCTTTGGCTGTGTCCAATTTTGGGGAAATTCCCTACTGAATGCATTTTTGTGGGGATGAATGTAGCGTTCTGCATCGTAGACGCTACAATGAGCCACCCTCTTTACCGCTCTTTGGCATCTAGGATCTGGGATGACGACGACCTGGTTTGGCCAAATGGGCACTCCCAGGCATGCCTTTGAGTCTTGATGAAGTGACAGAGCAATTCAAATTTAATCACAGCAGTTGCAAAAACAGAGCTTGGTCCACAGAAGCTACCAGTGTTAACCTGACAGTTGTTGGGGGTGGGTGGACATCATGACAAAGTTCATTCAATTATATGAACACAACATAACTGTTTAAAAGTGAGTATGAACAATGATAATTTGGGAAAAGAAAGTTGTGTTAGAGATTGTAAAATTGGAGTGAATTTTTAAAAATTAGGCTTAAAAAAATTTAAACTTGGAGGAAAAAACCCCCTCAGATGTTCACAACCTTACAGGGATAAAATTAAGGGATGTTGAATCCTTGTCATCAACTGGAGACACAGAGTTGGACATGATTTAGCGACTGAACAACAACTGGAGACCAACCTGAAATCTGAGGCACTGGGAGGTCTACTGGCCGGAGTTGTCACGTTGTCAGGATGACACAGGATTGCAGGGAAAGCTCTCAGGTCCACCTTCCAGCAGCACAGCTCTACAACCTGCCTTCTCTATTCAAGTATCTTCTCCATTCCCCAAAGGCCGAATTCCTCCTCCACAAATTTACAAGTCCTCTGACCTGATCCACTTTGACAAACCTCCTTCTCTTATTCCTCATGCTTTCCCAGCTCCCCGGCTTTGCTCACAGCCATTTCCTTCAATAAGGCCTCTGATCCCACCCACCGTCTCCAAAGGCTCAGCCTAAGTGCTGTCTCCTCCTTGATGTCTCTGAACCCAGGGCAAGTTCCAACTCCCTTCTCCGAGTGCCCGCTTTACCCTAGTGGTATTTACTACTTGCAACCAAACTCCAGGAGGGCAAGAAACACTGACGGGGTCTTCCCTGTGAGTCGTACGGGGTATGGTCTATAAAAGGCCCAGGACGGTATTTTAAGCCTAGGAACAGCCCCCAGTGCGTGCACAGTCTGCCAAGTGGCACTCTCTCCTCCCAAGCTCGCTGCAGAGCCACACAGGCCCTCCAGCTTCCCTCCGGCTTTGACGGATGCCTTTCTACAGCCCCTCAAGGGTGGAGGCCAGACCAGAACCACTGTATCTCTGGAACCTCCTCTAGAGATGGGTCAGACAAGTGATGCAGAGGACAAATGGGACAAAGTTCCTGAATGGTTTTTCTTCTGGTTCTGATTAAGCCCAATTCTAAGACGATGTACTACACGCTTCAGATGGATCACGGCAAGACCCTCAACAAACAGCACAGAAGAGACAACTCTGTTCAGGAGCTCATCCAGTGATGCTGAGTTGCCAAACTGATTCTCTTCTCATCAGCTTGGCTCTAAGTGTCTTGAGAGGAAGGAATTATAAATTTCCAGGAAACGTGACCATATTCTGTTGGGTGAGAAAAATCCTTCAGGCAAAGTGCTGGCTTCCTCCCCATGGGTGATCTCAAGGAACAAAACAGCGATTATACCATGAACTTTTTATGCTAAGAAAAAGATATCAAGAAAGATCAGAAAACGCAACTTCAATTCAAGCACCATGAAATTTTGTCAAGCAAAAATAGTCTTTATTCAAATTTAATGGAAACAGGGGTCACTATACTTTGCAAGACGGGGAAAAATAAAATTAAAAAAAATTCTTTTCTTTTCTTTTTTTAATATAAAACAATATAATCACAATACCAGAATATGGAACTCTACAGTTTATTTCCTATGGGTTACTGCAGGTATCAATTTTCCTTGACTGTGCTTGCTATTCACAACTTTGTTAAGTCCAAAAATATGAAACCAAAGTGGTAGGAAACTTAAGACTTAGCACTTTCACTAAATGGCATACATCAAAGGGCATCAATTCAAGGGCAAAATGGTTGAACTCACCATACCTACCTATGACATCATTCCAGCCTTAAAGCCATCCAGGTTCTGAGCTCCCTGTAGGAAAGGCCAGGCCTGAACGCCAAGGCATTCTGGATATTCTACCGTGGGCCATGAGTAAAAGGGGTTTTCAAAGAGAAGAAGATTGTTTTCAGTCGAGCAGGAAGGCCTGGCCCCAGGAGGCTTTATGGAGAGGAAGCACTTAGATTTAACAATTGTAGACACACCATTAGGGGAATTAAAAATGTACAGTAGTGACGTATGTTCTACTCCAATCACTTGTGCTACGGCTACCAAACATGTACAAAAAGACGTCTCGGGGAGTTCCAGCTGTGGCCGCAGCCAGTTAGGACCTCGAGTGAGACCTGGATCTAGACCGGGAGGGCGATCTGGACCCAGACCTGGACCGAGACTTGGACCGAGACCGGGTTTTTGAGGCGGACTTTGATCTGGAGCGTGATTCTGACGGAAGGTTTGGTTTCGATTTGGAATTGGACCTCGACCTGGACCGGGTCTCCTGATTGGCGCCGGCATCCTCACCCTCCCCTCGGCCTTCCCTCTGGCCGGACTCGGACTTGGCACGCTCCCGCTCCTTGGAGCCTGAGCGCGAGCGTGACCTGGACTGTGAGCGGTCCGCGTCGTCCTTCTTCTTCTTCTTGCTGCTGCCGCTCCCGCCGCCGCTGCCCGACTTGCTGTCTCGCTTGCCGCCCCGTTTCCGGCTCCTCTCGCTCTTGCTGCGGCTGCGGCTCCGGCTGCGGCTCTCCTCCCGGCTCCTCTTCCTCCCCTTCCTCTTGTCCTTGCTTTTGCTGCGGCTCCGGCTGCGGCTGCCCCCTTGGCTGCGGCTGCGGCTCTTGCGCAGGCTCTTCTCCTTGCTTCGGCTCCTGCTCGCGCTGCCCCGCGCCTCCTCCGCGCCCCTCTCCTGACTGCGGCTGCGGCTCTTGCTCTTGTGCCGGCTGGGGCTGCGGCTCTTGGACTTGCCGGTGCGGTCGCTGTTCTGCACCTTCTCCTCCGCCGGGTCTTTGCTCTTGCTGCGGCGCTTGTCGGCGCTGCGGCTGCGGCTGCGGCTCTTGTCCTTGCTGGGGCTGCGGCTCTTTTCCTTCTTGCTGCGGCTGCGGCTCTGGCTGCGGCTGCGGCTCTTGCTCCGGGAACGGGAGCCTGACCTGGGGAGACAGGGACGCTGCGTGGGACTTCAAACCTCAGGCCCGGTCAGAGGAGATGGACCACAGCTACCTGTGGAGCTCTGCCCCACAAGGGAAGGCCTGGCTCGTTCTGGCCCAGGACTGCCTTCCGAACCCCCACGACTGCAGTCCTAGAGCTGAGAAAACTGGGGTGAGGGAAGGCTGGGAACACAGTGACCATCGAAGCGGGACCAGGTGCAGGTGGGCCCTGCATGAATTCCAGGAACGCCTACCTGGACCGGGATCTGCTCTTAGAATGACTGCTTTTGCTGCTGCCGCTCCGGCTTCTGCTCTTACGAGAATGTCTGCTTCGAGAGCGAGACCTAGGGGAGCAAATATGTATTTTTAATATTTGCTGACAAAACACTGAGTGAAAAGTCAATTAAGACATCTTTTCAATCAAACATGCACCACCCTGGCAGTTTCCAGACACCAAGCTGAAAGCGAACTCTCTCCCACGCACTGGGCCCAGAGATAGACCTGCAAACACTCCTCCAATCCCCAACGCCCGTTTCCCCAACACCTGCTGTTTTGCTGGATTTCTTCCTCATTCCCACCGATGCCACTGTGCTTCACCAGCTCCTGGCACCAGAAACCAGAGCCATCCTGGACTTGCCTCCTTCTCTCACCCTCTTCTGCACTGGCGACTCTCCTCTTAATCTTCTCCACTTAACTATGTCGGCCGCCCCCCACCCTGCCCAAGCCACCACCACTCTCCCTGCTACCACAAAGACCCCTAAGTGGCCTTCCTGCATACACCTCTGCCTTTCACTTAGTCATGCAATTCACTGAGATCAGAGAGTTGTTTTTAAATACAGATGACTTGAAGAACATGAGTTTGAACTGCATGGGTCCACTTACACATGGGGTTTTCTTCAATAAGTATGGCCTGCAATACTACACAGCTGCAGCTGGTTGAATCCATGGGTGTGGGAACTCTGTATATGAATGGTTGGCACCCCAACTCCAACTTGTTCAAGGGTCAACTGTACACTTCAAGTTTAAAAAAACCTTTAGTACCAAGACTGTAGACCCTACTGTTTCCTACCAAAAGCAACCAGGGCTCCCTGGGGAACATGACCAATTCTTTTGCAGGAAAAGCAAAGATGGGACTTATCACCATGACAGAGACTTTCAAAGATTTCTGGACACTATTATCTATGAAAGAACTGCTCAAAATACTTAATCTGTATCTTAATCACACCCCTCTAGACCTAACTTCCAGTTTATGGAAGTTCAGGGAATAAAGTATAAGTTCAACAATACAAAGAGAAAACATAAATTCAGAATGTGGGGCAGTATTTAAAAAAAAAAAGAGACTAAGAAAAGTAAATGTCGTGGGGTGGGAGCGGGGAATGATATAGGCAGACTACTTCAGACTGAAGAGACCCAACTCCTTGCAACACATGACTGGATGAATCCTGGCCAGGAGAAAACACAGCTCCATGGACATCAATGAACAACTGGGGAAACCTGAATACGACCTGGACATTAGATGACTTTATGGAATCACCAATAACGTTAGGTAAAAAAATATAAGTGTGGTTAATCTCATTCTTGGAGACATATTATTAGTTAGGGATGAAGTGTCAATTTATACAACTTCTCTTTAAATGGTACAGCAAAATAATGTAGAGGGTGTGTCTATAAACATAGAGAAAGGCAAACTTTCAGTACTGTTGAAGTTACAGGGAGGGCATGAATGCTCATGAACTATTCTGTCAATATTTATTTGGGTAAATATTTAGTAAAGCACATTCACACAGAAATCAAACAAAATCAAAAGACACAGAAGCCAGCTTGAAGGGCTCCCAATGACCAAAGACAGAATAATTTGAGCCAATAATTTGAGTCACTAAAAAACTGACTGCAGTGCATCAAACACTAAATATACAAAGATCCAATAATTTATTCAAAATGATGCTAAACAAGCAACCTTATCACCACTTTTGGGTGTTGCTGGGCACATTCAATATTCTGCAAACTGGTAAATAAAGGTATCAACTTATATTTTCCTTTTCTTATACAAATTTTTTGTTAGGGTGGTAGCAAAACGGTAAAAGAGGGAAATCATCCCTCACAGAACTAATGCCTTTAAATGCACAAAGAATGAGAAAATTAGACAGCCATCCTGCTACAACTGCTGCTGAATGGTTTGAGTAATGACTCTCAGCAGACACTGACACTGGGGGGGGGCTGCTGCTGCGGAGCTGTATGATGGGCAGCTCCCGCCGATAAACGTTATCATCATCCAGAGTGAGACATCCAGACCCCACACAAGGGATGCAACACAAGTACAAAGCACCTGCTAAAATCCTGGCCTTACTCTAAGCGCCCTCAAGATCTAACTACAACATTATGGGAAACATAGGGGATAAGATAGAGGGATGTGTCTACACCACCAGAAAAATACAATCCGCAAACTTTCAACTGTGGAAAATCTTCAAAACGGAACACCATTTCTTCCACAACTAAATGCATGGAGAATAAGGAGGGTGAAGGAGGAGATAGCTGTGATTTAAAGAACTGAGACACATGTCATTTGATTGCAATGTGCAGATCTACTGGGATTCTAATGTGAACCCACTACAAACATACACGTGTAATGAGGCAACTGGGGAAAGCTGAACACAGATGTGTTGTGACGTGGCTTCATTGTTTTATTTAAAGGGTTAGATACCCACTTAAGTATTTATAGACGGAATGACAGGATGTCTAGACTTGCCTTCAAACAGTGTAGCAGGAGGGGGTGATGAAGCAAGACAGGCAAAATAAAAAGTACTGAAGCTGGATGGGCAATAAGTATAAGGGGGCTGAGGTTCATATTTTCTCTAATGTTTTATATATTTAATATTGTCCATAATAAAAAGTTAAAAAACAAAATAACAAAACCTGGAAAGCTTAGATTAATGCCTTCTCACTGCTCTTAACCCTCAACCTGGCCTGTGGCTCAGCACGAACTGGCTCTTTGCTGTCTCATCACAAGCTGCTCTCCTCTGCTTTGTCCATTCCCCCACCAGGGCCTTCAAAAAACATTGTCTTCTCTGCTAAAAAGGCATTATCCCCTCTCTTTGCCCATCATGTCCAACACAGCCTTTAGGGATCAGTTTCTATGACATATCCTCAGGGAAGTCTCTGCCAGTTCTTCAGAACTGGGCTATATACTTTTCCTTTAACATCCTAAGCACGATAGTAATTATTTGCTCAATGCCCATCATCTCCACTAGACTGAGCTTCATGAGAGCATGGACCGTATCTGTCTTATTTACAAGTGTCTGGTCCATCTGCAGAGCAGCTATTGAATAAGACAAAGTCTCCGTTCCTGAGTAGCTGGAGTATCTGGGAGAGTAGCCAATGGGCCAGTGGTCATGCTGCCCCCAGTAATAGTATAATCTAGGGGACTCAGGAATAAATGTGAAAGGAGGTCACTGATACCTGCCTCAGAGAAAGGACTTTACTTCTATTTGTACTCATGACAAAAGTGTTCAAGAGTTTTACAAATAAATGTTCAGGTCAAAGTTCTGAGTTACTGAAGCAGATAGAACCACAGTACTGGAGACTTCCACAGGACAATAAAAATGGATTATCTATGTGCTCTTTGGGGCTTCCCAGATGGGTCAATGGTAAAGAATCCACTTGCAATGCAGGAGATTCAAGTTTGACCCCTGGGTTGGGAGGATCCCTTGGAGAAGGAAATGGCAACCCACTCCTGTATTCTTGCCTGGGAAATCCCATGGACAGAGAAGCCTGGTGGGCTACAGTCCATGGGGTCACAAAGAGTGGGACACGACTTAGCGACTAAACAACACGTGTTCATTAATGAATTTATAGCAAGCTTAAACACTTGAAGCCATCAACAGTACCTTGAGTGACTCCGGCTCCTGGAGTAGGACCTGCGTCTTCTGGAGCCAGGCTTGTCTTCAACTAATCTGATTTTTCTGCCATTGACTTCCGTTCCATCTAACTTTTCCAAAGCTCTTTTCATATCAGAGTAAGACACAAATTCAATCACCCCTTCATTTTTGCGTCCCTTGTGGGCATCTGCATAAGTCACTTCTCCTGCCTGACGCATATAATCCTAAGAAAAACAAAATCCCGGAATAGGTTGAGACACATTTTATGAAAATACCTAACACAATTATCATCATGAAAGTTTTCCCTTGCCTTTAAGAAGAAATGCCAGGTTTCTCAGGTTGACCTTAGGTATTTCCAGCTACACACCAACTATTTACTGAGGTTCTTTAAAGCATCAGACATTAGGTGGGTAGTAGAGATAATAAATATTTAACAGTTCCTGTAAACTGTTTTGTTTGAATATAAATTTTACAATTGAATATAAAATTTTTTAGTTAACCATCATTTCCCAATTTTTTTAGTGGTAGGTTCTCTGATTATAGAAGCTTTAGAAACTCAAGTTACTATATTTAAGTCAAATCTTTTACATTTCATTATAAATTCTTATTGAAAACATGTAGAGTTGTTGATAAATATCTAAGGTAAAATGTAAACAAAATCATAATGGATTGGTAAAGACAAAAAGACAACAGAACAGTGTTGTCCAGCCCTGGCTTCTGCAATGACTGCTGTAAAGCTCTGTGCTCATTCTCTTTGAGGACTTAATATAATCCAATTGGTTGGCTGGAGAGAATACAACCAACATGCCAGATGAACACAGGAGGTGTGATTAGTGTTTAAAAAGAAAACGAAATCTGGATAAATTTAAAACTTAGGGTCTTGTGGCCAGTTTCCCCATGTTTGTTTATACATAAAATATACCTCAAAATAAGTATCTGTGGAATGAATACATAAATATCCCATAGCAATTCGTTTTTGTTATTGCTTTCCTGTCCATATTTTACAAAGTTACCAACACTGAATATATGCTGTTTGATGCTATTTCTTTGCTCAGTGTCATAAAACGTATACATGTCTTAACATAACCTACATTCTTCATAATTAGTGTGTCCAATACTTCCTAACTGTTGGGACTTTTAGGCTTTACATATAGTCTTTTGCTACTATTCATAATCTACCAATGAACATCTTCATACAAAAATTTCTTTACTTCAACTGAATTATTTGCAGGAGTGATGATCCTGGGCAAAAGGCACAAGGCCCATACATCAATGATTTATCATCCAAACTGGCATACATCTTAAAGAGTAAGGAAAATGTTATGATATTATGCCACACCTGGGACTATCCTGGGCAAGGTGAGATACTGCCATACTTCCAAATCCTTAATTACAGCTCCTAACATATTGAATGTTGTTTGATAAGCAGGATTTAATGCAGTCCTATATACAGTCACATGAGGTAGATACAATCATTACTCTCATTTTACAGGAAAATGAAATACAAGAGATATTAAGCAAACTGTTCAAGATCATTCAGGTATTAATATTAAGCAAAGGAGCTGGGATCTGAACATAACATCCAGACTTCGGAACGTAATTCTTAGTACCACCCACTCCGTGGGTGAAACGACCAATTCTCTGCAGTTCATCTCAACATCACCAGTGGGTAGCATGCATTTACACATTTTAAAAACTGACAGTATTCCTTTCACTTATTTTGCATTTTCTTGGTTAATAGCTAGCATTTATTGTGCCTGGAACCATTCCAATTTTTCATATAAAAATGCATTATTTTGTCAACAGATGTGAATATTAATCCTCTTCATAGTTCAGCAGTATGAGGCACAAGAGGAAAGTAAGTTACTCAAGTAAAATAACCAGTAAGGGGCAGAGCTGGGAATCCACCCAGGCAGGTGGGCTCCTAAGTCCTGCTCTGAAGGCTCCCTTGACTTCCTAGGAAATCAACTCAACTGCTCTCCTCTCCTGAGTTAAATTGCCAAGCGCATGGAAGCATAATACCAACTGAGGATGTTGGCTAGGCTCCATTTTAACCCCAAATTTGAAAGTCTTTCTAGTTTTAATTCATAATGTTCAATTCTTAATTCTCAGAATACTGGAGTCATTTCTTCAGGGAACACAGTCTTGCTGGCAGACACTCAGTAAGGGCCTGCTGTAACGCTGACAACCAACAGTGTGCTAGAAAAAAATACCAGCATGTGTTTTAATCCCAGCTCTTCTGCTAAGACCAACTGTGAACTAACATTTCCTATATCTCATCTTTGTTAGCTAAAGACTGTTGAGAGCAGTTAAAAAAAAAAAAAAAAGATGTAAAAGCACTTTGATAAATTAAGACTACCTGAATGTGAAGGATTCCTAACTATGAACCTAAGTATACTCACTCATTTTGCTAGAGATGACTTGTTTAATAAGAAGTGAGATAGGAAACTCCAATCCTCCTTTACATTTGCCCTCCTAAGACCATTCAGGTTAAGACACTACTCAATAAGGTTTTTTCCCTTTTGAGATTAAAACCTTTTCAGGATAGGGAATTCCTTGGCTGTCCAGTGGTTAAGACTCCGAGCTTTCACTGCTGCGGGCCTAGGTTCGATCTTCAGCAGGAATAGGGGAACTAAGATCCCACAAGCTCCGTGGCCAAAAAAGATAACAACAATAAACAAATTCGATGAAAAACAAATAAATCTTAGAAAAGAACATGGGTCAGATAGTTATTTTCACCAGTGAGGCTCTATGTTGGAAGCTGACACAAACTTGCATATTACAACTAATATTGCAGGAAACACTGTTAGTTGTAATTTTTTATTTTATTAGGGCAAAACTACACTGTGATCTCTCTGTAACATTCTCCACAGAGAAAACTTCATATAACATAGGTTGTCCCCAGCATGCCGGTCCTGTAACATACAGGCTAGTGAGGTTCTGATTGTGTTCCTGTGGAAACTTTAATTGGAAAATTTTCAGATACTCTGGGAAAGCTTTCTTGGTGTGCCTGGGCCTGTATAAAATGACCTCTTTCCCAACCTTAACTCCTGCCCAACTGTATCCCAGAAGGTTAACAGGGCCCAAACCTTTAGGTCTTGCCAGCTGCACCGACTTGACAAATTCTCCACAATAAGTCTGTATTCTGTGCGTGTAGGAGGGCCGTACTTATCTCGGCCACTTCTTCTATAACCATATCCACCTTTGGAAGGTTCAAATAGATGAGATTACTTCAGTGGAGGAGAAAGAAAAAACAACACAGCACACATTCCCCTTATTAAATATACCATCTACCCCCACCCCAAAGAATATATATATTTTAACTCTATTCCCACCCTTAATTCTAATCTAGATTAAAATAAGCAATCAGCTAACATGAAAATTTAATTTAATTTACAAAGTTGTAAGTATATATATTCATTAATACTTATATTTAAAATTAACATGCATAAATTACAAATTATTAACAATTTAGAAATAAGTAACCAAATTACTAAATCGGTTACTGGTGTTACTCACAGTGATTAAAATTTTTGTGAATATTTTATATGGAAAAAAAAAGTTTTCAGGCACCTATTTCAGTTTAATCTCATCTGTGTCTAACCCTTGGGATCCTCACCACCCAGGTCTAATGGGGAAAGGTTGCGGTCGTCACATGGCTTCCTGTTTTTGGTCAGCCAAGGGCCACAATGGTTCAAAGAGCCACGCATGGAAAGGTAACCCAAGGTCAGCAAATGGAACAGGCAGTCATCTTAGCCTCAAAGGATTCTTTTAATTAAAACATTGAGGTCTTTGTTAAATCTATGTTAAACAATTGCATTACAGAGAAAAAAAAACAACACAAACACACATCATTAAACATATTTATAAAGTATTAAAACAAGAAATTTATGTCAATTAAAATTAAACATTATTAAAGATGTTTATTTACAATTTTACATTTAAAAAGATACATCATTTATAAATCAAATGGCTTAAATAATCAATACATTTTAATGTAACATTAATCAATTAATTAAAAAATTAACATTTAATAACAGAGGCATGTCACCGATACAAATGCCCTTTAAATGCTTACTGCGTCCAGAACCGTAACTGCCATCTCGTCGTGGGCCGCGGGCATGCTCAACAATTACTCGCTCACCACAAAGGTCTTTGCCATTCAGTTCATAAACAGCATCATCTGCATCTCGCAGATCATCAAACTCCACAAACCCATATCTAGAAAAGAGCAAACAAAATCCTGGTTGGTACCATTCTGACACCAGTTTCACTAACACAAAGAGAAAGCACTGAGGTTCATGCTTAGCAAAGGTTAGGCAGGTCTGGCAAACTACGGCTCAGCTTTCTCTTCCCTTTAGCTGAAACCATTCAGTTTTGTGTCCATGGGCACGCAAAAGGGCAGGGAGACTTCTCAAGGCTGACTCCTGTATTTCTAGTAGGAGGCTGGCTAAATATACAGAGATCATTTCTTCTGTTCCCCAAGTAGCTGGTGGCAACTGCAAAGACCTCCACAGGGATGCTTGGTATAAGGCATTAAAACATGTAATCCTACAAGACTGAATGTTTGCTCTTTCAACTCAGAGTAAAAACTCATCTTTTTAGCTTTAGCCTCAAAGTAGTATCTTAGAGAATAGTTAGACCTACATTCAGGCACTGTGTCTTAACTGTTAGATCATGCTTGGAATAATAAACCAAGTTAAAAAAAAAGTACTGTAATTCTCCTCAGTGAAACAAAAAAGCTTTTAAAGTCCCCTTTTCTCTACCTAAACAAGTCACAGGTGAATTGACTATTCTAAAAACTACCAATGAACAAAATTTGGAGCTATTCTCTTCTTCATGATATTCCAAATTCACTTCCATGAGCTTTATAGGTAGGCTAAAATTCTCTAAAATCTATATACAACTGTGCAAACTTCTTTTACGTAGTTCTGCTAGGAATTTCCCAGCAAACAGGTTTGGTGGTTAAACACAGATCCAAAAGAAAACAACCCCCTATCCCAATCCTATTAATGCCCATTGAAGGGAAAAACTTATAAAACCCAAATGCAAAATTTATAAGATATTTATAAGCAAAGTCAAACAAACGCCCTATAAACTATATTATCAATAAACTTAGTTTGGTCTGATGTGGCTGTGAAAAGTCTAGCTTTGTGAGAACTGCCTATACTGAAAAATCAAAACCATCTCAATCATACAAGTTACAATCAACACCTTTAAACTTTTAACAGAGCTAAGTACACAGACACTGACTGGTGTTCCTCTGGGTTTAAACCTACTGAAACTAAAAACAAGTTATAAGACCTGCCAGAAGTTCATCCAGCCTGACCAAAATTATTCCGCTTTCTTTAGCAGGTAATGCTGTACTCAGCAACATGTTAAGAGAACCAAAACTGAGGAAGTCTTCCTTTACTAAAGAGTCTCTCAAGGTGACAATGTACAGCTAAAAACTTTGTTATGCTGAAAGGTCTGTGAGTGGCATCCAAACCTCAAGAGTCACTGAAGCTCAATTCCATTAAAGAAAAGTAACACAGAAACACCCAGGGTTTAATAAGAAACGTTCTGCAGGAACAGAATTCAGAAAACACCTGGCTCAGCTTATGGATTATGGAGACTTTAAAGCACGGTTCACACTTCCATGAGCTGGAACTGCCCAGCAGCTTATTAAGAATGGTTTTGCCCATGACTGTCATAGTTGATACAGCAAGTAAAACCTCTCAAAATCAGTAACGTACTATGTTAAAAAGTGCTTTATGATCATAAAAAATCTCTAACAGATAAAATACACTGCAGCTACCTGTCTTTTCCCAAGTAGAGTGGGTCTTCAGGAAAGCTACGCTATCACTTTAAGAGACAAAATTAAAGAGCTGATTAAAATTTTTTTTTTCTACTTTGGTTTATTTCTAAATAGATAATAAAACACCTTGCCCCCAGAAGTACATTGCTTAACTGTCAAGACTGGTCACAGGTCTGCTTTGCCAACTTGCCCAGATGCCAAGTACAGAGGGATGAGAGAAAACATCCAACACGGGCATGATGAAGTGGCCTCCCCTCCCCTCTAAGCGTTCACACTGGCTCAGCACCATTCAATGCCCTTAATTCATTTGATGTGATGTCAGAAGGACAACGGCTGATTTGCGAGGATTATATTAAGACATCACAGAACACCTGTTTTCTTCAAAACAACTAGGGTTTACAACCACTTGGGAGTCAGAGAATGCAAGACCCCAAGCCCTGCAAGTAACCTGAAATAGAAAGCCAGATGTGTGTTGACAAGCGATGCTTAGGTCAGAACTCTGTGGCAGAGCATCCTCCCAGACTCCAGGATCACCCTGTGCACACTAAGAGCTCATCCTGCCTCTGAGGGAAGGTGACAATCTGCTAAGTGGAGGCACAGTTATCTAAAAAAAGATAATAATAATAATGCTCACAGTGATCAATCTTCCTCTGCAGCTGAGGCTCAAGCAAGGCACATCTTCCCAATAAAACTTTTCTCTGAGTTGTAGCGATCCATTTGTGTCGTCAGAAGAAAATGACCCCTGCAGTTCTTCCCTAATATTTACTACATTTCTAAGAAGTCCCAATGAGCAGATTACTTAGTAGCCACATTTTGGGGGGATATCTTGGCCACCTATTAAAACAGCTGACTTAAGATATAATTTATCCCACAGAAAAATCTTGGCTACCACTCTGAAAAGCCACAAAATCTATCTATAACGTTTTAATGCCAAAGTCCAGTTCAAGGATTAAATCAGGACCTGACTGTCACTCCTCTCTGTCACTGACTTGCTGGGTAGGCTTGGAAGACGAAGCCAAATATCCTCCTGCACCATACACCATGCCTAGTGTGATCCCTGTTCTGTAAGCAAAGATCAGATCAGATCAGTATGTGGTTGCTTCCACCATATCACTGTTTGAGTAGATCCGTTTTACTGAAAGGATGACCTCACTTCACTAAGTGGAGTGAATAAGTTCCCCAAATCAGGCAGAAGACTAGATAGCAACAATAAAATGGTACTTAATATTTATTAAGTAACCTCTATGTACTAAACGCTACTTATTTAATAAACACAGTACCCAAGAACCAGGTGCCGTTATCTGTTTTACAGATGAGGAAACTGAGGCACACTGCATTAAACAATTAAAACAGCAGATATTCAGACTGCGGCCTGACTTCAGAACTCCATTAGGACTGGAGCAGCAGGAACTGGCCTGGATTTTAGTCCGGGTTCCACTGCAAACCAATTCTGAAAGCACATTAAAATCACTTTATTTCTTTGAATCCTAGGGAGCTATACTACGTACCTCTCAAAAGTATGATAAAGTTAGTCCTCCTCTGGCTTAATGATGGGACAAAATTTTAGTTTTATTTAAATAGTTTGTCTCTGAATTAAATTTTTGTGCCTTAAAGAAAGTAAAGCTCTCCCTGATAACATCAGAGAATCTTTCTAAATAGATCTTAAAATTCCTTTGTGCTTTGCAGCCAAAAAAAAAAAAAAAAAAAAAAAAAACCATGAAACTGATCTCCTCTCCCCTAAAGTACTCTCCTCTTGAATTCTTTGCCAGAGTAGGGATACAAAATACACACATGCATGCATGCATGCACACTGAGCTGGCATGCGTGTACTCAGACATTCCACTGAGGTGACCTGTACATAAGCCTTATGGTCACAACCTAGCAGATAAATTTCTTAATTCTAGTTGCAGACATCCTTCCTCTTCTCTATTAAAAACGACCATCTTTCAGTAACTCTAGTATGAGAATGAAGATGAAGTAATTTGGGAGAATGAACCTATGACAGATTATAAAATCCCTCTAAGGCAGGGACTGATAAAAACACAAACCAAAACCCCACCAGTATGCCTCCTCTGGCTTGACTCTCAGATGTTACATCTGCCCTCTCTCTTTGCCTGTGTAAAGGAACAAAAAGCCTGGCCTACCTATTAAATGCAAATCTTTCCAATTAAAAGAAAAATTCCTTCCTTCAGTGTTCTTTTACAACTGCCTTTCCCCGAACTGTTTTCCTCTAGAATATGTTTAATCCTGACAAATCTAGTCAAAAAATGAAGGAAGAGGAATCCCTGCCATTTTCTAAGAAAAGTGGGTACCATGATTCTTACTGAATATTAACAGGTAATCGGGACACTACAAACAAAAGCCTTGAGTTACGTGGGCTGTTCTAAACCTCAATCCATTCTTACATCACTGCCAATGCTCAGGTCATCCCCATTCAACAGCTAACGGACTGCTCAGTCAGTCAGTCAACTCTGATATGCTAGAGCTGGAATGACACACTTTTAAAACTGAAGTACTCCAAGACTTCAGTTTTCGAAAAGTTGATCAGTTTTTCACCTGAGAAAAATGACCACCCGAGGATGGGATATTGCTGACATCCCCTGATCCTAATAACCTACACCAGTGGTCCCCAATACCACTCTGTACGTTCTACTGCAGAGGATGGGGAGCCTGCCTTACCCTCTAGGCAGGGCTTAGGGCCACCTCCGTATTCCAAACACCTTCCCTGAATGGGGGTGACTGAGGGGGTGTGCACCACCAGCTGACTGACGGGGAGTGGGGCCGAGGGGCGAGGGGAAGCAAGCCTCCATGCATGTGCCTGCCCTCACCCGCCAGCGCTGCTCACTGCGGGGCACGCCTTGGATGCTCGCTCTGTAAGAAACATTTGCCCCTTTCCACGGTGGATCTCTGCTCACCTTTGTCCTAAAACTGTGCCACATGCTTTTCTTTGTATGTGGACATGACAGTCCTCAGCCAACATCAGCAGGATGTGAGTTTTGTTTTCCCAATGTGGTGAGCCATTCCCACATTCACTGGCAAGAACCGAACCTCTCCATGGCTGGTCAGGATTAGGGATGTTGCTGTAGCCAAGGAAAAATTTTCATCTGTTGAAGTTAACCCATGGGGTGGCTTGAACCCTGAAACTAGGGTCAAAAGCAATGTACTTTAAGGGCACAGCCCTTAAATCTACCCTGAAAGAAATGGCATTCAGTGAACAGGAATCAAAACAGCTCTCTTTCAAAGCACTCAGTGCTGGTCCTGTGCTTCAGTCAGTTTGTGTCATGAGGTGCAAAAGGAGCGCACGGACAGGACTGTAATAAAAGAACAAGTTCTTGCTCTCTGCATAAAGTGCTGGGAAGACTGCAGAAAGGCACTGCAACCAACTCTAGCGCTCAGGTGATGCCAACTCAGAAAGCTTGTGACAATTGTGCTCCTATCCCCAGTACCAAAAGTCTGCAAAATCCCAGGGAAGCAGTGGTCAGGCTCTCAAAATAAAATTGACCAATGTCCCATTCACTGCCCTGGGTCACAGATTACGGTTGCAATTTGACAACTCCAGTAACTGGGGGCTGTATGTAACCCACTGCTAGGAGCTGCTACCACACAAAGTGGGTTCCTGAGATCCTTTCTATCCTGAGACAGGAAGGAGGCTGCTCTGGGCATTCCGGCCTCCCTCTTTAGCCTCCGAGGAGGGAGGGCCATCATGGCCACCCGTGGAAGGTGGATGACTTACCCGTGCTCACTGAGTGGCAGAGCTGGGGTGCGACTTCAGGGCTCACCAGTACCCAGTCTGGGGCTCTTTTCACGTCGGCAAACTGGCAGTTCCCGCACACCAAGAGCTCTCTGCTTAGAGCTAGTGTGGATTCCTGGTCTGCAAACGTTGGCCACATCTCAGTCTGCACTTGATCTTTCCCCACCTTCAAAGAAGAAAACCTACCTCATGATTCCTCTCTTCTCGGTCCCCCGACCGTTAGATTCACTCCTAACCGCCCTGTCATCGCCCCTGCCTGCTTCCCCCTGGTGATCCCCTCAGGGCACTGCCTCGGTCTACAGTGCGCTCCCTCTGGTGGGCTCTCAGGGCGCTCTCTTCCCCTCTGGTAGACAAGTAGGGTCTCACCTCACTTCGCTCTAGAATGTGGCTACTTTTACTTAGTCAACTTGTCTGTTTACATGTAGCAGGGAAAGCCAGCTGCTGTAACATTCTTTTGCTCAGAGGTCTATACTGACTCCTAAAGATCTTTGTTGACCCATTCTCTAACTCTGGAAGGCCTTGATTACACAAGGTGAATCAGAACCACCGTCTTCTGTAGACTTGAGAATTCTCTTCCACGAGTCCCAGAAACTTCCATTAGCACTTCTATTCAATTTTTTGTTTTACATGATAATGTTTTGGTGACCTTTCAAGCCTTGTTCTTTTTTTTCCTTTTCCACCAGATTTAACAGAATATAATGGAATTAAGTTTTAATCAAGGCAGAATTGACTAGGTCTCACATATTTCTTTCAGTATTAAAATATAATTGAAACAGTAGAAAAATGTCAAGCCTTGTTCTTTTTCCTTTGTGCTTATCTTCTCATTTGATTATGAGCTCTTTAACAAACACTAATATCTAAATAGTGCCTGGCACAAGTAAATACTTCATCTATAATATTTCATTCATTCTTCATGATATGTGAAGAATGCACTATTACCCCCATTTTGCAATGAGAAAATGAAGCTGGGAGAGGTTAGGCAATTTGCACAGAGTCAAGGAGTTCCTAGGCAGCACAGCTGGACTAGAACCCAGGTCCATCTGACTCCAAAACCCAAGCTCTTAACCACAAGGTCACACTGCCTTTGTAAAGGCAGGTGTTTCTTCTCTCCCACAGTCCTGAGTATAATTCTTTCAAATTCAACAAATGCTGCTGCTTGGCTTGATAATCTAATCTCAGATAAGCCAGGCTGTATTAACATTTTTTTTGATACAGTCGGGTAAATTCTCCAGAGCAAAAAAGAAATTGATGTTGGGGCAGGTGAAGAACCTCTAAGCTTGGGGTATGTGACAACCAGGTTACTTTCACTCCTCTTTTGGTTCCCATTAGCCAGTGTCAGCCATCTGGTCCTTCCGAAAACATGTGTGGGTTCAGAACATAACAGACTAGAAGAATAGAGGAAAAATAAGATTATTCTGTGCAGTCCCCATTCTGGAGGCCCCATATTAACCCCTGGAATCGGTCTTTGGTTTTAAGGCTCAGCAAAAATTAGACCAGCATAGAGATGATGGAAAGTTGGGCCTAGAGGTGGTAAATGTGAATGGACATTGACAGTATTATGTACTTAAGGATGCGTTTAATTAGTTTTGTAAGGAATGGTAACTGGGACCAAAAAATATAAGCATGAATGGTGTGGGAAAAAAACAGACCAGAAATCAAAGAATATGATAAGGTTTACAGACTTTCAATTAAACAATGATTATAGCAGCAACTAGAAAAATACTTTGCAGATGACAGGCATCTATAATTTAACTCCAAACCACTATTAACATGACTATTCCAGTCCACCTCTTTCCCTTTTCATATAATAATAATAATATATTATTATTCCCTATAATAATGTTTACAACTGTGAGCTTTCCTGATCATTTCACAGATGAAGAAATAAAGACTTAGAACAGTTAAATAAAGGCTACCCAATATCTGGGATTCTTTAGACCTAGGTCCTCACCTAATATCAACACTCTATCGCCACGCTCTTCTGTCTCCATGCCAGTGGAAAGAAGTGCTCCATAGAGCAGACAGTTTGAGAAATATAAGCTCTAGCACAGAAAACCAGCTACATCAAATTATGTGTTGTGGAAGACTAATGCCCACATGAATATTAACATCTTATGAGAAATATTAAATGACAAGGAATATCATTTCTGCATCTGATGTGTACTAATACTGATAAGTTGTGAACATTCTCTAAGCTACTAGTGGAACCAGACCTGTATGTCAATTATCAAAATTTCAATACCAGTCAAGGAATATACAGATAGATTTGATATAGTCATTAAGAAGACACCAGCCCATCTCTGAGGGAATATTCACATACTGGAGTGAGGAAAAAAGAACAGAAATAATCATTATTCTAAAAACTAAGTGATAATACAAAATTCCTTCAGAAAGCAGGAGGAAGAGGAGAATCTATAACCAAATTCAAACCTAGTTTTACTGTGCAACCGGTCTATGAGCTTATTTACCATTTTTTTTTCAACTATCCAAACTATTTCAAAAATGAACTAAGAAAATTCCCTTTCACTATGCAGTTACCATATTCCTACCCTATAAAATGGGACTACCCTTAGAAAGCAACACACTTGTAAATAGTTTGTGGATTAATCTATCACAACCATAACCCCTCTGTCATAATGAAATGTATCACTGTGACCTTTAAAGTCAACAGGGCCGCTTTCCTTAAAGGAGGGTAAACACAATCAAACCTGCATCCATTTCAGTTTCCTGACACTTATCAATATTAAGGGTAAATGAAATTAAGAAGTCTCAAAAGAGGTCAACTATTCTCTGATGGGGTTTCCCTGATAGCTCAGTTGGTAAAGAATCCACCTGTGATGCAGGAGACACCAGTTCGATTCCTGGGTTGGGATGATCCACTGGAGAAGGGATAGGCTACCCACTCCAGTGTTCTTGGGCCCCCCTTGTGGCTCAGCTGGTAAAGAATCCTCCTGCAATGCTGGAGACCTGGGTTTGATCCCTGGGTTGGGAAGATCCCTGGAGAAGGGAAAGGCTACCACTCCAGTATTCTAGCCTGGAGAATTCCACGGACTGTACAGTTCACAGGGTCACAGAAAGTTGGACACGACTTGAGAGACTAACTTTATTCTCTGATGACACACTTGAAGTTCATGAAGACTCGATCACAAATTAAAAACAGTTTAAAAGAACTCAAAGAGATGAAAGTCGTGCTGCTGATTTAGAATAAAACTCTTGGAATGGAAGATACAATCACTGTTACTTGCAGTTAATGAAACAAAGGTGTACACTCAGCAGACAACACTATCTGGATCCACACCAAAGCTACAAACAAAACCAGTTTGTACTTACCTCTAAACGACACTACAAGCAGGGTGACAGACGTTAAAGCCTCTGAGAGGTTATGTCTCTTGGGACCATCTTGGCTCTTTCCACGTCCCTCATAACCGCCTCATAGTCTCTGTTTGTTTTGGGTTAAAGATGCCCCTCCCCATGCTACCTTGGGGATGCCTTTCCCATGAAAATTATTTAATTCACTTAATATTTTAATGCATGTTTCACATTCCTTAAACATTAATGGATCAATAGCTTTGTTTCATCCACATGAAGTAACTTTTCTCAAAGTCAGTCATCTGGTCTGTGGTTCCTGACCCCCTTGCTCGAGCCTCCTGCTCACCTCTTTGCCTCCAGTCCTCCCACTCACCCCGGGTCTTGGAGGCTGGTGTTCATGAAGGCCTGCCTCTGGCATCCAGGCACAAGACATGGCTGGGGACCCTGGCGGAGGGCCCTGAGTGCTTCTTCAGGAATCTAGAGGTGCCGTTCCAGGACCTCTCGACTTTCATCTCCACATACAGCAAAAGTCATGTAGGGCATTTCCTGAAAACACAGGCGTGCAAATCCAGGGCACAAACCACCCCTCATCTCCAGGATACTCCAAGACCAGACAGCCCTAGCAATGACAACACAACAGAGACTGTTTACGCCTTTTACCTGCACAAAATCCTACCTGGTTCTCAGCCATCACAAAGCTGACACCACCCTTTAGCTCTTCAAACAGTAGCCTGAGGAGAATCAGGAGCAGTCTCTGCCCAGGGCCAATGTCATTAGAACAAAACAGACCACCTATCTCACTTGCTGGTCTGCTGGAAGCCGGTGCAGAGAGACTAAGGACTTCTGGAGGTGGAACCCGAACTATCTTCTCACCCCTGGAGGCAAGGCCCCAAAGGACAGGACTGAACCATCTGGAACAGCGTGAGAGCAGCTTTGACCTACACCTCCCATGTTGTATCTGGTATGTGCATATATCAGATCTTCAGTTTCCAGAGTTGTCAATAACTCATTTTGTGACCTTGGACCAGTCACTCTAAATTCCTGTGCCTCAGTTTCCCTGTCAGTACAAACTAGAGATAACACTTGTTTACTTTAAAATTTCAGCGTTAACTTACAAATTCATAAATACTATCCCCAAGAGTATTCTCTCAGATGCTTTGAGCATCTTTCTTCTGAGGAACTCAAAATACAATCTTCTGTTTGGGCTACTTGGAAGAATAAGAAAATCCCGGGAACCCAAACCACATTTTATCTAGTCTACATCCTGTGCCTACTTTTTAAGAAGGGAAGAACATTTCACGTGGCCCTTAAATTCATTTGATACCTCAATCAGGAAAGGAGGAGCAAGCTATTCAAGTGAGAATAGAGATTTAAGATGACTTGGACAGATTACTGTAGAAGATGTTTATTCTTTTCACAAACTGATTGGGAAACCAGGAACAAGGAGTGGGAGTCTCAAGCCAGGGCAGTTTAAGGTGGTAAGTAACACTTGGTCAAATCACAGCATGGTATGATTTCTTGGCACTGACTTTTTAAAATGACAGAAATTTAAAAATTACCCACAGCTTAAGGGAAAAAAATATATATATACTTAATATATATATTTTTGGAGGTATGTTGACTTCGGTACAAAAACAACTTGGTCACATTTCTAACAGTTACATTACGAACAAAACAGTGACAGATGCTACTTAATCCATAGTCCTGTTTTTTCATGATTTCTTATTTGTTTAAGAAAAGCTCTTGTAAGACACCTGAAACCATTTCACCTGGTAAACTAACAAAGACTTTAAACAACACAACTGCTCCGTGCTGATGAGCTGCTGTGACGGTGTGCCCATGCACTGCCGGTACGAGCGTAACTGGCGTAGCTTTGCTGGACACTTATTTGGCTATGCCCATGGAGAGCTTTCAAAGTGTTCACTCCTGCTGTGACATGCATTTTACTTCCTAGAACCTGTTCTAAGGAATGATTAAAAATGTAAACAAAATTTTATGCACATGACATCCATCACAAGGTTATACACAACAGCAAGAATTTAGAGACAACCTAGGAAGAATGCTTGGGTAAAGCATGATTCAGCCATACAATGGATTTTAGGTAGCCACTAAATGATGTTTATGTGAAAGACTTTAATGTAACAGAGTAAAATATGTGAGAAAAATTAAGCATACAAAGAGGGACATAAAATTGCACATAAAACCTTGTCTATGTTAAAAGGATTATTAATGATAACTTCTACTTTATGCTTTTGGTATTGTCTAAATTATCTACAACGAACCTGTATTTATTTTCTAGTCAGTCAAAAAGTTATTTTTAAAAAAGTTCTTCAATCTGTTATGCTTGGTAAGCTAAATGGATAAGGCTTAAAGGCTGCAAGATAACTTCCTAACACATATATTTGGATATTCTAATTTAAAAAGT
Source organism: Bubalus bubalis (assembly GCF_019923935.1). Classification (NCBI taxonomy): domain Eukaryota; kingdom Metazoa; phylum Chordata; class Mammalia; order Artiodactyla; family Bovidae; genus Bubalus; species Bubalus bubalis. The sequence goes on along the minus strand of NC_059158.1, from coordinate 176,459,187 downwards.
CATAATATTAAAACATTATGGTAAAGAGTAAGTTCAGAAAAATAGGAACTCTTAAATACGGCAAGTGAAAATATAAATAAATAATATGGAAACCAAAAGGTAGCCAAAGTTCAAAACGTGTATAGTCAGTTCTTCACATCTGTGGCTGATTGAACCTGTGGGTGTGGGGAGTGGACTATGGGACCTAGGCGTCCATAGACTTGGGTATCTGCAACGGGTCCCAGAACCAATCCTGTGAGTATACTGAGGGACAATGGTATACACTCTGTTTCCAAAGTCTATTTTCAGGAATCTGCCCTAAGATTTACATAAAGGATATTTTCCATATTTATATGGAAGATATTCATATATGTACAAAACAGTGGAAGACCAAAGACAATCGCCTTGTCATACAACATGGTTTCGCTTATGTACACTATATTAAACAGTATTTACATGTGGGAATACTATGTAGCGCTTAAGAACTAGGTTGCAGGAGATCACTCAATGACAAAGAGGATCAGAACTGTTAGGTAGCAGCAGGTTACAAAACAGAACCTAACAGTATGAATCCAAGCTTGTGAAAAAGGGAGGTGAGGAGGCTGAAGAAGTGCATGCAAGAAAAGGCAAAGTCTAAGTGCAAAGAGTGCCATTTTTAATCAGAAATAAAACAGTATTTTGAAATGTCATACAAATTAAGTATGGGCTTTTTTCTGGGGGTGGGGGTGGGGCACACCTCACAGCTTGCAGGATCTTAGTTCCCTGACCAGGGACTGAACCCAGGCCCTCAGCAGTGAAAGCGCTGAGTCCTAACCACTGGACTGCCAGGGAATTCCCAAGAATGGGTTTTTAATAATAAACTAATAGTTCAATTAGCCAGAAACCAATAACTTCAAATTCAATTATATTTTCCTTATTGCCTCTTTAAAAACAAGAAGAAAAACAAGCTCTCAGCAAGGATTCAGTCAAAAGAGAACATCCCTGTGTAGGTTCTGGGGTTGGCAGAGAGTCTATCCCAGTATCTCAGGCCTAACAATGTCCTACAGTGCTCAGGAACTAACAAAAACACGGTGCAACTCGCTGAAGCCTTAATACATTTAAAAAGTTAACTAAGGTATCTTCTACTTGAAGGAATTTTAAGTAAAGGGTGAAAACAAAGAACTTCTTGGTAATACTTAGATATCATGAAAATCCAATTACACCTCTGAAAATTCTGGCTGTTCACAGATTCACTGTAATATGAAACACAGGTTTTGAAATTTATAGCAAAGTTTCCCTGAAGAGTTTTAATTCACAGATTTAACCAACTAGAAAAACCAACCCCCGCCCCCCCTCCCAACTCCTCAATGGTTTGGGGGTTTACCTGTCCAGCTACTAGGCAAATAAAATAATCGTAGGATATGATCTGTCTCATTCACTAACTAAAATATGGAAAAAATTAAAATACAAAGATCTATGAGTAAGACTACAATATTGTGTGGCAAAATACTGTATTAAAAAACTATCTACATTTTATATGAAAAAAGAAAAAAGTGACTAACAAAAAAGAAAGTTCACAGAATTCACAAATAATCAAAGACAGCAAAAGTTACCACAGAGCTGGCAGGCTCTAACAGGTGCTAATATTGCTGCTTCCTTGACCCCTGGTCCCCCAGTGCTCCTGCTGGAGTCAGTGTGGCACATACAGATGGAGGAGACCAGAGGGGATCTGGAGAGGCCTAAATGGTCGTGGGAGATTTACAGCACGTGTTCGTGGTCCCAAATTGAACCATCTTTCCAGGAGTTCTCTAAAACAAAGGCAATCTAGATTAGGGTTACCTGGTACAATAAAAGCAGGCAATGCACTCCTGTATACATCTCCCTTCTCCTGATCCCAAGAGGGTCCATAAAAGGTTCTCCTGGATACTAAATCTCCTCTGGAGAGTTCATCTGCTTCCTCATTTGGTCAACCTTTCTATTTATACCATTGAGTTATGCCTATTTAATTCTGAACTTTACCCACAGTCCTTCAGCTCAACTTATCTACTGTCTACCGATGAATCTCACTTCTACAAATTTCCAACTCTTCAGCAATCTTCAAAGCCCTAACCATCCAAATTCTGCTTTTCAGTTTCAGAGATACTAATAATCACAATCCAGATGTGTTAAAATTGATTCTCTATTATGCTTCCTAGGTTTTCAGGACTGTAAATTTACATATGTTGCTAAATTATGCCATCCTTTTAAACTCCTCTGCACTACTGCCATCTGATCTAGTCAATTTGTGTTTGAAATACATCTATCTACTTTGTTCAGAAGTCGTTTTCCTCTGCAATGATTCCTGAATGCTTCCAGGAGGTGCACCAGTTTGGTGTCTGTCACACCTGCCTTCAAATCCCTAGAATGACTTCCCATTCCTCATTCCTTTGACTCTCAACCGCAGATTTCATGCATCCCAAGGCTTAGCTGCACAACTGCAAAAATGAATAGTCCCCCTAGAGACCCATGTATATACGGTCCTGGAAGGAGCAGTGGTTCTTCCTCTTATATCACCATTTCTAAGGTTGCTCAACTATTCCCTCCAGAGCACGTGATTTTGAATGTTTAGTGTAAAAGCTTATAGTTGTTTCTGATTTATGTTTTTAAACTTCTAGATCATTTGTTAGACTCATCCAAGCTAGGCTGTTTACTATATTTCAAAATTCTTCCTCATTCAACCATCACCAGTTGGGACATACACTATTCCCAGACACTTCACTTCAAGACCCTGTCAATCCATACTTCAAAGCCTATTTCAAACAAACTGCTCCAAGTTTCACTTTCTGAGTTTAAACAGAGAGCAAGCATTTCTTAATTCAAATGTAGGCACTTAATTTACTCAAGAGTGGAATTGTTTTTCTGCCTCCTCCCTTCACTTAGCACATCAACAGCCATCTTGGTTGTTATCAACATATTTGTTTCATTAATTAGTTTCCATTAATTATTTTCCCATTAGTATCAACATCATTTCTTGCTATCACTTGAGTAACCTTAGAGAACAGACCTCACCAAATACGCTTTCATGTTACTAAACACTTAACAAGCTGTCTCCTTATGATCATGATCGGTCAGATCCCTTTGATTACAGAAACCATTTACAGCTATAAGCCAAATGCTTTACAATTCTTATCTCTAATTTTCCTTTTCCTGGTGGATGAGGAAACTCAGAATCAGAGAAGTCACTTGTTCATAGAAAGTAAGTGGTGAAGATAGGATTTTACCCAGGCCTGTCTGCTTTCAAAACCCATGCTTTCCCCAAAATTTAATTATTCTGTCAACTTGGTTGGGCTCCGAAGAAAACCGGGAGTTTGAACTTAATCATTCAGACACATATTTATCACAGTAACAACCCCCTGCCCAACTTAAGAGCTGAAAGCTCTAATGTACAAAATGAAGAAAGTCCTAAGCCTTCTACTTTGAAAGAAATTAGCATTCATAATGAACACTTGATGGAGGACATTTCCCTTAATAAGAAGGTGATTCTTCCTAACAATCAATTTGAAATGACTTTTTAAACCCAGCCAACAGTTTGAGTACATTCTAGCTTACGATTTTTCTCCAGTGTTCAATTAAAACTTCATAAACCTCTCAAGTGTTAGCTGCTAGTATTACTTTGGGGAATAAACTCTAGTCATGTCAGACCTGTTGCAGAGCAGGTCTTAAAAAAGGGGGGGGGGCAGTTAAGAGTTCTTCTAACATACAAGGTTTAGTACCCTAAAATATTTCCCCTATTCCTTTTTTTTAATATCCGTGTCTTTGAAGTCCTACATAACATTTCCTGGTTCTCAGTTTTCCCTGTTGAATATCTTCTCCAGTCCTGACTCATCTGTTATCCCTGAAACTTGTAGCTCCTGTGGGCCCTGCTCTACCAAGATAGATCAGAATACAAGTAACAGACCATAGCCGGGTAGGAAGTCAGCAATTTTCTAACTCTAGGTCTCCGTCTACAATCAACGAGTTGACAACTCATGGTGGCCACTATTCTCCAACAAATTCGACAACCTCAGAGCAATTTCCCGGCAAGCTGAGGAACGGAAACCCCAGCATGGAAACTGTACGCAGTCTTAAAAGATAGCTGGCTAAGACTTTTAATTTACCCTTGTAGAGGGAACGGTGAAGGCTTTCAGAACCCCAAGTCGATAATTTTGAAACCGTCCCTAGACTATTCAAACCAGAGTCTCCCGCCCAAAAAAAGAATAGCACATGGCAAATCTAAAAAAAAGAAGGCGGGGGTGGGGGGGCTGGTCCCTTCAGAGCTCCCGTCCCTGGGAGAGATGCGCTGTGACCATCTGATCCAGTAAACTGGGTAAGAGGTGAAAAGGAAGCAGGAAATCTGTTTCCAGCAGCCCTCAGAGCGGGAAAGGTCGGTCTCCACTGGAGACGAACCAGGCCCCAGTCCCAGGGCCCGAGAAGGAAAAACCCAGGCCGCCCTGGAGCTGTGTGCCCTCCCGCCCGCAGCCCCAATCCCACTCGGGTTCCCCCACCCCCCCGTCCCACTCAGCGGCTCACCATCGCTCCTATTATCCCTCCGCCACCCCCACCCGCGCAGGCGCAGTAGGAACTGGGGCCTACCCGCGCCCCCGAGGCGCCGCTACTATGGCGGAGCCGGAGATGGCCGGTAGCAGCTCCTAGTGGGGCAGGCGTCCCTCTCCCGTCCCCGCGGCCTCCCGCCACCGCCGGGGGCCCCGTCCCCACACGACAGGCCCCTCTTCAGTCCTCCTCACCCGTTCTTCAGATCCACCTCCAGGATCTTCCCATAGCCCTTAAAGAAGCGCTCCACATCGCGCTCCCGGGCCTGGTAGCTCAGGCGGCCGATGTACACCCGTGGCATCCCGGCAACGGCGGCGGCTACTTGGCCCGGCCCCAGCCCCCCTTAGGCGGCGGCCGGCGAAGCGAGAGCGCGACGACGGCGGCGGCAACGGGCGGGCGGCGGGACGGACGTAGCCGAACCCGGTGACGTACGCGAGCACGCAGCTCGCGAGCACGCGCCTCCCGCCTCCCCGCAGGCGGAGGGTAACGGGAGGGAGAGAGCGCGTTCGCTTCCCGCCCGGCCAGGGACGGGGGCGGGGCCTGTCCGGGGGCGCGCCGGCGCGGGGCGGGGCCAGGTGATCGACAGGCGGTGCGGGCGGGTGCGTGGGCACGTTCTCTCGCGAGCTTGGCGCGCAGCGTAGCTCGCTGGCTTCGCCGCTTCCCCCGGAAGCGTCCGTGCCTCCCTCCACAATCCTGCGAGTATTTCTGCTTTTGTCCTTTGCACCCGGAGCGGCTTCGACTTTTCGAGCAGGAGATTTGGAATTAAACCTGGCTTCTAGTCATCTAAATATCTGTGACCTTGGGCTCGTTACGCCCTCCTCGTTGAGTCCCTTTTCTCTATAAAAGGGGAGAGTAACTGCAACCCTCCAGAGTTGTTCTGAGAAGTATAGGTCATCCCAGCGCATCATAAGTGCCCAATAAAGTAACACCAGTATTACTTTAAAAATAGGACTTGTTTTAATGAAACCAACGTGGAAAGTGAAGAAGGCTGTAACTAGAGCCAGATTAGGCTTGATACTGGCTACATTACTGGACCATTTTCTAACTTGTAAAATTAGAATAATTTATCCCATCTCAGTGGACTACCAGGGTAACGAAAAGTGGATGTGAAAGAGCTTGGGACAGTATCTGGAACGTGGTAGAAGCTCGATAAATATTGAGTCTCTTTTAACTAATCCAATTTACCTAGAACCACAAAGAAGTTTTGTTTCTTGACTGTTTTTATTTACTTTAAAAATCATATGTTGAACGGATAATTCATTAACTGGTTCAAATGGTATACAGTGAAAAACCTTAACCAGCTCTGACCTCTGGTGGCCTAGAGGCAATGTAATCCGTTTGTAAATGTCCTTTTAGAAGTATTTTACACATACAAAGGAAATGGTAGTGTGCTATACATACAGTTCTGCACTTAATAGACTGATAATTTGAAAATAATTTCATTAGAGTACAAAAGGAGCTTTCTCCATTTCCTCATCAACACGCTATCAAGCTTTATGATCTTTGTCAGTCTGTTAGCTGAGAAATGGTATCTCGGGGTAGTTTAATTTGCAGTTGAGTGCGGTAAGCCTCATATATTTAAGAGATATATTTTCTCTTTCTGCTGTGTCTTTCTGTGTCTGCTTATATTTTTGCCCATTTTTCTTACAGGTTTATAGTTCACCAGCTCTTTGTCAAATGATTTGCAAATATTTTTTCCCGGTTTGTTGACTTTTGACTTTGCCTAGAGTGCTTTTTTGCCATGCAAAAACACCAGATGTTCATGAGATCGAATTTATCCTTTATTTTGATTCTGGATTTTGTGTTGTAGTTTGAAAGGCCTTCCTCACTCTGAGCTTAGAAAAATTTTTTAAAAAGTACTTCCCATGGTTTATTCTTTAAAAAAAATTTTTTTCCCCATGCCACAGGGCACTTTTGAGATCTTAGTTCCCTGACCAGGGATCCAACCAACTTTGCCCTCTCCAATGGAAGCCTGGAGTCTTAACTATTGGACCTCTAAGGAGGTCCCTATCCTGTTACTTTTAGAACTGATTTTTACGTTGTAATCTTGATCCATTTGATATTTAGGAAAGTGTGAGGATCATAGTATTCTGAAGTGCTAACCTTGGTGGTTGGGAGAAGGCAGTGGCACTCCAACTCTTGCCTGGAAAATCCCATGGATGGAGGAGCCATAGATGGAGGAGTCCATGGGGTCGCTAGGAGTCGGACACGACTGAGTGACTTCACTTTCACTTTTCACTTTCATGCATTGGAGAAGGAAATGGCACCCCACTCCAGTGTTCTTGCCTGGAGAATCCCAGGGACGGGGGAGCCTGGTGGGCTGCCGTCTCTGGGGTCGCACAGAGTCAGACACGACTCAAGCGACTTAGCAGCAGCAGCAACCTTGGTGGTTATATCATCTGCTCAACCTATTGTACAGATGGCAAGAGCGCCCCCTAGAGGCGAAAGGCCTGTCGCTAAAACCCTCACGCTCTAAGAGCTCCCTAACTCGGGCACCTTCCAGCCAAGGTGCCACTCCATTGACTATCCTGTTGTTCTTTCTTGTAAGTATTCACGAATCCACCCCTCTCCACTCCCACTTACTAAGCCGGTTCAGGCCTCGTCATATTATTCAGACACCGGGCTTTAAACATGTTGTTCCCCCAGCCTGGAAATTCGGCTGACTTATTCAGGGCTCAGATGTTCCTTGCTCACCTTCTCTCGAGTACCTCCCCCCTCCCCACCCCCATCCCTGCCACTATGAAAGCACTGTATTTTTTTCTCTCACAGCACTTGCTGTGCTCTGTAATCACCTCACTTACTCGCGCCTTCACTGGCTTTCTCTTCCACCAGAATGTAAACTCTCTGGTGTCAGGGGCCAGGGTTTTTTTGTCTCCTGCGGTATCCCTAGCACCTTCGACAGTGCCTTTTACATAACAGGTGTTCAGACTATTTACTGAATGAATAAGTGAATGAATTCTCAACTGGACTACTTCAATGGCCTCCTTATTCTCCTTTTCTCATGCTTCTCCATGAGACGTGGACTCAGGGAAACTGGGTGACATGTCGTTTATCACTGAACAAAATCAAGGAGAACAAAGTTCTCACTGAACAAAATCCTGAGAAAAGAGGGAACTCAGGGCCAACTGTGGGGCCAAAGGAACGGGGGTTGACTGGCCCAGTGACCGGATAGGGTCAGGGGGCCTGGCTTGTGGTGCCAGCTTGCTTCCTGATGTGTGGCCTTGAGCAGCTCACCTCCTCTCTCCATATATCTTTCTCTTCTGGAAAAGTGGTGATAGTAAAACCTCAATGACATAGGGAAGCTATAAAAATCAAATGACGGTGCGTGTGGAAACGTCTGAACATCGCAGAATGGCAGGGACGCAGGGTGAGCTTTCTTCCCCCTTAGGTAGTGTCAGCTCACCTCTCTTCCCAGGATCTTCTGCCTTCACCTGCAGGCAGGTGCTGCGCCAGGAGGAGTCTCTCTGCTTCCACCATTTCCTCCAGCTGTCCTGGCTGGGCCCAGCATCCTGCCCAGGGCATGGAACCTGCCAGTGACCGTGGGGCTGAGCTTGAGAGCTGCAAGGCACCAGGACTGAGATGCCTAACGCCCACAGGTTAATGCAAGAAACTTTTCCTTCTGGGCCTCAGACTTTCCCTGAGGAAAGCGGGGTTAACTGGTGTCCCAACACCAGACAGTCATATCAATATTATGGCAGTGGCGGTAGGCAGCTGCAGGGTGGATGCTCCTGGAAGACAACAGGGAGAGCCAGGCATGATGCTTCAGGGCTTCAGGGGTGCCCAGGCTTTGGTTTAGGTCATGCCCGTTTGTCATCTTTTAGTCTCCTGGAGCCAGTTTCCTCCTCCCGCCATTTAAAAAGGATATTGTTTACTTGGTGGGCTAGAAGAGTTCTCCCAACTCCACATGCCCTGAAAATTAAAAACAATATCCTGTACTGGATTTCCCCCTGCCCCCTTGTACTTGTTAAGTAAGAGATGATCCATTCTCTTCTTCTGACACTGTTTTGTCTTAGGCTCCTTTCCTCTGCTGGCCTCATTAAACATTGGTAATCCCTATATTGGTCTTCAGAATTTAGGGAAACTTTCCTTATCTGGGAGCTTCTAATTATCTTTCTTTAGGGCCTCTAAACTGTCCCCCAGCTTGCTGCTAGAGGGATTTTTCTAAAGCACAGTTCTGATCATCTGGCTCAGAAATCTTTTGTTCCCTACTGCCCACAGGGTAAAGTTTGAATTCCTTAGCTGGTAATCACAAACTGCCACTATTCAGATTGTGATTTTGTGAAATTTTCAGCTTCAGATGGTCTGACATGATTTCAATATAAATTAAATCAGACAATATGTATCAGTTAGGAGTAGGTTCAGAGGAAGCCCAAACACTAGGGGCTTAAATAGCACAGAAGCTTATTTTTCAACTCCTGAGGTGGGCAGTCAGGGTTTCTGGGTCTCAGGGACCCAGGCTCCTTTGATTTTGTTGCTGTTCTGTTCTCAACATGGTCAAAGATGGCTATGAAAATTCCATATTTGTTTCCTGGTGAGGGGGAAGGTGGAAGGGGAAGGAAAAGGTACAGGATGGATGCCAGCTTTATTTTAAAGAGGTTCCTAAGAAACAGACACCTCCCACCTCTGCTTACATCACATGGGCCAGATCTTGTCAGCTGCTAGGGAGGCAGGGAAAGTGTATATTCCAGCCTCCCATGTCCCCACCTAAAAGTCATCAGTCTTAATTCTTAGAAGTAGAATGGTATTTGGGGTAAAGGAGTAGATTCTGACATAAATGTTCTGCCTTAACTTAAACCTGTCCCTTGGTCTGTAATGCTTGTCTCCCTTCCCTGCCTGAGAAAATATCATCTTTTAAACCCAGGGCAAATGTCAGCTCCAGGGACTTCCCTAGTAGTTCAGTGGTTAAGACTCCATGTTCCCAATGCAAGGAGTATGGGTTCGATCCCTGGTTTGGGAACTAAGATCCCAAGTGCCACATGGTGTAGCCCCCTCCACTCCCCCAAATCATCTCCAGACCCCCAGAGGTGCTACTCTCAGGGGACTCTGCACACCCTTCCCCCACCCACGAGGTCTCTAACTGTGCTGTGGTGTTACGAACCTTCCTCCCTCCTGTCTGCCCCCTCTGAGTCTCTACTAGGGGCCAGATCCGTCTCCATGGCTGAAGGCTCATCAGAGCCCCTAAGTCCAAGCTTGTGGAGTCCCCCCTGATGAACCTCATTCTAACCTTCACTCCTGTAGCCTTGGGTGGCCTCCCCCTCCCTCTCAGACTTTCTGCACTTGTCCACATTGACCAGCTGCACAAAACATCTGTCCCACTAACCTCAAGGACAGAGAACAGGAGAGATTTGGGTGAATTGGGGCTGATTCTGAGCCCAGGTGTACAAGGTGGCAAATCTTACCTGGAGGGCACCTGCAGACCTTTCGCAGTCCCAGGCTGAAGCTGAGTCCTTTTCTCCAGAGGACACACAAGATGCTCCCGAAGACAGGAGGATGATGCTGGGGCCCATGTACGTGCTGGTGTGCAACTAAACTGGAGCGTCCCCTAGCTTTCAGAGCCAGTTTTCCCCACCATTCCACTGCTTTAACCCCTCCAGTCCCTCCCCATGTCCTGAGGGCAAGTCCTGAGCCTTCCTGCTGTGAAGGAGGGCTCCCAACCCAGTCTTCCGACACCCCTACATCCAAGGTGGCAGCTATACTCGCCTGTTGGCAGTTCCGTGATGGGCAGGCTCTCCTGGGCCTCCAGACTCTCATGTGTCCTGCTGGCTTTGCGTGGGACACCTCCTCCTGCTGGGCCTAGAGACTGCTGTGACCATACTTCTTCTGGGGTGGGGGGCCTTCCTTAAACCCTCAGGCAGAGCTGCTGTGTCCCCACGGCCCTCTGAACGCCTCCATAAAGTGGCTTCATGAGTAGATAAAGCTACCTGCGGGCCAGTCCCACGCCACTCATAGGCAGCCCTGGCCTCAGGCACGCACTGGGCTCTCAGTAAGTCCACCCCAGTGAGGCTGTAGAGCTCAGGGACAGAGGGCCGGGTGATGAAGGAGACACCCTCAAGTCTCTAGTGCTTTGCGTTGGGTGAGTGGATCATGAAGCAAAACACCAAAAAGTCATGTAGTGTCAAGTTCTTCGCTGTCTGAATAAAGCAATGCCTTGCCCACGGCCTGCTTTCAAGTTTCCTCTGAGGAAGGTCTAGGACAGGACCTCGGTTAGGTTCTCAGAGCACCTCACACGGGTCTTCTTTAGCGCGTGCATCACTATGACAACCACTGTGGGACCTGTGGTGTGATGCGGAGTTTCTCCACGGTGGCACTGTGGACACATGGGCCGATGGGCCCTGGTTGAAGGAGACTGTGCTGTGCTCTGTAGGATGCCAGCATCGCTGGCCTCTACTCACTAGGCCCTGTACTCACAAGACTCTAGCAGCAGCCCTTCAATTTTGACAATCCAGTGTCCCTTGGGGGTAAAATGACCTCAGGTGTAAACACTGATGTGCCTGTCTCCTTAGTTAGAATGGAAGTGCCCCGGGCATGGTCCAGCCACTGAGAGAGACCCCATTGCCTTGATTTCTCAGCCTGGCATTCACTCCTCTTTGGAGCTGATCCTTCCCCCTGCCCCAGACAGAACCGCAGGCCACCTGAGAGTGAGTCAAACCTTCCTTTTTAGAAGGGTCTCCTCAGTGCGCTGGCACGGCTGGAGGGCAGAGATCTGTCTGACTGGCTCTTGCGCCCTGCCTGTCCTGCCCAGGCATGGCTTTACAGGGCCGTCAGGACATGCTGCTGGGGCATAGGCAGAGGGCGGCTTCTTCGTGCTGGGAGATGGTGAGGGCTCGGGGATGGTCCTTCTCCAGAGAGGACTTCTGTTGGTTTGTGTTTTTTTTTTTTCCTCCTAGGAAGTTCAGACTTTATTCAATACCCTGAGGCCGGCCCCCCAGTTCTCTGAATCAGAAGGGACAGTGGGGAGAGGTGCAGCCTGTGGGCGGTGGAGGCCCAACTAGGGGGTGGGGGGAGGGCCCGAACCAGTCCTGCTGATCCATCTCCCCTCCCGCTTGGCTCTGGGGTTATCACGTCACATGGTGAGAATCTGCTTTGAAGACACGAAGGGCTGCGTGGACGCTTCTAGGGCACACAGGTAGTCCTGCAGCGGGACCTCGGAGCAGGCGGGGGCCGTGAGTTGGCCTCGGCGGATGAGATCGCAGAGCGTGAGGATCAGCTCCTTGAACTGGTCTGTGGGAGGTTGGAGGGCGCGGGGAAATGACCTGTGGGACTCCCTGCCTGCGGGAGCTGGGGCCAGGCTCCAGGGAGGCCTCCCCTGCGGCGAGAGGCCTGGGCTTGGCCGGGGTCTGGCGGCTATGGAGGCAGCCTGGTTCCTGCCTGCCCGCCTTCAGGACAGTGAGAGCCGAGTGGGGATAGGGTGCGGGCAGCGGCCCCGGGAGCTGACAGGCAGGTGGTGGCTGCCAGGCTCAGACGCACAGAACCTGACTTGGTGTAGCTGGGAGTCCTGAATGGTGCGAGGGCGGGAAGCCAGAGGAGGAGGAGGGGGTGGGTGGTGCCTGGCACAGACATGAGCTCTGCTGGGGGCGGAGAGCCTTCCCTGAGAGCTCGAGACTCCCTCAGGACCTTTCCTGTTGAGGCCACCAGGGTCCCCTCCCAGGGCTTCCCTCCCACTTAGGGACCCAGGATGGCAGAGGAAAATGAGAAGTGAAGGCCTGGCCTAAGAAGTGCTTTTTCATAGACATCAGTTCATTCAATATTCAAACTGAATTGTATCTCCTGCTTGAAACACTGTCCATGCTTCCCATTTCCCCTTAAGATAGAGTCTGAGCTCCTTAAAGAGGATTAGAAGGCCTCCCATAATCTGGTCACAACCAGCTTCCCACCCTCTCTGATAGCCTTTTGCACATGCTGTTTTCTCTGCTTGAAACACCCCATTCACAGGACCACTCCCCTCTCCTTCACTGGGAGAAGGCCACATCATTCCTCAGGCTCAGCCTGGGAGCGATGGTGGTCACACTCTGGGGAACCCATCCTCCGGGAGAGGAAGGAGAGTGTGCCTGCTTCAGGGTCTAGAGTCAGAGTGACTGGCTGTTCACGTCCTGGCTGCACACTCTTTAGGTGGGCGTGACTCGGGGCAAGCAACTTAGCCACTCTAAATCTCAGTTTCCACCTGTGTCAAACATTACTAACAATAGTTTAAACAATTACGACTGTTAAAAAAAATTTTTTTTGACCGAGCCTTGAGGCCACGTGGGATCTTAGTTTCCCAATCAGAGATTGAACCACTGTGCTGGAGAAGACTCTTGAGAGTCCCTTGGACAGCAAGGAGATCAAACCAGTCAGGCCTACAGGAAATCAACCCTGAATATTCACTGGAAGGACTGATGCTGAAGCTGAAGCTCCAATACTTTGGCCACCTTCTGGGAAGAGCCGACTCACTGGTGATGCTGGGAAAGACTGAGGACAAGAGGAGAAGTGGGTGGCAGAGGATGAGATGGTTGGATGGCACCACCAATTCAATGGACGTGAACTTGGGCAAACTCCAGGAGATGGTGAGGGACAGGGAAGCCTGGTGTGCTGCAGTCCATGGGGTCGCAGAGTCTGACATGACTTGGCGACTGAACAACGACAACCCCCTGCAGGGGAGTCTTAGCCACTGGACTGCCAGGGAAGTCCCAACAATTATGGCACTGAAACCAAGGCAGGGGTTAAGTAACTTGCCTGATGTCCCAAAGCTGGGCTCGGCAGAACCTATAGCTAGTAATGGTGGAAGCAAGATTTGAGCCCAGGCAGGCTGGTTCCAGAGTTTGTTCTCTTTACTGGGCTGTCGTTCATGGCAGTCTTCCCCACTGTCAGCTCCTTGGGAGGGCGGCAGGAGCTGTCCTGTTCAGTGTGGTCCCCTTGAGGACAGGCCCACTTTAGCCTAAAACTATTTGCTGACTGTAGTTGTTTCTAGAGGCTGTTATCCTTTATCCTGTTTTGGGGTTGGGGTGGGGGGGTTCTGATCACCTCTCCTGGGCTCAGAGTCGCTGGTCACTTCTGAGTAGGCACTGCCCTCTCGTGTGACCCTTGGTAACAGGGCTATCATCCACTCACCTGGACTGTGGTCCTTCTTCCACTGGGATAACCAAAAGCCCCGAAGTTTGAGATCCTTAAAAATAAGCTGGCTCTGTGGAAATAGGAAGGACAGGCACTAAGGTGCTCTGAGGGCAAGAACTTCAGGCTCAAGGGACAGACTCCCCCAGGCGCGGGGCACTGCCCGAGTCTAGACGACTGTGGTGTTCAGACCCCAGCTTACCACAGAGGCGATGACAGGCTGCTTGGCCATTCCCCCATAGGTCACCATGGTTCCTCCAGGCCTGAGGAGTCCAGAGAGAACAGAGTGGTCACAGGTAGAGACAGCGTTACAGCACCGTCTATTCCAACCCTGGTTCCTGAACCTTGTTCTCAGAAGCCCTGTGTGCGTGCGCGCTCAGTCGTGTCTGGCTCTTTGCAACCCTATAGACTATATAGCCCGCTGGGCTCCTCTGTTCATGGGATTCTCCAGGCAAGAATACTGGAGTGGGTTGCCATCTCCTCCTCCAGGGGATCTTCCTGACCTACATATCGAACTCCCTTCTCTTGTGTCTCCTGCATTGACGGGCAGGTTCTTTACCACTAGCGCCACCTGGGAAGCCCCCAGAATCCCTGGGAAGGGTTAAAAAAAAAATACACATTCTCACGCCTGCCCCAGACCCAGTGAATCAGGTGCAAGGATCTATATTACAAACAACAGAAAACAAAGAAGCAAGCAGACACCCCCTGCAGATGACCTGGATGTCTAATCAGGGTGGGGAGCCCACCGATTTAAACTTGTGCCCAGGCTTTGAGGAAGAGCTGCAAGGAAGAGTGCTCTGCTAAGGAGCTCATGACCTGAGTCCAGCTGGGCTCTGCTCCGGCTGTTTACTGGGTGTAAACACTGTTTATTGGGTGTTGACTATGTGCCTGGGTGACCCTGGGCAGCGGGCAGTGGGCCACGCCGCCTCTCTCTCTGGGCAACTCTCATTCAAAGGAGCAGTGAGATGGAAGCAGCTCAGGATGCTAAGGGATATTGTGGACGGTGCAGAGGACGATGGTGAGTGTCAGGACCTGCTCTCTGACACCCCCAGTGGTCAGAGAGGAGAGAGGGGCTTGTGTCATTTTAAAACCATTAAGCTAAGTCTTCACGTGCCTGACTTAACCTGTGTGCCCCTCCCTGCTCCCCCAGCTCTTGCAGGAGTTTGCTGATGCAGGATGAGCTGAGGTTCACTCTGGGACAACACAAGGGAGGCTTGGTGAACTCCAGAAGGGCAGAAGCTGCTGAGAGGGGCAGGGAATTCTCTGCCCCTGAGGCTGGGGGCCAGTTTGGCCTTCAGTTCCTTCATCTGCCACCCAGCTCTGGAAAGTAGCTCCTGTGGCAGGGAGTGGAGCTGAGCCCTCCCTCTGTGGGCCGCACTGCTGCTGCTGCTAAGTCGCTTCAGTCGTGTCCGACTCTGTGCGACCCCATAGACAGCAGCCCACCAGGCTCCCCTGTCCCTGGGATTCTCCAGGCAAGAACACTGGAGTGGGTCGCCATTTCCTTCTCCAATGCATGAAAGTGAAAAGTGAAAGTGAAGTTGCTCAGTCATCTCCAACTCTTAGCGACCCCATGGACTGCAGCCTACCAGGCTCCTCCGCCCATGGGATTTTCCAGGCAAGAGTACTGGAGTGGGGTGCCATTGCCTTCTCCACTACACTTGGTTTAATCAGAATGGCTACCGCTTACGGCCTGGGTGGGAGGGGAGTTTGGGGGAGAATGGATACATGTACATACATGCACGTATGGCTGAGTCCGCTTTTTACCTGAAACTATGACAACATTGTTTGTTAATCAGCTATACCCCAGTACAAAATATAGTTGTTGGTTTTTTTAAAATCAGAATGGCTACTGTTTACTGGGTGTTTACTATGTGCCAGGCACAGGTCTGAGCATTTCACATGTGCTGGCCAATGAGTCCTCAGGGTGACCCCAAGGGAGGACTTTGATGATGCCTCTTTCACAGTCGAGAAAGCGGGGACCCACCTCTCATTTGTACAGCGCTCTGTGCAGACCTCAGAGCCCCTTAGACTCACCTTCTGAGGTAGAAAAGGTTTATAGCCCCCCATTTGACTGATGAAGAGGCTGAGGCTCGGATCATTTTTCATGTATTGCCTAGATCACACAGATCCCCAGCTAGTGGGCAGCAGCCTTTCTGACTCCAAAGCCTACACTCGTGACGACTGAGCAAGACTCTGTCCTATGACAGGCCACGCAGGGATGGTGGTTGGCCTCGGAGGCTGCCCGGAGTCGTGCTGAAGAGGTGTGCTCGGGCTCACAGCAACACGGGCAAGCTGACTGCCCTCTCCGGGCCTTGTCTGGGTGGGGGCGGGAGCGGTACCCCTTGCTCAGGTAGTTGCGGGAGGGGTACGTCACACACTCTGCACAGTCTGGTGTGTGGTACATGCTCTGTGGTTGTTACCCCAGCTCTCTGATCTCATGACCCATCTTCCCATCCAGTCTGTACGTTCTAGAGGGTTCCCTCGGTGGCTCAGTCATCTCGGTACCCCTGGCTAAAGTGAGTGCTAGCAAACAGGAGTTAACAAACCCTGGTGCTCTAGCTGGGAGGTGTCCCTTAAGGTGCCCTTCCGTTCCAGAAGTTTATGTGAAAGGAAAAAAGGATGAAAGGACGTACGCTGTCAACACTGTCAACAGTGCTCATCCTCCTCTGTGGCAGGACGGTAGGTCAGTTTTGTGCTTACTTTTTCCTTTGTGTTTTTACATGCTTTCAAGATGTTTTGTAATGATAGCATAATGTTACCTTTAAAATTAGAATCTATTTTTAAAAGCTAATATGCTAGGACTTTTTCAGATGCCCCTAGGTTATGAACCCTTAACTGCTCCCCTTTCACAGAGGGCCCAGCAGTTACTACTGGGGTCCCCGGGAAGACAAAGCCAGACGGGTCTTGGGGCCATCTGTAAAGAAGGCTGAGAAGGGGCGGGTCCAGATAACTAGGACGGGACAAGGGTTCCATCTTCCTACCCAGGGGTGTGCTGACCTGGCCTTGGCCTGGACTGGCCACTGGCACTGGTGGTCCTCCTGGCTACAGGCCAGGAGGGCGCCGGTGCACTGGACCCGAGGGGCCGAGGGACTTACGCCAAATGCCGCAGCAGCTCCGTGGAGCTTTTCCCGCCGACACAGTTGAGAGCAAGCCGTGGCTGGGGCACGTCCTGGGAAACAAGAGATCAGCAGTGAGTGAGCTACCCCTCTGTGGGGTGGAGTGTGTGCGTATGTGTGTGTGGAGGGGGTGAAGGGGAGGGTGGCTTGAAGCTTGCTGCAAACCGCACGTCCCTGGCCCAAGGGCTGTGTCTGGAGGGAGTGAAAAGTAGGACCCTCAGGCCTTCAAACTCAGTCTGGGGAGGGCCTTTTCTTTACCAGCTTAATCTTGTTATCTGTTTTAGGCATACTCAGTCACCTCTTTGCAGGCTCCTCTGTCCATGGGATCCTCCAGGCAAGAATACTGGAGTGGGTTGCCATACCCTCCTCCAGGGGATCTTCCCGACCCAGGGGTCAAACCTGTGTCTCTTATATCTCCTGCCTTGGCAGGCGGGTTCTTTACCACTAGCATCACCTGGGAAGCCCACGGATCAGCAGTGTTGTTATTGAGTTGCTCAGTCGTGTCAGACTCTGCGACCGCATGGACTGTAGCCCGGTAGGCTCCTCTGTCCATGGGAGGATTTTGTTCAAAACTCACCTCTGGAAAGAACAGACAGAGGGCATCTGTGCTGTGTTCTGACAGACCTCATGTCCCCTCTCCTCGGCACTTACAGGTTGGTTTATATCAGACGTGCTGACCTACTCTTCAGAAGCATTCTCAGGTGAGTGTGTCCAGCCCCACCAGGGGTCAGTGACTAGAGACGGGATGTGGTTTGATCAGTGTGAGGGGTGCTGGGCAGGTTGAGGGGCTTTTGAGTCTGGAGAGGCTCAGGCCAGCCCTGACCCCACCACCTCTGACTGTGTGGTCTGGGTAAACTCCTCACTACCTCTGACTGTGTGGTCTCGGTAAAGTCCTTTGTCTTTTCTGAGTCTTCATTTTCTCATCTATAAAACAGATGGCACCTACTTTGTAGAGCTGCTGTGGGGATTTTCAGGTAAAAAATATATGGCAGGTGCCTCATAAACATGACTTCGTTCCTTTCTCTTCACTCCCGTGCCACAGCCCCTCCCAGCTGAGACTCACGTCAGCGGTGTGGGCTGATATAGCCCATCAGAAACCTTCAAAACGACAAATCAGGCGGGGTCTCCTAGACCCTGTCTGTCTCTATGCTGTCCCCTCAGCCCCTGCGCACTTACTGCGTGCTGTCCCCTGACTGAGGGAATGGGCTTTACCCAGCCACAGGGAGATGGAGGGGGGATTCTGGAGACGAACAGTGGCCAGTGCCCAGCTTTCCAAACTCAAGTGACTGCCTTTTCGCAGTGAGATGGGCCTGGTCCCTTTTCACTGGTACCTTAAAGAAGCTTTTCATCTCAGGCTTTCTTAGTTCCTCTTCTGTGACAACGTGGTCGGCCCCCAGATTCTTCAGTCTGTCAGTCAGCTTCTGGAGGTCAGGTCTGGAAACCAAACACAATCCAGGGTCCTTGGTCACATCTGCCCACTTTCTCCACCAGAGGCTCCCAGGACCCCTCTGCCACAGGTGTGAGAACCCGAGTTTCTCTTTGTGGGAAGCCGGGCCCAGCCACCCAGTCTCAGCACACTCCAGCATCTCCTGGCCTCAGTTTTCTCACTGGTGTGAGAGAATGCTGGGTGGTTGCTACTGCTCCTACTGGTCCCAAGGACGCGAGAAACCATCTGGCCCCGGGAGGAGTTGGTTCACTTCCTCATTTCTTCTATTGAAACGACAAACTCCACTTCCTTTCCCCCTGTCTTTTCAAGAGGCTCTTCAGAGTGTTGTGCAAACATACCCTGGCCCACGAGTGGCTTTGTGCCTCTTTACCAAGGCAAACAGAGCAATTCTTGTTAGCACAACTGAGGGGACAGGGAACTGGAGTGAGTATCAGTTCTCCTAATGAGGCTGGACTTCCCTGATCGACCCAGCCACGTATGTGGACAGTGAGGCTTAAGGAGGCTGGATGATACGATGGAGAGAGAAAGAGTCAGGAAACTTAAGTTTGTCATTGATTTGCTGTTTCTTCCTGAGCAAGTGGCTTCCTCTCTCTGATGACAAACCTGCCCCGTCTCCTTTACATCTGTATTTAGTGCACTTTAAGGCATCACGCAAATGCAAGGGAAACAGGGGCCTTGGGTTAGTCAGTTCACAGAAAGAAATACAGCTTAAAACATTCCCAAGTGTGAACTGTGGTTTTGAAAACATGGGCTTATCAGAAGTCAAGCATCTTAAAAACTCAGGTTGGGAGTGAGGGCCTTCTCTACCTCCTTCCTGCCCTCCCTTTACATTTCAGTCACTCATCCTATAGCCCCAGGGCTTCCCTTATAGCTTAGTTGGGAAAGAATCTGCCTGCAATGCCGGAGACTAGGGTTCGATTCCTGGGTCGGGAAGATCCCCTGGAGAAGGAAATGGCAACCCACTCCAGTATTCTTGCCTGGAGAATCTCATGGACAGAGGAGCCTGGTGGGCTACAGTCCATGGGGTTGCAAGAGTCGGACACGACTTAGTGACTAAAACATCCTATAGCCCCAAACCGCCTTGAGGGATGGAAGCTGACTCAGCCCTTAGCGAGCTGCAGGAAAGGAGGACCGCTTGTGCAAGGGCGCCACCCGGTGGAGACTCGGGCACCTGCGGGTGCCAGGCTGGAGAGGCCCAAGCTGTGGGCTGGGATCAGGCCTTCCCACGCACCTGTCCCGGAGCACGTTGATGGTCCTCAGGCCCAGGGCGGCCGCGATCTGGATGACCGCTTGCCCCACTCCACTGTTGGATGCATTCTGGATGACGGAATCCCCTGTGGGGTCGGGAAGAGACTCAAGTCGAGATCTGTAACAGGTCAAGGGCTTTCAGCCTAGGATCCTATTAGAGGGTCAGAGGTAGAGTTCTCAGACTCTGAAGGGACCCAGGACCTGGCGGCTGAGCCTTCTCAGCCTGCTGTCTCCTCCCAGGGCGCCCCAGGCCTCTACAGTACCCATGATGCCTGCCAGGATTCGGCAACTCAGAGTTCACGCTGGATGCAACTTAGCCCCTGCTGTGTCAATGATTTTGTATCCTTCATCATTTTCCCAGCTCTTAGGTCAAGTCTCTGCTTAGGTTCTTTCTTTGGTTTGCAATGTCTCCTCTCTCTCCCATTGTTTTGAAATTCTATATACCATAAAAGCACAGCTCCAGTGTGGCTTCTTATGTGAAGCCTTCCTAGATTCTTCCCCCGTGCTCTCCCACAGCACTCTGTGGCCAACTCTGTTAAGGCTCTTGGTCAGCCTTGACTTACAGCTTGTAGCTCAGTCCCTTTCTATCAACAGCCTGTGGTTTCTCGAGGGAAGATGCGCTATTGCCTTGGAATGGGATTAGAGCTGCGATGGATAAACTGGCAGCTCCTGAATCAGGGTCTGTGATCAAAGCCCAGGCCTAACTTTGCACTTGAGCTGAGTGGGGATGTGTGGGCAGTGCTGGGAAAGCACAGGCTCTGGAATGAGACGTACAAGGGTCTGAGTCCTGGCTTTTTTACCGACTGTAACTAGAACTAAATGGGGCGGGGCAAGCCCTGACCTCTTTGAACCTCAGTTTCTTCTCCATAAAACAGGGGTCCCAGGAGCACCCACCGGGGTGCTCCTCATTAGAGTCCAGGGCCATCATGTCTGGGGAGGGGCTCCAGTCCCCTGAAATGCTAGCTAGGTTTAGAGAGGCAGCAGGGACCTCATGCTAGAGACAGAGGACTTTCTGGAAGAAGAAGGCTCATCATTCTTAGCTAGGGTCAGCCTACAGACTGTCACCCATCCAGGGGTTATGAAACCAACCTAGTGGGTTGTGAACTTTTTTTTTTCTTAATGGTTAAATTTGAGGAAAATAGAATAAAAAATAGTGGAGTGCATCACACATGGTGAGGGTAAATACTGTTCCATGAAACTCTGGTTTCCATTACATATATATTCATACATGTCTATGTACTGGAGGACAATGTACAGTGTTATTTGTTACCATGGGTCAAGATCACGTGTTTCACACCAGCCCTGGGGCAGGAAAGAGGAGCCATGGTGTTGGCACTTGACCTGGGTGGCGCCAGAATGGCCTGACTGGACCCTACAGCGACAGTCCGACAGAGGGGCCTGGGGGGAGGGGACGCAGGCGACCACAGCCTCTGCTGCACTGGGATTCAAGCGAAGGTCCCAGATCACACCTGCTGGCTTTCTCCGCTAGAGAGACCCAAGGCTGCTTGGCCACAGCTGGGGGACCTGCATCTGTCTCTGCAGGAAACCGGCACTGGCTTTCAGCCGACCACCCTCCCGCATCTCTCACCTCAGTCGCCTTGTCAGCGCGACAGAGATGGGCTAGGCGATCTCTAGGGCCCTGCCTGCTCCTGGATATGTGTGGTGTGCAGGGTAACCCTGCAACCACGGTAGATGGGAGGTGGTGGGTAACTGGCCCAGCCTCCTGTCACTTGGAGGTTAATTCTGAGGGGTTGATTCTGTGAGGGTCTCTGGAGGCTCCCCAGCAGGACTGGGCCCTGGCTGCCCATGGCGGGAACCAGCCTTCACTGGCTTTTCCCCCTTCCTTGTCCCTGGCCCCAGTCCCTCACTCTTGCTTCCTGGGGTCACCTCCCCAGGGACCCGTCTGCCCTCAGTCCTTGTCTTAGGCTCTGCTTTCAGGGAAACCCTGAATAAAACACCTGGCTCTGTCATTTCCTCGCTGAGTGATCTCGGGTGAATAATTTACCTCTCTGGACTTAAGGTTCCTCCTTTATCAAGAGGGAAGATAAAGGGGGCCCCAGGGGCGCCCCTGTACTGCTCTGTAGGCCAGGCCCTGGGCTGAGGGCTGCTTGGCATGTCTCTGTGAGTGCTCAGAACCTTGCCTCCCTGTTTCATGGATGAAGGGTCTGCTGATCCGAGAGGTCAGCTGCCAGTCGGTGAGGCCGATTGAGGCCCTCAGCTTGCCACTCTGACGGCCCAGTGCATTTGACGGGCGATGCATGGGAGGTCACGTATGTGGACTGGAAAGTGCTCCGGCCGTGCTGAGTGGCGGGACTAACGCTAAGTTCAGCATTTTACTGAAAACACAGGGACTGTGTCTGTCTTGTCTGAGCTCTGCAGCCCCAGAGCTCAGCACAGCGCCACACGATTTTTGCTGAGTGACAGAATTCCACCCCGAGTTCGAGGGAATGTGACCCCTCAGCGGTTTTCCAGGGTGTGCGCCTCCGTGGGGTTTCCGCCTGTTTTCCAGGACCCAAGCTAACATCCTTCCACCTAAAGCAACAAAAGACACACTCACCCAGGTCGGGGGCGTCTTCCTCACGGGCCGTCACCCGTAAGTTCCCAGGCCTCGGGGGTCGGGACGTGGGTCACACCCGTGGGCCAGGCCCGCTGGCCCACCATGGCGCCTACCTGGCCGCAGCCGCTCAAAGTCCACCAGCATCCGGTAGGCCGTGCAGGGGTTGACGCCCAGCGTGGCGGCGCTCTGAAGAGGGATGTCACTTGGGACTGTGATGAGCTCTTCCTCGCCGAACACAGCCTCGGTCCGCCAGGTTCCTGGGGGGAGGCCAGGGGAGTAAGGAAGGACCCCTCCATGCCCAATCCCAGCTCCCCCTCCTCGGTGGATGGGCGCCGAGGACAGCGGGCTTCAGGAATGCTTGGAGGAAAAAAAAGAAACCCTGAGGTCTTTCTGAATGTCTTTGAGGCCTGGTGATAATTACGTTAGGGAGACTATTAACCCACATGAGTGACTGGGAGGCTGAGCTGGTGTCACACAGCAGGAGGTGGAGGATCTCAAACCACTGGGCTCCGAGGGTGAGAGAGCCACATCATGATCGGGGCAGGAGAAGTTGCAAAAGCCCCAGCTTCCCGCTCGGGCCTCATTCTCACCTAAGGCAGGGTGACTCGGGATGGTATCATGGAAAAAAGCATGCAGGTTGAAGTCAAAGGCCGAGGTGTGGGCCTGCCTGGCTTTGCCGGTCTGCTAGTCTGAGCACAGGGACTGAGTTCTGGTTACTCTAACGTGCAGATGACACTGGCAAGAAGAGCTTTGGGTGGTCTCCCCGAGAGATGCTGCACAGGTTACGTGATATACGGGAAATGAAACAATCCTGTAAACTGGGAAAAAAAGGCTCCTTAACCCCCAACCTTAACACTCAACATTCAGAAAACTAAGATCATGGCATCTCGTCGATCACTTCATGCCAGATAGATGGGGAAACGGTGGAAACAGTGACAGACTTTATTTTTTTGGGCTCCAAAATCACTGCAGATGGTGACTGCAGCCATGAAATTAAGACACTTGCTCCTTGGAAGAAAAGTTATGACCAACCTAGACAGCGTATTAAAAAGCAGAAACATTACTTTTCCAACAAAGGTCCATCTGTCAAAGCTATGGTTTTTCTAGTAGTCATGTATGGATGTGAGAGTTGGACTATACAGAAAGCTGAGTGCTGAAAAATTGATGCTTTTGAACTGTGGTGCTGGAGAAGACTTGAGAGTCCCGTGGACTGCAAGGAGATCCATTGAGTCAATCCTAAAGGAAATCAGTCCTGAATATTCATTGGAAGGACTGATGCTGAAGCTGAAGCTCCAATACTTTGGCCACCTGATGGGAAGAACTGACTCATTTGAAAAGACCCTGATGCTAGGAAAGATTGAAGGCGGGAGGAGAAGGGGACAGCAGAGGATGAGATGGTTGGATGGCATCACCAACTCAACGGGCATGAGTTTGAGTAAACTCTGTGAGTTTTTGATGGACAGGGAAGCCTGGCATGCTGCAGTCCATGGGGTCGCAAAGAGTCAGACACGACTGAGTGACTGAACTGAACCGAACCCCCAACCCACATTTCAGTTCCAGACAAAAGAATAATAAAATGTCCAGTTTAAACACCTCACTCAAGAGGGCAGGAACCGAGGCTGTGACGTGCCCTGAGTCACCTGGTTCCCTGGGCAGAGACTCATCCTACACCAGCTGTGAGCCAGGCCCTTGAACAATGTGCTCCTGGTGTTCATGGGGCGCTCGCTCCAGTGGAGCAGAACATGAATGAGTAAGTATGAGTGTTGTAAGTTATATAGGGAGAGAGAAACAGGGGAGAAAATGACTTCAGACACGAGGAGTGAGGGACAGCTTCTCTGAGGAGGGGACAGGCTGAGAGGTGAAGGCTAGAGATGCAGCCACTCAGTCTGCAACCATTCCTGTGAAGTAAGAAGCGCAGACTCTTGAGGCAGGACAGAGATAGGAGCGGAGCAGGACAAATACACACTGGAGGGGAAACCGTGGTGGGAAGAGTGGCTGGAGATGTGGCCAATGTGGCACTGGCTGGATGGACGTCATGAACCAGTGAAGTTGCTCAGTTGTGTCTGACTTTTTGCGACCCCATGGACTATAGCCTACCAGGCTCCTCCATCCATGGAGTTTTCCAGGCAAGAGTACTGGAGTGGGTTGCCATTTCCTTCTCTAGGGGATCTTCCCAGCCCAGGGATCGAACCCAGGTCTGCATTGCAGGCAGACACTTTACTATCAGAACTACCAGGGAAGTACCCCTTTCAAGATCTTGACCCACAGTAACTGCGTGTTACACTCTAACTCAGTCCATTTATGTATATACATACACACACATACCTTAACAGAAGCCAAAGTTTCATGGAACAATACTTAACCTTACTCTATGTGATGTGTTGTACTCTGGGTCAGGGAGTGAAGAATGGATTTCGTTTTAGTGAACAGGAAGCTTCTAATTTTAAAAGTAAGTCTGAGGTGATTGGATTTATGCTTTAAGATCACTTTGTTGCCGAAGATGTACGGATGGCCAGTAGGTACGTGAAAAGAGGCTCGACATCACTAATTATTATTGGCTTCCCTGGTGGCTCAGATGGTAAAGCATCTGCCTGCAATGCGGGAGACCCAGGTTCGATCCCTGGGTCGGGAAGATCCCCTGGAGAAGGAAATGGTAACCCACTTCAGTACTCTTGCCTGGAAAATTCCATGGACGGAGGAGCCTGGTAGGCTACAGTCCATAGGGTCGCAAAGAGTCGGACACGACTGAGAGACTTCATTTACGGTTTAAGATCACTTTATTGCTGTAGATGTATGGATGGCCAGTAGGTACGAAAAAAGAGGCTCGACATCACTAATTATTAGAGATATGCAAATCAAAACTACAATAATGTACCACCTCACACTGGTCAGAATGGCCATCATTAAAGTCGACAAATAACAAACGCTGGAGAGCATGAGGAGAAAAAGGAACCCTCCTACACCGCTGGTGGGAATGTAACCTGGCACAGCCACTATGGAAAGCAGTATGGAGGTGCCTCAGAACACTAAAAATAGCATTGCCACATGATCCATCAATCCTGCTCCTGGGAATATGTTCAGACAAAGCTATAATTCAAAAAGATACATCACTCCTATGTTTTCAGTAGCACTGCTCACAACAGCCGAGACATGGAAAGAACCTGAATGTCCATCCACAGATGAATGGATAAAGAAGACGTGGTGCACATATACAGTGGAATACTACCCAGCCATAAAAAAGAATGGAATAATGCCATCTGCAGCAATGTGGCTGCAACTAGAGATTATTTTAATAAGTGAGGTGTAACTCATAAAGAGACAGATACCACAGGATATCACTTACATGTGGAATCTAAAATATGGCACAAATGAACCTATCGACAAAACGGAAACAGATGCACAGACATAGAGAACAGATTTGCGATTGCTGTAAGGGCGAGGCTAAGAGAGTGGGATGGATTGGGAGTCTGGGGTTGGTAGACGAAAACTATTATATTTAGAATGGATAAACGAGGTCCTACTGTATAGGACAGGGAACTATATTCCATATCCTATGATAAGACATAATGGAAAAGAATAGAAAAAAAAGAATGTCTGTAAATGTATAACTGAGTCACTCTGCTGCACAGCAGAGATCGGCACAACATTGTAAATCAAGTGTGTGTTATGTGCTCAGTTGTGTCTGACTCTTTGCTGCCCCATGGATTGCAGCCCACCAGGCTCCTCTGTCCATGGAATTTTCCAGGCAAGAATACTGGAGTGGGTTGCCATTTCCTCCTCCAGGGGATCTTCCTGACCCAGGGATTGAAACTGGGTCTCATGCATCTCCTGCATTGGCAGGTAGATTTTTAATCACTGAGACACTTGGGAAGCCCCAAATCAACTATACTTTAAAAAAAAAAAAATCACTCTTGCTATGTGGAAAAGATGTGGGGAGAGGGCAGAGTAGAAATAGGAAGGCTAATCAGGGGGCTACTGAAGGGGCCCAGAAGTGAGGTGCTGGGTGCCTAGACTTTGGTAGCAGGGATGAAGAAAAGTAGATGGATTTGAGTTATGTTTTGAAGATAGAATCAATAGGATGTGAGAAGCATTGGGTGAAAAGCATTGGGTGAAGGGTGACAGGTCCTCACCCCTGCAGGCAGGGACCCACATAAACCAGAGTCAGACATACGCAGATTCAAGCCCTGGCTTGTGGAGGACTTGCTAGATCACCTTAGGGAAACGACTTGGAGCCTTGTTGGCATGGTGTCTCAGGGTTCCTCAGCCTATCCTTCCAAAGTTCTTGACTATGCACTCATGACCCACTGCCCTGGCTCTACTGTGGTCCAGGGTAGGGAGCAGGGGACAGGCTGTTAGGTGTTCTGCAAGAGGAGAGAAACAAGGTGGGCTTTAGGGGCCAGGAAATGGGGTCAGGAGGCAGGAACACTCTTTACTAAAGGCTGTGTCAATCCCAGAGAAGACTGCTGGCTGAGAAAATAAGAGACTGAAAAACTGAAGGGGTGCTTTGAAGTCCAGAAGCTGTCTTGTCTTTCTCTGGGCTTTGGGCAGCCTAGTTTTCAGATTTCAGCATCATCTTTATAATCATCACCCCCTTCATCTTAGTCAACATTTACTGTACTCTACTCTGTGCCAAACACTTAGTGAATGGCTCTCTGTGCATGAAATCAAAGGTGTTTTCTAATTCCTCTTAATGGCAGGACAATGGAAATCCAGCCCTTGACACGGATTTCTGGGGCTTGGCAGTCGCTAATCCTCTTCTTAAGAGAACCTGGGTGTGATGGGGGCAGCTTCCACGTCAGCCTCCAGGGCTTTCAGGGGAAAGTAGAAACCCTTGGGCTTTCGAGTTGGAGAGGCTGCTTAAAAACCCCAGCTCTGCTGCTCGCTAGTTGTGTGGCTTTGATCACGTCACCCTTTTTGAGCTGCAGTTTTCCTGATCCATGAAATGCGGAGGACAACACTCCTGTTACAGTGTGAAGGCTGCACAGACGATCACTGTGCCTGGTACACAGCAGGTGTGGAGCCCCCCATGGGCTCCTTTTCTGATCGGCATTTCCCAAGCCTGAGTTCTGAGGGCTCCCAGTCCCCATTCACGTGCACCCAAGCCTTAACTGTCTGCATCTTCTAATGCAGGGGTCACTAAACTATGAATCATGGGCCAAACCTGGCTCGCCACCTGTTTTTGTAAATAAAGTTTCACTGGAACACAGCCCACTTTTTAGTGTATTGTTTATGGCTATTTACAACAGCAGAGTTAAGCAGAAGTGGAATGGGCTGCAAAGTCTAAAATATGTACTCATTGGCCCTTTAAGAAAAGTTTGCCAACCTCCCATCTAATGCATATGGAAATTTAGTGTTTGCAAAGGCCATTGTATGTATTCCCTCAGTAGAGACAGACTAGGCAACGATAATTAGCTCTGTTTTAGAGATGGGGAAACTGAGGCTCAAGGTCACTGTGATTTAAACAAGGTCCTGGTGGGGGGGTGGCGGGGGTGGTAGCGTTGGTGGTGGAAGGAGAGCCTGCATCTGACTCCCAGGCCAGTGCTTGCTAGGCCCCGAGGTGCCTCAGGGGGGTCTGAGTATTTCCTATGGGCAAGTCAGTTCGCACATTCTCTGGCCCTGCCTCCCCTGGGTCTGGGGAAAAGGCTGATGACAGGCACAGCAACAGCTGAGCAGCTCAGAGCGTGAGAGATGACCAAGATCTGGCCAGCTGAGGACTTCTCTGGTTAATGACGGCCACTCTACTCAACTGCAGTCTTCTCCAGAAGAAAGACTGTTCAGTGCTACATGCTAGAGCCCCGCACACCACGGATGCTCACAAGATGTTTACTGAATAAACAGAGTTAATTATTGTCTTGGCAATGATAAAACCCTCATCCTCTCTGACTGGCACTTGGTTTAGAAGAATCACCTTTTCTCTGGGGGAGAAATCCCAGTTCTGGCTATGCCGCCACCACACATGTGCAATTACCCACACACACCTGGCCCGCGTCCTTTCTTCTCTCCCATCTAATCACCAAGCCCTCTTACTCCAGCTTCTCTGTCCACCCGTCTCTCCAATGCCATAGCACCGTTTGTTCAGACCCTTATCATCTGAAGCTTGGATTGCTCGGACACCTCCTCACTGGCTTCCTGCTCCCCCCTCCCCCCTCTGCCCTTTCAGAGCGTTCTCTGTAAGGTACAAATCTGATCAAATTGTTCCTAGTCTTCACCCTCATCAGCGCCCCCCACCTCCACACACTGACTGTGGATGTGGGCTCTCCATGACCAGGGCCCTGTTGACCTCTCCAGCCTCATCCTGCTTCTCTGCACGGCCCGCCCCGCTGTGGCCAGCCACACTGAGGGGCCTGCAGTGCTGACTGCGCTGTGCCTTCTCCCATCGCCACACCTTTGCCCCCGGCTGTGTTTCTGCTGGTCTCTTTTTGGCACCAGAGGCTGGTTTTGTGGGAGATAATTTTTTTTGCAGCAGTGGTGGGGGGTGGAGGATCAGGTGGTAATACGAGTGGTGGGAAAGCAGCAGATGAAGCTCCTGCTGGTTCCTCACAGCCTCAGACCTGGATCGGGTGCATGGCCCCCCGGGTGTGGGGTGGGGTGGGGCGGGGCTGGGGACCCCTGTTCCAGACCCAGTTCAAGCCTTACTTCTCTGGGAAGCCCTTCCTGACACTCCCCAAGACAGGGAGCTCTTGCCTTTGTGTTCAGCCTGGGATGACAGCCCTCAGGACACTGCACTGTATAGGTGCCGTCTTCCCACCCCAGCCAAGGGCACGCGGAGGGCAGAGACTGTGTCTGACCCACGTTGGGGGCCCTTCACTCTGCACAGGGGGAGTGTGTGGCCCGAAACACCAATCGTAGCCTGTGAATCTTGGCAGCTCTCAATCTGCTCACCTGTTTATGCTCTTTCACTGCGCGGGGTGGTGGAGGGGGGAAGAGGGGTATAGGAGAGGGTGGGGCCATTCTTGGAAGCATCCCTGTTCTCACAGAAGGAAAGAGCGTTGTAGACTCCTGATACTATTTTTTTACTGCCCGGTACATTCTTCTTTCTAGAACGGCTCCCTCCCAACCTCTGGGATTGTCAACTGTAAGCCCCCCCTCTCTACACCACACATGTTGGCAAGAGACTCAGCCGGGGCAACTGTGAGTGGCCCAAGCCCCATCCCCTGGTGATCGGTGCATGGATGGGCAAAGACCCAGGCAGGCTGGTCAGAGCCCTCTGGGGGATGGACGCGGTTGTGCTGGACACACTGTGGAGGACACGCTCTTCCGTTTGCTCTCAGGATGATGTAAGCCTCAGGCTGCCAGGGACTGTCCACTAAAGGTGTGTATCAGAGTGGGTCTGAATCTCAGCTCCACCAATTAATGGCCGGTGACCTTGGGCAAGTTGCTTCATCCTTTATGTTTACTGCTGTCCCATCTGCAAAATGGGAATAATAACAATATCTACCTCACGCTGTGGGCACATGAATAAACAGAAGTAAAGTGCTTATAACAGTGCCTGGTACCAAAAGAGTGGTCGATATTTGTTGCTATTTCTATATCACTGTGGGGACAGATCCCATCAGAGGGCTAATGAGAACAAGAGAAAAAGCCCTCACAGCCTTGGGTTTTCTAGATCCAGTTGTGCCTGAAACTTTCCATCTCTTGTACCTCCCTGTTCTACAAACCAATTAACTGCTTTTCTGGCAAAGCAAGCTTGAGTTGGCTCTTTGCAAGTTATAACTTCAAGAGTCCTCATGTTGGAGAGAAGTGGGAAAAACAGAGGTGACCAGAGTCTAGGGGGCTCTCTTTGCAATCTGCTGTTTGAGTTTGGACAAGGGCTTCTTCTTAGGTTTCAGCTCCTCATACGTCCAATACTCTGTAAGGTACAAATCTGATCAAATTGTTCCTCGTCTTCACCCTTCATCAGCGCCCCCCCACCTCCACACACTGACTGTGGATGTGGGCTCTCCATGACCAGGGCCCTGTTGACCTCTCCAGCCTCATCTTGCTTCTCTGCACGGCCCTGCTTCCTTCTCGTGGCTGCTGCCAGGATCCATCTGTGTGACGTTTGTGCCTCAAAACCCATCAAGTGCTAAAAAACACATCTCACCAAAGACTCCTCACGCCTATCAGAGAAACTCCTCACCCGCAGCATGGCTTATGCAGGGCCTTCCCAGGCGGCCCCATCCGCTTCGTGACCTCCCCCCTCAGTTTTTTCTGCAGCCCCTTCCCGCGGCACATCGTCTGCTAAGGCTACACCGAGTTTTCCTCCATTTCCAAAAGTCACCGTTGTGTCTTTGCTCCATTTGTATTCTCCAAATGCCACCAGTTAGGGCTCATCTCCACCTACAAAATCCATCCATCAGAGGTCCCTGCCAATGAAGCCTCCCCCTGAAGCCCTCGAGACTGTCTTTCTCACACACACAGTTGCCAGAGGTGCCCTCTGCTTTCCGTGAACCCGTAGCACTCCCTTTGTGGAGGCTGTTGATTTGGAGATTTTGTCAGTTAGATTTTAACCTCCCAGAGGGCAGGGGCTGCCTTCTTTGATTCCCCGTTGCACCCTACATTCCCTAGGGATGTAAGAGCTCCAGTCAACATGGGTGCACAGTGCTGAGAGCTGATGCACTGCCTCCTGAGCAAAAGAAACATGCTGCTCTCCTGGTCCAGCTTCCATCCCCTTGGAGGTGGGTGTATGGACCTAGTAATAAATCCTATGCTTTCTTACACTGAGACAAGGAGGAAATGTGTACCATGTATGTGAAATAGGATCTGAAACAACACATGCTGGAGACACCTGGAGAAACTCACCCAAACCAGGATTCGCTGGGATCACCCAGTCTCCTGGCTTCACCCCGGTCACACCGCTGCCCACGGCTACAACCTGTCCAACACCTTCGTTCCCTCCAACAGCAGGCAGCTGGGGAAGGAGGCCATAATTTCCTAAGGGAGAAGAGCACAGAGGGTCATCCATGAAGCTTGGGTGGTGAGAGCATGGGCTTTGGAGTTAGACGGACCTCAGCCCGATCTGACCAGCTGTGCGACTGACCAACCTCTCTGAGCCTGAGCTTCTTCATCTGTAAAGGGGGATGTACTCCTCGCTTTCAAGGGTTATTATGAGATTAGATAACGCAGGGATTGAGCCCAGCATACTGCCGGCACTTCACAATGGTTGGTTTGCTCCCCCACTGCAATCTTCCTAACTCTTGAAAAGCCTCACATTCCAGGGAGGGGAGGCCGGAGAGGGCTCACACAGTGTGCAGACAGCCTCATCTGGAGAACAGCTGCCGCTAATCACAGGAATTTCACACCCACACCTGGGGAGGAATGAAAACGAGGTGGCAGCTAAGCAAAAAAGCCAATTAACATAAGCCACAGAAACCAAGGTTACCTTGGATCATATTTATGTCAGATGGATTGATAGGGGCCGCTAGCATCTTCACATGGACGTCTGATCCGCCCACAGCAGCCAGCTCCAGGTTCTTCAGTCTAAGCACAAAGCCAGAGAGATGTTCATGTCACCCAGGCTAGACAGGGAGTCTTTTGCTCAGATCATCTCCCCAAAGTAGGTCAGGCAGCAACATTTTTGAGCTGCCATTGTGTGCCCAGGGATGAGGGTTTTGTTAGGAGAGAGGAGCTAGAAGGAATTCGCACAGGATACAGGTTAACTCTCATTAACTACAAGTGGACAGTCCTGGTGACCTCTTGACCCCACCGCCCACTCCAGGGCAGAAAATGGTTAAAACTCCTGTGGGCCTGGGTTAGCCCTGTGTTGCCCAAGCTTGCTTGATTCACCTGGTATACTAATCTTACAGATTCTCAGACCCCAGCTCTGACCCACTGAATCAGAA
The DNA here is from genome assembly GCF_019923935.1 of Bubalus bubalis. Classification (NCBI taxonomy): domain Eukaryota; kingdom Metazoa; phylum Chordata; class Mammalia; order Artiodactyla; family Bovidae; genus Bubalus; species Bubalus bubalis. Next base: position 176,427,384 of record NC_059158.1, on the reverse strand, counting down.
TCTCCAGATAAGGGGCACCCCAAGGAACAACCGGGAAACCCTTGCATGGCTCATTTGTTCTCTGATTTTTCCTTTTGCTCCAACACACATAGGGAAGACATTTCTGTTAGCTGCAGAGTGATGAGGGGAAAAGAGAGATGGCACATGGAGGTGGGAAAGAACTCCCTGGGTGACTGTGGCTTGCCCCCTGGAGAGATGTCCCTTCGTGACAATGATCCTGATCTGTCAGAAAGGATGCTGGATGGAGAGTTGCTGGTCTGAGTGTGAAACTCCACCTCAGACGGCTTTGTCACCAAGAGCAGGTTTCTCCCTTGCTCCAGGCTTCCATTTCTTCATTTGTAAAGTGGGGGTGATGTCGCCATCACCTTCACGGGCACTTGATCACTTCCAAGGGCTCTTTCCATTTCAAGTCTGTATGGTAACTGCCTCTGCTCATAATGTCTACGCCCTAGACACCACGGTCTGTATCCACTGGAATGTTGGTTAATGGGTAAAACCTGCCCAGTGGCAATGCCCACGTGGTACTTTTGTTTTTTTAATAAAAGGAGACCTTCCAACCAGAAAGGGCTGATCTGTGTATTATTAACAGACCAATGGAGCCTCATGACTTTTAATTATTAGAGAATCCTTTTCTGTCTCTCTCTACACCTCTAAGACTTCTTGTTTGCAGTGCTTTTCTCTGCCCAAATGTACTCGTTAAGCAATAATTCTCCTTATTTTTACTTACTGAAGGCACATGTAACAGCCAACCAGAGGTTCTCAGCATTAGGCAACAGTGTCACTTCACTAAGCTGATGTAATTCTACCCGCTTCCTGCTGTAATCTGACCTTTTAATTATACCTGAGGCTCTGCTAAGGATAAAAGTGTGATTTCCAAGAAATGGTTTGCACTGGTAGTAATAAAGGTGACAGGTATTTATGAGGTGTTTATTATACACCGGGTCCTGTGGTAAGGGTAACTGTTGTTTTCTGGCAGAGTCAGGCTGGTATTCAGGATCTTTAGTTTCCTGACCAGGGATCTAACCTGTTCCCCTGAAGGGGAAGCATGGAATCTTAAACATGGTCTACCAGGGAAATCCCTGTGCTGAAGGATTTAAATGCATAATCTAAGATTCCTGTGACAAAAGTATAAATATTCCCAATTTATCAAGCAGGAAATGAAGGCTCCTGGAAATGATGAAATTTACACAGAGGAGAATTGGCCAGACTTCCCTGATAGCTCAGTTGGTAAAGAATCCGCCTGCAATACAGGAGACCCCAGTTTGATTCCTGGGTCTGGAAGATCCCCTGGAGAAGGGATAGGTTACCCACTCCAGTATTCTTGGGCTTCCCTTGTGGCTCAGCTGGTAAAGAATCTGCCTGCAACGTGGGAGACCTGGGTTAGATCCTTGGGTTGGGAAGATCCCCTGGAGAAGGGAAAGGCTACTCACTCCAGTATTCTGGCCTGGCGAATTCCATGGACTGTATAATCCATGGGGTCACCAAGAGTCAGACATGACTGAGCAACTTTCACTTTTCACTTTCAGGAGAATTGATCAGGGAGGGGCTTATCTACTTTCAAGGTGCTTTTATTTACCTTGCTTTAATCCAGCAGCTGAAATTAGCACGGGAATCCCTCTGAAGGCCTACAAGGACCTCCAGGGACCCACCCTGGGAATCCTTGTACTGGATTATGATCAAAGTAAGAGGGGCCATGGGCTTCCCAGGTGGTGCTAGTGGTAAAGAATCTGCCTGCCAATGCAGGAGATGCAAGAGATGTGGGTTTGATCCCTAGGTTGGGAAGACCCCCCTGGAGGAGGAAAATGGCAACCCACTCTAGTATTCTTGCCTGGAAAATTCCATGGACAGAGGAGCCTGGTGGGGTGCAGTCCATGGGGTCACAAAGAGTCAGACACAACTGAGTACAGCACACACACAAGGGAGGACACGCTTTACCATGACTGTTCAGTTCAGTCACTCAGTCGTGTCTGACTCTTTGCAACCCCATGGACTGCAGCATGCCAGGTTTCCCTGTCCATCACCAACTCCTGGAGCTTACTCAAACTCACGTCCATTTAGCCAGTGATGCCATCCAACCATCTCATTCTCTGTCCTGCCTTCTCTTCCTGCCTTCAATCTTTCCTAGCAACAGGGTCTTTTCAAATGAGTCAGTTCTTTGCATCAGGTGGCCAAAGTATTGGAGTTTCAGCTTCAGCATCAGTCCTTCCAATGAATATTCAGGACTGATTTCCTTTAGGATTGACTTATTGGATCTCCTTGCAGTCCAAGGGACTCTCAAGAGTCTTCTCCAATATCACAGTTCAAAAGCATCAGTTCTTTGGCACTCAGCTTTCTGTATAGTCCAACTCTCACATCCATACATGACTACCGGAAAAACCATAGCTTTGACTAGATGGACCTTTGTTGGCAAAGTAATGTCTCTGCTTTTTAATATGCTGTCTAGGTTGGTCATAGCTTTTCTTCCAAGGAGCAAGCGTTTTTTAATTTCATGGCTGCAGTCACCATCTGCAGTGATTTTGGAGCCCAGAAAAATAAAGTCAGCTACGGTTTCCACTGTTTCCCCATCTATTTGGCATGAAGCGATGGGACCAGATGCCATGATCTTACTTTTCTGAATGTTGAGCTTTAAGCCAACTTTTTCACTCTCCTCTTTCACTTTCTTCACTTTCTGCCATAAGGGTAGTGTCATCTGCATATCTGAGGTTATTGATATTTCTCCTGGCAATCTTGATTGCAGCTTGTGCTTCATCCAGCCCAGCATTTCGCATGATGAATTCTGTACAGAAGTTAAATAAGCAGGGTGACAATATACAGCTTTGATGTATTCCTTTCCCGATTTGGAACCAGTCTGTTGTTCCATGTCCAGTTATAACTGTTGCTTCTTGACCTGCATACAGACTTCTCAGGAGGCAGGTCAGGTAGTCTGGTATTCCCATCTCTTGAAGAATTTTCCACAGTTTGTTGTGATCCACACAGTCAAAGGCTTTGGCGTAGTCAATAAAGCAGAAGTAGATGTTTTCCTGGAACTCTCTTGCTTTTTTGATGATCCAACAATCATCCATGATGATCATCCACAATGATCCACGGTGATCCATGATCCATTGTGGGTCAGCGTTTGGGGCACCGAGTGCAGCAGTACATGCACGGGGCCTTTTGAAGGAGGTTGCCATTACCTTCATTACCTCCACCATAGTTTGGCCTCAGTTCAAACAACAGGGAGGGAACATAGCCCTGCTCATTGGAACAAGACCCAGTTTTCCCCTCAGTCAGTCTCTCCCATCAGGAAGCTTCCATAAGCCTCTTATCCTTCTCCATCAGAGGGCAGATAGAATGAAAACCACAGTCACAGAAAACTAATCAAACTCATCACATGGACCACAGCCTTGTCTAACTTAATGAAACTATGAGCCATGCTGTGTGGGGCCACCCAAGACGGATGGGTCATGGTGGAGAGTTCTGACAAAACGTGGTCCCCTGGAGAAGGGAATGGAAACCACTTCAGTATTCTTGCCTGGAGAACCCCATGAACAGTATGAAAAGGCAAAAAGTTAGGACACTGAAAGATGAACTCCCCAGGTTGGTAGGTGCCCAATATGCTACTGGAGAACAGTGGAGAAATAACTCCAGAAAGAATGAAGGGATGGAGCCAAAGCAAAAACAACACCCAGTTGTGGATGTGATTGGTGATGGAAGTAAAGTCTGATGCTGTAAAGAGCAATACTGCATAGGAACCTGGAATGTTAGGTCTGTGAATCAAGGCAAATTGGAAGTGGTCAAACAAGAGATGGCAAGAGTAAATGTCGACATTTTAGGAATCAGTGAACTAAAATGGACTGGAATGGGTGAATTTAACTCAGATGACCATTATATCTACTACTGTGGGCAAGTATCCCTTAAAAGAAATGGAGTAGCCCTCATAGTCAACAAAAGAGCCTGAAATGCAGTACTTGGATACAATCTCAAAATGACAGAATGATCTCTGTTTGTTTCCAAGGCAAACCATTCAATATCACAGTAATCCAAGTATATGCCCCCAACCAGTAATGCTGAAGAAGTTGAAGCTGAATGGTTCTATGAAGACCCACAAGACCTTCTAGAACTAACACTCCAAAAAGATGTCCTTTTCATTACAAGGGGCTGGAATGCAAAAGTAGGAAGTCAAGAGATACCTGGAGTAACAGGCAAATTTGGCCTTGGAGTACAGAATGAAGCAGGGCAAAGGCTAACAGAATTTTGCAGAAAAGAACACCCTGGTCATAGCAAACACCTTCTTCCAACAACATAAGAGAAGACTCTACACATGGACATCACCAGATGGTTATTACCATGACTGAAAAAGAGCTGCAATCAATCAAAATAATGTAGAAACACTCTCTACAGAAAATGGTTAACTAAGAAGAAGTTGATGACTAGGGCAGAGAGAATAAAGAAAGGGCTTTTTTCTCCCCTTGTAGGTTAAGTATTAAGAAATGTATGTATTTATACTTATCTGGAGGAGGGAGAGTCCTTGTAACAATAATAACTACTGTTCGAGTGCGCACCAGCCAGGCGCTCAGCTAAGTGCTTTCCATGCGAGTTTTCATACTATTATTCTGATTGTATAGCTGAGGAACAAAGGCACCAAAGAGGTAGATAACTTTTTTAAGGCCCCCTGAAGTAGTAAGTGGCTGATCTGAATTGAACCTGGCAATGTGATACTGGAGAAGCCAGCTGGTGAAGGGCTGACCCCAGACCAGGCAGAGGAGGCTGTAGGAGGAGCACCAGTTTGGAGAGGTGGGTGTCTTCAATCCTTGCCTGGGGAGATGAAAGGGGCCAGCCTCCCCTCCCAGGATAAGCAGGAAGGCCTCAGCCCAGAACACATGTACAAATCTGAATTCTAGAGAAAATTCCTGCCCAGAGCAAATGGATCGTGGCCTCGTTGTCCCTTTGTATTATCCACACTGCTTCTCTCTTGCATTGTGACAAATAATCAGAGTTTTTCTGTAAGCTGACAGAGTCTGTGCACTCAAACTACTTAAATACATTTTTTTCCTGCACATTTTCTACATGTTCCTCCCTCAGCCCAGGATTCCTTTTTCCACAGCTTCTCTGTGAAGTGAGAAATTCAACTCACCCTTTAAGACCTGGATGAAATTTTACTTCCTCAAGGCATCTTTGACCCTCTTCTTAGGCTCTGCAGCAATAAAAAATCACTTGCTCCACTCTGAGTGCTCCCATTACATGTATGGTGTGACTATCTATACCATTTACGACCATCTTACACAAGTTCATTGCTTTCTACTTTACGAAGTTTGTTCAAGCATTTTCTTTAACCCTTCACAACAAGGCAGAAGTTCACATTCCTTTTCCAGCTTCTGGGGTAGACATCCTCCAGAGCTCAGGCTCATGTGTTATCTGCAACCCACCCTGGAGGATGGGCAGCACTCCCAACAGACATTGTTTCTGCAGCAAAATGTAGGAATATGCACACGAAGTGGATTGAATAGTGGCTATATCAAAACTTCACTTTAGATCAGCTTTTGCCTCCAAAAGAGTTATGAAAAAAACCAAAACTGTTGATTTTCAGAACTTTCTGAATTTTGGAGTGCAGATACGAATTTGGATTCGAATCCAAGTCTTTTAGACTCAGTTGAGGGTTCTTTTCACTTATCACTGAGTTTTACAGTCAGAATATATGTTGTCTCCTTATTCGACTGTGAGCTCATGGGGGGCATGAGCTTAACTCTTAACTTAAGACTTTTAGTCTTAACTCAGTGTTTAGCAGTGTCTGGGACCAAAACAGTGCTTGAGAATGCTTCTTAAAGAAATAATCTTATTTTCCTCTTAAGTGAGAAAATATATTGTAAAGCTAACAGACATTTAGGGAATCATGGGCAGAGCTCACAGCACAGGGACTTAGCTATTAAGGCGGTATTTACTCTTTTTAGTCCTGGGCTGTTTAGGAAAATACTGGTGTAGGATGGGTACAAATAAAAATGGATATTATCCTTAAGGGAGTTCAATCTAAGCAAAAACCCACGCCTCTTTTCCTCAAGGGAAAGTGCAGATCAAATCTGTACTAAGACTATAATTCTTAAAAATATAGATGACCATAGATAAGAATATAAGTAGATCTCATAAAGAAGGCTGACCACTGAAGAATTGATGCCTTTGAACTGTGGTGCTGGAGAAGACTTCTGAGAGTCCCTTGGACAGCAAGGAGATCAAACCAGTCAATCCTAAAGAAAATCAATCCTGAATATTCATTAAAGGACTGATGCTGAAGCTCCAAAACTTGGGTGAAAAGCTAACTCACTGGAAAAGACCCGGATGCTGGGAAAGTTTGGGGGCAGGAAGAGAAGGGGGGCAGCAGAGGACGAGATGATCAGATGGCATCACCGACTCGATGGACGTGAGTCTGAACAAACTCCGGGAAATAGTGAAGGACAGGGAAGCCTGGCGTGCTACAGTCCATGGGGTCACAAAGAATCGGACACGACTTAGCGACTGAACAGCAACAACAAGATCTCAGTTCCTAGATGAAGGGTAGAACATGGATATGGAGTTACAGACGCAGTTCTGGGTGTGAACCCTACCTTGGTTATTGACTGGCTAGCTGAACCTCACAGTACTCATCTGTGGAATGGGAGCACACTAGAAGTCAGCTCACAGATAGATGAGGTACAGACATAAAGCACTTACTAGAGTCTCTGATACACAGCAGAGGCCAAATAAATGGCAGCTGTTGCCAGTTGTGGGAACATCCAAGGAAATCTTTGAAACAGCTGGCTAAATACCTCTGGAAAAACAGTCACCGAATCACTCAGAGGAAGAAGGCAACTTTTTGGAAAATCTGAGTAAATTTAATTCAACAAATATTTATTGATGGTCCTACTAAGTGCCAGGTACTGTGCCAAGGGCTTTAAAGATGAAAAAAAAAAAAAAAAGTATCTCCTGCCCAGGAGCTTGATGGCGTGGGGACTCAACGTTTGAAAACACTGGGACTGGCTGGAGGGAGAGCAAAGGGTTAGCAAAGGGACTTTGGAAGCCGTGACACCTTAGCTGGAACTTCAAGGATAAACAAAAGTTTATGGGGCGGACCGAAAGAAGTATTCCTGCCAGTAGGAATGGCAAAGAGTCTAACTTGACTGTGGGCCGGGCCCAGATGCAGTCTGGATTGGAGCTGTGGGAATGGAGAGAATTTGATAACCTGGAATCCCTTTAATAAGAAGTGGCATTGATGTCACTGGGTGACTGATTCCATGGAGGAGTGGCTGAGGATCTTTCATGACTCCCAGACTTCTGGTTTGGGCAACCGGATGTTGAGATAGGAGGAAGGAAAGAGTGGCGTGGAGCGGAGAGGAAGGTGTTATATCTGCAGCCTGAAGCAGGTGGCCAGAAGTGTGTTGTGGAGGAGAGGGTACTCTGTGCTGGATGCCTGGGGCTGGGAGTCAGCTGTGTGTATGTGGAATCTAGGGTAGTAGGTAAACTTAGGCTGGGTGATCTAGCTGGACAGTTAAACTATAATGTTAACAGCTTCTTGAGCTCCAGATACTGTGCTTATTAGCTTTATATACAAGACAATGTTTAGTCCTCAAAATATCTGGACAGCGTTATCACCCCAATTTTCAGATGGGAACTGCAAGTCAGAAAGTTAGGTAACTTGCCCAAGGTTTAACAGTAAGTGGCAAGGCTTGATCTTAAGCTTGACCCCAAAGCTCAGACTGTCCAACGCTAAGCCGTACTCCCTACACTGTGGGTGTGGAATCTTTGTCCTGGGAGATACTATGAGGTGCTCCTTGAGGCACAATACTTTTGGGCAACACTGCCTACTAAACTCCCTTTATAAGATTCAGACGGCACATTAGAGTCACGAAGGCTCTGGAAAGTCCTCCTGGGAAGAAACCCACGTGGCTTTGTGTCCTCCTGCGTTCCAGGGTTAGCTTGGCTGGGAACTCTACCCTCACAGCACACAGGGGAACCATCTGCCCCCAAATGGCAATTTAAAAAGCGCTGCAACTCACTCCCAGTTCTCTTCTTTGTCTTGTGGGAGCCTAGCTGTGCGGCGGGAGGGGTAGGGTGAGGGGCAGGAGGTGGAAAGTTGAAGCTGCAAACACAGGTGGCTGAGGGCGGGACGGGCCTGCCACAGGCTGCCCACCCGGGGGGCAGGCGGGGGTTGGGGGGAGAGCTGTGTTGGTCCAGCTGCCGTGCACCGGGGAGACCAGTCCCAGCCTGCTCCACGGAATGCCATCAATGCCAGACACTGCTGCTCCTGCAGACAGTTCTAACTGCGTCGTCAAGGACACCGCTCTGCAGAGACAGGAAGGAAAACCGGGCTGGGTCTGAATTCCAGGAGTTGAACCTTGAGTGTAATGATAGCAATTTCTTCCTTGTTTTTCATCTTTCAACTCACCAAAGGAGCGTGTGGCTGTGTTATGGAGTGCAAGCGAGGCACCCAAACACAGCCTGGCTGGATCTCAAGTCACTTTCCCAAGACTGTTCAGTGCCTTGCCCCGCGAGCATGATGGCGCCACGCAACTCGGAGGGCTGCCTCTGCCTTCACTCGACAGATCCCAGACAGGATAAGGTCACAATGGCTCCTTTGAGGCCAAGGCTGTACACCTGTGATGCCATATGAACTACAAGGGAGACAAAAGCAGGCAGAAGAAAGAGCCTTTTGAGAGGCGGGGAAAAGAGGCCAGTACTCTGGGGACTGGCTCGGTTATACTGGCTGTGTTGGATGGGCACCAGCCAGCTCTGCTAAGATATCTTTCGTGCCTTCTGCATTTAATTAGCAACCATTTGTCCTTATCCTGCATCTTCCACTTCATCACCTCAAAGTGCTTTGCAGCAAGAGCTATCCTGGGTCAGGGAGGCTTTCTCCTCTGCTCGTCACAGAGAGCCAAGAACGTGCGCTCCATCACAGGGCGCTGGGTGAAGGTGACTGATGTCTTCTGTGGCTCTCCCGGGTCTGTGTCCAATCCCCAGAGTCACACACATGCCGCCTTCTGTGATTTAGTAAAGTGCTAGGCGTGCTGGGTACGCTGTTGTGGGATTTGATTTTACCATTAATAAGCAGGGCACAGTTGGGCCACCGTGGAGTAATGAAGTTCTCCAGCTTGCCCCCCAGCAGGAGATGCCAGTGGCTGCAGCTGGTGGGGTTCGGATGGAGTCCTGGGCTCTCAGGGAAGGCACCTTTCAGGGGGCAAAGCTCACCATGTTCCATGGTGTGCAGGCACTCCCGCCTGCCCCCCTGTGCCTCTTCTGGTGTCCCCACCTCAGAGTCCTCTGGCCCTCCCACCATTCAGAGCTTTTCTTCTGAAGCACAATCACTTGAATGGAAGGGAATCAGAGACTGAGGGGCAGCTTCTGGAAGTTTCTACTCAGGACTGGCAAAGATATCTCTCTCTATCCTCTCAAACTCCTTCTTTCCCTCCACTAAGGGCACCAGAAAGCTTGCAGGCCTCCAAGATTCCACACCTGCTAACATCAGGAAATCTGCTTGAAGGAAGCTGCAGAGTCTGCTGCTTAGTTTGCTGAGGGCTAATATCAGTAACCTCAGATACGTAGACGACATCAACCCTTACAGCAGGAAGTGAAGAGGAACTAAAGAGCCTCTTGATGAAGGGGAAAGAGGAGAGTCAAAAAGCTGGCTTAAAGATCAACATTCCAAAAACTAAGATCACGGCATCCAGTCCCATCACTTCCTGGCAAACAGATGGGGAAACAGTGAGAGACTTTATTTTCTTGGGCTCCAAGATTACTGTGGACAATGACTGCAGCCATGAAATTAAAAGATGCTTGCTCCTTGGAAGAAAAGCTATCACCAAGCTAGACAGTGTATTAAAAAGCAGAGACATTACCGACAAAGGTCCATCTAGTCAAAGCTATGGTTTTTTCAGTAGTCATGTATGGATGTGAGAGCTGGACCATAAGAAGGCTGAGTGCCAAAGAATTAATGCTTTCAAACTGTGGTGCTGGAAAAGATTCTTGAGAGTCCCTAGGACAGCAAGGAGATCAAACCAGTAAATCCTAAAGGAAATCAATCCTGAATATTCATTGGAAGGACTGATGCTGAAGCTGAAGCTCAAATACTTTGGCCACCTGATGCGAAAAGCCGACTCACTGGAAAAGACCCTCATGTTGGGAAAGATTGAAGGCAGGAGGAGAGGGGGCAACAGAGGATGAGGTGGTTGGATGGCATCGCCGACTCAATGGACATGAGTTTGAGCAAGCCCCAGGAGATGGTGAAGGACAGGGAAGCCTGGTGTGCTGCAGTCCATGGGGTCGCAAAGAGACGGACATGACTGAGTGACGGAAGAGCAACAACAATTCTCTGTGTTGCCTCATAGAGGAAGATGGGGCCACAGCCTGCAGCCAGCCGCTTTTGTCTCTTTGCTGGGTATGATGACAACACAGCCCCTGCCTGGTGGGCTGCTGACTTTGGTGGCAAAGGGGCCCCTTGGTGAAATCTTGTGCCCAGGACCCCTTACTTCAAGCCACACCCTTGCTCCCGGGACAGGTGCCGGAGCAAATCCTGGTGAGCAGGCTGTCTGCTTCAGCTTCCCAGACTCGTCAGAACTGGACAATTGTTGAATCAGAGGACTCAAGCCTCATAATCATTTCCATGGATGCAGGAATACATTGAGAAGGATGCTGAGGCCTTGTGTTGTCTTGGCAGAAAAAAGTGTTGTTTGGGGAGAATGAGGCAAAGAGGAGTGTAGGTTTTGAGGTACATAGAAAAGGGAGCTATGAAGCTTTGTCACTGGCTTTGTCACGGAAGACAAGGGTGGGGGGGATGCCCCCCCTCATGCCTATTTTTTTTTTTTTTGGTCACATGGCACAGCATGTGGGATCTTAGATCCCTGACCAGGAATCAAATCCACACCCCCTGCAGTAGAAGTTGTCTTAACCACCAGACCACCAGGGAAGTCCCAGGACTGCCCATGTTTACTACAGCTGACCTTGGTCAATCCCTTTCTTTATTAAAAATAACTGGAAAAAAAAAAGGAATAGCGCAGGGAAAGATATTCAATACCCTGTGATAAACCACAATGGAAAAGAATACGAAAAAAGATATATATATATAAAAACGGAATTACTTTGCTGTACACCAGAAACTAACATAACATTTTAAATCAACTATACTTCAATTAAAGAAACCAACCCAACCCCGCCCCCCACCCCCCACCCCAAGACAAAAGCAAAACAAGAACATCAAAACTGAAAAGAAGGGAGACTGGCGTGACATCCTCACTCTACCAGTGAGTGGCAGGGTTGGGACTAGTGCTCTCGCGAGTGGTCCTGGTCGACACACCATGAGCCACAGATTAGCCTCCTGTTATCTCTGCTCTTGCTTCTCTAAAATGAAGACCCTTCCCACCATTCAGGCTGGGAGAGGCCTGGACCACACAGGGGCTGCTAGGAGAGGCCAGACAAGAAGAACTCAGCGCCCGGCCGCGTCTGGGGCAGTTCCCTGGAGGTGTCCACCACCTTTGACTCTCAGAGGCAAGAATGAGGAGACGGGGGTGGAAGGACTGGGCCCTAAAGCTGGCTGTGCAGTGTCAAGTCCAGAGGGAAGGTAATGTAAAGTGCGTCACAGGATACGAAATCCAGCTGGGGTCTGAAGCCTGTGACCAAGGGTCGTCCCTTCTGAGCCTCTTTCTGCAGATCCCTCCCTCAAGGACCACATACTGAGCGCACTCAAGGCGTGTCATCAGACACACCACATTTTCTCTTTCCTTTGGGCTTCTGCCCATGCAGGCGCTTCTATTTTCACTCCTTGTATAGGGCCCCAGATTTTCTGGGGGCTCAGCTGAGACCTTGTGTCTCCAGAGACAGCACTCTGACAGGGGTGGGTGCTCTTTTCTGTGCGTCCAGAGATTCTACCACAGCACTTATCCCTGGACCATCTCCTGGACTAGAGTGTGAGCTCCTGGAGGGCAAAGTCTACGGATTATTCACCTCAGTACCCAGCACTTAGTAGGCCCTCAAAGAACAAATGCTGGCTCACATTGTAGGCGCACAGTGAGTTCTGTCCCCTCCTTCTTCACTCATGACGACAGTGAAGAGCTCCAGGAGACCAACAAACAAGCAAACAAATCCAATTTCTTTCAACAGGGTGCCAAATGAGAATGCTAAATTTTTTCTCAAACTACTGTAATTCTGGTTTAAAAACCAAGTCACTTGCATAGAGCTTCAGTTTTAAACACTGACATCAACTGTTAAAAAGAAGAAATCCCCTGAGAGTAAACTGCCCTAGAGTGAGAACTCACTACCTACACAGCCTGGGTCCCCACCACCTGCTCCCCCTAATTCCATCTGGCTAAGACAGAATGGGTATTTGTCCAAAGGCTTCACAGCTTTATTTCATTCTGTGCTAGCAGCAGGCAGGTGAGAAAGCCATGATGATGACAATGCTGTTTTATGAAAGCTTCAGGATCCTGAAAAGGGGATGAGACAGAGAATAGCATTCCTACTGTCTTCCCAGGGGATGGGGTGGGGTGGGGGGGCTGCCCTTCCAATGAAGAGGAGAGTCTCGGGGTCACCTGAATGACCAATAATTTCACCTTCTCTTCTGAACTTATTTCCAACTTTATACTCCATCTCATGCTCAAAAAACATTTGAGATGATGGTCATTGTTTCTTCAGGTCTATGTCTATATCATGGGCTGTTGGTAAAGTGACATCCTAGTTGTGTGATGGTGGGCAAGTGACCTTCAAGTGTCTTGAGCCTCAGCTCTCTTACCTGTAAAACGGTGATAGCAATGACCAAAACTGGGTTACTGTGATATTAAAAATCCATAACATATGTGGGGAACCTTAGCCCAGTTCCCGCCACTTAGCAGGTACACAGTAAATGACAGCTGTCATTACCACAAGATCCAGAGAATGGCAAGTTCTAAAAGGGGACTTGCAGGAACAAAAGGAAAGTGGACCCTGGAGTTTCTGGGAATTATCTGATAGAGAATCCAGAACTCTGCACACGGGGTGATGGTCATGGGGACCTCGGAAATTTCTGGAATGTTTGTAATTCTCCCGTGTTTCTAATTTTCTCCCACAGTCTTATTTCATTTAGATCAGCAGTTTAATTCTTTACATGAAAAAGACCCACGTGCTTATTTAGGGGATTCATTTGGGGGTAAAAGAAACTTACTAAGAGACTAAAGGAAAAGGCCTTGGCAGAGAACAGCTGGAATGTTTGGGGGCAAGAGGAATAAAGAGAGGGCCATTCAGAATGTTGACAGGAGAACAGGAGGTCCCTGGAGGCCTCATTCTGAGGAGTTCTGCCCCCGACTCAGACCTGAGCAAACTCTTCCTCCCTGCTGTGCCCAGAACTCGGCCCACAGTGTAAGCATTACAAGTCACATCAGGTTGGGGAACACTCTGCTGGGACTCTACTCAGACACCATGACCCCACTCAGTGTAACCTGACCCATCCAGTCACCGGGATGTTTAAAGGACACCTGATTCTGTGACAGTGTGGTTACCCTAAACCACCTGACATGACAGCAGAGAGGAGAATCCCAGTCTCTGGCCTCGGTCCATGCTTTGGTCGCCTGAATCTGGGTCAGAAGGGAAGGCTATCCTTTAGGGGCAGAGAGAATTACTGCCTGCCTCAGTCTGTACCCACAGGGCAATGGTTTTCAACCCTGGCTGGGGCATCAGAGTCGCTTGGAGAGCTTTAAAAACTCAGATGATGGAGACTTCCCTGGTGGTCCAGTGGCTGAAAATCCGCCTGGCAATAAGGGGATGTGGGTTTGATCCCTGGTTGGAGAACTAAGATCCTACATGCCACAGAGCAACTAAGAACATGCACTGCCAACTACTGAACCCGCCCGCTCCAGAGCCCATGTGGCACAACTAGAGATCTCACATGCCACAGTGAAGGTGCCATGTGCCACAACTAAGACCGAACACAGCCAGATACCCAATACAATGCTTCGTGGAAAGACCGTGCTTTGAACTTCTGGGAAATGACCAGGGTTCCACACAAGGAGATAAGAGAAGCTCTTTTTCCTAAGTGGTATCTGCAACCAGATCAGTCTGTTCTATAATAGCTTCCCTGGCTCTCCAAAGGGTGGGAATCTACCAGAAGGCAGCTGCACTTGGCTGCCTAACCTTCCCATGCTTTTCTCAGGGTCCCTGAACATCGGAGACACCTGCCTCATCACCACAGAACTCAATAAAAGGTACACTTATTACAGAAACTAGATTCAGATTCAACTGACATTTTTGGAGCTCCTTGTCTGTGGCGGGCCCTGAAGCAGACACATAAAAACTGCAAGCCTGTGAGAGGCACTACCTCATTCTCACTAGGGGTGTGTTCCCAGAAAAAGAGTGTTCATCAGAGTTTTACCAACTCATTACAGCAGTCCTCAGTAGATGTCTTCCCAACATGGTGATTTATCACCTATGATCAACATACAAACTGGGTTTTACTGACTGATGTATATTCTCAAAATTTCAATTGCTCTAATCGAGTGCATGACCATGCACTGATATCTGAGGCTTATCCTCTTCAGCTGTCAAGACATCTAGCTTGTATTTTTTAAGTAAAAATATGGAACACTTCACAAATTTACGTGTCACCCTTGTGCAGGGACCAAGCTAATCTCTATATCATTTCAATTTTAATATCTGAGCTGCTGAAGCCAGCACTCTAGCCTGAATTTGAATCATCAAAATAATTCCTTGTTTGTCTGTCATTTGGAAAGCAATCAAACCATTTGCTGGGAATCAAAGAGTTTTAAACAAGAGAGTATGCAGATACTTTTTGGTGAAGAGTATTCCTTTTATTGAAGCTGATTAGCACTATGAGCTATAACTACATTGTCTCCATTTTTAAACGTGGTGAAACTGAAGCTCAGAGAATCTCAGTAACTTGTTAAACACACACAGCTAGGACAGGGAGGGCAAGGACTTGACCCCAGGTCTTCTCATTTCCAGATTCGTGCTTTTTCCCTCGTACCACTAGTGGACCTCACTAGGTCTTCTGCATGGCTATAAGCACTTATGTGCAGATGTATAATTGTTGAAAATTCACATACTGTTTTTTTCAGCCACATGCAAAAATCATGGATTAAGATCCAACAGAATTTTAGGATATAATCACAAAAGTAACAAGGGCTCAGAGGGGCTGAGTGATTTGTCCAAGATCAAACAGCTACTAAGAGGCCGAGCCTGTATTTGACCTTAGGTCTGTATGGCTCCAAAACAAGAGCTCTTTTCAACTAGCTAAAGGCACACACACAGTGTACTGGAGAGGAAATCACATGAGACAGGACTCAGAAGCCAAGAATTCCTGTCTCTGTTCCAATCTTTATTAGCTAAATCACTTTGGACAAGTCCCTTGCCTTCTGCAAACTGGAAGCAATGATCTCTGATCTACTTCACTATGAGAAGTGAAGATCCAAATGGATAAAAAAGTATTCTGAAAATTCCTTCCATAAAACAATAGAGCATAGGAATTCACGTAGGCCAGTCAGACAGCTGTGGGTTCAAAAATTCTGACTCTGCCACTTACTGGCTTGTGTGATCTCGGACAAGTGATTTTACTTCTCATGTCTCCATTTTCTCATCTGCAAAATGGGGCTAAATCAAGTACCTACACCAAAGGGCTGTTGTGACGATTAAATGAGAGCATCCATTTATATACAGATTGGCCCACATAGAGTACAGGATCAGCGGACGTCAGCCACTGTCACCAGAGCCGTGCCTGCCAGGTTTTCAACTTCCTCAAGCACGGACTTTCTGAGCTACCACACCTGGGCAACAGTTTCCTATTATTCTCTGCGTTCCTCCTCTGGCCTTGACCCTCCTTCCCTTTCCAGTCTCCCTTCCCCACAGCCCATCTTAATACCCCCCTGCCAACTCCAGTCCCCTTCCCCCATTTCGGCGCCGTGTCTTACTCGACGACCTTGGCTGGGTCCCCGTGTTGCCCATAGACCAGCGCCCGGACCCGGGAAGGTTCAGCAGAGGCAGAGAAGGAGGCGGAGGCAGGCCGCCGCCGGCGGGACTCTGGGAGCAGCCTCTGCCCTAGCTGGGCCGGGGCTCGAGTCCTGCAGAGCGCCCCGCAAACCCACATGTTCCCTCCAGTCAACTCAGAGACAGACGCTGCGAGATACGTCATCTTCCAGCGACCGCTCGCCTGCGCCCGGCCCCGCCCCCCGGGTGACCACGCCCCTCGCTCCTTTTAAAGGGCTGTCGCGGTCCTCCGCAGCTGGCGCTGCCGCTAGGTGAAACTCCGTGGGAAACCAGGAATAATCGGCGGAGGTAGTTAGGGGAGTCTCGGGGACTCTGAGCCTCCCAGGGTTGAACTCCTAACGTTAGAAATTGGTTTAAAGCTGGGACTGGCTTAAAGTCTGCGATTGATGTTTGATTTGGGGGAAGACAATTTTCCCTTTCCTGTCCTCAGTTTCTCCTCACAGTGAACATAGCGCTCACTGTGTTCAAATGAGGCGTTATTTCATTTAATCCCAGCTGTCTTCTAACAGCGTCGGGTGGCAAACCTTACTTCCCTACACCAAGTAGAGTAGGTGTAAGTAGATGTGGCGGTACGAGTACTGGGTTTGGAGTTAGCTGACTTAGGTTCAAATCCTAGACCTGCCGCTTGTTAGCTTGGCCGCCTCGGGCAAGTGACCGAAACTGTGAGACAGCGTTCTCAGTCCTTGCTGTTGTTCAGTCACTCAGTCCTGTCCAACTCTTCGCGACCACATGGACTCCAGCACACCAGACTTCCCTGTCCTTCACTATCTCCTGGAGTTTGTTCAAACTCCTGTCCATGGAGTCAATGATGCTATCTGATCATCTCATCCTCTGTTGTCCCCTTCTTCTCCTGCCCTCACTCTTTTCCTAGCATCAGGGTCTTTTCCAGTGAGTGCCACCTCTTCGCATCAGGTGGCCAAAGTATTGGAGCTCCAGCTTCAGCATCAGACCTTCCAGTCAATATTTAGGATTGATTTCCTTTAGGATTGACTGGTTTGATCTCCTTGCTGTTCAAGGGACTCTAAAAAGTCTTCTCCAGCACCACAGTTTGAAAACATTTGTTCTTCAGTGCTCAGCCTTCTTTATGGTCCAGCTCTCACATCTGTACATGACTACTTGAAAAACCATAGCTTTGACTAAGCAGACCTTTGTGGAAATGTGGTGTAAAGAGGTGTAACCCAAGAAAGATGCTTATCACATTATTTGTGGAAGGAAGACACAAGCATAACTAAAACCCTAATTGAATATTAGGGCATGACAGAGGGCACTTCTGGAGTCTGAAGGAGAGAGGTGTTTTGGGACTGAGGTGGGGGTGGGGGCTCTTGTAGGAGGTGGTGTTGGAGACAGTCCTGTGACTCAAAATCTTCAATATGCATGAAAACCACCTGAAGTCCCATCTCAGACCTGAATTAGAATCTTGGGGAGGGATCCAGGAAACTACATTTTTAATATATTTTAAAAAATTTTAACTTAATTTTCACATAATTTCAGATCTGTAAAATAATCACATTCTCTCTATACCTTCATCTAGATGCTCCAGAAATTAACATCATGTATAACAAAATGATCAAAATAAAGAAATCAACAAGTCTGCACAATCACAAAATCTTGTTCACATTTTAATTAGTTATCCCTTGAATATAATTTTTCTTGATCAGGACCCAATTCATGATCACGTGTTACTCTTAGTTGCCATAATTCTTCAGGAATCTACATTTCCTTTTTTTTTCTTTTGAATCTACATTTCTTACAAGCAGCTCTCAAGAGTTTTCTGATGCAGGTGGCCTGGGGAACAAGCTTGAGAAACACTGAACCAAGACTTAAAAAGATAAGGAAGAATTCCTTTCACTGGGTTTTATTGACCTCAAAGTTGCCAATTTAGAGCCTTTCCTCTGAGGAAGAAAAGAAAGTGTCAGGTCAAAGGGCGCACATGCTGCATTCTGGCAAACCTGGCTTTGAGTCCTGGCTCTGCCACTGATTGGCCATTTGATTTTGGACAAGTCACCTGGACTCTCTGTGTCTCCATTTCCTTATCCTTAAAATGAAGGAAATACTGGTATCTGATTCAAGGTGATTGTGAGCTATTACTCACTTGAAGCATTTAACACAATGTTTGGCATGAAAGCATTTGATAACTGTTATCGGTTATCGGGGGTTATTGTAAAGATTAAATGAGAAATATCATCTGTAAAACACCCATACTGGCTTACAGTACATGCTCAAAAGTGTTTGTACTTTAAACAAAGTTATTTATTTATTTACTCATTTTTGGCTGCCTAGGATCTCTGTTGCTGCGCCCTGGCTTTCTCCAGTCGTGGTGAACAGGGGTTACTCTTTGTCGCAGTGCTTGGGCTTCCGGTTGCGGTGGCTTCTTTTGATGTGGAGCACAGGCTCTAGGCATGTGGGCTTCAGTAGTTGCGGTTCGTGTGCTCAATAGTTGTGGTACACAGGCTTGGTTGCTTCACCACATGAGGAATCTTCCAAGGCCAGGGATTGAACTTGTGTCCCCTGCATTGGCAGGTGGATTCTTAACCATTGGACTTAGATTCTTAACCATTGGACTACCAGAGAAGCTCCTACTTATTTTTATTATTAGAGAAAATTAGTGTTCCATACTGGGAGGAAGACTTGGTCCCACAGTACACACACCGCCCCCTATTCCACATCCACCCAGTCTTGCCTATCTTCTATTTTCACAGTGACCCACAGTTCTGTTTCTGTTGGAAGACTCCCTAGGTGACACTGAGCTGTTGATTTTATCTTCTTTATGAAACTGGTTCCTCTGAATTCCCTGGGCAGCTCATCCAGGAAGCCTGGAGAGTCACCCAGCCTCACCCAGCCTGTCTTCCTCTTTGGGGGCTGGATGTGGTCTCCTGTGCATCATGATAGCCCTCATTTTTGGCCCAGGACATCAGCTCTTGTTTGAACTATGTCAACAATCTCCTTCCTAACTGAAATTCTCTCCCTTCTTTCTCTCTCCATTTCCTTCTTTCTTAGGCCTCCAGAATTACTTTCTTTTTTTAAGAGAAAGACCAGATTTTGTTGTTTCCTTGCTTAAAATCCTTCCATGATTACTCAATACTCAGGGAGAACCAGAAGCTACAGTTCTTTGTATTAGAAAACTGTGAACTATTGACATATTAAACTTGTAAACAAAACTATGGTTCTATGCTAATTTTATCATTCTCTCACACTACTGACATGTTTTAAAATCTTCAGAAATATAGATGGAGGAAAAACACCTTAAAATAACAACAAAAAATTTCTACTCATTGTAATTAATCTATCTTCTTGGGAATTAGAAAAACATGACTGGGACTTCCCTGGTGGTCCAGTGGCTAAGACTCTGTACTCCCAATGTGGTGGGCCTGGGTTCAGTCTCTGGTCAGGGAACTTTAGGTTCCCACACGCCACAGCTAAGAATTTGAGTGCTGCAACTAAAAGATCCCCCATGATAAACAAATAAATAGATATTAGAAAAAAAGACGAAAACATGACTGTGGTTTTAATTCAACCGTAGGATCCCTCAGCTTGACTTGAGGAACATTCGGGCTTCTTCAGGGGCACCATTTGAGAACCACTGATTGAGGGGACCAGATCCAATTGTCCTGGTCTTTCATTCGAGACCCTTTGTCCTTCAACTTCCACACTGTCTTTATTTTCTGCTGTTGGACCATGAAGAGACTACGATGCAACCATACCTGACACTGACCTTTCCCAGTACTTCCATGTCTTGTGCCTTTATTCAGGCTGTTCCTTCTGCCTGAAATGCTCTTTTCTGCATTGCCTATTTAGGAAACTCCAGGTTCAGGTATCACCTCTTTGATGTTGTTTCCCAAACCCCCAGGCTGAGTCAAGCCCTGGTGACTTTGGGTTTTCTTTGGGCTGGTGTTATGACCTTTGGGACATAGTCTCTTATTTATTTATGTGCCCATTTCCCCCTCCAGGCAGGAGTAGGGCCACATTTAGTGCATCTCCATGACACCAGCACCCAATATGGGGCCTGGCACAGGGTAGGTGTCATGAATATTCCATGAGTTGAAAGTAATTGAATTTCCTCGTGGCCTGAGCCTGTCAGTAGTACCATCTCCTTTTCCCTCGATTTAGTCACTTCAGGCCCAGACTTTCCGTTTCCCTTCCTTCTTCTCTCAAGGATTAGAGAAGCCTATGCTCTTTTTCAAGTGGAGCAGAATGTTCTCTTTTCATCTGTCCATCTGTTACGTGTGTCCTTTTCTCCTTCTAGCTCAGTCTCTGCCCATAGTCTTCCTCTGCACAAAGAGGGCTGTGGAATCAGTCTGATCTAGGTTTGAGCTCTGGACCCACCATTATTAGCTGTGTGACCTTGGGCAAGTGTCTTATGCTTTCTGAGACACCCAAAAAACTTTTCTGCTTTTCTCAGTTTCCACATCCCCCCAAAATGGGACCAGGGGTAAACTCCTGCCATGGGGCTTCTGTAACCGTCCTCTGCAAAAGGCAGCATCCCTGGTTGCTTCTTCTTTTTTTATCAGATTTTTCTCCTTGAGTTTCCTTTTCTGGATGGTCCTTTCTGTCTTTTCTCTGTGTGTTTGCTGTTTGTCTCTCCGGGGAAAATGTAAGCTTCACGAAGGCAAGAACCATGTCTGCATTCGTTCATCCATTCAGTATTTCTTGAGTGCTGAATATAGGCCAGATACCAAGCAGTGGGATATAAGACAGAGTCCTTGCCCTTAGGGAGCTCGTGTTCTAAAGCTGCAGACACACAATGAATATGCCACAAGAGTAGGTGCTCCATTTAGAACAGCAACAGTCCCCTCTCCCCTACAGTTTCTCTCCATTTCCTTCTTTATTTGTCTACTGATGGTTGTGCTGGGTCTTCGTTGAGGCACATGTGCTTTCTCCAGTTGCAGTGAGCGGCGGCTTACTCTTCATCGTGGTGCGCCGGCTTCTGATCGCAGAGGCTTCTCTTGTTGCAGAGCACAGGCCCTAGGTGCTTGGTCTCCAGTAGTTGCAGCACGCAGTCTCCGAAGTTGTGGTGCACACTCTTAGTTGCTCCTTGGCATGTGGGATCTTCCTGGACTAGGGAATGAACCCTTGTCTCTTGTATTGGCAGGTGGATTCTTCATCACTGGACCACCAGGGAGGTCCCATCTCCCCCATTTCTCCAGTATACTACTGTCTCACACACCAGAGAATTTGTTTTTTTTTTTTGGTTGTATATTGTTCTTGTCTTTCCATTGGAATATAAGCTCCATGAGGGTAGGGATTTTTATCTGTCTTATATCTTCACTTTGGCTTAGAGCAACTGTTGAACAGATAAATTGGTATCTAGTGTTTGTTGATTTGCTCCATATGGAGACAGGCCTCAGCTTCTATTCAATTCAAGCCAGATGTTTTTGATTCAAGTCTCGGAGCTGCTGCATACTACACATGTTCTCGGAAAAATCACTTTCTCTCTCTGTACCTTAATTTTCTCAACTATGTCATGGGAAAAATAGTGGTAGGAATTAAATGAATCCATATAGGTGAAACACACAGAAGGCACCTGGTCTTATGTAGAAATGGACAACTAGTTTTTAGTCATTGTACAAGGGTTTATACTGGGCAGAGGCCCAAACGAACTTAACCTGTGTAGCCCAGAGATAGACTAGAATCAATGAGAGTCAGTGAGGGGGGTAGATTTCATGGCATGAAGAGAAAGAACTTTTTAAAAGCCAGCCAGCATAGCAAGGAGAAATAGCTGAATCCATTATTACAGCTGGAGACTTCAACAGCTCTCTCTCAGAAATAAACATGTCCAGCAGGCAGAAACTCAGGGAAGACATAATTAAACTCCACAACACCATCAATCAACTAAAGATAAAGGTCATCTGAAAACTACTTCTGGGACTTTCCTGACGGTCTGGGGGCTAAGACTCTGACTTCCCAGTGCAGGTGGCCAGGGTTTGATCTCTGGTCAGGGAACTAGATCCCATATGCCGCAACTAAATAAATAAAGACTACTTCATCCAACAACAGCAGAGCACACACTCTTCCCAAGATCACATGAATTTTTACCAAGATAGACCACCTACTGGACCATAAAACACAACAAATTTGAAAGAAAAGAATCATACAGTGATTTCACTTAGATCATAGTGGAATTAAACTAGAAATAATAACAGAGAGTTGAAAAATCCCCAAATACTTGGAGATTAAATAATGTACTTCTAAATAACACATGGGTCAAAGAAATCTCAAGAGGAATTTAAATTTTTTGACATATTTATAAGTGAAAACTAAATGAAAATGAAAACACAGCTTATCAAAATTTGTGGGATGCTGGGTAAGCAGTGCATAGAGGGAAATTTATAGCACTGAATGCATATGTGAGAAAAGGAAAAAGATCTGCAATTAATCATCTAAAGTTCTGCCTTAAGAAACTAGAAAAAGAAGAGCAAATCGAATGCCAGGGAAGCAGGAAAATAATAAAAATTAGAGCTGAAATCAGTGAAATGAAAAACAGGAATTCAATAGAAAAAAATCAACCAAACCAAAAGCTGCTTCTTTGAAAAGATTATTAAATCGATAAGTCTCTAGCCAGACTAGGAAAAGAAGAGAAAGGACACAGATTACTAATATCAGAAATGAAAGGGGGGACATCACTACAGATCCCATGGACATTAAAAGGATGATAAAGGCCAACAAAAGTCCATCTAGTCAAAGCATGGTTTTTCCAGTAGTCATGTCTGGATGTGAGGGTTGGACTATAAAGAAAGCTGAGCACTGAAGAATTGATGCTTTTGAACTGTGGTGTTGGAGAAGACTCTTGAGAGTCCCTTGGACTGCAAGGAGGTCCAACAAGTCCATCCTAAAGGAAATCAGTCCTAAATATTCATTGGAAGGACTGATGCTGAAGCCGAAACTCCAATACTTTGGCCACCTGATACGAAGAACTGACTCATTTGAGAAGACCCTGATGCTGGGAAAGATTGAAGGCAGGAGGAGAAGGGGACCACAGAGGATGAGAGGGTTGGATGGCATCACCGACTCGATGGACATGAGATTGAGCAAGCTCCGGGAGTTGGTGAAGGACAGGGAAGCCTGACGTGCTGCAGTCCATGGGGTTGCAAAGAGCTGGACACGATTAAGCGACTGAACTGAACTTAACTGAAAGGAATACTACGAACAATTCTAAAAGCTAGCGTTTCCAAGACCCCATCACCTGCCCTTGGTAGGTGATGAGCTCCCTGTCCTTGGAGATAAGTGTGGATGCGCACTGAAAGGGATCGAGGTAAAGGGGATTCAAGTATTGGGTAGGACCGAGAGGCTCTGTGTCCCTGGGTCTCTGTCCGGGAGAGCTGTGTGCGAGCTAGGCACGAGCAATGAGCAGAGGAGTGGATCTGCTCACCTAAGCACGTCGGTGCCAGTGAGGCGGCTGGGAATCCAGGCCCAGCCCGGGACCGCCAGGCAGGGGGCCGGGAGTGGGGGCGGGGCGCGTCAGGGCCGCCGGCGACCGGACTGGGCAGGGGAGCGCGCGGCTGCCAGTAGGGGGCGCCTCGAGACCGAGGAACGCGCGGCCGAGCCTGACGTCAGCGCCCCGCTTGCTTGGGCTCCCGCTCTGGACTCGGCGCCAGTCCCGCTCGGCGCCGCGCCGCTTCGCTCCGGCTCTGGCTCGCCTCGGGCTCGGCTCGGGCTCCGGCGGCGGCGCCCCCCCGCGCCGGGCCCCGGGGCAGGCGGCGGCGCACCATGGCCCGCGCCCAGGCTCTCTTCCTGGCGCTCACCTTCCAGCTCTGCGCACCCGAGACCGAGACTCCGGCAGGTAAGCGCGCGTCGGTCGGACCCAGTTTGCCCCGCCGAGCCCCGGCGCCGGTGGCGTATCTCGAAAGAAAGTGGGAGTGTTGGATGACCGGACGTGGCGAGCTTGCTCCCGGTGTGTCTTGAGTGTTGGATGTGCGATCGTGTGCTCAGGGGGTTGTGTGCCTGCGAATGTGTCCTGAGAGATGTGCAAGAAAAGGTGCTGTGTGTGTTGTGTGTCCACGAGTATGTTGGGGTGAATGTTGTGTGCATAAAGGCATGGGGTGTGCGCCGAGTGTCGTGTCTGCCTCTGTGTAGTGTGTGTGTGGGGCCAAGTAGGATTGTATGTCTGTTGTGTGTCCATCCGAGTTCGGTTGTGTGGCAGGAGTTGCCTCTGCTGCTGTGTTGCATTTTTGGGCATTTGTGTGTACCCTAGCCTGGAGTGTTGTTTGTTGTGTGTCCGAGAATGGCTTGTGTGTTTTTGTTCTGCGTGTGGCAAAGAGTGCTCTGTGGATTCTGCCCGCGTGGGGAGCAGAGGACGTGTGTGCGATGTGTGTGCTTGTGAGATCCGTGTACGTGTGTGAAGGCGTGGGAACGGGTCCGGAACGAGTGTGTCCGCGCTCCGTGTGCGCGATGTGTACGTGTGTCTGGGGCCGGCGGTGTGCTCCGCCGGGGGCTGCGTGGGTCCCAGTGAATGCCGAGTGTGCCGGGAATGCGTGTGTAGGAGCGTGTCTGGAGCGGATGTGAGTGTGTTCGTGCAAGCTGGCTGCGTGTCCAGGAATGTTGCGAGTGTGGTCCTCGCCTGGGCCACGGCTTGAGTGTGTGCCCCAGGCCGGGGCCGCCCGAGGGGGCGGTGCAGGTTGTGCTGTGTGTGTGTCCCTCGGGTGTGCGCGTGGGGCGCACGGGCCCCGGAACAAGTTGTCCTGGCGGCGCCCCGTTGCCTCCCCGGTCGGGCCGGGCCTGAGGCTTGGCAGCGAGGGATGGGGGCCCGGCGGCCGCCGACTCCGACATGTCGGGCTGTTTGTTGTTTCGCAAGTTCAGCGCGGCGTTGGCTGGTGGCGGATCCGAGACGGCGCCGGGTCTGCGGGGCGCCGGGGTCGGGGCCCGGAGGGCCCAGCGCGGGGTGGGGGCGGCCGCGGGGGGCTGCGGGGCGCGCCGGGGCCGGCGGGAGGGGAGGGCCGTGCGGCCGGGCGATCGTGCGGGGACCGGGCCGCGGCTGCACCCAGGCGGCGGGGCGGGGTGGGGGGGGGTGCGTCTGGGTGGGCCGGGCCTGGCTCTGGGCGGCCGGACGGCGCCCCCTCCGGTTGCGCGCTGGAGGCGCCGCGGACGCCGGGGTCTCCTGGGACACCCCCCCTCCTCCGTCGACTCCGCAACTTTTTACGGCCTCCGGGCTGGTGGGGTGTGAGTGTACGCGTGTGAGCGTGTGTCTCGGTGCTTCTGGGTGCCGTGTGACCGCGCTGTCTCTCTGAGTGTGTTTCGGAGAGTGGAGTCTTTTGGAGGTGTGTTGTGTGTGTGTGTGTGAAGTTGAACGTGTGATCGCGTTTCTGAATGTGTGTATCCAGAGCTGTGGCTGTGTGTCCGTGTGTGCTGTGGACCGTGTGTCGGCGGCGGCTGTGTGTGTTCATGTGTCTGTCCCCGCCTCCCCCACCCCCCATCCTACCCGGAGGCCTGGGATGCCACACTGGGGGCCCTCTCCTGCGGAGTTGCTTCTGATGGCCCTTCTGTGGCGGGGGTGGCCTGTGCCCTCCCGGCGGCCTCAGCATCCCCGCGCCCTCTGGTTGGGCGGCTCCAGTCTGGTACCCGGGGCGCCCGAGTAACGGGGAGACGCCCCAGACGGGTTTCCGAGCCTAGACACAGGCAGAGCCACCTCGGCCCCCGGGAGCCTCCTTCAGGCCGCCGGTCTCCGAGAACTGGCCTCTCCCGATAGCATTTGCTGCCCTGCCGCCCGCTCCGGCCTCTCGGGCGGAGCTCCCAGGGCGCCGGCAGCCTCTCCTGCCACTGACTCTGAGGTCAGCCGGACCCTGCGGCCCCAGGCCATCGCGCACAGCTTTAGCTTTGACCCCTGAGCGCAGGAGAGGACCCCTAAGGCGACCTCCCTCCTTATCTTCCCCCAGCACTTACCCCTGTCCTGCAGCGACTTTGCCCCCTCCCCCACTCTGAGATCAAATCGAGGGTACTACATGCTCTCCCATACCTACCTCCATCACCTTGATTTTGAGAACCCTCAGATGTGCGCCCCCCCCCCCCCGCCCTCTTCTAACAGGAGGGACTACCCAAGGCTGAGGTTGGGGACTGAGATCTTGAGCCAGTTGCTTCCATTCCTGGGGCCCCGGTTTTCTGCTGTGTCCCATGGGCTTCATGATAAAGGTGTATGGTACTTGGTAGATTGTAAAGTAAGCCTCTGTCTGTGAGTGCCAGGGAACAAAAGACGGTTTTGAGGATGGCTACAGAGCCCCAGAGGTTGTGATTTGCAGCCAGGGGGACCTGGGTTCAAATTTGCCTCTGCCACGTGCTGTCCTTGTGTCCTTGGGCAAGTCACTTCTCTTCCACAGTTCCTGACACCTGTAGCTATTACTGTTGAGCTTCATTCAGAAGCCCTGAGTAGAAGGGATGTGATCTCCCCGCGTCCCCGAACTGGTTTGAGTCAGCCCAGCTCCCTGAAAGGGCCTCCTGAGTCCCCCCTCCCCCCAAAGGGTGGGTGGTGATGTCTCTGAGCCATGCAAATCTGGCAGTAATTTATTCCGTTGCGTTCTAGCTCATTTTGTCCTTTTGGTTGCTGGCGCTGTGGACAGCAGGAATGAGGGAGAGGCTGCCCAGTGGTTTCAGGTTGGGCAATAAAGGCTTGTCTGGGCAGCTGGCCCTTCTCCCTGGGATGGGGGAGGGACTCAGCAGGAAGACGTGAGAGTGGCCAGAGTGGGGGGTGCTGAGCTCCTGGGTGGCCTCCTGCCCAGCTCTGGTGCCAGGGAAAACCCAGGGTGGATGCCCTGCTTGTTCCAGGTGGGCCACCATCCTGCCCTGCTTTCTTCAGCTAAACCAGGCCAGGGTGGGGGGTGGCTGGTCATGCAGGACTGGGTTAGCTAGAGTTGTTGGGGGAGCCTTGTGCCCTCCTTTTTCTTTCAACACCCTTCCCTCCTCCAAGCTGTTCTCCTGTATCCTGATGCACCTGACCCTCATGCCATCTCAGGATCTCTCTCATCTGTCCCCTTCTCACCATCCTTACCCATCTTTCCTGTGCAGGCAGGCTCCAGCCTCTTCCTTCCACCCCTCCCTCCTTAGTATCAGGGATCTTCCTAAAACACATTTGAAATCCTGGTTTGAAACCCTTTGAAAGCTCACCCCATTACCTCCCAGTTAAATCTCTTCCCCAGGTCCTCTTGCCTGCTCTGACCCCTGCCTGCCTGTCCAGTCCCATCAGCTTTGTGCTCTTTGCCTTGCATCCTTTGCTCTGACCAGTTTAACCCACCTCCCAACACCCAGTAAATGCCCACTGCCCTCAGTCTTCTCTCTGGGTCTCTGGACAAGCTGTGTTTTCTCCCCAGAGCTCTCTAACTCCACCTCCTCACTGTGTGAACTCCTGCTCCTCCTTCAGGTTTCAGCTTAGACATCACCTCCTCTCTGAAGCCTTCCTTGGTTACTCCCTCTTCTAGTCCAAGAAGGGAGGAGGGGGGCGTTGATTGGATTTTTTCACAGCACTGTAATTATTGTAATTACAGTTTATTGCTCCTTTCTCCCTTAGAGACCATGAGCTCAATGGGGACAGGGACTGGGTGTTTAGCTCACTTTTGAATCTTAACTGCCAGGTACGAGGTCTGGCCCACTCCTGCTGAATAAATACACCAGGCAGGAAAGAATGAGTGATGTCCAGGGGGTCAAGTTCTGAGCTGGAGATGCCAGATGGGGGCGCACCGACTCCACTGAAAGTAGAGATTGAAGACGTAGGTTTCCCTCCAGGAATCTGGAAAATTCTGCTGGGGGGAATGGTGTCGTATGCAAAGGCCACACAGAGAGTGTCATCTGGGAACTGGGAGTTGGAGAGGTCATCTCTCTGCCTGCGAGTCCCCCGCCCCCCGCTGCTGTCCGCCACCCCCTCTCCCACAACCACCCTCGCCCCCCAGCAGCTAGCAGGGCTTGGTGTCGCCCCTGTCTCAGCTCTTTGTCCTGGAGGCTCGGCAGTTGGTGAGAGGCATCCGAGTCCCAACCGTCACTCTGAGCGAGCGTCTGGTCTGGGGAGGAGGGGGAGGGCCCTGTGGGAGAAGGGTGGGGTTCCCTCAGTCCTCTGTCCTCCTCTCAGCCTCTGTCCTGGCTGCCCCTGAAACCCAGGAATCGGGGAGTGCTGCTGCCCGTGGTGACCCTGCAGGTGGGGTTCGGGGGGCCGGGGGAGGTGTGTGCAGGTGTCACCCTGACATCTGGACCCTCAGAATGGGGTGTGTGTGTGTGTCTGTGATTGTATGATTGTAGCCTGGGGCACAGGACATATGTATGGCTTCTCGGAGCGGGGAGAGGGGGGGGGTCGTCTAGCCATCTGTTCACCCTGTGTGGCAGGATCTGAATTCCGAGTCAGGAGGCAACCAGCTGCTCTGATCCCGGGGAGCCTGATGCTGGGTGTCCAGGTATCCATGTGTTAGATCCCTGGAGTTTGGGTGCAGAGCTCTTTGGGTGGGTGACATCTCAGGATCTGGGCATGGGTGTCCCAGGACCCGGATGTGGGAGGATCGGGATGTGTCAACATAAGAATATCTCAGTGTCTCTGGATCTGGAGGTGGGTGTACGCCGGTGGCTGGGAGTCCTCAGGTTAATGGGTGTGGGGGACTGTAGCTGCCTTGTGCCCAGCTGTGGGGCTGCCCAGATGCCTGGGTGGGGGTACCCATGTGTCTCGGTCTGGGGTATCTATGTATCCAGCAATGGGGTGCGCCTGTGTTGGAGTATCCAGGTGTTGGTGGGCTTGGCTATAAGGTGCTCCGTGGTCAGTGTGTCTAGGTGTATATTTAGGTGTCTGCATCTCCAGGAAAGGGGTGTACATGTTTGGGTGGGGAATGTCCTTGTGGTTCTGCTCCACTGTGGACCAGGGCCTGGGCCTGTGCCAACCCAGCCTGTGATGCTGCCTTCCAGGGGGCCGGCCTCCTGATCTTCAGACAGTCCCCAGTGCCAGGGCCCTCTGGAGGAAGCCCCTGTGGTTCTGCTTCTTAATAGATAGTCACTAGAACTTTATCAAATGGTGGAATTGTTCTCTACGTGTACTCTCCAGTTTGGTGGCTACTCCTTCACAGGTGGCTATTCGATTACTAATTTTTTGTCTACACTGGATCTTTGTTTCATGGCTTGCAGGGTTCTTTCCAGTTGCCTTGCGCTGATTTCTCTAGTTGCTCCAGGGCTTAGTTGCCCCGTGGCATGTGAAATCATAATTCCCCAAGCAGGGATTGAACCCACATCCTCTGCATTGGAAGGCAGATTCTCAACCACTGAACCATTGGGCAAGTCCCTGGCTATTAGATTTTAATTTAAATAAACATTCAGTCCCTCAGTCTCACCACCCAGATTTTGAGTCCTCAAGAGTCGCCTCTTGCTAGTAACTATTGTATTGGTCAGGCTGTGTATTGGTCAAGAGCATCTCCATCACTGCAAAAAACTCCAGGGACAGTGCTGGTCTAGAAGTGCAAGGCCTACAGCATCTTTAGTGAGGCCTGGACACCTCACCAAGTGGCTGGACTGTCACTCTGTGGCCACTGAAGAAGGCTTTGCTGAATCCATGCCCCTTCTCTGCAGCCCGTTCATTCCCTGCCTGGACCATTGTAGTGGCCCCCTCCTTGGTCTCCGTTCTGCCGTCTGCCTGCTTCCACCATCCTGGGATCTGAATGGCCTCTCAGGCAGACATAGGATGCTGCCACTCCCTTGCTCTAAGCTGAAGGCTCTCCAACGCCCAGGGGCCAAAGCCTGAGGTGGCAGAGAAGACCGTGTATGACCCAGTCCCTGCTCTCCATGACTGCTCTGTGTTTATAGCTCTCCTCCCCTGACCCCGCTCCTCCCTGTCCGCCTTTGGCTCCAGGCTCATCAGGCCAATGTTGATCCCAGAACCCGCCAGGCCCTTTCACACCTCTCTACCTTTGCACATGCTGTGCCTTCTGCCAAGAACGCCCTTCCCACCCGCCTCAGTTCCTAGAAGCCTGCCTTCTTGCTCAGCTTTCAGAGTCCAGCTCTGATGTCACTTCCCCAGGGAAGCCTTCTCAGACCCTTTCTGGCACGATTGACCAGGTTTCTCCCACAGTGCACATGATTCAGTGGGCTGCAGCATTTCTCATCTCCTTCCCCACTAGGCTGGGAGGAAGGGCTGGGTCAGTGGTGAAGAATCCGCCTGCGATGCAGAAGATGCAGGAGATGCGGGTTCTATCCCTGGGCCAGGAAGATCCCCTGGCAACCCACTCCAGTATTCTTGGATCATGGCAACCCACTCCAGTATTCTTGCCTGGAGAATTCCATGGACAGAGGAGCCTGGTGGGCTACAGTCCATGGGGTCACAAAGAGTCGGACACGACTGAGACTACTGAGCACGCACATGTGCACGCGTAGTAGAGGGGAGGAAGGATTGGGAGAGGGAAATTGGGAAGGCGTGTTGAGATATTTGATGGGCAAGATCACAGCCAGGGATGGAATGACAGCTGTGGGGTGGGGAACCATGATGGGGGATGGGACATAACCTGCAATAAAGCTATATTGGGGGGGATGGGGACAGCTGGGAATGAGGGGACAGGTGGTGTTGGGGGGGCAACTGAGGGTGGGGAAATAGATGGGGGATGGCTAGAAGGGGAAATGGGACAGCTGAGGGACAAAAGGTGACAACTGGAAAGTATCAGAAACCTATTTGGACAGGATGGGGGGGTCTCAACTGAGATGGTGGGCCATACATTGCTCAGGATGTGTGCATGTGTGTGTTTCCGTGTGTGTGTGTGTGCGTACCTAGAGTGTAGTGGTGAAGTGTGGCTTGGGAACCACACCATCTAGGTTCCGATCCTGGCTCTCCCACTGCTAGCCACATAGCCCTTGGGCGAGTTGCTTGACCTCTCTGACCCTTTAGTGTTCTCATCTGTGAGAGGAGAGATGATAATGAAACATACTGCACGGGACTGTAGTGAGGATGTATTTTATACACGTACGTGTATAGTTTAGAACAGGTTCTGGCATGTGGTAAGCCCTGCGTGTGCTAAACTGTTATTAAGTGTGTGTGTATGTGGTACAGCATCCTATGTGCTCAGAAAAGCTTGTTCTTGGCTTCTGATGAAATCCAGGCTTGGGACGGGGGATGGGGCTGCTGGAGGGGCCATCCAGGTTCAGTGGGTCTGGGAAGCCTTTTGCCCACTTCCCTCCCTGTTCATCCCACTTCCCACCCACTCGGTACCAGGGCCGAGTCCAATAGGTGTCCCTCTCTGTCTCTCTCTCCTCCTGCACCACACTGCCCAGCCCTGGGCTGGGGGCCAGGGGATGTGCTTTAATTGTCCAAAAGCTTTTCAGCAGAATCTGAATTCATTGTTCGCCTGCCAGTGTGCTGGGGCCCTGCTCAGATAGAAATACCTGGACCATGTGCTCAGTTCTGGCTGCCCGCCCTGTGGGTGGCGGTGGCTTCATCCTGTGCCCTTGGAGAGTCACTGGGGTGGAACGTGCTGGGGATGGGAGATGTGAGAGGGGGAAGCCCACAGGGTGGATGGGACCTCAGCCCCCAACCTGTAGGGTGGTCAACCCAGCCTGGCAGAGCTGTAGACGCAAGGGTTTTCTGGGGTCTGGGCTCCCCTGCTGTCCAGAGCACCATGGGAGGCGTGTGCCACCTCTTGACCTCATGCTAAGAACTGCCCTGCATCACGGCCCTGGACTGCTCTGGCTGTGTGCTCTCCAGGGCTCCTGGACTCATCCCCTCAAGGCGAGGCCACTGGATTTCATCCATGCACTGCTCTGCATCTCAGCCCTATGCTGCATGCTGCACTGTTCGTTTCCACGCTCCTCTGACTGTGTGGACTTTCGTGCGTGTCTGTTCGCTCCGTCTGCAATGTCCTGTTGTGCTGTGTCCTGTCGTTGTGCTGCCTTTTGTGTCTTTGCAGCTCTCTTCTGTGTCTTCTGTGCTGCGTGACCGTCAGACGACGGTGTTGTGTCGGGCTTGTGGACTCTCCTGGAATCGGGCATGGTCCCTGGCGACGCACCCCTGCGCTGTGCCAACAGATGGCGTGCTACCACGACGCTGCATCTGCGTCACATGGCCTCTGTAGGCGCTGCATGGTCGCAGTGGGCATCTGCACTGCATCGGGGATGGGCGGGAGCAGCCTGTCTGCGGTCCCCTGTCCTGCTGTCCCGGGACAGCATCCCTTGCTGGCGCAGCACTTCTGTCCCGTTGCTCCACTGTGCTGCCCCGGAGGTACGCCTTCTCCTGGCCCAGCCCTGCAGCCTGCACCACTGCCGCTCTAACACCGCCCCTGTGTTATTTCGGCCTTTCCCTGTAGAACCATGAGGTGTCAGCCGGTGTCCTTCCCGGGATTCTGTAGGCAGCCCCAGATGAGCAATGTCTTTGCTTCAAGCGGCTTCACTGCAGGTTTCCTCTGGCTCCCACTGCATGCTGCCCAAGAAGTCGGAAGCTAAACTGCAGCTTGAGGCCACTTTGTAGGGCTCTGGACTGGTGTGGGTTTTTACCTGCATTGCCTTTGCAAGCATCTGGTGATGCACCTGTGCCCCGCACACCTTCACTGTCGTGGGCCTCTGCCTTGCACTGTACCTGTTCACCTGTTCGTGCGCTCTAGGGTTTCAAGATCCAGAGCGTTTGTACCGAATTCCCTGTTTCACCTGGTGTCTTCACGACATTCCATTTCGGTGCCACTTTTTCGCCCTGCTCTCGAGTCTACACTTTCTGTGCTCCTTGGGACTGTGTGGAGCACCAGCAGTTCCTTCTGCACTGCACAATGTCCTTCTCTTTGCCAAATATCTCTGTGTTAAGCCTGCCTCCTCTAGACATCCTTTTGGTGAGGATTCATGGAGTGCCAATATGTGCCAAGCCTAGTGAAGCTTGGGTGGACCCCCTTGGTGTTCTTCTATACACCTATCCCTTGGTGCCCAGTGCCAGCCCAGTGTACCCCTAATTGCTCACTGGTGTACCGTGCCTCCGAGCAGCTCTGGGTCATGGCCACAATGGATGGGGCACCTCTCCAGTGCGTCATGGCACCGACCAGTCCTGCTGTGCTGTGTCTGGTGCCGTGTGAGGTCTGTGCACCCTGGCTCTGTTCCTGTGCATTGTGTAACTGCCTTCCGCCTCTGTGCAGTGTGGAACTGCTGCACTGCACCCCGACACCCGCACTGGGCTCACGTAGCCCTCTCTCTCCATGGGACCATTGGAAATCCAGGTCTTTGCACTGCATGTGTTCGTGCAGAGCCCTCTGCTTCTCTACTCTGCACTTAAAAAAATTATTTTAAAATATTTTGGTCATGCCATGTGGCATGTGGGGTCTTAGTTCTCTGACCAGGGATCGAACCCACATCCCCTGCATATGAAGTGCGGGGTCTTAAGCACTGGACTGCACTGTGGTTTTATGTGACACAGGGTGTCTGCACTACCAGGGGCCATGGACACTTTGCCCACTGAACCTCTGCACAGAACAGCCCTCCCTTCAGCCCTTTGCCTCTGGAGTCCAGCCTTGCCCCATGTCTTCCCCTTCAGTTCAGTTCAGTTCAGTTGCTCAGTCGTGTCCTACTCTTTGTGACCCCATTGACTGCAGCCAGGCTTCCCTGTCCGTCACCAACTCCCGGAGCTTACTCAAACTCATATCCCTCAAGTCGGTGATGCCATCCATCCTCTCTCATCTCCTTCTCCTCCCGCTTTCAATTTTCCCAGCATCAGGGTATTTTCCAATGAGTCAGTTCTTCGCATCAGGTGGCCAAAGCATTGGAGTTTCAGCTTCAACCTCAGTCCTTCCAATGAATATTCAGGACCTATTTCCTTTAGGATTGACTGGTTGGATCTCCTTGCAGTCCAAGGGACTCTCAAGAGTCTTCTCCAAAACCATAGTTCAAAAGCATCAATTCTTCAGTGCTCAGCTTTCTTTATAGTCCAACTCTCACATCCATACATGACTACTAAAAAAACCATAGCTTTGACTAGATGGATCTTTGTTGGCAAAGTAATGTCTCTGCTTTTAATATGCTGTCTAGGTTGGTCAATGTTTTTCTTTCAAGGAGCTAGTGTCTTTTATTTTTTCCCCTTACATTAACAATATGGCAGCCCTGCTGTTAATTTTGGGGCTTACTGTGCTTTTGATCCAGGAGTTGGGGAGTAGGTCTGGCTGAAGTTTCCTCTGCTGTAGCTGACTTCCTTCTCTTCTTAGTAGAGCTGGAAGGATGCTGGCACTGTTGGGTTCTGTATTGGCTCCTGTAGAGGGTAAAGCTCAGCTTTCTCACCCTGTGGCCTGGCCCTGGGTAATCTTGGTTGCAGCTCTGCTGAATGCTGTGTGATTAGAAAGTAAGCATATTGCTGCCAGCCCTGCCCTTGATTAATTGATCATCAGTTATTTAGGGCTCTGGGGAGCAGTGCCAGGGAGCCCTAGCTAAGGTCTGGCTGTATTGATCTGTATGTATGGGCCAGGAGAGCAGTGAAGTGGGCTGGGCCAGGTTTCTGGACTGGAATCATGGTCTTTGAGTCTGGGTGGGGTTGGTCAGGATCAGAAGAAGTTGTGGTATTTATATGAAATGGAATATTCAGTTCAGTCGCTCAATCGTGTCTGACTCTGCGACCCCATGGACTGCAGCATGCTAGGCTTTCCTGTCTATCACCAACTCCCGGAGCTTGCTCAAGCTCATGTCCATCGAGTCAGTGATGCCATCCAACCATCTCATCCTCTGTTTTCCCCTTCTCCTCCTGCCTTCGATCTTTCCCAGGGTCTTTCCCAATGGGATATTAGTCAGCCATAAAAAGGAACAAATTTGAGTCAGTTGAACTGGGGTGGATGAACCTAGAGTCAGTTATACAGAGTGAAGTAAGTCAGAAAGAGAAAAATAAATATCTCATTAATGTATATATATGGAATCTAGAAAAATGGTACCGATGAACCCATCCTCAGGGCAGGAATAGAGACACAGATGTGGAGGATGGACTTGTGGTCACAGTGGAGGAAGGAAAGGGTGGAACGACCTGAGAGAGTAGCATTGAAATATATAAACTACTGCTTGTAAAATTGATAGCTAGCGGGAAGTTGCTGTATAACACAGGGGGTCAGCCCGGTGCTCTGTGACGACCTAGAGGGGTGGGAGGCACAGTCAAGTGGGAGGGCATGTATTAATACATATGATGTATACATACATATGTAATACGTATGTAATATATATACTTATGGCTGATTCACATTGTTGTACAGCAGAAACCAACATGAGTTTGTAAAGCAGTTATCCTTCAATTTAAAATAGAGAAAAGGGAACCAGCTGGGATTGTGCAGTCAGTAAGTCCAGCCTTGGTTGGTATTCTCCTGTACACAGGGCTTGGGGATGGTGTTCAAAGGCAAAAGAGACCTCAAGAAGGGAGGAGGTGGAGGTTAGACAGGCCTGAGATGGAGCTATTGTTGGGGTGGAGAATGTGGGATGGGGCTAGGTTGGGCAGGAACGTCCAAGGGTGAGTCTGTGTTGGTTCCAGGGTGGTGTTGGGCTACCTAGAAAGGGGGTGTGGCTTCAGATGATGACATGAGCCAGTGTTATCCTTGGGGTTGTATCTGAGTTCCCCAGGCCAGGGTTGGGGCTATGCCGGGGGTAGGGTATGAGGCCAGCCCCTAAATTTGTAATCTGTCAGGAGGAGTTTTGTTTCTCCTGGGGCCATCCCTTGGGAACTGAATGTTCTATTGACAAACCAAAGGGAACACAAATCTCATGCAAACAGACTCTGTTTACCTAGGGTCTTTGGAAAATACTGATGCTGGCTGGCAGCCGTAGTTGGCACAGAGCACCATTCCGTGTCTGGTGGGGAGGAAGTCTGGTGCTTCCATGTTTGTGGTGCCCACACGCACAGGCACACACGCACACACATGCACCATTCTCCTCTACCCACCACGTACACTCACCTCCCCTTAGGCACACACTTGCTGCTGACTGTACCCCTGCATGTAAACAAACGCCTACATACCCACGACTTCACAGCGCACTGCCTGGGAGACGCACACTTTGAGACCCGTGCTCCCCCTCACATACCTGTCCCCCGTAGCATCTCTCTGCCCTCAAGTTATTCTTACCCACATGCATGCTCACACAAATGGGATCAGAATTCTAGAGGTGGAGCAGCCTTAGAAGTCACTGAGATCTTCATTCTCATTTCATAGGTGAGCAAGTGGGGCTTCAGAGAGGGCAAGCCACCTGCCCAAGGTCACACAGGGAGTTAGAGGCTCAGCGGGAATTAGACCCAGGCCTCCTGCCTCCCAGTCGAGTGCTCACAAGTCAGCACCAGGCCATCACTCTCACTGGCGTGTGCATGTGTGTGTGCACACACACACACACACACACACACACACGTCTGTGCATGGAAATACATGCATATGGAGGGGTGGAGACCCCCTCCTACACTCTGGTTCCTCTTGCAGAGGTTGCTTTGCCCCTTACATCACCCCATCCACAGCCCAGCCGGATGTGGACAAACCATCATCCTCCCTTCCCAAATTGTGGCTGACGGTTGCTCAGGCAACCGCCTGCCAGATTGGGGAGATTAGCTGAGGAATGTAGCTGGGCCAGTTTGATCTGAGGCTGGGGGAGCTGTTGGGGGTCCTGGGTTGATTCAGCCCACCCTCTGAGGGAGGCCCTGGCAGAGATGCTGTACCCGCAGAAGGGTCTGGTTTTCTCCCTGTCCCCAGCTGAGACTCTGTCCCCAAAGCGTGGATGAGGCTGGGGGAAGAGAGTGTGAACATTTAAGTGTGTGTGTGTGTGTGCATGCACTCGTGTGTGCATTGTGCATTTCTGTCGGTGTGCTTGGGACGTGTGTTGTTTGTGTCCAGGATGGGCATTTGAGGTCCCTTCCTCACTGGTTTCTGACATGTGGTTCCAGACCCCTTGATAACTTATCCCACTTCTGACCCTATAGTGTCCTCTGGAGAAGCCCTCTGCCCTCCTCATGGCTTATAGCAGGGGTCCCAACCTCCGGGATCTAGCGCCTGATGATCTGAGGTGGAGCTGATGTAATAAGAATAGAAATAAAGTGCACAATGAACGAAATGTGCTCGAATCATCTCAAAACCATCGCTGCCCCCACCCTCCCGCCCTGTCTGTAGAAAAATTGTCTTCCATGAAACTGGTCCCCGGTCCCAAAAAGGTTGAGGACCGCTGGCTGATAGGATGTATCACCTCTCTCATCTGAATCCAGGAGCTTCTCTGCTCCAATACGAATTGTGTCTTCCCCACTCAGAATGAGGCCGGACCTCTCACTCTGGCACTCGGCTCTCCTAGATCTGGCCTCAGCCTCCTGCCCACCAGTCTCATCTCCCATTCCTTTGGCCAGTCTGGGCTCCTCTCTGTGTCCTGGATGAACTGTGTTACCCACTACTTTCCCTTGCTCCTGCTGGTCCCTTTGCCTCAAATGCCTCTCTCCATCTCTGCTGGCCACAGTGACACCCATCCTTCCAGGGTCTGCTCAGATGCACCCACCTACAGGAAACCTTCCCCCTGCACCTACCTTCCTCCGCTGACCACCTCCCCATCCCCACCACTGTGGCCTTGACTCTTCTCTGTTTTGTCTTGTTCCCTCACCTCCACTCTAACTAGGAAGTCCTTGAAGGCAGAGCAGAGTCTTAAGCATCCATGTGCCTTTACTGGTGCCAACCCGGGGCCTGCTTTGTATTGTCAGTGGGTGGATGTCCTGTGACTGGAACTGAATTGGCACATGTGGCCAGTCTTCTTGAATGAAGATAGATGGCTTAAATCCCAGCTTCTCAGACTTAAGATGTGGCCTTGGGCAAGCCACCTTCACCTCCTTGTGCCTTGGTGTCCATCTGTAAAATGGGGATAATCATAGTACCTACCTTGTGAGTTACTTTGAGGGATAGTGGCACAGCAGGTCCTGGTGGCAGGTGGCAGCCCTCGTGGTGGCATTGATGTGTGTGTGCATGTCTGGGCCCAAGTCTGGGTCGATGGAGCCGGGAGGGATTTCCTGACCATTCTTGCTCTTAATGCAAAGTCTGATCTATTTTCTTCCCTCTGGGCTGGGGGCCCCCAGCAGGAGCTGGGTCTCTAGCAGAGGTGGGGACCTGGCTTTGGGACTTATAGCTCCTGAGCCATCCAGACTGGAGGTGATGGGGGCTTTTCCCAGGATCTGGGAGGGCAGATTGTTCCCATCCCAGGGTGAGCTGGGGACCAGGTCAGGGTGGGGCTCTCCAGATTTGTTACCCTCTAAGGACCGTGGCTGGAATGGGCCTGGCCCAGAAACTCAGGACTGGGGATGGACACGGGTCAGGGAGAGAAATCCTTCTGCCTCTGGAAGGGGATGCTCCGAGTGGTGACAGTCAGCTGGGGTCAGTCAGCCTGGTGGGGTCAGTTGCTGAAATTATT
The DNA here is from genome assembly GCF_019923935.1 of Bubalus bubalis. NCBI lineage: Eukaryota > Metazoa > Chordata > Mammalia > Artiodactyla > Bovidae > Bubalus > Bubalus bubalis. The sequence continues at coordinate 176,389,131 of NC_059158.1, read as the reverse complement.
TGATAGCGGTCAGGGGTCACTCTGGCTGTGGTCAGCTGGTCTGAGATCAGTCAGTCTGGTTGAAGGCAGATGGTCTGGTGGTCATCTGGATGGGGCCACTGGCTCAGGTCTGTCTGTTTGGGTGTCACTGACCTGGGTCAGGCAGTCTGAAGGTTACCCTGGCTAAGGTCAGACAGTCTGGGGGTCCCTCTGGCCAGATCACTTAGTCTGGGAGTCTTGACAGCTCACGTGGCCTGGCCTGGCTTAGAATGGATGGGAGGAAGCCAGGGGGCTGGCATTCTCAGGCTCGCCCTAGGGCCACGGGTGACATGTCTGGGACAGCTGCCTTGTTACTTGTGAGGGAACAGGAAGGACCTGAACCCCAGGTCCTTCTGAACCCCAGCAGCACTAGGTCTTGGGGTTCCCTTTATTGCAATTCATCTGGCTCAGGGAGGCCTTGACTGAAACCCTCAGGCACAGACTCAGCTCAGGGTGAATGGAGTCAGCTGTCTCCTCCTCCAGGAAGCCCTCCCTGACCATCTCTACTGGCCTTGTTTTCTCTCTGTGCTGTGCTATGGGTCATTTTCTAGGGGGAGAGCCAAGGCCTCCCCAGCACAGATGGGGTTAAAACCTACCTTCCATAGGCTACAGGGCACATGCTGACCAGAGTTCTTCATGCAAAGAGGCAAAGTGCTCAGTGAAGGTCCCACCCCAGCTCGGAAGCGAGGCTTTTATTATTTTGTGCCATCCACTCAGTGCCAGCCTTGTGTCCACTTTATTTTACACCCTGATGGGGTCCATGAAGAGGAAAGGGTTAGCCCCCCTACCCCCAACAGCAGTGAGCCTGTGCATGCCTGGCTTTTGCAGGTCAGTTCAAGGGGCTGCTTCACATGGTCTGTGACAACCTGGAGAGGTCCCCTGCTGCAGAGGGCACAGCAGAGCCTCCTGAAAGTCAGGCCACCTGCCATGTGTGCAGCTGCCCACCACTGTGCCTGGCATGCGGCACTCAATCCCTGTTACTCTCTGTTGCTCATCCCTCCTCTCCTTGAGGCTGAGAAGGGGCTCAGATTTGCTCCTTCTCAGAGTGAAGGTTTTTCTGGTGGGGAATGTGGACCTCAGCCTCGAATCACCATGGACTCAAATTCTGCTTCTGTTACTCAGGCGGCTCAGGTGCAGAGCTCCTGTCTTCTGAGTGCTTGCATGTGCCGGCATCATGCTAAGTGGACCCCTGTGTTGAATCCTCAACAAACCCCCATGTGGATGGAGAAGCTGAAGATGAGCAATGGTCATGGTCACAGGACTAGCACATTGCAGAGTCAAGATGCAATCACAAGTCTGTCTGATGCCAAAGCCCACTTACCTATCTACCACCTTATACTGTGAACAAATTCCTTCACCCCTTGGAACCTCAGTTGCCTCATCTGTCAAGTGGGGAGAAGTACCAGTGGCTGGATAGGGCCTGGCATGATTTGTGTTTGCTTCCTGGCCGCTCATCCAGGCATTTTCCTGGGTCTCAGATGCCCAAGTTTACCCCTGGTAGTGGTGGCAATATGTGCTCAGTCCAAGCCCACCAGGCTCCTCAGTCCATGGGATTCTTCAGGCAAGAATACTGGAGTGGGTTGCCATTTCCTCCTCCAGGGGATTGTCCTGACCCAGGGATCAAACCTCAGTTTCTTGTATCATCCTGCATTGGCAGGTGGATTCTTTACCGCTGCACCAGCTCAGGGGAGAGTGCAAGCACCAGGTACCTCCTGAACCAGTGGTGTTCTCAGGTTTATTAGGTCCAAGTCAGGGCTTTGATGAGCCAGCTAAGATTCGTGGACCTCATTACCAACCGAAGGACTAGCATCCATTTCCGTCCCCTCTTCCTGCCTCCCCTTCTTATTTAAACTGTGCGTAGTGGCTCAGAATCTTGGGAATTTGCTTCCTGTAGTCATTGGTGCCTGGACCTCACATGACAGTGTTTTTGCCTGCCATGTTCCTGCAGGCAGAGACCTCTGGGTGACTTTGGGTGGTGGGCATCTCTTGAGCTCATTCATCAAGTAGAAGTAACACGGTAGTGGTGCCTACTCAGAAGCCGAGGCCTGAACGGGACTCCACACTCAGCATTTAGCATTGTGCTGGGCTTGCTGTAAGTCACATGATCAATTGTTGTTATTTTTAAGGAGATGCCATCAAGGCTGGCTTAGGGTGATCGATTCTGCCAGTCCTGGGGCCCACTGTCTGTTCTTTCTGCAAAGATGCTGAACACTGACCATCAGTCAGGAGATCTTGGTTCAAACCCCGCCTCTATCACTGACCTGCCGATTGACCTTAAAGGAGTCACTTAGGCTTTTTGGGCCTCAGTTTCCTTATCTATAAAATGGGGATAATTCTTGTCCTGATCTCATGAGTTGTCGTGAGACTTTAAAGGATAGTAATAGTGATAACATGCTTCCCTGGTGGCTCAGATGGTAAAGACTCTGCCTTCAATGCATGAGATCTGGGTTCAGTCCCTGAGTAGGGACAATCCCCCTGGAGAAGGGAATGGCAACCACTCCAGTATTCTTGCCATGGAGAATCCCATGAACAGAGGAACTTGGTGGACTGTAGCCATGTGACATGACTGAGTGACAAACACACACACACGCACAGAGTAATAACAACCAGTTTTTGCTGAGGAGGGTCTTTAATGCATGGTTGAGCTGTAGGGGGTTTTGGAACCACTGGAGGGGGTGGGCAATGTGGGAGGTCTTGGCATGGGGAGGAGACAATGGAAAGAGGGCCTTGGTGGGGGAAGAGGGTGGGGGAGGGAGCATTTTGTTGGAGGGAGCAGTGGGGGGAGGGCTTGAGGAGACGGAGGGGAGGAGGGTGGGCCTGAGTAGGAGGGGACCATGGGGGCACCTGGAGGGTAGCCCAGGAGACCTTTGGGCCAGCACCTCCGCTCCAGCCTGGGCTAAGCAGGTCCTGCCCTCACAGCTGGCTGCACCTTCGAGGAGACGAGTGACCCAGCGGTGCCCTGCGAGTACAGCCAGGCCCAGTACGACGACTTCCAGTGGGAGCAGGTGCGGATCCACCCCGGCACCCGGGCGCCTGCGGACCTGCCCCACGGTGAGCCTACCCTCAGTCACCATTCCTCCTTCGTCTCCTTCCAGGGCCAGGCCGCCTGCCCACTGGCTGTGTTACCTTGGGCCGATTGCGTAACGTCTCTGGGCCTCATCTGCCCTGTAGTGACACATATGACTGTGAATGTGGAGCTCTCTGGACTCAGACCAGTGGTGTACATCGGGCAGTCTTACCTGCACAGTGGGCGCAGGTTTTCAAGGCCTCAAAGACCCTTGTAAACTCTAGGATAAAGCCCACCTCCCGCTATTCCTGGGGCAGCCTAGCTCAGGATCCTCCTTACTCCTGCCAAGTCTTCCTAAATCCTCCACCTTCAGGGAGGCTTCCTTCTCCCTGTGACTGAATCCTGGTTCCCCAGGACGTCAAGATGCTGACAGAGCAGTTGCCCTGGGGGCTGGATGTGTGTAAAACCTTCCCTTCCTCTGCCCCTTTCTTCCTGCAAGTCCCAGGTCTTTCCCAGCTTCTGCCTTGTCCAGTCCCTATTTCAGGATGAGGAGCATTTGGCTTCATGAACACTGGACTGGGAGTCAGGAGACTAATTGCATAGATCCGAGTCCTGGCCTTCTACCCTGATGATGACCTCGAGTGCACTGAGTCATGAAGCCTGGACTTCAGATCCTGGCTTCATCACTTTACCTGCTGTGTGGTTTCTGGCAAGTCACTTAACTTCTCTGAGCTTCCATTTCCTTACATGTAAAATGGAGCACAGAATAATTCATTTTATAGTGTTGTAATGTACATAACCCAGGGGTGGCCTGTTCAATGAATGCTTAGAAACAATTGTTGGAGATATTTGAGGGGCCTAACTACTAAGATCCACCCATTGCCATTGGGTAAAGAATCAACTGGGGATTAAGAAGAGGATAAGATGGATGGAGGCCAGATTGTCACCTTTATTACTGATAAAGGCTGGATCAGAGGACATAGCATAGTAGGAAAACCAAACGGGCTTGCTGGGGGAACCCAGAACTGGATAGCTTGAGGCCCCTCCTCTTGGCCCTGACATAGTAGGAAGCCAGGGCCTTTGTTGCTCAGCTTGCAGAATGGCCAACATGGCATCTGCTGTCAAGAGTGCATGGGAGGGACAGCGAAGGTTCTCACTCTGGGGCCAGGACTTGAAGCCAGCAGGAGGGAGGTCCTCCACGACCTGACCTCTGCAGCCTGGCCTCCTACCCCGGCCTCATCTCCTGGAGCCCTCCGGTGTCTCCCCGCTTCTGTGCGTTTGCTCACACTCTGCCCTCCATGGGACATTTATCTCTGCCTTCACAGGACTCTTAGCTCCTTGTTTGACCTCTGTCCCGGCGGGTGTCAAAGTCTGAGCTGGGTGACAGTGAGCTGTCAAGGTGCCCACCATGGCAGGGATGCTGGGTGGGCCGACTTCATATCCCCAGGGCCCAGCCTTGGCCTGAGATGGGTTAGCCTTCAGGTCCAAGGTGGCTGATTTGAGTTCACCTGTTACAGTCCTGACCACTTTGTGTAGGTTCTGCTTCTCTCTCTCCCCCACACCACCAGAGACAGACCCAGTGAGAAAAGGGGATGAGAAATTTCATATGCAGTATGGGCCTTGGGCTGGATCCTAGGGATGCAGTGGTTAGCCAGATGGATGGAGTCTCTGTCACATTTTAGGGAAGGGAGCTGGGGGTGGAGAGAGAAGGGAGGAGGGGGGATTCATCGTTGAAGTCAGAGAGCAGGAGAAAAGAGAGGGTGGGGCGATGGGGATGAAGGGAGTGGCTGAGAGAAGCGGGAGGGATGCAGAGTGAGAAAAAACTAGGGAAAAGAAGAGAGAGAGGCAGAGGGAGCAGGAGGAAGAGGCAAGAACAAAGTGTCAGATTGAAAGGGGGAGAGAGATGCACACACAGCTGCTCACAGGGAGAGGAGAGAGGATGGAGGCGTGGGCCAAGAGAGACTGTGCTGGGGGCTGGGATGCATCCCTTCCTGGGTGGGGATGGGGATCTGGAGGTTTGTTTACGACCCCACCAGGACTGATGCAGGAGCTGCCTTCTTCACAGGCTTCTGGCTCCCGCAGATGAATGCGATTCCCTCCAGCGGAGTCCCTGGAGAGCCCTCCTGGAGCAGGGAGCCTCGTGGTTTGGGATCTGAATGAGCTTGTGTTGGCCGGTGGCCAAGCCTGGGAAGAGGCAGCCCTGCGTGGCTTCGGGCACCCTCTTGGCAGCTGCTGGGGCCTTCTCCCCACAGAAGGGAGGCCATAATCCCTCAGCCAGGTCCAGAGGAGTCCAGCTCCCTCTCCCCCTCCCCCCTTCCCAACGCATAGCCTGGATCTCTGGGGAAGGGACAGGATTGCCTTTCTCCAGGTTTGAAATCAAGAGAAATTGTATCCCAGGAATTTAGATTCAGGGGGGTGGGGGCCTGAAGGGAAGTTAGAGTCCTTTCATTCAATCTCTGTTCTGTATGTTCGTTCAGCTTGCAGACCTGTGCTGGCAACACAGTGGAGCCCCGAGGAGCCCCACAGGCTGGTGGGGAGAGTGATACACACTTTATTAATGATCTGGGTGCCAGGAGAGACACCCGTAGAGGGATGAAGGGGTGGGGGGGCTTCAGAAGAGGTGGACTTTGAGGGCCTGTCATGTGCCAGACTCTTGACTCCTGAGATGACTGTCATAGTCCCTGTCTCCCAGGACAGCTCAGTATGTGGGAAAAGACATGGACCAACATGAGCTTGGATGGAGGTCATTAGGGGTGACGTGAGGAGCAATAAAGGGTTTTGACAAAGCCAGATTTGTGTGTTTGTTGCTGCTCCAAGCCTTTCCTTTGGGAAAGGGATGCAGGGAAATGGAGGGACTTATCCCATGAGTCAGAACTGGGACCAGAACTCAGGCCCCCTGACTCCACATGAAGTCCTTTGTTTCTGCCTCCTCCTCTGTGCCCACCTGACCGTGGTCCTCCCCTACGTTCTCAGCTCCTGCCTCTTCCCCCTCTCTTTCCAGGCTCCTACTTGGTGGTCAATGCTTCCCAGCATGCTCCAGGCCAGCGGGCCCATGTCATCTTCCAGAGCCTGAGCGAGAATGACACCCACTGTGTGCAGTTCAGCTACTTCCTGTACAGCCGGGATGGGCACAGCCCGGGCACCTTGGGCATTTATGTGCGTGTCAATGGGGGTCCCCTGGGCAGTGCTGTCTGGAATATGACTGGATCCCATGGCCGTCAGTGGTACCAGGCTGAACTGGCTGTCAGCACCTTCTGGCCTAATGAATATCAGGTGGGCTGGGTTCAGTCTGCGGTGAGTCTGTGATTGGGAGTGTGGGTAGAGAGGGGTGTCAGTGTGAGGTCAGGGTAACCAAGTGGCCGAGGTCGGAGTTAGTCAGTGTTCAGCATCAGGAGTCCATCTGTGGTCAAGGTCAGTGGCCAGTCTGTGGTTCTTCAGTAATGGTTCAGTCTGGGTTCAGCATCAGAGGTCATTGTTAACAGTGATAGTTTGTGACTGGGGAAGGGGTGAGTTGGAATAGTGCTGACCTGGAAACCCTGTCTTGGCTGCCAAGTTTTGCGGCTTGAAGGTAACATCCATCCGCGTTGGATGGAACCTCTGGCCTTGACCTTGTTGGCTCTGCGTGCTGACACCCTCTGTCACAACCAGCTGGCTTGGTATGGAGGGTTAATTGTGAGCTGGGGCTGACCTCTGCTTGTTGGGGAGGATGGGGCTGGAGCAGAGCTTGAAAGGGGGCTCTTGTGGGCAGGGCTGGAGAAATGTCAGATGACAGGAACCCTCCTGCCTCCCCCAGGTGCTGTTTGAGGCCCTTGTCTCCCCAGAGCGCAGGGGCTACATGGGCCTAGATGACATCCTGCTTCTCAGCTACCCCTGCGGTGAGTCCTGGCCCCGTGGGGCGCAAGGTGAGGGGGCGCGGGCGGCCGAGGCTCCTGGGGCGCTGGCCCAGCTCACCCCAGGGCTCTATTCCGGCAGCAAAGGCCCCGCATTTCTCCCGCCTGGGCGACGTGGAGGTCAACGCGGGCCAGAACGCCACGTTCCAGTGCATGGCGGCAGGCCGAGCAGCGGAGGCCGAGCGTTTCCTTCTGCAGGTGAGCGGGGGTTGGGGATGCCCGGGGTGTGTGTGTGTGTGTGTGGGGACCTTGGCCAGCTTCTTACGAAAAGTTCAAGCTCCCTTGCGGAGGGCTGAGGCCTTCTGTCCTTCTCCAGCACCCAAACACACGCGTCCTGGTTCATTCTAGGCTCTCTGCCCTCTTGAGTGCCCCGTTCTTCCGACATCAGAGCGCGGCTCCAGGTTCCCCCCTCCCCGCCATCCCCCATCCCCAACCACACCCCGCCACCAAGGCAGAGCGGCCACATTCCCGTAATCGGCCCCACACCTTCTTGGGGCAGGGCTGGTTCCAGGAATCCCACACGTCCCTGGGTAGTTTCGGGATGGCGAAATGGGGCCGGGACAGTTTACCACTCCGCTTGCCCGGGTCAGACTGAGATCTGGGCCTTTCTTCCCCGGCTCCCCTGACCCACTGGTCCCTCTCCCGGCTCAGCGACAGAGCGGGGCCCTAGTGCCCGCGGCCGGCGTGCGGCACATCAGTCACCGGCGCTTCCTGGCCACCTTCCCGCTGGTCGCCGTGAGCCGCGAGGATCAGGACCTGTACCGCTGCGTGTCCCAGGCCCCGCGTGGAGCGGGAGTCTCCAACTTCGCTGAGCTGATCGTAAAGGGTGAGCGAGCAGTCGGCCTCCGAGGGGCGGGGCGGGCGAAGGTGGGTGGGCGTGGCTTCTACTGGGGGGCGGAGTCTCGTCGATGGGGCGTGGCCCGCGGACGGGCAGGGAAGGCCGCGTCCGACTCCTGGTGTGCTCTGACCTCCCGGGCGGGGCTCGCGGAGCGGGCGTCATTTCCTGGGAGATCCAGTCCTAATTGAAGGTCAGGGTGGGGAGGAGGTCCCTCTGAGAGGTGGGCCCGCGTGCGGACTGGGTCAAGGTGTGACCCGGGCGAGGCGGGATCGGGCTGTGGGCCTCCCAGTGTTGACCCTAACTGACAAGCGGTCAGCCCTTAGAGGCGAGGACTTCGGGATCTGGAAGGGAGTGAGGGAGAAGGTGTGAGGTGAGGGGCAAGGTCGGCTTTTGGAGTTCGGTGTCTCTTAGGGCCTGGGCATTTAGTGAGGGGAAGCAGTCTAGTCGAGGACTTGGAGGGCTGCATGAGGAGCCTGGGGTAGGGGTGAGGGACCAGGAGGGCTCTAGGGGTTTTGGGTGTTGCAGGATGAGGAACTGGGAGCCAAGGATTCATAGCGGCATCCGTCTGGCTCCGTCTTTCCCCCATCTCCTTGCAGAGCCCCCTACCCCCATTGCACCCCCGCAGCTGCTGCGCGCCGGTCCCACCTACCTCATCATTCAGCTCAACACCAACTCCATCATTGGCGACGGGCCGATCGTGCGAAAGGAGATTGAGTACCGCATGGCGCGCGGCCCGTGGGCCGAGGTGCACGCCGTCAGCCTGCAGACCTACAAGCTGTGGCACCTCGACCCCGACACGGAGTACGAGATCAGCGTGCTGCTCACGCGCCCTGGTGACGGTGGCACCGGCCGTCCGGGGCCACCCCTCGTCAGCCGCACCAAGTGCGCAGGTGGGTGCTTCCTGGCTTCATTACCTCCTCCGGATACCCAAGTATGGACTCAGGGCAACCGAGGGGTGAAGGGCACATTCTGAGCGGTAGTAAGGCCTCCCTCTGTGCTTCTCAAACTTTCTGAACCATTGTGATTTTCGCTCCATCCCAGTTATGGTAAAGAAAAGGATGATAGCTAACACTTTACTCTGTGAAGGACACATGTGTGTGTGTCATACTTAAAACTCAGAACAACCCCATGATCTAGGTACTCTTGTCAGTACCCATTTTACAGATGAGGTGTAAAATCTGTAACTTCTGTACAGATTATCATGAATAGAGATGTTAAGTGACTGGCTCAAAGTCACACAGCTAGTAAGTAGCAGAACAGTAAGGGATTAGAACTCTTGACTGGCTGGCTTCAGAATCTGTGTTCTTAATTCTACACTGTATCATCTAGATAAAATAAACAACTAAATAGCATAAAATAAAAGCATGTTATTAAATTCTAGCTGGATTCTCTCATCTGGGCATTTAAGTCTGAGGTCTGCTTTTTCTTGTTTAAAAGGGTAAAGCATCTGTTATGAGCGATGGCACACCTGCACCAGAGGAGACTTTTTTGTTTAATCAGAAGAGAGACTGAGAACAGAATGATTTTCTTACTCTGTGATTTCAGCATTTTTGTGGTTGTTGAATTTTTATTGCCATATAAAAGATTCATATGTGGTTATAAGGAAAAATACAAGAGATTTTCCTTTTCACTTTACCCTGTTTCCTGCAATGGTAACATTTTGCAAAACTGTAGTGTAATATTACTCTCAAGATACTGACATTGACAAAATCCACAGATCTTATTCAGACTTACCCAGTTTCATTTGTCCTCATTTGTGTGTATGTGTGTATGTTTAGTTCCATACAGTTTATTTTAGTGTTGGTTTGTGTATCTACCACCACAGTCAAAAGATACTGAACAATTCAATCAGCTTAAGGATCCTTTGATTTGCCCTTTTGTATCATTGCTGTTCCTCCACCCCAACCCCGTGGGAACTACTAATCTGTTCTTCATTTCTGAAACATGTTATATAGATGATAAAATCATACATTATATATATACAGTATATAACCTTTTAGGTTTTTCTTCGGTTCGGTTCAGTTCAGTCGCTCGGTCGTGTCTGACTCTTTGCGACCCCATGAATCACAGCACGCCAGGCCTCCCTGTCCATCACCAACTCCTGGAGTTCACTCAGACTCATGTCCATCCCGTTGATGATGCCATCCAGCCATCTCATTCTCTGTCATTCCCTTCTTCTCCTGCCCCCAGTCCCTCCCAGCATCAGGTTCTTTTCCAATGAGTCAACTCTTCTCATGATATTTATTCACTTTATTTACATGTATTTATTTACTTTATTTACATGTATTTATTTCTTTTTGGCTGCACTGGGTCTTCATTGTTGCCCACGGTCTTTCTCTAATTGCTGCAAGCAGGGGATAATCTCTATTTGCTGTGCAAGGGTTTCTCATGGTGGTGGTGTCTCTTGTGGCACACAGACTCTAGAGCACAGGCTCAGCAGTTGTGGCAAATGGGCTTAGTTGCCCAGCAGAATGTGGATCTTCCCAGACAAGGGATCAAACCTATGTCTCCTGCATTGGAAGTCGGATTCTTAATCACCAGACCTGCGGAGATGTCCCAGTATATAATCTTTTGAATTGCCTTTTTAATTTGGTAATAGCTTTATTGAGATATAATCACATCTCACGCAGTTTGCTCATTAGAGTGTATAATTCAGTGGTTTTTAGTATATTCACAGAGTTGTGCAACCATCACCACAATAAATTTTAGAACATTTTCCCCTCCCTCAAAGGAAGGCTTGTATCCTTTAGCAGTCCACCCTCCCCTCATGTCCTGTTAATACTTCCAGCCCTAGACAGCCACTAATTTATTTTTTGTCTCTATAGATTTGCCTCTCTGGACATTTTGTATATAATGGAATCATATAATATGTAGTCTTTTGTGACTGGCTTCTTTCTCGTAGCATACTTTTTCAAGGTTTGTCCATGTTGCGGCATGCTTTAGTACTTTTTATTGTTGAATAATATTCTATTGTATAGACATACCATAATTTACTTATACATTTATCAGTTGGAAGGCATCTGCATTGTTTATACTTTTTGGTTATTATGAATGGTATTGCTATGGGTATTAATGTAGAGATTTTTGTATGGACATATGTTTTAATTTCTCCTGAGGGTATAGCATATACACATCATATGGTAATTATGTTTAACCATTTAGGAAACTGCTGGATTGCTTTCCAAAGCAGCCATTCCACTTTACATTCTCATCAGCTGTGTATGGGGTTCCAGTATCTCTACATATTCACTAACACTCGTTATTATCTGTCTTCTGTTTATAACCCTCCTGGTGGATATGAAGTGGTGTTTCATTGTGGTTTTGCATGTCTTTGATGGTTAATGGTATCCGGTCCCATCACTTCATGGGAAATAGATGGGGAAACAGTGGAAACAGCGTCAGACTTTATTTTTTGGGGCTCCAAAATCACTGCAGATGGTGACTGCAGCCATGAAATTAAAAGACGCTTACTCCTTGGAAGGAAAGTTATGACCAACCTAGATAGCATATTCAAAAGCAGAGACATTACTTTGCCAACAAAGGTCCATCTAGTCAAAGCTATGCTTTTTCCTGTGGTCATGTATGGATGTGAGAGTTGGACTGTGAAGAAGGCTGAGCGCCGAAGAATTGATGCTTTTGAACTGTGGTGTTGGAGAAGACTCTTGAGAGTCCCTTGGACTGCAAGGAGATCCAACCAGTCCATTCTGAAGGAGATCAGAAGGAGATCTGAAGGAATGATGCTAAAGCTGAAACTCCAGTACTTTGGCCACCTCATGCGAAGAGTTGACTCATTGGAAAAGACTCTGATGCTGGGAGGGATTGGGGGCAGGAGGAGAAGGGGACGACAGAGGATGAGATGGCTTGATGGCATCACTGACTCGATGGACGTGAGTCTGGGTGAACTCTGGGAGTTGGTGATGGACAGTGAGGCCTGGCGTGCTGCGATTCATGGGGTCGCAAAGAGTCGGACACGACTGAGCGACTGAACTGAACTGAACTGATGGTTAATAATATCAAACAAGTTTCATGTTCTTATGTATGCCTTCTCTGTATAAATGTCTATTCAGATCCTTTACTCATTTTTAAATTGGGTTTTTATCTTTTAATTATTGAGTTGTAAAAGTTCTTTATATATTCCAGATACTTGACCCTTATCAGATATATTTGCAAATATTTTCTTCCATTCTGTGAATTATCTTTTAATTTTCTTGATGGTGTCCTTTGAAGCACAAAGGTTTTTAATTTTAATGAGGCTCAATTTATCTACTTTTTCTTTTGTTATTTGGACTTTTGATGTCACATCTAGAAAACTTTTGCCTAATCCAAAGTAAGGAAGATTTACTTTTATTTTTTTCTAAGAGTTTTATAGTTTTAGCTCTTACATTTAGGTCCTTGACACACTTTGAGTTAATTTTCGGATTTGGTGTGAGGTAGGAGTCCAGTCTCATTATTTTGCTTGTGGGTATCCAGTTGTCCCAGCACCATTTATGAAAAAGACTATTCTTTTCTCATTGAATTGTCTCAGCAGTGAGATTGACTCTTTTGGTCAGTGTAGTTCCCTGGGGATTCATCCAAGTTGTATAAATCAATAGTTCATTCCTTTTTAATGCTGAGTAATATCCCATGGTGTGGCTATACCAGAGTTTGTTTAACCATTCATCTGTTGAATGACACCTGAACCGGTCCCAGTTTTTGGCTGTTACAAGTAAAGCTGCCATGAGTTTTTGCATGAACATAATTTTTCATTTTTTTCTGGGCTAAATGCCTAAGGATACAAATGATGGATCATATGGTAATTGCATATTTATTGCAGTTTTATTGAAAACTGCCAGAGTTGGTTGTATTGTTTTACATTCTCATCAGCAATATATGAGTGATCCAGTTTTCCACATCCTTGCCAGCATTTGGTGTTGTCATTATTATTATTATTTTTAAAAATTTTAGCCATTTGGAGATGTGTGTAGTAATATCCCATCCTGGTCTTAATTTGCCTTTCTTTAATGCCTAGTGACATTAATGGGCTTCCCTGTGGCTCACCTGGTAAAGAATCTGTCTGCAATGTGGGAGACCTGGGTTCGATCCCTGGGTTGGGAGGATCTCTCTGGAGAAGGGAAAGGCTACCCACTCCAGTATTCTGGCCTAGAGAATTCCATGGACTATATAGTCCATGGGGTTGCAGAGAGTCGGACACGATTGAGCAACTTTCACTTTCCATGCCTATTGATGTTGAACATCTTTTCATGTGCTGTTTGCCATCTGTATATCCTCTTCATGAATTATTCATGTCTTTGCCCATTTTCTAATTGGATTATTCATTTTTTATTGTTGAGCTTTGAGAATTCTTTACACATTCTAGATACTAGTCCTTTTTTGGGTATATAGTTTGTAAATATTTCCCCCTGGCTTTTAGCTTGTCTTTTCCCTCCTCTTCACCTGGGCTTTCATGGAATAATCATTTTAAATTTTTATGAGGGCCAGTTTATCAAAACTTCCTTTTATGAACTATGCTTTTAGTGTCAAATTTAAGAACTCGTTGCATTACCCTAGATTCTGAAGATTTTTTTCTATTCTTTTTTTTTAAATAAATGTGTTATAGTTTTACAAATAAGTCCATGATCCATTTTGAGTTAACTTTTAGATAAGCTACAGAATTTGGTTGAGGTTTATTTTTTTGCCAGTGAATATTCATGTGTTTTTAAGAGCTGATCTGAGAACCATCTAAAACACAGTTTAATGCCACACTTGGAGAGACCCTTGGGTGGTGGGTAAGAGTATTCTAGGGGAGATTACCTTCTAGCTGAAGGACCTGTGTCAGATTAACCTCTCCAAGCTTTAGTCCCGTTGTTTTATAAAAGGGGATAATAATAATAATGTTTACAGGGTAAATGTGAAGATTCATTCAACACATGTTTATTGAGTGCCTATTATTTGTCAGATACTGTTTAGTTGCTAGGGATATAAGACTGTGACCAAGACAGACAAAGGCCGCTAGTGTATGAGTTCCTTATGCCCGAACTGCATGGAACTCACATTCTGGCGGGTAGTTGTTGTTCAGTCACTAAGTCGTGTCTTTGCGACCTCATGGGCTGCGGCACACCAGGCTTCCCTGTCTTTCACTGTCTCCCAAAGTTTGCTCAAACTCATGTCCATTGAGTCGATGATGCCATCCAACCAGCTCATTCTCTGTTGCCCGCTTCTCCTCCTGCCTTCAGTCTTTCCCAGCATCAGGGTCTTTTTCAGTAAATAGACTCTTTGCATCAGGTGGCCAAAGTATTGGAGCTTCAGCTTCAGCATCAGTCCTTCAAATGAATATTCAGGGTTGATTTCCTTTAGGATGGA